>NC_088710.1:6899095-8099095 GCF_963576615.1 Watersipora subatra | reverse complement strand
TTAGTAACTGTTGAAAGTGTCAAGTTCGCTTGTAGCAAAACTTCAGACAGACATAGACGTTGGCTCTTCATATGATTAAAAATTGAGAAAAAAGCCATTTTGTCTTTTGATAGACAAAAACGACTAGTAAGAGTAAATTGACCAACTTCCACTGAAATCACAAACTAGATTTTTCAAAAGGCTCTCTGATTGTAACAAAAAGCAATACATAATATTCACACTTGATAGTTGGACATCCGTTGAAGGAGAGTAATATTCTACACAAACCCTATAACCTATTCAACCCTAGCCCTATAACCTATTCAACCCTAGCCCTAGAATATATTCAACTCTAGCCCTAGAATATATTCAACTCTAGCCCGAGAATGTAATCAGCTCTAGCCCTAGAATATATATTCAACTCTAGCCCTAAAATACATTCAACTTTAGCCCTAGAATGTATTCAATCCTAGCCTAAGAATAAGATATCTATGACACCCACCCCTAAGCCTAAAGCAGGACGTCTGTGAGGAGAAGATCCGGAAGATTGACTAACTACTGATGTGCTACTATGTAGCCTGTGTCTTAGCACCAATTCATCTGCGTTTGGGTCAGTATATAAGTGGTCCGTAGTGCGTATCTTGCTATACTCCAAGGCACACGGACCATCTGCAGATGACAAAACGTCTGCTGATAGAAAAGCTATTTATAAATCTAACCAGACTAATAAAAAGTGAAAAACCTTCTTACTCTATTGGCCATTAAGTTAGGTTGAAGGCATGGCCTCCATAAGCTTGCTCTGAAACTTTTCTATTGAATAACTTTTGCCATTGTAGAGTCATATTAGAGCTAAGTGTAACTTAAACCAAAACTCTACCTTCACTAATCAATCAAACGAATCCCACCAAACAGAGCTTATATACATGTATTTACCAATTTACAAAAGCAAGACAACTCCAAATGCTTGTATTTCAAGGTTTGATAACTTGGATAAACTAAACGTTACAGCTACAATCTTTACAATAATAAGAGCCGTGGCTGTCCGTCGCCACACTAAGAGCGTTAGGAAAAAATCTTCACTATAAGTCTATAAGAAAAGCCATATTCATGCAAAACCATGATAAAAGCATTAAGAAAGAATTGCCTTATACAGAGATTGAACTCCAATATACCAGTATGCAGACAGGCATACTACCAACTGCGCTACCGGACCACCTTGCTGATGAGCAAAAAGACGTTTGCATATAGTTATTACACAGGATGATCTCTCCCAGCGCAAAGAACTGCCAGCGTACTGCTACATTTAATTCAGGTAAAAAAGATATTGAAAGACAGTAATACCCCAATGAACAACGCGCTCAATTGACACCATTTAGGATGCAAACTAGCATAACTGGCTTCTTCAAAGAGTTCTATACATACATGCACACATGCACCACAACCTTCAAATGTTCTGAATGTTTTCCAAGGCCACCCTCTAAATTTAGATAACACGATAATGCAAAATATGGCATGGCTTCAGGCTACCGTCATATTCACGTGACTAGCTTTTTAAAAACAAAAGTTTGCTGGTACTTTTTTTGCAAAATAGATCAACATAAATTAGCTGAATCGGTCTATGGTCAAACACATCAGAGCTATTCGGCTCTCCAATGGTCTTCATGTATACTTGAAGCTTGAGGCTTCAAATTATGTGAGTGTTCTGATGAGTTGATATGAGAAATGTGTAGCAGAAATCAATAGACTGTTAAGCAATGAGCGTGCCGACAGCATGCACAGATCCAGCGACAGCACCAGTCAACAAGCCCCTCCATACTGTTTAAACCATGAAGGACTTTGATACATCTGTCACACTCTGCACCTCTAATAAGGAGTAACTGTCCTAATTGGCAAAATGCTATAGTAATTTGGCAATACTCATTTACCAACAAAATGGTAGCACAACTCCGAGATTGTATGCACATTTATGTGATATAGGTATCTTTTGAGCTGTCCTATAAAGACAATACTTGAGGCCATTGCTCAAGTTTGTATTGAAATGTGCATAAAATCTCTTTAATAACTAAAGCCTAAGTTTTACTCATTTTGCTGTCTTCGCTATTTAAAAAATAAATTCGTAAAACCGACAGCGAGCGGCCCTGTCTTATTATTGTATACAGAAAGTTCAGCAACAAACTCTGACGATTTATAACGACTGAAAATGATTCTCACGTCGTCTAAAAAAGCAAAACCGTGTTGCTAAGTCCAAAAAATAATGAACCTTCAACAGAACCTAAGACAAAACAAAAAGTTTCTTCAGGGTAGTCAAACCTCGTCAAATTTTTTCTGTCTGTTTCAGCCATGACAACACAAGCTATATTCTGCATGCGCCTTAAACACCATTATTTTCCCAAACAATTCACCAATAGAATGAAACAAGTTTCATCACACGAGGCAATAAAAGCGCTGTAACTACTCAAACATAGATACTCTTCCCGAAACACTTAATGAAACCTGACATGGCTCGACTGCAATGAAACCTTCGCAGACTTATTGCTTTGGCCTAAACAAATTTAGTTACAAGGTTTTATTTTAGGTTTCTTTGGAGATCCTCTTCATAAAAGCTAAGCATAGAAGGTTAGCAACGAGTCACCGCTACATAAGTAAAGAATAAGAAAGACAATACCATACCGAGCAACTCAGCAAGGAGTCTTCCTTTAGACTGGTCAGCGAGAAGGGAGGCAGGCTCATAATACTTGCTGCAAGTAGAATAATTGGAGAAGTGAATCAATATTCCGAGATGATTACACAATTGAAAACAGATACCGCAAGTAAAGCAATTATATTTTGTCAAAAAAACTGAACATACAAAAATGTTTACATTAAAAACAGTTTGCATTCAGAAAAGAATCATGAGCAAAAATTGATTTGTTTATGCTCTGAGATAAATGTTGAAAGTGGGTTTGGTATAATATTATTGCGAGGGCCTATCAAACACTGCGTATACATTTCTTGTAACAAAAAATGAAAACCAATTTCAACCTTCAGTTTTCCCTGCTCTGTTTGCAGCAAACAGGGGAAATCTCACAAATAAGTAGCTAGCCAAAACTCCACCACGACTCTACAAAGTCTGCATTAGGTATGACAGCAGACTCAGCAGTGGTTGACATCATTATCTAAATATGGTATGTGTGCCTCACAGCAGGCTAATAAACTTTCTAATTTATTTAAAAAGTTGATTTTTAAATAAATAAATTTTATTAAAGTATTTATATCTACTTGACTATTTGATTTGGTAAAACAAAATAACCGCAAAAATTAAAAAAGACAGTAATGCCAGGTACACAAATGGTGTTCAGTGACAGGAAATGAATTACACAATAATTAGTATTTGTAAAAAAAACTACGTGACTCCTTCAAACTGAAGCTGGTAAAGTCAGCAGCCCTGTGAGGTAAACCTTCTACATGAAGGAAGCCTTCATAAGGCATGCAGTAGCATCCTTTGTAATCTCTATTGTAACTAGCCTGAAGCCGAAGGGAAGGTCAGTATCTAAAACCTTTTAAAGCTACCCTGATTCTTTAGTCACTGACAGAAGGTTCAGGAAACTCACCATCACCCTCCGTGCGCCAACTCTTGCTGGCTTAACATTTCACTAAAGTCGACCAATCAGCTGGGCCCTTGAGACTGCAGATCTTACATAAGCGGATAAGAAAGTTAAAGCAAATTTCATTATCAGCTAGCAGGTGAATTTGTCAGAGTCTGAGCAGTATACGTTGCTTCAAGATAGTGATATTTTCTAGAGCAACGATAGATATTCGCTTATCGAGGAGTCATCTGACAACAATACACCATGATGATAATAACAGTTGCAATAATAATAATAATAATAATAGGAACACTATAGGTGACAAGTAGCAGCTGTGTGAAAATGTTTAATGAAAAGATCTGTACTGGCAGATACATGTATTATCATTAACATGTCCAGTTATATGTACATATTGTATTATCATTAACACGACCAGTTGCACGTATATGCATAAAGGTGAAGGCGGAGTTTATTCCTAGCTTTGTTTCGTTGGTTTTATCGGGAATATAAACATTAATAATTCGCATCGATAGTACTGTGATTTAAACAAAGAGTGAACTTCAATTAGTGGTTTCGTAGTTCCACAAAATGAAATGACTTTCCTTATTCTGAAAAGTGTTTTATAAATCTATGAAAAACAAATAACAAAGAGACCATTGTTTTGAATAAACATAATTTTCCATTAAAAACAATGAGATGAGTTTGTTTGGCAGTTGTGAGAAGCCGTAATCTGTATGTGCATAGACAATTCATGAAATGGCAAGGTGTCTGAGTGGTTTAGTGGTTAGCACGCCGGTCTGCAAATCATAGTATACGAGTTCGATTCCCTTCTGAGGCCGATTCTTTCTAACGCTCTTACTGCGGCTACGAAGGAACACTAGTCTTATTACAGTAAAGATTGGCTATAATCTACAGCGACACTCTCTCTGGTAGTCTTTACATAAACCTAGTGAAGTTATGGACAAGTAACTAGTGCCACTGCTAGGAGTATACTGGGTTTGAATAAACTGTGTATCTGCTATACTAATAGTATGAGGGTATACAAGAGCATCATCAAGTCTTACAGCTTTTACTAGTAAGTCTACTGACCTACTATTAGTACTAGTAGGTATACTAACATACTATTAGTACTAGAAGGTATACTAACATAGCACTAGTAGCGATATTACTATACTATTAGTACTATTAGTACTAGTACGTCTACAAACATACTATTAGTACTAGTAGGTCTACTAACATACTATTAGTACTAGTAGGTCTACTAACATACTATTAATACTAGTAAGTCTACTAACATACTATTAGTACTAGTAGGTATGCTAACATATATTAGTACTAGTAGGTTTACTAACATACTATTAATACTAGTAGGACTATTAACATACTATTAGTACTAGTAGGTATACTAACATACTATTAGTACTAGAAGGTATACTAACATAGCACTAGTAGGAATATGACTATACTATTAGTACTAGTAGGTCTACAAACATACTATTAGTACTAGTAGGTCTACTAACGTACTATTAGTACTAGTAAGTCTACTAACATACTATTAGCACCAGTAGGTCTACTAACATACTATTAGTACTAGTAGGTATACTAACACACTATTAGTATTAGTAGGTATAGTAAACCACTACTAATACTGGCAGAGCTACTAACCTGCTATTAGCGACCAAGTAAGCAACAATTTTTGCTAGAACCTTGTTTTGAAGAGCCATCCGGATCCAGGCATATTTGTGGTGCCCATTTCTTTGATGACTGGGGGAGGTATTGCTGCTGTCAGCTCTAAACCCTTTTAGAGAGAACCTATAAACCAACCAGAATATGAATAAAATACTTATTTGATTGATGTCATCCTTCATAAAGGTGACACCCTTACCAAAACCATGAAACTGCCACATCCCACCTATTTACCTAAAATAAAATTCTTAGATTTTGCATTAGACAACTAAATAAAGTGGAACTAGCGAATGTTGAGAACAACTGTATCAGACTTGTGAGGTTCCAGACGGTAGATGACCTCATAATTAGCTCGATTACTAGATGGCTGCAAGCAGGCTACAGTCTAGTATAAGCTAAAACACCACCAGAGAGTACACTTGAAATAGTCAGCTGTATCTTATTAATCAAACTTTGAGATTATCAGCAGATTTATAGCCTTCTACTACCGTTGACTACTTCATGTAGTTTTAGCTGAGATGACAACTCCTAACAACCTCAAACTGATTCAAACAATAAAAGTTTATTACATGCCTTTTTTGCAGCAGATTTATCAAAACGAGCATGTTTTAATGGACAGACAACTCTATAGCTAGTTGAGCAGTGTTTTTGCTATGAATTAAGTTTAGCATTGCATCCTGAAATCGCTTTTACTATCTTTCCCACCAAGCTTTTTACTGGAACTATGAAATATTTAGTGTTGGATAGATAACCACAGAGTATCCTGACAAATCTATGCTTGTCAGCGTAGATTTGTCAGTGACTTGGAATGTCACTGATCAGCTAACCACATGCTGAGGTTCACTTTTGTCCATTTGCAAAATGCTATTTTCATAATGCACATCTGGTCCTGTGGCTTTTTCACATTTGCATATGTGAAGATATTCAGGACAAATATTTGTGACTGGACATTTTTCGTGTCCAGGGCACATTATAAATACAAATAACTATACATTTATATTATAAATAATATATATATAAATATAATGTCCTAAATACTGTATTCAAAACGCTTTTTGTGTTGTCTGTTGATAAACTTTACCAGTATAAAATTATTTGACAGTGCGTTCGAAATTTTATTCAAATGATTATAAAGTGAAAACAGGTTCTCACTATAATACTAGATTTTTAAAATCCAATCTACCACTACTAACATTTCATAGTGTTTCTCGTCAAAAAACAACTGAATACAGAGTTCCATCACATGGAACAGCCCTCCAAAAGACTTGCGAAAAATTTCAGCACTTAATAGTTTTAAAAGAAATGTTAGGAGCCCCTTGTCAAGCCTAGATTATCCAAGACTGACCTGCTACTTGAATTTCGATAAAATATGGCAAATATTTCAAATTTTAAGTCAACATATGCCAATTTCTATGGGCGCAGTCCCTCAGAGAGGACGAGCTACAGCGCTAGTGCGCAAGTGAACCTCATCATACCTTGCATATGTTGGAATTAGGCTTTCATTTTTTTATTTAATCAATATTGTAACTACGTCTTAATTTTTTGCTCAATGTTATATTTCTACTAATTGATGAAATAACACACAACACATGTGTGTGCACAAATATTTGTTAATATTGAGTTCTGATAAATGTCATTCACTTTCACTGCAGGCAATCTTCTATGTCTAGCAATGGAGACAAACTGAGCTGACACAAGGAAGTTGATTTCAAACTGAGCACCTGCTATAGAGTGAAAGTAATTCCTGGCCTTAGAATGATCAGCTCGGCAAACCACAACTTTGAATAATTAGTTTAGCTTTTCGGAGGTCATAACCTTTTGTCCACAAATGGATTCTAATTAAAATTAGCAATCATCCGAGAAGCTGCATGACATAATATTGTAAATTAACCAATACAGGATATCAGTTGCTGGCGCAGATCACAAAATTCATTGGATCAACTGTTAACTTTTAACCTTTAACCAATAGTAAAACGGATTCTTCTTCCCTTTGTAGCCCTACCACACAGGCAGCAGGAGCACAGACCTATTGATTTTTTAATGGTCAAAGAACTAATTTACAAAAAAGTTAGTTACAGTTCTATGTGAGTTTTGCAGTGTTTACAACCAGAACAATAAAATAGAAAAGTGGAAACACAAATTCGGATTGGAAATGTGTTCAATTGTTCAACTATTTTGGTACCTGAAATTTGACATGAGTATATGTAAATTGCATGCAAGGACAACCCACCCTGCATGGAAATGTATAACATATATGACTGTGAGTTTTCCTAGTAGTCTTAAAATACCACTTTACTACTTTGCTAGTTTGGTAAAAATTGACGCCTGAACTTGTCAGAGAATATAGAGCCTTATGACAGTCAAGATATGATATGCATCCCAATGTGTTCATCTGATCACACATGCATATAACACCTAACCTCAAGCGACAAATTAAACTTTGTGTAAATACGTGCAGTCGTCGCACGAAAGCAAACGTTTAGCAATAGTAACAGTCCAGTCGTCACTGTAGTAAGAGCCGTTCTCATTCGTCCATCACAAGACACGCTTAAAGGTTAGTAAAAACACGCGTCGCACGAAAAGTGAACTCCAATATTCGACTTAACAGATTGGCACACTACCAATTGCATCACTCGACCAGCTTGCTGTACTGTGGAATAATTGTACAGATACTTATTACACCAGATGATCTCTTACGGCGCATGGAACCACTGCCTACTAGTCGATTTACTGTAGTTTGGCTCACACCTAGAAATAACAGTGGGACGTGTCAGTGGTCTTTGGGACGGCTGAAAAAGCTTTTCAGAAAGAGACATTCTGTTTATAAGTGATGCCAAGGCAGGTTGGAGACGTTTGTGGCAGCTGAGCGCAAAAGGCTGCAGTGGCAGCAAGCCATAGTAATGCTGGTGATAGGTCAATAAACAGAGCACGAACTCCACTGGTGCGCCCAGTTGAACTCATTCCTGACATTACTTCCCATTAGTGCAAATTATTCGTATAATCACCAACACTCTGTGCCAATAACCAGGCGAACAGAATTATCTGTTGCCATGGGAATTTAACTAATGACCAGTCGCATTTCGCAACAGATAAATTTTTAGAACTACAGCGCTGTTTTTTCCTTCCTTAGAAATGCACAAAAGTAAACTATTCTGATAAAATCCGAATATGAAAACAATATAGTTGACAGCCAAGAGCAGAACATAAGGTAATTTATGGATAAAATCATGAACATTTTTTTTATTAATTTGCAATTTCAAAATAGAGCCATTGTTTTGAGATTCCTTCATCTAGCATTGACAGATCAGCACTTGATAGGCTTTTCAACAGCAATAAGACTCTATGGCCCGTGTGTCGGTTTGGTACATGACAAACTTCCTGTCCTCAACCCACACCCTTACCCTTGGGGCAGTTTGGTATCAAGAAAAAAAACTTTCTTTTTGTTGACTAAGAGTTAATGAGGTTTGAACATCAAACCTGATAATCAATTTTGTTATCAAGAAATCCAAAAGAAGTCATAGCAGAAACAATACATCTATACCACAAAAAGTAAATTCTGCAGGAACAACAGGAAGGACAGTTGTGCAAAACAACAAACAACAAACAACGATGAACTCCATGAGTGTCCCGATAAACCTAAATATCATATGACTATCAGCATACCTTGTGAGTGTCAGCATACCTTGTGAGTGTCAGCATACCTTGTGAGTGTCAGCATACCTTATGAGTGTCAGCATACTTTATGAGTGTCAGCATACCTCATGAGTGTCACCATATCTCATGAGTGTCACCATACCTCATGGGTGTCACCATACCTTGTGAGTGTCAGCATACCTTGTGAGTGTCAGCACACCTTGTGAGTGTCAGCACACCTTGTGAGTGTCAGCATACCTTGTGAGTGTCAGCATACCTTGTGAGTGTCAGCACACCTTGTGAGTGTCAGCACACCTTGTGAGTGTCAGCATACCTTGTGAGTGTCAGCATACCTTGTGAGTGTCAGCATACCTTGTGAGTGTCAGCATACCTTGTGAGTGTCAGCATACCTTGTGAGTGTCAGCATACCTTGTGAGTGTCAGCATACCTTGTGAGTGTCAGCATACCTTGTGAGTGTCAGCATACCTTATGAGTGTCAGCATACTTTATGAGTGTCAGCATACCTCATGAGTGTCACCATATCTCATGAGTGTCACCATACCTCATGGGTGTCACCATACCTTATGAGTGTCAGCATACCTTGTGAGTGTCAGCACACCTTGTGAGTGTCAGCACACCTTGTGAGTGTCAGCATACCTTGTGAGTGTCAGCATACCTTGTGAGTGTCAGCATACCTTGTGAGTGTCACCATACCTTATGAGTGTCACTACATACATCGAAAATTTCTACTGGTCACTGATATACTGGTACACTGCTCGTATACCCCATCAAAAGAGCGCTATGCCGGCTAGCAATATAAATACCTATAGAGCTATCATCAATACTCTACGAATACCGTTGATTTGCTAGAAATATCTAATTAGGCAAGGTGACCTTAGCTTAGTAATCAATAAAATCGCACGCATATATATATATACAGTGAAACATGGATAACTCGCCCTCGGATATAGCGAACACATGGTTAACTCGACTGGATTTGCTTGGTCCGTTCCCACGCAATGATAATTGGCTCTACATAACTCGAACTCAACACTGTTAATTCGAACTGTTTTTCGCCCAACGGCTACCGAAACGGTTGCTATTGCTTTAGAAAATCACTTTATTCCAAGCCATAGAGGTAAACCTCAACTTTTCGTAATTCATAAGCGTCGTTATTACCACCATCGGCAAAATATTTTTGTTAACAACTTTTCTAAAGGTTTGGTAAAATTTGATTTATACGTACTACTATATGATGAAAAGCACGGGCTAGCCGGGTCACGGGCGCAAGGATTTTCGCCACGCACATACAAAACAAAAACAGCATGTTGTTTTTGTTTTGTATTTGCGTGGCGAAAATCCTTGAGTGCGTGACCCGGCTAGCCCGTGATGAATAGTTTTCCGACGTGGATTCCGAGTTGAATCAACGTCGGAATGTTGAATGTTTAAAACGTCTTAAAAATTGTAGTTAAACGTATACGTTGTCTTAGCTAAAAAAACTATTCATCGTTTGACCTAAACACAGAATACGTGTGTACATTCAATAAGCATCCATTCAAAAAACGTTAGTGATATACAATGTACCGTTAAACCTCGTAAAACTTTTAATTGAACTGCCTCGGAGTGTTGCTCTTAACGAATGCCAGGTAAAGTAAGGTAATCTTTGAATAAACTTCAAGAAAAATCGGCAAAATTGATCGTGGGTAAAACGCTCAAAAGAAAAAGATGTCTTTTCTTTTGAGCATTTTAGCAAAGATCAAGTTTTGCCAATGTCAATCTAAAAAACGTCCTGGCAATAACATCACCTCAAACAATAAACCAATCTCAAGTGATAAAAAAATCTATACTTTTTGATAAAAAACGTTTTAAACTTTACATTAGAAGCATTTAATTTGAAACAAGCCATTTGTGCTTTTGATTTATATTATAGTTTGTATATGTTCATGTATCTACTAATAAATAAGTAAATACATGGACTTGTGACAGTGCTCTGATAACTTGAACACTCTGATAATTCGAACACTTTTGCTCGGTCCCTTGAAGTTTGAGTTATCCGAGTTTCACTGTATATATATACATACATTATATATATACATTGGCGATATTAAAATAGTCCCTCCAGCTATAGATAAGAAGTGAAGGCATACAATGAAATACCAGTGATTAGGGTGTCATACAAATCGTAAAGGAATGGCTGTATGGTAACTTAGCCAGAGATTCGACCAACGGAAACTTCAGTTGAGAGAACCAACTGAAGTAAGAGAAACCTAAAAACTTGCGAACAAGTGACTTCGGTCATGCTCAGGTTAGTTTAACCGCATCTGACCAAATCCCACTGCTGATTGGACAATTTGCTATTAGCGAATTGAATATTCACTTTAGTTCCACAAAAGGTCGATATAACAGAATGAGTCGCACAGCAAAAGAAAACAATGTTATTAGATTTTTATTTTGTACTGTTGGCAGCCTATTGCAAACTTTGGTGGTCATTTTCCAAAGATTAGGTTTGATTGCTACGCGGGTTGCCTTTACTTTCGCAGACCAACTTCATCCTATCAACTTATGGCAAAATATAAAATAAATATCAAGAAGTAGTTTATATGACTGGAATAACTTGAATGAAAAACAACTTAAATATTGAAAACTCATTACTTTAAAAAAAAATTAAAAGCCCATAGCTGATGATTCCCTTGCTATCATGTGAGCATGAGCCAACAAAGGTTGGTCAAATGAATCAAGAGAAATGACAGAAGCAACAGCCACCTTTTTATAAAACTGGCATTTCGTACAACGATGGCGTTCAAATAATAGGGAACAAATATATGCTAAATAAAATTAAACTTGATGTAAAAAAAAGTGTAAAGACTAGGCTAATGTAAAAAAGTTGATACGTGAGAAGTTAGTAAGAGCCCTATGAATTCAGGCACCCTAAGCATTTCATTTTTTGTTCATACGCAGTAAACTAATGAGCTGTTAAGTAAGTACGTCTTTGTTACTGACTCCAACCTTACCTCAAGATTATGACTAGCAGAAAAAGGTCTAAACGCACATCATTACGTAAGAGTATGTTTGTCATTCAAACGTGACGTTACGTCACACAACTATCTCTTAAATACGTACCTAGACAACGCGTCTGTGCCACCCTCTAACTCCGCCACAGCGCGTGATGTCTCCTTAGCTTCGTCGAGAGTTTTAGCCACTCGGTGTAACAGAAAAGTCGTAGAGGATGTGTTGCTGAAAAGGTTCACCAACTGCCGCTTCATTTTGTACTTTAGACACGCCTCTACAGCTCCTGAGTAGAAAAGTTGATCGTGACATGTACTTAGAGACGATACATGACTGCTTTGTAACTAGTAAACTGCGATACAGTCTCTATCGCACTCACACAGCAGAAGACATCAATGTATGAAGAAAGATACCTATAGTCACCATCTACTAGCACACCTAAATAACCGATAAGAAATGAGTGCTTTTTTATAAGATATAACGGAATTGTGACATACTAGAAGCAAAGATCTTTCAAAAATGGTTTATGATTGCTATTGAAGACTACAAGCAGCCCAACACTTCTCTAAAGCTGTCCCTGGAAAGCTTACAGAACTACAGGCGCTGAACTCGTACGCTAGCTACAAGTTCAGCTGACAACAAGTTTAGTGGGTTGAGCTAGCCATTCAAACTACATTATTTGATTTTAATAAATATTTTTAATTATAAACAAAGGCAAAGAATTCTTTTAATCAAAACTGCACAATAGTTCCCTGTTATCCTTGAGTGACAAGTTTACTTCCACGCAAAAAAGCCTAACTCCGCACCGTATTATGATGGTATGTCAATCTTGTTACGAATGGCAGGAACTTGATGCTCAATAATTAACGAAGTCATAAAAATAAATTCAGTAGATTTCATAGCTATAGCTATACTTAACCACACTAGCTATAGTTGTATAGGAATTGTCAGTCCTTTAAAGAAATACTCTGGGGAATGAATGTTGGTTTTATTTTTGAGAAGCAAAAATACTAAAAATTGCACTATGCAACTAGTGACTGAACTGCTCTAAGCGGGTGACTAATTAATAAATTACCTCTAAAATCGACGAGTAAGTAAACTGCACTAAGTAAGAGAATAGCGACTGAACTGCGATGATAATTAACTTGTGTCTAGATGATGCGATAGTAACATCCAAGGCGAGTATCAGTCAACAGATATAGTTTCCTTAATAAAACCAAGTAATGCCTCAACATTAAAACATTATTTTATGGACATTTTTAGATTAAACAATACCATATTTGTTTCTTGCTGACCTAGCGATCACATTTAACAACTTTTTAATTTTAAGTGTCAAAGTCTCAAATGCCAACTACAAATGTATAGTCGATATCATGTTTGTCTTCGGTAATTGGGAACACAACTCCAGTGACTTTCCACAAGTTTAACTAAACCCATGACCGATCAATAGACAGTCTTCCCTGAAGTTCACCTTTCTGGAGTGTTTATCACGCTGAATGTCTTTCTAACCTCAATTTGCAATATTCATTGAGTAAATATTTGCGATAGCATGATTAGAAACAGCGCAAGAGCTGTACCGACCCCTAACTCACCGACCCCTAACTCACTTGAATCCTACTTACACACAAAAACAAATGTAGAAACGACTGCTAAAAGATTTTGCAGTCCTTAACAAACTATAGACCAGAGATAATACCGAGTACTTGGATTACAAAACGGCTGAAGCAAAAACAATACTTCGTAGAGTAGGTAGAAACAACAAATACGGTATAGTCAGCTTACATCAGCCTCTTAAGAAGTCATTGGACAATAGCAAGAGATTTCTTAATTGCACTGTTGGCAGGCTATAATTATTCTAAATCAATAATGTTATACGGAATAGAGTTACTCATTCGCGTAAATGACAAGGTAGTGGTTGCAGCCTCCTCTGTATGCTTCGTAACTAGTGAGTCATAGTTATTATTTCAAATGTCTAGCGCTTTTCTTATGAGCTTCAATTCATGAAACTTTATTTAAACATCCTTTTATCAACAACTTATGATCGCAAAATGGTTCATCAGTACAAATAGTTTTGGTTACTTAGAAACCTTCTTTGGCTGCACTAAATACAGCAATAGCAAGAAATCGCTGCTCAGTAGCATGCTATACAATGCAACTTGCAGCAAGTGATTTGATGACTGTTGGCACATCGAGTTGCAAAACACAAATCATGAAAAATAACCAATAAGCAAAAGGTGTGGCGAAGAATCTGAACTGTTAGCCACTAGACAGTAGAAAAAACACATTCATTGGCAAGGCAAACCAATAAAAAATTTTGTCTGTTGTAACCATAGCGACTTGTTAATCACATGTTACGTTGCTATGCACCACATTAACAACTATCACAGCCTTGCAGGAGTGCTTTAGATATATCTTTGTAGCTAAATCTTGCTTTTAATGTATAAGACTACGTATGCAACCATTTGTTAAAATTTATTTTCAGAGCTTAATATCAGCTACAGACAACATTAGTAGTTTTGTCTATAGAGGGAACTAATCAACCATAGAGTTATTACAGTTTATCGTAGAGCAAGCGAATTTTACCAAATGTTGTCATTGAGCAAAAAAATATCTTCATAGAACAATACAATTGCCATATAGGAATTACAATTTGCCATAGATCTATCCAATCATAGTATAGAGTGATCGCGCTATGTAAAAGTGAAATCACATTTTACTATCCAGCAAACACTTTACCATAGAGTGATTTTTATCATAGAGTGATTGATCCAACTAACCACATAATGTTGTTATGCTGCTGCTGTCCTCGTGGATGAATTTCTTTGTTACTGACTCCTCCATAATCTGCTTCACCTGCAAAAAGAGATATTCACATTGACTGTATCAATACTGCACATACATAGAGAGAAACCATTCACACAGAGTCCTATTTGTCAAATCAGTAAGCAAAACTATCACCAGCAAAATAATGCTGCAATTTACAATAAAGTAAGAAAAGAATATAGTGTGACTTTAAAATATATAAAAAAAATATATATAAATATATATATAAAAAGAATTTAGTGTGACTGTAAAATATATAAAAAGAATATATATAAAAATATATATAAAAAAAATATAGTGTGACTGTAAAATATCTGCAGTTTACTAATTTAACATGGATGAGGCTGTCAACGATTAGCGATGGGACACATAGAAAAGTTTTTTGCTTAAAATAACCAATGACATAGCAAAAAGTCAATTTTCAGTAAAACCAAAGAAAAAGCTGCAAAATAGGAACAATTTGATATCTAGTTTGGCATGATTTTGCATGATTCGAGTTAATGTATCAGTGAAGGACATCGGAGAATTGACCTTGAATTGACCTGAAATTTTTACATGCAAAAATCTCTGAATTGATTATGTATCAGTTGACCAAACTTCTTTTGCTGCTAGGTGAGATCACGAAGTGAACAAAATATGGCATGCTGAGGGCCTAAGAGATATTGTGTATTTGTAAATTGGCAACACGGTGTGTTGATGACAAGACAATGAAATAATTAGCATTGAAACACTTTGGATGATGTCAAGGAATTTCATTCTATTAGCAACTTGAATTTGTTTAAACCTTAACTAAAACATCCGAGAAAGTTTTATGCTCAATGTAATTACTTTAATCATAACCTCTACGGCCACTAATTTTGTAAAGGTCTTTAAGAACCTAATGATAATATTTAATTTGGCTAATCTAGTGTATGAACATGAGATATTTTATCTGTGAGCATAACTTTATTACAACAACAATGTTATGGAGCACAGGCTCATAAGCCATAATAACGACCATGACCTATTAGTAATAAACCTTTTCACAATCCATGTTATAAATTACACTAAACAATATAAAATACTATTTATTAAAACTAAGTTCAATCCAGATCACGGGTTTTTTGAGTTTTCAGAGAAGCACATCAACAATTCATAATCAATAACCTAAGCTAAGAAATTTCACATAAAATTTCCATCCTTTCAATAAATGCGCAAAAGACAGCTGTCGGGTACTTCCATAGACTAAGACAGCTGTCCAGTGCAACTTTTACTAGGTTGTTTAGACTACATTCACTGCCTTTGTTTAGATCCAAACCAACTGTGTAGCTTGAAAAAGCTTTGCAAGCAAAGTACTTTACTCAAACATACCTGGCGCTTGACACAGCTGAGTAGATTGTCAACAACATCTCCTTGAAACTCCGCTGCAACAAAAAAGACCAGATGAGAAAACAGTTAATAAAGTATCACATTTCAAGGGCAAAAAGTTTAATAAAAATCTGCTGCAGGTTTACATAAGCATCGAGAGGTGCAGAAAAACACTAGAGTTATCATATGTCATCGTACTAAAATCTAACAACGTTGCCTCACTTTTTTGCTATAACATAAAACATATCATAACAATAGTAATGGCATCAGCAATAGTAAATAAGTTAGTAATCCAAAGATTCGTTAAACCATGATGTACAGAGCTTCATGAACTTCGTAACAATTAATAGGGATTAACAACTATGAGAATATAAATTTGTTGTTGCAAAAAAGTACATCACGCACCAAACCTTAGTATTATAGTAAAAGCGTATCGCATAACCTACTGACGCGTGTTACAAAAATGATCTTCGCAACATATGCAGTTTGAAAATTGGGAAACCACCTACAGTATATTGTTACTTAGTATTAGGCCCCTATTATAGACAATGGCCTGTAGCATAAAAATAATTTCACATATGTTGTGCAGACTATGCGTATCAACTAATACTCACGATCTACGTTGGCCTGACGCCTAAACATCGCAAACGCAGTCATGCTTCATGTTTTCGACGAAGTTCTGAAGAAGAGCATAGTCAACATATGCCGAAGAATGCTGACTTTCAAAGGTTACAGACTCCAGCCTCCACTAATCAATAGCCGTCGGACAACTGAATACACCGCTGGTTAAAGTTATGACCTTCGCTATGATTAGTTCATCGTGCTCGGAGACAAAGTTCATTGGATGTTGATCAACAAACTCTTTGCACTCCGCCGCACGCTGTTCATGATGGATCATGAGCTAAGCACATGGGGCTCGATCAGCTATCTAGTTAGGAGGAAGCAACTTCATAAACATATAGTACAACTGTTACTTCGGCTACTAGTTTGAGAGATCTTGCAGTTGCCTAGGCTATAGTATTTATACGTGAATGAGCTACCAATTTTACATTATAATAACATAGGCATAGTGATTTTAGCTAATCTTGTATGAAATGAGGTTTTTCACAAAAATTTATCTGAATGGAACCAACATTTGATGCTCAACATGGTAGTTGAGCCCCAACACTATGAAACGAAATATCGCAATAACCTTGGCATTGTGCATTGAAGTTGTTGTGCTTGAATAACACTTGCTGGTGGACTAGATCAAGATGTTATGACCAAGATTATAATTGCGTACTAGTCCTTACTAGCTCTACTATTGACAATCACAGCTCCATTCACCCAACACTGCTTTTCCTTTAATAAAGTGATTAAATTACCATTTGCTTTGCAGAGCTTTGGTTGCAACCACCTAACTCCGTTCAGCAGATTATTGCATTAATACATGTTGCTACGATGAGTGTTTGAAATGGATGATAAGTCATCAGATAAGAACACAGCATACAATATATATATAAGATTTATTTGCATCAAATATGACATCGCTCCTGACACAAAGTACTGTGAGCAGATACAAGAGATTAACTAGTTGCCAGCAATGACATGGCGTGATGCGTGGCAGCATATCACACAAGCAGCATACATTAGCAAGACTCCATCCTACATCTTACATACTACTTTTCCTATGGAAAATGGAAAACCATTTTTAACAAAGCGTCTATATAACTCTTCTGACTTCAAAGAATCGTTTGAGATAATAGATCTGTCCGAGAACCATAGCGACGAGTACGAGGGCCTCGAAGAAGGCCCACAGAACGACTCTTGAGTTAGTGTTGTCATTGACTACAATCAACATAAGGACATCAGTTATCAGCCGTAACAAGCAATTGAAACATTTGATAAATAAATCAAGCCTGGTGTATGAGAGTGTAGAATTACAGTGGAGTGAAAAATAAGTGGACAGCCCTAGAACTTTGACCAATTTCAATAAATATGGTTTCATAGTTGCTAGCCAATTCTTTGAAGTTGCACTTATTATATATTAAAATGAAGCTCTGGGTCTTCTCTATTCAGATATGTTATCAAAAGCACATTTGAAGTAGTTTACGACTGGAAATGCAGACTTGCGCTGCTTGCTAGCACAAAAACTGAAAATCAGTAATTTTAATTTTTAGCGACTTCAAAGACAAAGTTTTGTATCCAGCAAAACATACTAATATGAGGATTGTTTTACACACCACCTTTGATCTGAGTAACAACACTGCTTTAAGTTTGAATGCAAATAAAATACAGGTTTACCTTTAGTCAAAATGAGTGGAACATTAAACCATAACTGTCACAAACAACTTTTATCGTATTTACTAGGTAAATCAGACACGCTGATTCCGATTTTGTACTCAAAATAAAGATTAGTCCACTAACCTTCAAAGTCATTTAGGCTTTTTTAAAGCGTTTCAATATCCGTTTTGAAAACAACACAATCGGCATTACAAGCTCTGCCCATAAATATGTGACGAAACCTAGCTTTTTCAGGAACGGATGTTAGGAATGTTTAGTCTGATTTAGAATAATAGAGATGGGTGTCTTAAAACCCATTATTATCTAAATCCAGCCTGTAAAATAATTTCAGCTTTTTATGAAAGGTATATAAACTATTTAAAATTGCTCGTAGCTTGTTACATGACGTTTAAATGGGCTAAACGTCAAGAAAAATAAGCTCAAAAAGCGCGGTTTTATCTCAAGCTAGCGTTGTTATCGCGCTTTTTTAAATATGCAATGCTAAATAGCTTATCTACCTTTCAAAAAAGACTGATATTATTTTTAAGGCTGAATTTAGATATTAATGGATTTTAAAACACCCATCTCTATTATTCTTAATCGGTCTAAACATCCCTACGTAACTTCTGTTCCAAAAAAGCTAGGTTACGTCACATATTTATGGGCGGAGCTTGTTATGCCGATCGTGATGTTTTCGAGACCGATATTAAAACGCTGTAAAAAAGCCTTCATTACTCTGAAAGTTAGTGGACTAATCTTTATTTTGAGTACAAAATCGGAATCAGTGTGTCTGATTTACCTAGTAAAAACGATAGAAGTTGTTCGTGACAGTTATGGTTTAACAATAATTGCTAACTTTGAGTCTCTCTAAAAGTCATCTAGCATTGCTGCTTCAAACTAAAATTAATTGTTTCAAGTTCTACTCATTTTAGCTTTCTGTTAATGTATACTTTGTAAGTGTTCTACTCAACAACAAAAGTTTAATGAGGAATTTAATGAGGAATTTAATCACCTCGAGTGCTGAACAGTAGCAATGATACAGTTTTATAGGTGGTCCCTTCATTTTTCACACTACTGCACTGTTGAGACAACAAGAGTTGCCTTCTCATTTAAACCCTCTCTAATTTGTACAAAGAGAACTCATTCAGGAATGCAGAGAAAGTTGCCATAGTATTAAAAAGTTGCATGCATGAAGTAGTATTTTATGCATAGCACCTATCAAATACACAAACATTGCCTTATCTGAATATGTCTACTTGTATGCAAACCTGCATGATAACACCACTCTCTAGTGTAAACAAAGAATTATGCTGTTTCATCTACACATTCGTAAGTGTCTTTAACAAACTAATTTATGTACCACACATATTCACCTTATATGTGGTGAGCTAACCTTCAGCACAATGCTAAACCTGATTGCACCAGTGGCACAGGAAAATTTGCATAAACTGCTTTGACTTACACCGCTGTAACGCTGGATATAATTTACACGTTAATACCGTAAATGAAAAAACAAATAAATGTTGCAACGTTGTGGAATTTAGTTTTGTCATAGACAGTGCACATGAACTTCTGAGGACTATTGTTAAGAGATTCATCAACTTTTGGTATGCACCTGGAGTTGTCTCCTAAAATAACAAAATATCCTTTGATACGCAATAGTGTCGGTCGATTCTTTAATTGGACAAAGGATATATAGTCACTGGTAAGTTTTCTGTCACATTTAAGAAAGTTTGAATTGAAAATCATTCAATATAAAATTAATTGTGCATAATCACTGGAGCTTGCACATCATTTCATAACCAGGACAGCTATTGCATACAAATATATGAGCCATTGAAAAAAACCACCCAATAAAAACAAAACCAGCGCTTCCAAAGCCACTTTGAAATACGTAAAAAGAGCATTTCTGCAAAAGTACAGATATTTAACGGAACACCAATTATGTAGAACACTGTTATAGATTTGAAAGGAGAGTGGACGCTATTTGTAGTATAAACTCACTCGCTCTGTGAACACGTTCCCTCACTTCCATAAACTCTTGCTCGTGTTTAACACCAAGTAGAGCATCTGATAGCTGGCTCACTGCCTGAGCGAGCTTGTTATGTGACTCTGTAAAAATCAGGGAACAATTTAACGACTATGACAACAGACAATCACCGTTTGAGCGCTTAACATGCCTCAGCCTATCAATATTAGCAGTAGCATGAGGTCAGAAAAGTATAGATAAAAATAAAATTATGAACAAGTATATATCATTGCACCAAGGTTGTAAAATTCTCATGCTGAGCCGCCGTGAAGATACATGTGGAGATACATGAAATTGCTATTGATTAAGATGAACTTTTCACAAAAAAACATTTTTATAATCAGCTCGATTCATGATCGCCTTTGTAACCACACTTATATATATGCTACGTCAACCATTGCCTTTCCAAGCTTCAAAGTTATCTTTAGCAAGAGTCATCACACGATGGGTTTTGATGTAGCAGGAGAAGAAAGTATCTAGCCAAATTTCATAAAATCCAAGTGACACCAAAGTATCTAAATAAACATACAGACGAGAACATTTTATAATGTAGCTAACCTGGTCATGTAGACCCTCACGACAGATGTACTACTGCCAGCAACTTTGTTTTAATGTTATTTATACTTATGTAATAGTAACAATGTTTAACAGTTTGGCGCCAAAATAAAATTGTAGCCAAGCCTCTACCTGAGATCACCTTTATGTACAAATTGTTAAACATGCAACACGAAATTAGAGCAAAGATTTGTCACAACTTCCAGCCTATGACATTGAGATTTTAGAAACATTTTGAAAACCAGTACACATTGATACAGTTCTCCAGCAAATGGTTTGATACCGATTTGATATAGGTTTGTCCCACACGCCTTCCCTTCTGTGTTTCAAAACAAAAAAATTGCCAGAGTGGTAGTAGCCATGAAAGATAGAAGGTGCCTTTATTCGAAATTATAACAAATAAAAAACAGGAGCAAATTATTTAAAGTTTTTTGAAAAACATTGAAGCTTTCTTGTAACTATGAAATGAAAGAAATTAAAACAAATAATAGAAAGTATGCAAGTGATAAAAGTAAAGGCTGGCTGTGATAACTTGAGAGAAAACAAATCCAACTTTATTATATAGATTGCGTGTGTATGCGAGCTTCCGTTAACGCTGAGTTTCCACATTTTTCACCAATACCATCCAAACTTAACAAGCACATGCTCGTGTACTCCGCCAGGTCGCTAAAAATATTTGAGTCAAATCTCAGTCTGATTCCTGAAAACCAGCCTCTGAAACACCCACCTGCAAATGATCTGATTAAAAATAAGAGAAATCTCGGGGCCGACTGCTAGTTTAAGTTAAATGTAAAACAATCTCAAATACTAAAACAAAAATAAATTGAAAAAAGTTTTCGTATTACACATAGTTTATATTAGGCTAGCTCAGTAGCATTATAGAGCCCATTATCTAGTTATGGTGTCTCTCCTGTATCGTGCTACACGTGTCTTTAATGTAAATGTGATACGGCAATAAAATACCTTATTATAACTAGATTTATTTTATTACTAATAATTTAGATTTTTACACTGTTTGTTATTGTAGGTATATGTAATGCATTCGTGTAAATGCTATATGTAATATCTTGAAACACTCATAGTGAGGTATGTCGAGCTGTAAGAAAATCTAGACAAAATAAAAGATCACGCGATAATATGAACATAGGGTGCAAGTATCGAGACTGATCTACTTAATATTTCCAGACTTCATTGTATGTTAAATTGACTTTTTATTCTAGCAAACTAATGACTACTAAATAAACTATAGTATGTGCGTTTAAACATACACAGGATATCACACATGATAAACGAAATGGTTAAAGATGAGCGTTTCCAAAAGTCTAAGAAGCATTCACAGACGGATAATTGAGGAATAAACATGAAAGGTTCAACCTCTTGAAAAGGGTTGAACGTTTATAGTTCTGCATGTTCCATGAACCAAAGATTGTGATGGACAAACTTTTAAAAAATAGGTGCAAATTAGCAAAGAACCCATCTGCACTTGTCGTTTGTCAAACAAATCAACAAGCTAATAATTGCTACAATAAACGATATATAGATGCTCACCGTCTCCATCTTTGGCCTCCTCAGCAAGATTCTGATGCTTTTCCCCGAGCTCCATAGAAAACATGACCATTTTTGGTGTCATAGAAGACATCTTATTACCAAAACAATATTTATATATCCCGTCATTTTCAGCATTCAATGTAAACTTTCCGTTAGACTCTCTCTCTCCAGAGTACAAAGAGTTTCCTCCTGGACCAATAACCTGTCAGAGATATGAGTGTTTAATGCCAGCAATAGATTGTTTGATCATACCAAGAACAGAAAAAGATAAATGAAGACAAATTTTTCCTATTTTATCGAGTGATTAAATCTGTGAACCAAACAGACAGTCAAGTTGATGTACCTTTACCTTACTCCAAAAAATATATGATTCAATCATCAGTGCAAACTGTAGGTCGATGTGGCACATTATAAAACCAAGGCATAAGAGCCAATAATGCTACCTGTGTGATAATATGAAAATGATGTCAAATATCACAACGCGTCGGGACTAATTGCAAAATTAAAGATTAAATGACCCAATTATCTGATAAGCTACCAAAAATTCTGACTGAAAGAGTGTATGACAACGGTAGTGAAAACTTAAGTCTATGAGTGACACAGATAGACCTTAGTGGGATCTGTGAGGTCCTATTAAGACACTACATTTAACTTTGTGGTTGATGGGAGTAATCTTTTTCTGAAACTAATTTACTCCAAAGAAAATAGCTTTAACTACTAGTTGAATAGCCTGTTCTTCACATAATGTTTAGTTTTATCGGAGCGACAACATTTTTAAAAACATCACAGGTATTTGTTCGTTACATCCAATTTTACTCATTGTTCTTGCTACAATCTATATTTTTAGGTAACTACAAATTTAAAAAAAATTAAACATCACATTAATCAAGTAGATTTAAAATTAAGAAATTCATTGGATATTTTGAGTCAAATACAAGTATTAATCAGAGGAAACATCTTTGATAGAAGCTTTTTATGCTTTGGAAAAATAAAAAGGTGCTTGTGAATGCCTTGACCCTTCATTGATGTATTAGGACACTGCAACATGGCTTCCAGTTTCTTGCAGTTACAAATTACTAGCACAAAGACGTAATAAAACTTTTGCAGGAACTCAATATTTAGTTTTGGAATACATGGCCTTCTCCACTGGATCAATCAGCTTAAAGAATAAAGGTCTTCGCTAATAATGCATGATCAGCATGTTCTGGCTATATACAGAATTAATTACTTGCAGTTTTTTATTTTTTAAGATAATACCAAGATAATAATAAGATACTTGCATGTTATTTTTTAAGATAGGCCTTTTATTTGTTTGAAGAAAAAAGATATATTTTCTACCTCATGAATCGGCCATTATCTGAAAAGTAAATGCTATATTCAAACCACATTTTGTTGGAACTTTTTTGTGTGACATTGTTTAAAACTGGCCACACGCACTAATCTAACCATGGTGTATATTTGTATTTAAACCATCAGAACCAAAAGTATGACAATAAAAACATGAAAACAATATGCGAATATGAAAGCAGTAGTTGCGAAAGAGCTAAAGACTATTTTTTTAAATCTTTGAGTAAACTATTCAGCTCATAAACATGATTATATACTATACTGAAAACATAAAGAATCACACAGCCCAAAGTTTTCAAGCATATTATACACTTGACAGATCGAATTGTGTCATTCTTTGTTAATAGTTGTAAAGGTTATTATAACTAGTAGTTATAACACTTTATAGTTATAAATTTTATGACATTTTATGGGTCTTCTATTATGAAATGTTTTAAAATATTTTGCGATACAATGATGAAGTATTAGGATAGCAATATTTCAATTGACATTAATGAAGTTAAAGTTTAAATAACCTATATTCAAGGTTTATGCCAAATGCATATTAAAATTGGCCAAACAGTATCCAAAAAGTACAAACAGACATTTAAGAGCTACTTGTTGTAACTTACATTCACGTCGATGTCCAAAAAGCCTCCTTCAGCTACTTCAAATGTCAACGTAAGCTTCTCTCCTCTTTGAGCCTGTTCAAAAAAGCATTCTTCGCTGTTGGCGTCAATGTGTATGAAGTATGCTCGAACGTGGGCGCATATGCATAGAACCAATACAACAGTTGACAAATTTATAATTTTTGTAAAAATCATGTCGATTAGTAAAAGAAACCGTTTGTAGACGAAACTTGTGGCTAAAAAGACCAATTCGTGTTTCACTATGCACAAAAAGGCATAAAGCAAAAGTCTAAACTGGTTCGCACAGTGAAGAGGCTACGTGGTTCGAGTTTTTGCAGTATTGTACAATATTCGTATACAACCTTCTACTAGAATTTGCAGAAAAGCAAACTCGACGCCACGTAGTAGTCCTACAAACAGCAGGCTGATTCTACGCTACAACTTTGGTGACCACGATGTATGTGTGCGACAAATAGTTTTAGACTACAAAGTAGCAATGCTTTTTTAATTCATTAAATTCCTTCTGTAATATAACGATGTTATTAAAGCCGGATGTGTGCGTCTAACTTTGTTACGTGATTCGTTGGAAATGCTATTAGTAAATAGCAAAAGCACATGCCTCGGTCACATGACCACATCACACCAGATTGTCACTTGTTTTCGTCTTGGCCTAAATTTTCTTGCGATCAATTCCTAACTCTGGGACCGAGATATGATACTACTATAGCGTATTTTTTTCAATTATTAACCAAACATAAATGTTAGAGAGTGCCTTTTAAAAGCGGGTATTTCTCTTGTTTGCTCTGGTGGAAATGGAAAGCTCTTTATACAGAAAAGAAATGGAAGATTACGTCTCAGTTGTGGATGTGTACGACTCGGCTGCTTTGATTGGCAAAGACTTTGAGTACTTGATTGAACAGTATGGCGTGGAAACAGTAACAGATTTAATGCCGAAAGTCATTAGAGTTTTGGAACAATTAGAATATCTAGCTGGCAAGTATGAGAAGGAAAACGAAGAACTGCTTCATCTAGAGTCCACCATCAAACGTTTGCACAGTGAAAAAGATGAGCGAACAAAGGAAAGACAACAATACGAGCAGGTAGGATTTAAATATTGTTTGCAGTAAATAATTCCTGCTATTTTGTTACATTGTAGTAGAAAAGTCTAGCACAGTTAATGCACAAGCTTTTATTACCGAAGGAATAAAAGCTCTCTCCGATATGGAGCAACTGTCTTTTGTCTATGACGCGTACATAATTCTCAAAGTTCATTGCTGCGCATATGCGTAAGTGGTGACGACTCAGTGCATGTCAAAAATCTTTAGAATGTGATGTAATCTCAACTTGGGCAGCAATTGTTAAGAGTTTGGCAGAAAAGCCTCACATAGCTATTATTTTGTGTCCGGAGTGTTTCAGTTGAAACAGTTTGCTCAGTTGTCAACAATGTTATTGTTTTCAGTTCGCATGTCAATATAAACATCACAATGTAGGTTGTCTTTGTAACTCTAACTTAGTGCTCACCATATTTTTGTATTTCTCTAGTTGGATAAAAAAATGCTTTGGCGGTAAATATGATGTGTAACTCACGAAAACTTATATATATATATATCATTTTTGTTGCACATTATGCATATTATTTTCAAATTGCTGTTTGATATCAAAAGTATTGTTAGTCACCGTAAAACATTCTTATTTTGTATACATGTATATTGAATTATATTCTGAACATAATTGTTAAAGATTAACAAGTAATTATTACTGTTGCCGATACTGCGGTATTCTAGTATGCGTTGCGGTTGCAGGAGATTGAACAGATTGAAGAGTCATATAGGAAAGAAACAAAGGACTTGTGTCAAATGGTGGCTCATCTACAGGACCAGAATCGGCGACTGCAGGCGAGGTTGAAAGACAATGTATCAGGTCAAGAAGAAGCATTAGAAAGTAAGAATAGTCTTCAAGCGCACCTGATTAATCTATTAGTTTTGTTTGAAGAGTTATAGAGCTACTGAAGTAGTGGCTGGTTCTTAGTATATTTTTATGTTATTGTAAAATCACTGACTTATCTGAACGAAAATAATTGAGCTGTGTAAGTTTTCCTTGGCTTTTTGATTTCATTGCCTGGTGTGAGTCAGAAATCATCAGCAGGTTGTAACCCATAAAGCTGTTTGGTCTCACGATATGGTTTACATATGTCATATCAGTTCAGCAGTGTAGCGGATTACCCTATGACACTTATATTTCGCTAGTACTTAGTTTTGTGAGTAGCATACAGAGTAAAATTTCGACGCAACCTCATTTCGCAGCTCTGATGAGTGCAAATATATAGTGATGTGAAAATAAATACAGTGGAACAAACATAATTAGATTCCTCATGTTCGGTTCACCGGTAATAAAACAAATTTCAATTTGAGATTAGTTTGTAATTGTGAACCGCAGGTAGAATTGTGTGGGTGAGACCGATAATGCAATTTGATCGCTTGCTGCCATTTGTTTCTTGAACTATCAATGAACAAAGCTATTTAATTCCGCGTTTTCGCTCATTCGTTATGATAGTTTAGTTTCGCACATGAAATTTTCGTGAGAGGACGACTCCGCAAAAACACGAAAGAGATGAAGCGAATACATAAGTGTCCTAGGTTATGTAAGGCATTGAAACTGAAGTCACTAATGGCAGTCCCCTCACATACTTGCAAGTACTGCTGTTGGTATCTACAGTTTCAATATTCATGGGGTTGTCTTTATGAACTCAAAGAAATAGACACTAGACTTTCTCGCGCTTCCGATTTCACATAACATGGATACATAGGCCTACATATCTGTAGTAAATGTTTGACTAGTTGCCAAGCCAGTTGATGAGTTAATAGGAATACAAGTAGCCTCTCGTGACTGCTCCGTTTGATGACTCATAACTGGGAAAGTGTTTAATGAAACAAGGCAGCGTCAGCTTCCTCCGAGCTGCAATATTGATTGGCTCGTAACAGCCCATCACATTCCATTGATTATTTGTCTCTCCCAGCCTCGTTTAGTTGCGTCTCGTCTATAAGTGTGGCACTTATCCATCATCTAGCTTCTGATCTGCAAAGATCTCTTAAAGATTTCAGCTGATAACTTGCTGCAAATCATTACCTGCTTCTCAGAAGGAAGCCAGACACCTAGCTTGCACTGAGAGCCAGCTTTCAATCAGGCAGTGATGCTGTATCAACTATCTTGACCCTCCCTAAATATGTACTTTGTTAAATGTCTCGCATTTGTGATAAGAGAGCACCGGTCACGTAACCTTATCACAATGTCTGCTTACAGAGCGGTCGTCTAGCAACTTCGCACTGTGTCCTGCAGACCAGCCTCTATCGCATACAAAGTATCTTATCTTATTTTTATGCAACTTCAAAGTATTTTCCATGTAATATGTTTAACTCGTGGTAATGTACAAGATAAAATTTTGTACCCTAGTTCAATTTCTCATGGCGAGTTTTTGTTTGAGTGACAAGCTGAGTTAGTGGGGATTCGTTTGATATTTATACTTGCCAGTACTGGCAAGTACTTGCAAGTACTTGTAAACTATGTCAACTGTTTATTTAGATATGATATTTAGCTTTAGACAGTAAGACTTTGTATGTGACATCTGTAGATAACAGAATATATTGTTATACTATATGTTTAAAGTCAGATTTAGACCATACACTCATATGGAGGTAGTTGTAGTAGTTTTTCTAGCTACTTATAGTCCTCAGCAAAAAGCCTTAATTTAGCAAAGGTTCTTTGATAATGTTTATTCATGAATCCGTTTTCAGTTCATCGGCTGAAGCTATTGCTAGAAATATTGATAGGCTAGCTGAGATCGGCTATTCTGCGGTCAATTTTACTGCCAAATATAAAATTTACCTTTGCAAATTAAACATAATGATCACCATTTTTATTTTCTAAAACATTCTAAGAATGAGGGCACATGTTTTCTCGAATCACATGAAAACATTCAGAATGATACATCTTTCATAGTTGATAAACTGTTGAGATGACAATGCAAATGTCAATTAGATCACCTCTCCATCGATAAGTGGATGTGATCTTAAGTGGAGTTGTCTGACCAGCATGTCTATGGAAAACGAACTGAGCAATACTTGTGATGCACGTAAACCTAGTGTGAATGCGTTACTAGAGACGGAGGAAGATTCCACAATGATAGAAAACCTAAGAGAAAAAGTGAATGAACAGAGAGGACAAATCAAAGGTTTGCAGAAAGAGGTCAAAAGCAAAGACTTGGAATTAGACTCTGTGAGTATTTATGATATAATTAGGACTCCTTTGAAACTGCCATGCTTCTCCGCTTCCATGTGTCAAGTTCAAATTGAGGATCTTCTTTTATGAAACTGTGTAGTTGGATTTTCTGTTGAAGACTTTCATGCTTCATAGACTTGGACTTATGTTTAGATTCAGATTTCAAAGGCAAAATTTGTGAGAGGACTAATGCTTATGTATTCCAATGATAAGAGGAGACAACTACATGACTATAGCAAAATGTATGGCAGTAGTAGCTATGTATTTACACTGTTTTCAATTTAGTCTGGGATAAAATCGTGTAACATTAAATTGCTTCGTGTATCAAATTTGAAGTGATCTTTAAAAATGCTCACTACTTCAGTATAATGGCAAACCAATTAACACTTTTTGTAACTGCTACTGCAGTAAAGAGCGTTTATCTTTGAAAAATCTAATTTCATAAAAGTTAAATTTCATATTTTTGTTTACAATTATGATAGAGCTTATATCGCAGTTTGCTCATGACGGTGTGATTGGCCATTGATCCACTCATGTTCAGCCTGATTGGTCGTTGATCCACTCATTTACTGACTGATTGGTCAGTGCATTAGCTGACTGGCTGTACTGGGTTAAAAGGGAATAATGACCTAGGCTATAGCTGATTAAGACTATGTCTCCTGGGTTAAGCCTAATCACTGATATAAACAGAGTTAATCAATATACATTCATCCTTTCATCTTTGTTCTAACTCTCTCTACGCTTGAACAACCTCACCTTTTATTATTCAATGCTGCCAACTATTCAATGCTGCCTACTGTTCAATGCTGTCAACTAATCTTGCTCCACTTGGAGTTTGGTTCTCCAATGATCTTTCTCAAGTTTCAGTCTAATTATTTTATATTGCATGACTCTGTTGTCATTAATAGTACATACATGTATGTTGTGAACAGGGATGGAATGCTAAAACAGTGTCGATTTCCATGTATTTATTCAAGTATTCAACTGCCATGTGGCAAATCTCTTGCTGTCATATGATGTGTGTAAATGAAGCACTTTATTATTTTAATATTTGTGTGTTGTCTCTTGTATAGCTCAGGGCATGCATTTACTTCTGTTAATTTTATCTGTTCTGTCCTGCCCTGCTCCAACATCACATCGAACATTTTTCTAAGCTAGAATCTGCTTTGCTTGTCGGTTTCGCAAACAGGTGCTTGTGGCAGGGTATAGCAGGTTTCACTGTTGTGTGTTATTAGTTGTAGCTGTTGTCGCATGACTTGTAGATACAGAAACAGCTTGACAAGTTAGTCCTTGATAATCTGACCTTACGCAAATCTACTTCCTCTTGCCGGGCTGAGACCGAGCATTTAGTTTCTCAGCAGGTTGAATTAGAAAATGCTCTTCATGAGAAAGACCAACACATATTATCAATCAAAGATAAGATCACATTGTGTGAAAAGTCACATCACTGCAGCAACTTTGTAAGTGGGTTTGCTAACCATCCGCGCTCACTTTCCCTATTTGAGTTAGAGCTGTTGCATGTTGTCCTCTCGTTGTTCGTTTTACTGACTGGTAGCCATCTTGCAGTAAGCCTGTACATCATATGACCCGGCCTGGCGCTTTAGCTTTTGCTGTGGTTCGCTTTTTTTTCTTTAAAAAATAAAACCTGTTGGTCCTAGAACTGGAATGTCTGTGGTTGTTGCCAGATGCAAACGCAAGTTGCTCAGTTGTCGAGCACAGTACGGGACACACGGATGAAGACTAATATCAAAACCATGCAAGCTAAGCATTTGATAGATGAAAAATCTGAATTACAAAGCTTACTGCAAGATCGTGATCAGCAGTTGCGAATTATAGAAGAGCGATGTCAGGTGTGCTCATATCTTCATGGCTTCTATGAATATTATTATTATTGGTTATTGAAAAAACCTTATGCAGATGTGACATTGCAGTCCAATGTTTGGCATACATGTTAAATCTGATGGTACTGGTACACTTCTAGTGCTATGGGTGTTTAGCACAAAATGTCGGTATTCATCTGAAGTGCTTTTCTATTATTCATCCATCTCATTGGCTAATCCTTATCATAGCGAGCATGCTTTTTTGCATTTTGAAATTGAAACCACCAGGAACACAAGTTCTCCATTAACCCTTTCACTGCCTTACGGGAGTTTATGCAAAATCTATGATTGACTGCCGTGGATACATTTTTGTGAAATTTACAGCGGTTTGTAGTAACTAAATATTCTGTAGTCCTGACTACATAACCAACGATCCTTAGTATTTGTAAAGCGCTGACAGTAGTGTCTGAATATTTCTCTAAAAAAATAGTCTATATTTGTGAAGCAAATTATAATCTTTTATCAAAAAATTCCAAGTCAAAAACGAACATTTTTTTTCTGATGAGCAAAGTTGTTAGTTGTAATATGACTTGCGCAAGCCCCTCTCGTGCTAGAAAAAGAATAGCTTTTGTTCATGACATTAAAGTCATTTCAGATTCAGACTTAATTAAATACTCAAATAATGAAAGTGACAGCACTGACTCTGATGGTGGTAAAAGTAATAGTTTTGTAAGAGTAAATAACATTGTAGATGATCGTAATAGCTTCGTAGCGGTCGTAGCTTCACATAGCTTTAGCAATGCACACAATATAGATACGTTGAATTTTTTGCTTAGCTCTGTTAACATTTTGACAACTCGGAATGTTCTAGATAGTGTTTGAAATTGAAAGAAGTGTATACATATCATGCAACAAAATCGCCAATTTTCAGTGAATTAGCTGGCAGTAGGTCAAAGCTAAATTTGTACATGGATGGTAGAGAAAGGGTTAAATTACTTTCGTCAAAAATAACAGTTGTTAAAAAAGTTTTTGGCGCATCAATTGTCCAATAGTGTTGAAAATTGCTAATTTAGGTTGTTTTGCTCACGCAAAAAGAGCATCGGACACTCAATCTGAGTAAACACGTGTGCAGAGTTTACTTTTTCAAAACTGATCTATGTAGTCACTCGCCTTTTTGTAATGAGCGTCTATTTTATCAGCAAAAGTTATGAAAAGTTCTTCGTTCGAGCAGCTACCTGGTTCAAAGAGCAGGAATAAAACAGCGTGCGCCATTTATTGAATGGTAGAAAATCTCATATCTAGTCATTGCTTGGCTTCAGTTTTCAGCTCGTGATTCCGTAAGGAATGCGAAGTTAGTAACTTTATAGTTGCTAATTGTCAAATAAATGCAGTTCATTTTTGGAATAGGGGCAATTTTTTGAGAAGCGAACTATTGTATGAATTATTTATAAGAGCGTGCTCAGCTGTTAGCTAATATATTTCATTACATCGGAAGTTAGCTGGTGTAAACCAATGATTAATGGAGTTAATAAACCAAAGATATTTTTGGTTACGTAATTCCAAGCTGTTCGCTAGCCCTAAGCAAATCATTTCTAAAGTCTATTATAAATGTTGACAATATATCATTGTTTGTCATTTAACCGATATGCAACACTTAAAGCTATCAACTGGCTGCCAAGTGTATTGACTATAATCAGTGTGTTAAATAGTTCAATATAGCTACCACTATGTTACCAAAAATCACCCGAATACATACTTAAACCATTCTATTAGGCGAATAATGTGTTTTCCTTATATTTCTGCTCTCAAACTTGTAAATTCTTGATCGTTAGCCATGTGATGGTTTATAGGGTGACAGGGCAAGTGGAGAGGTGCCAAATATTATCGGGCAGGTTGTTGGCAATGTGTCAGACCCTGATAATCCTCGATTTACTCTCAATGAACTCAAGGATGTTCTCACCGAGCGAAACACTTTGAAATCAAAGCTCATCGAAATTGAAGAAGAGCTTCAGTATTACAAGACGAGGTATAAAGATGTAGCTCTTTGTGTGGGTGTGGTAGGAAGATCTGTACGGTTCAAGGCCAGTTCACACAATATTGCCGTATCTCGGCATTGATGCCACAATACTTCAGTGATCGTCGATGATAACGGTGTTCACACTATCACAAACCCATCCGTGTTTGCATCAGGAAATACTCCGCGACTCGTGTTCTCATTTTTCTTTTTAAATTTTCGCGAAGAATACTCCTTGTTTTCGCGTGCTGGAATAAAAAAATAGCCCCGCAGCGAATAGCATAAACGGACACGAATAAATCACGCCGATTGCGAATTACTATGGCCGAAATGGTTCACATTTGAAAAGGCGGTCATCGACGCTCGGCTAAATATCGGGAAAATTTGACAGCTGCAAAGTTTCTCGACGAGTTCGCGATGTTTTGTCGATGCTTCATTCATGGTTCATATAATTGACAATGAACGCCGAAAGGAAAACGCAGATTTATGGCGATATAGTGTGAACCAGCCTTAAAAAATTTGAAAAGCCTTGTAGACTAACGTTTGTAAGCTGTCATGGGTACAAGGCCTATAAGTGTTGAAAGATTTGAAATGCTCCTAGAAGTCAAATACAGAAAGGCAAAGATGTTTGTGTGGATCTCAAAGTCAAAAAAGTTATTGGATGTCATCGTTGTTAAGGATGTCAGGTGGTCATAAGGTTGAAGAGGTGATATAAGGTCATAAGGTTGTAATAGCTATCAGAGGTCATGAGGTTGAAGAGGTTATTGAAAGTCATTAGGTTGCAGAGATTATTAGGGGGTCATAAGGTTAAGAAAAATACTGGATGTATTCTGGTTGAAAGGTTATTTACAGTGAACGTGCTGAGAAGATCATCAAGGTCATTAGTTGAAAAGCTTATCAGGGTCAATAGGTTACAAAGGTCGGCGCTCATAATCATGAGTGTTAAGAATATTAACGATCAGCATGACTAGTTATGATGAAACTGATATATGGAGGGGAGTTGTCTGTCCTTGGGAGATTATTTAGACTTAAGCTAATTAGAACTTCGGGTTTTCTTTTAAAACAAGTGTTTCAAATAGTTTTTGTTGGATTTTATTTTTAAGACAACTTTTGATGGTGGTATCAAACTTGGGATGTTTGGCAGTTGTCCTCTCCCAACATAGGATAAAAAAGTTGTCATCGGTCCTTCCAACTTCAGTTCTAATGGTCAAAACATTGCATTTGGTGATTCACGTTGTAGAGCAAATGAATCAGAGGGTGACACAAGCTGGCAAGAAGAGGAGCTAGCTACAGAACCACCAAGTGTCGATGACTGTTATGCGGGAGATGTGCAAGGGCCGATCAACAAAGAACCCTGGGAGAAACTTTACGGTGATGGCAAACCAGAATCAGGAATCAGAAAATTGTAAGTGCATGCTTACCCCGTAGATAAAGTAATTGTGTTTTTGATTTTTATTCAAGTTTTTCAACTATTTGTATCCCAAGTTAGCAAAGACTGCTTATTTAGCCATCCGACCTTAAATATTTGTGTTTCCCTTGAGCTCTTCAGAACTTTACTATATTTAAGATGTTTATTTATTATATTATTGAACTTTATTACTTACCATATTTATTTGAGTGTACGTAGCATTTCGCGGTATAAAATATCGCCTAAAAATCAGGTGCGACATACGCGAATGGACTTTTCAGAGGTATTTCCTCACCATTGCTTTCTATAAACTATTGCACGAGACAGATGTACCTAGTTGAAACATTCTTTTGCATGTGATTATGACGTTACATGTGAATTAAAATGTGTCAACAACAAGCATTTTACTTGCAAAATTTGCATGGTGTTATGGTTGCTAAAGGAAATCATTCATGTTATGATGCTGCTTTTAAACTGAAGGTTGTAAAATTTGCGGTAGTATACAGAAACAGCTGCAGAGCGTAAGTATGCCATGTTATTGGACTGCAATGAGTAAACGATGTTAGAAGACTGTTGTACTGTTCTTTATGTCGGATATGGCTGTGCAACTTATACGTGAATGCGTTTTATACTCAAACAAATATGTTACATATGTGTAGGCTTTTATAGAACAGTTGTCAAGGTGCAAACACGCTAGGCGATTTTAACGCGAGCGTCATAAGGAGCGTGAAGATATGGCTGACGCTTGTTGAAACACACTTGAGCGATTCACCAACAAACGATAACGCGGGCACGCTCACCTCACAAACTGCCCATAAAATTTCATATCATCAGTTTCTTCGGAGTTGTTAATGAATTTAAGTCAATGGCGCCTTCTAGGCGACGACGTAAACAATTTCCGCTTTTGTTATTAGACCTATATCACTTTCACGGATTGTACACAACAAAAAGACATAAAAAACGTTTATTGTATTTTTAACAGTATTATTTTACGATTTTCATATATAGTTTGCTTTATAGTAGTTGTTCATTTTTAATATAATAAATATTTACCATTCTCAAGATGGTCAGCTTGTGCAACGATTGACTCCCAAATGTTGGTTTCTTTGTAATTTTTGTGTGTTGTGTCATACAGCACTGGGTGTGCTTTTATTAAATCTATGAACAATTCACTGTGAATTTTGATGTTTCAATCGTAACAAAATAGCAAAATGTTGTTGCTACACATTGGTGAATATCGATACGAAAAATGACCAGCAATAGGATTGAATTATGGGAAAATCCGACTAATCGAAATGCATTTCGCGCGCGATAAAGTTGTGATAGAGAATGTTTGGCATTGTCGCTCTGCATGAGCTCGCTGAGCGAGTTCCAGCGCAGTTTAGTGCCACGCAGCGTGACATCGAACTAAATATCGCCTAGCCGGTTTGCACCTTTACACTTTAAGCACTATTATAAAGTAGTTGGATTTTTGTGAAACTGGGTGTACTCCCTATTGTGCTGGTTCATGGAATTGTCTTCTACCAATTGAGTAACAGCCATTCATAAGCATTTACTTAGAAACGGTGAACCAACAGAGTAATGAGCATTTATTACTCGCAGCACTGATAGTAAGGACTATTAGCTGCAAATTACTGCGGGTATACCTATCATATTCGCTAGAGAGAATGCAAGTCCTTTGTGTTATTGATGTAGCTTTGATGAGCTATGTCGGCGGGTGAACGGCATGATCACAGAGTAGCGATTAAGGTGAATATGAGACAACTCCTCGTTTCGCTGTTGTGTAGCTTGAGTAATCATGCCTGTCCTGACTTGTCTCGCTATATAACTTCACTCGTCCTTCTCACACGATAAGATAACTTCCCCTCATAAGATGCTTGAAGAAGAACTTTCACAAAATTTTAGTAGATTTTATCAAAAAGTGAGTGCATGATAGTACGTATTTTTCTATTGTTTGCAATTGTATTTGATGCTTGAGGTGATCCGACTGCCAGGATGTTTAGAGATTAAAATCGACAGCTCTATGTGTGATATATGTTAAGGTAGTTTGAAAGGTAGCTCTATGTGTGATATATGTTAAGGTAGTTTGAAGGGTAGATCTATGTGTGAAATATGTTAAGGTAATTTGTAGGGCAGCTCTATGTGTGATATATATTAAGGTAGTTTGAAGGGTAGCTCTATGTGTGATATATGTTAAGGTAGTTTGAAGGGTAGCTCTATGTGTGATATATGTTAAGGTAGTTTGAAGGGTAGCTCTATGTGTGATATATGTTAAGGTAGTTTGTAGGGTAGCTCTGTGTGTAATATATGTTTGAAAGGTTTGTTGTAGTTTGAAAGGTAGCTCTATGTGTGATATATGTTAAGGTAGTTTGAAAGGTAGCTCTATGTGTGATATATGTTAAGGTAGTTTGAAGGGTAGCTCTGTGTGATATATGTTAAGGTAGTTCATGAGGTAGCTCTATGTGTGATATATGTTAAGGTAGTTTGAAAGGTAGCTCTATGTGTGATATATGTTAAGGTAGTTTGTAGGGCAGCTCTATGTGTGATATATGTTAAGGTAGTTTGAAGGGTAGCTCTATGTGTGATATATGTTAAGGTAGTTTGTAGGGCAGCTCTATGTGTGATATATGTTAAGGTAGTTTGAAGGGTAGCTCTATGTGTGATATATGTTAAGATAATTTATAGGGTAGTTCCACGTGTGATATACATTTATGTTAGTCGATGTTTTTTTATCTATCTCATGATTTCATCTTATCAAAACGCTATCTAGTCTGTTGTTCACTGTTTTTCACTTCAATAACTTTGTAAGGAGAATGGTGTGTTGGCATTTAATTTAAATACATTAAAAATTTTCGCACACTACCCGAGTTGCTATACTGGACCAATTATTAGTTAAGCGTCGATATGTTCAAAGCTGTGAGCCAGTAACAAAAGCAGTAGCTATATAGATTACATGTCTGGTTGTGTATAGTTGTTGTTTGCTGTGGTAAATGATTTCTTGCAGTAGTTTAGCTTGTTTTGTTATATTTCTATTGATCTGACAGTTTCATAGCCTGTTGTTCCTATAACTCAGAGACTCATGATCAGTGTATATCTGACTGCAGCTTCAAGTTTTTGGGACTTAAGGATGAGCCGAAGCGGCGTCGACGCAAGGTCTTCTAGACGCGTTCAACGTCCCAAAAGTGATATGCTACCAACAACCAATTAGCTCAGAATCATATTGAGACCAAATCTCTAATCATGAGAATGATGCCTCCTATTTTTTTTACTGTTGTGAACTACCTTTTGTGCATTTAGCCATAAAACCTATTGTCTATAAAATTATTTTGTTGTCGATTTTATTGCCGCTTCGATATTCATTCGGTTTTGTAAATAGTTTTAGCACATGCTGCCTACTTTTCAAGATGTTTGTGTTAATTTATGATCTCAGGATTGTTGTGACATACTTTCGCTAATTATTAATCTGGTATATAAGTAATTTAGTGCTCTTTCGGGCACACCATCTCGTTGTATATTTTTTGTCATTCATTTCTTAATGTGTTTATTTATTATCCAAACATCCTGCTACGTTTCACTGAAACGTAATCATTATGGTACAGTTTTTATTTATAAGTAATTTGGCACCATTCAGCTTCCGCTTTATAAACCAATCTGTAAACCAACGAGTTTCCATCTTTTATTGTGTAAGCGATCTTCAGAGCACAAATTTACGAACTAGAACAACCAATAAAACACTATGCTACATGCATATTTCATGGGGTAATGCTCTTTTAATAACTTCCTTAGAATTTTTAATTACGATTTTATCGCTTTCATGAGATTTCCCACACAAACAAATAAGATATTGTATTGGCATCTGTGCTCTCTGAAGGCCTCCCAAATACATGAACCACCACCATTATGACATGAAACATTAAATATTAATAATAATTATGTTCTCTATAAATATGTCACCGACCTTTGTGATCGGCTTTTTACTACAAAGAAAACTTCAAAGAACTGCTCCACCCACAATCACCTTTAAGATATTATTTCTTTGGAATAAACAGCCTGGAGTAACTGATAGTTTAGTATTTAAAATGGACTCATTGAAGCAAACTATTCGCGAGAACTATTTACCGGTATAAACAACACCGCCACATTAAGACTTTCAACCGATTGCTTAATCTCAGACGAATACATTTGAGCGATGTTACCGTTTGCTTCAATGAGCAATGCTTTCAAACAGTTTTGTAAGAATCGGGTGCCAGAGCAATAACTCAGTGTTGGTGCGCACATGTAGTGTATTGTATAACGCTACCTTTTGAGAGCGTATGGCCTTCTGTACATTGGTTATCAATATCTCTCTACGACAGTTGGTGATACTAATCTGTGTGTGCTCACTAGTTTTACATGAGTTTTCATTGTTAATGCATGAGATTCAAAACTAAGGTCATTTAGTTGCGAAAATCACGCGTTTGGCACAAAATTCTCAAAACTAACTTATAGGAAACACTTGCAGGGACTGAATAAATATTTTGAAGAGGACAACATGGGCCTCCAGTTATCATAAACTAACTGAATAACCAGAACATGAGATGTTACTATTGTGGTTCAGAAGCTTTGTTAGAACTCGATAACAACAGCATCTACAATATCAAATGAGCATCAGCTGCCTGCTGCCTCCGCTTCGTACAGTCTAGCAGCAAAGACAATAAGAATTATGAAGAAAATTAAGAAAAATATACTGGATGGAATGATGAGGAATAATTGAAAGTAATTATCCTACAAGCTCAAAGATGAGGAAGATTATCCCTGATAAAACTAATAACAAGCCATCTCTAATCACATACTGCAAACAAAAATAATCTATATTTACATCATTTCTATAATCCAATCCTTCAATAGAATTAGCCAATACATAGCTCTATGTAAAATGCCTTATCAGAGACCGGTATTGTCCATACACAAGAGATAACTTGAATAAGCAAATGCAGTAGACAATAGTATTCCCTCTTCTAAGGGCCTGACAGCAACAGCCGATTGATAATGATTAACGGGGAACAAATACCGCTATCGGACAATAAAGACTGGGGGTCTTTGCATAGTTTGTGGTGCGCGAGTCACAGCTAGGTTGCTGGCTGGAAGGTTAGACTGAGACTGGCCACCCTTTTGTTGTAATATAGATGTGAGAGAAGTGATACTTGTAGCTGGTATGAGTGTGCCTGTAACGTAAAGTTGACACAGTCTATTACTAATTCACAAGCCAGAGTAGCAAAAATACTCAAGTGAGTTCATGATAAGAGCATAAAAGAGGTTATTAAATGTCCCATCGGAAGTGTTCAGGTGAAAAAATTTATTAAATGCTGACTTGCAACAAAACTTTAATTGGTATCAAAATGTTCACCCTGCTGTGTTGTAGGTGCAAAACATGTGGAAATGTGATATCAAGCTCTTAAAAGCTTTGATTGGAAGCAAGCCAAAGATTGGAATCCCCTTATTTTGATGACGCACTCAACTCAACGTGATGTTATTATGTGACATGAAAGGCCAATGAAATGCTCAATATAACACTACTCGTAGCACTAGTTTATGACAAAAAACTTAGGGGTTCTACCGGAAAGCCTTTATCAAATATAGATGCTCGCTACTTTACAGATTTGTTTCAATTTGGTCTAATCATCTAGTCATTATCTGATCATGTGACCCATATTTTCTGCCAAATGGTGCGAACAACCTTTGCAGTATTTTCCGACCATCACAAATGACCAACAAACTCCTCATGTTTATGGGAGGATCATACGCACCCTCTCGAGTTAAGGTTGAAAAATAAAATAATTTTCAAGGCTAGGTTTTGAGATATCAGTGCTCAAAGTGTCAGCATTACAATAATAATAAAATAGACGCGTAAAGACAATATACATGGTTTTATTAAATGCGTGAAGTTAATTTGTGAAAATATTTCTACAAATGAGGTTGCAATGGAAGTGTCAACAGAAGCGCATCGTGTTCAACTACGTTACATTTGAGCCGTTTTGAAGGGATTCCTATCTACGAAATTTTTGTGATGGCTGCGATTAGCTGTTCATTTTTGAGCTTTTAAGAGCTCGAAATCACATTTCCACATATTTTGCACCTACAACACAGCAGAGTAAGACATGGTGAACCTTTTGATACCAAATAATTGTAATGTGAATTTTGTTGCAAGTCAACCTTTAACAAGATGTTGTGAAGCATAGCCTTTTAGGTAGAATCGCCCAAATATTTTGTACACAGACATTTAGCTATCAAATATCATGTTATCCATGAAAGAAACTTAGCTCAAGTCGTCCAATTATGCATCAATAAAACTATAATTATACCTTTATTACTAGCATTGATTACTAACCAGGTCCTCTCATGGAGAGAGAACTAGTAACTGACAGAGTCAGGCATTATTGTCAATTTATGTCACAATGACAAAACAAGCATATTTTTGTTTCCGCTGCCAACATGTTCAACATATCAGAAGATAAAAACAGAGGTTTGACTGTAGGACGTTATAAGGAGAATATGAGATCAGGTTGGAAGTCACAAAAAGGATTGACATAGCTATCATCCTGCATATTTGACCCGTTATTTTGAACATACTCTTTGTAGAGTTGTCACAAATAGCATAACTTGTTGACTAACAAAATGATCTGCAAATAAAACATCCGCAAGTCAAACAGCCAAGAACTGAGCAACACGAAAGGCGTACTCACCCACCACCCGTTGCCCAGTATCTGTTCGCAGTCTTATAATCTGCATTTTGCTTGTCCCTGCGCTTGTGGCTATGGCCATCTCTACTTTGTTCCATACACTTAGCACAGAACCGGTGAGCACATGATAATTTCGAGTCCTTAGGCCAATCTCACACGGAAGACCTAAAATCAGGAACACGTACAAGATATGATGAAATAATGTATAGCGCAAAGCCGTTTGCTACATCAAAGTGTCTTGCAGTCTCACCATTAGTGAGATATGAAACTATCGACTGTTTCAAATGACACCGTGAATCAAGCTGCCACTAGAAAATTAACAAACGTTTATCTACCATAAAATCCTAGCCAGCGTTGGAGCGATGGGGAAAATTGCAATTTAATTACGAACTAATTTATAGTATGAAAATGCATTAATAATTAAATTTATTAATTTCAGGTTTGTGAACTCGCATTAATTGAATTAAACTATTTTCTGTTTAAATTCAATTAAAAATTAAATTAAAACTAGTTTGAAGATTAATTACATAAATATATTAATATATATATTAATATATTAACAAATCAATTCATATTAAATTGTGCATTAAGTTAACAAACTAATTTGTAAAATAATTGCATTAATAATTCAATTAATAAATTAAATAGTGATTCAATTGAATCATACATTAAATTACCAAACTAACTTGTCAAGAAAACAGATTTGAGATTGAATTAGAGAATTAATTTTTTTGAAAGTTGAACTATCCACTAAATCATTAAAAAAGCATTTGAAAAAAACTGCATTAATGATTGAATTAGCAATTATTTGCAGGAAAGGTATCTAATTGCATATATACACAGACAAAGGAGGACTGTGGCTAACCTATACATTCTCTAGTACAGATGACCGAGCCCTACTGCGGCACTTAACAAAAATCGGACACTTAGTGAGGCACTAACCCTGATCGCTAGAGATGAAGGATGGAAAGAATCTGCAAACTACACAATACATTCACCTTGAGTGTGCCTTTTGCAAGAGCCTCTCCAGTAAAGATGGCTGCACATTTCAGCTGAGTGCTGGTACTGCTCTAGCCAGAACTCTTCCGCCTGGTCCGCCGTGCACTTTTTGTAGCGCTTTTTAAAGTCGCCGAGGGATTCGACCTTAGGTGACAGACCCGTGTTTGGTCTGTACACCTGATAGAGCTTATTCTTTTTCCTTGTACCTGTCATGGCGACAGCTAGAGCTGCCACAGTTTTACCTTGACTTGTAGACTACAAACAACACAGAGAGATGGACGACACTTCTAGTGTAAGAGCAGAAATTAGAACGTCAACTATTCTGTAGATACTGTAGATACTGACAAATGAGTCTATAAAATGACGAGCAATTACAAATGATCTAAGATGAGATGTGAGATATACTTATATGTTGAGCTCACTACTCTCCTTACACATTATTACGCAATACTTGTTGATTGAAAAGTGCACAAGCTAGCGAGGAAGTTTCTTATAGATCAAACTAGGCCAGCTGTGCAGGTAAAGCCATCGCTATGACTATCTCTGCTAGATACTCCTGTACTAAAGACTTCGATGACACCAGATAAGTGTACGTACACCAGATGGGTATAAGTACACCTGATGAGTGTAAGTACACTAGACAGGTATAAGTACACCTGATGATTGTAAGTACACTAGACGGGTATAAGTACACCCGGCGAGTGTACATACACTAATTGGGTTTAAGTACACCAGACATATATATATATAGGTATAAGTGCACCGGATGAGTGTAAGTACACCAGAGGGGTATAAGTATCACAAAATATGTGACTGAAAAATTGCGAAAACTGTAATCAACAAGTGACAATGTGTATAAAAGCCTTACAGTGATGCTGATATAGAAGCCATCCTCAGAGCCATAGTGGTCCCGCCACACATTCATGGCACGATCCCAGCTCAGCCCTCTCTCCACCTTAACGGTGATTAGTTCAGTTTTAGCTACACTACCTGTCCATTCCTGCTCGAAGCACTTCCTGCTCAGCACCTTCACGTGTTCTCCGCCGGCACCCAGGTCTGCAACGGACCACATGTAATGGCATTAACTTTAGACATACTATGTCATAGACAGAGAGCTGTATTACAAGATATCATGCAGTCACCAGGGCTTCAAACAGCATTAACAGAGAGAGATGTTTTGAAAGTCTAGAGCAACTTTGCTAGCTAAACAAAAACAGAACTCAGAGCACGGTGCTAAGTATACGGTGAAAACCATAGTGATACTGTTGTGCTTCAACTCTAGCAGATGAATGAGCACCTGTAAAACGAGCACCCGTACAACGAGCACCCGTACAACGAGCACCCATACAATGAGCACCCGTACAACGAGCATCCGTACAATGAGCACCCGTACTACGAGCACCCGTACAACGAGCACCCGTACAACGAGCACCCGTACAACGAGCATCCGTACAACGAGCATCCGTACAACGAGCATCCGTACAATGAGCGCCCGTACTACGAGCGCCCGTACAACGAGCACCCGTACTACGAGCATCCGTACAACGAGCATCCGTACAACGAGCATCCGTACAATGCATCACAATGCCATAATATAGTAACCTGACAATAGTTGTGTGTCAGCCACACACACTCACCGAGAATGCCAAGGTCAAAGCGGCCATTCCTTTTGGCCTGTAGTATGACAGCTGTGAGAGTTTCAGTGAAGTACTGAAATAAGGCATTCTGTGGTTCTACAGCGATTCCCAGTATTCTATTGAGGAACTTGCTGATCACATTGTAGTCTGTGAACAAAGAAACAGCCCTGCATCACTAAGAAACATTCAGACTACTGATGGATCTAAAGGAAGCAAAAACCTGCGCAACAAGATGCATAATGTTATAAATATATAAAATAGTAAATAACAAGACAACTCCCATTTACGACGTAAAAAGTCACAGAAATTGCCTACCTTTCTCAAGTGAAGCCACTTTATATGGATTGTCAAAACTAATGAGCCCAACGCCTGCTAGAGATTCCTTCATGTCTAAAACGGTAAAGCGCTGCCAGTGGATGATTCAGAGAGAAGACAACAGCATGTACTCACTTTTAACACAAACTAGTGTGGGGCAGATTGCATAAGAAACCACAAGAGCATGGCATGTGAACAGCTTACCCTCCATAAAATTTCCCTGGTAGGAGGATGGAGGGGGAACGAGAGGTCTGTCTGATCCAACTATGCTCTTCATCACGATCTCAAGAGCAGCTCGTCCGTACTATTAACATAAAAGGTGAGATATATAGAGAAATAATTTTACAACCAGGACAGAGCACATGGTGTTGTTGCTTTTTTTATCAAACTGTTGACCAAACATAAGACACACACCTTTTGAAGAGCATCACCCTGCGACAAAAATGAGGCATAGGCCAGGCACTTAAAACTCGCATCAACTTATTCCACGCACCCATGAGACATATCCATGTAGACCTAGCTAGTGACTACATATTTAACCTACATGCTTTGGTATCCTTCTGCTAGGACCATCTTGGTAGAAAACATGAACAGCGCAATTATTCCCCACAAATCATTACCAAATCTACCAAAGGATTGTCTCGACTATGACGCACCAGTTTAACACAATAATGTGTATTATTCATACATATTAAACACTAGTGCAACAACAACAACAGAAAAATGCAGCCAACTGCATCGTAGAAACAACCATTTTGAATTTGCATTCCCAAACTGGGAACACACTTGGCTTTCAATCAATTAGTATCAACGTTAGAAGTAGCCACTTTTGAGTGAAAAGATATGTTGATGCTAAAGGATCCATAGCAGCTAACCAATTACGGAACAGTAAGAATAAATCTTGTGCGTCCAATCACTTGACTTCTTGTGCTATTCAGAAAACTATTGTTGTACCACAGCTAGCGAATGATTTCAACATGCAGTGCACCCTGAGGAAACGATTACCCTGATATACGATTTTTCCAGCTTACGAAGTAGAACATGATGACTTTTTCACCTCTTCATACAAATCTTATTTCAGATTATTCTTATTTCTCTTATTTTATTAATTTGCAAAGAATTTCGCCCGAGTTCAAATTTAGCAGTCGGTGTGGTTATTATGTCTGTCAAAATAATAAAGACACCGGAATACTGTTTGCCGAAAATATTTTTACAAGGTCAGAAAGAGACACGATGATCGATTTCTCTCAGTTCAGCAATTTTAGTGTGTAAAGCAGTAATGTTTTCCCTTGAAAACAAGAAGCAAAGTTAGAGTTGCGAGCCCTTCATACAAATGGTCTAGTGGTCAGACAACTTCTACTAACTTGCTAACAAAAATCCATTTCATTACGAAAACAGCGCCGTTCATGTTTTCTCGCCGAATTAGGTTGAAAAATATTTTTAACATGTCTGCTAAAGTTATAGTAAAAGCGAAAACAGAAACTGATAGGTGATAAAATTTTAGTGATAAAGTTGAAACCCAGTAAAATAGTTGAAAATGCATACTAGAGCTCTAAGTGTGTGTGTTTAGTAAGCTAAACTTATTTGAAGTGAATTCAAAGTTTTATTATACGGACACCTATCTTGAAGGTAAGAACTTTCTACGGTACATAGTACCGTAGCTGAGCACATTGTAACGTTATATTTTAATGCAAATCATAACCAATAAATTCATTAAATTAAAATTACTGTAGGTAAGTATAGTTACTAAAGTTAACATACTATTTTGTTGCTGTTTTTTAATATGCACAGCACTTATACAAAATTTTGACTATTTTTACCAGGATATTTTTGCATTATATAAGTGCTATAGTTTCTATACCCCTACATAGGATTTTTTAACCGTACGATGCTAGCCCTGGAACGGATCAAAATCATATCCTGAGGGAGCACTGTACAGGATAAATTAATAATTGCCCTCACTGCTATTACTGTATTATTTATCTAAAAATATAACTTGAGAATAACATTATTTATATTATGACAGGCCAGAGTTTAACCTTGGAGATTGGCGAAAAACAACCTAGAATTGAACACCTCATTTAGATTCTTCGACAACTTATTGCAATACCTAGTCTGAGAAGTTGACCTTCTCCCACAGTTCACAGTTTATTATGAGTGGGTGATGGCAATTTTATCCTCGTGAATTAAACTAGGGTAAGTAATTATCATCATAAACAACCAACTGCGAACAGTAGCTAACTCAGCCTGTGTAAGCTATATTACCTTGTTGTCAATGTTAAACTGACTGAGATCTCTGGATTGTGTTGCCCTTCTGTCACCGTGTGTCAGCGCCCCCTAAAATAACACCATTTAGCTACCTATTAAAGCGTATAAGCTGAGCTTTTAAAGAACCTTTAAAAGTTTGACGATATGAAGGGATGGTAAAGGAAATAGCAATATAAGTAGATCAGAAAGAGATGATGACATAACAAGTGTCCAATTAAACTCAAATGAACTAAATTACAAGTGACAGAAAAATAAAAAGTGTAAGACGCACCAAACATTCTAATCGCTTGGCTACCGTCGAGGCAAAACGTCGCTCCCCAGCCAACTCGGAGATGAGGAACATATACTCGGGAGCGCTGACTTGATTGGATCGATGCGTCCTTCCGAACTGCTGGATGGCTCTGTCGGCGCTCCATGGCAGCTCTAGCGTTATATGAAGTCTCCTTCGTTGGTTGCTGACTCTCCTGTCAGCTTGCAGTGAAATACCTTAAATACGAGAAAGCCATTTTGCAAGGAGACAAAACCAAGTATCATGTTTTTCGATTAGCAACCATCTTATTATTGTTAAGTGTGTTGATTGAGGTAAAACTACCGTAGACAGTTTTTCGAAGAGACCCTGTTTCTTCCAACAAAATATCTCCAAAAACACAATGCGGTACACAATCAAATAGACTAACGTGTCCATACACATGCACACACATATACACAAAACCAAATGACATGGCAGGCAATCTATAAGATCTAAAATCGACTACGAACACAAGGTTCAGGAGTAGGACATGATTGAGTAACAACTCTTTATCCTACCCGAGCTGGCAGCCTCCGAGATGATGGCCACGAGTTTCTCTCCATTCATAAACCGCTTCTTCTCGGTGAGGTTAAGTATTTCTAGAGGAGCGTCATTCGCTGTCCGAGACTCATAGTTAACAGATCCAGATTCATCTGTGACCACCCGACCCTTCCTACCGGTCATCTACAGAACGGACAACACAAGCTATGACGTGTCTAGATGCTCATATGATGTTTAGATATTCTGCAACACACTATTCTACGCATAACAGAATGAAAAACAAATCGTACAACGACCAACCAAGAGTAATAATAGAACTACCCAGAATCGGCTGCACTATTAGTGGGCGCCTCAGGATATTATGATAAGAATCTACAGACAACCTACCTCAGCCACCTGATCGCTGCCACCAAAGGAATCGATGAGTTCATCTAGAGTATTGGGTGGGAGGCTGTCCCCTAGTCTATCTATCGCTTCCAGTAACTCTCTTTTCATTGCAGACGCTTTTTCTTTGGCCTGCGCCGGACTGAGACTCTGGAGAGACGACTCCATCTTACTAGCCACTTCTGCATACAAAAAGGATGCATCCAGGCCTACTTAGTACATAACCGATAGACATACAAAGCGCGTATTTGACTGCATAACATAGTTTCAACAGGTATGTGCACCACCAGTGAATGAGAATGAGATCAATGAGATGGGATGTTACCTTGAGGTTTCTGTGAGGTAGGTTGATTAGAGTTTTTACCAAGTACTGCATCCATTAGATCATCAATGTCTGAACCAGCGAGATCAGATGAGGATGCCCCGCTGTCGCGTCTGGTTTTAGATGGCTTTAATGTTGAGTTGACGCTGAAGACATAGCAAGAACATTAGTTTATGTATAACATCAGCAGAAACTCGTGAGGTCGTAAAAATGATTGATCATAAGTGTAGGCGACCAAACGTATCAGCTTACAATACGACTGAAATACACACATGAAGATAGATAGTTCTATCCAATGATGGCGGCAAACGCAACGCATGTCACTGAGATGTCTACAAATCAGCATAAACTTTACCCTTTATGTTCTTTTTTTGGTTTCTTTGAAGATTTCTTATGCTTTGTTTTCTTTTTCCGTTTGTTTCCATTGGGATTCTGTTTAGACTTTTTCAGCCACGGATCTGTTGCGTGATAAATAGAATTACTATGAGCTTGCTACAGCTTCAATCCTAAAAGTGTTGCTCTATATAGTTGGCGCAAACAACCACTGATTGAATGTTCAACTCAGTTGATCCTAACTCAACACCAACTCCACAGAATGCGTACTAAAACTACTCGTATGTATCTCAAACAACCTTGCAGTAGTTGTGAAACAGAAACAAAAGAGCGAAGCACAACCCAATTAGGCATCTATGCCAAAACACAATTTGTTTCAGAAAAAACTAAATCTTAGATCTTATTTAAAATTAAAGATCTGCTGAAAGTGAATCATTGTAGTTAACATAAATACATACAATTTATTCCCAGGCAAAATATTAGAAGAGCACATCTAGGTTTTTAATTGAAGTGAACATAAGACTTGAGCTAGTGAATTCTGAACAAGTATGAACAAGATCGACAGCATTACAAGACAACTTTCCTTTGTTTCCTAACACCTGGCAAATACCAATTGCGATCTAAATGCTTATGAATTAGATTGTTAGACATATTGGAAAAGTTAATACGCTTGTTTCCATCTTTTTCATTATTTTCGATGAGTTTATTATATTGAACATTGCGGATACGTAGTCAGAAGACCAGCAACATTTTTCAGCGCTAGTCTTTGCACAAGTACGAAGCCAAAACCAAATCAGTGCAGAATGGAGAAAACATAATTGCTGTTCCGACACTCACCCTCGTCGCTGTCAGACCCACCAAAGGGATTAAACTCTTCATCATCATCCTCCTCATCGTCTGACACTTCCTCACTTGAGGACGATTCACTCTCTGGTGGCTCAAAGTCACTCTGACTTGATCCAGAGACATCTCCACCAGATCCCTCTTCCATGTATAAACTACCCTTGCCAGAACGGGTCCGCCTTGAGCTGTTCACCTTATGAGTCGCTGTAGCAAGAGAAGTTACAATCCGTGTTGATGTTATATAAAGTTGGACTTGGGAATTGTTCTTCCTATTTAGTTGCTATTGTTATGCCATGTTACCCGCATACAGGCATGACTCACCTTTACGTTTTTCTTTTCCATCTGAAAGGACATTGTTTAGGCTGATCCCAGTCAGCCCGAATATACTAAGTGTTTTTTGTGTGTCTGGTGCTGGAAAGTGTCGTTCAATTAGTGACTGGAATACACCCCTAAAAACAGGTAAAGCTAGAAGATTCCCATACAAAGCAGATAACACTATAATACACCCGTATGTATAAAGTAAGCAACACTACAACACACCAGGCCTTTATTCTCTGGTTACAAGCTGGAGCTGCAAATGTTAGGCGACTAGTTATGAAAACCTGGGAGTTTGGAGGGTGGTGTAAGCCCGGGCAGCACCCCGAAGGTCTGGACCTTTTAAGCATTAACAACCCGCAAAGTATGATAAATGCAATCAATTGTAAGCATCAAAATCTACATAAATATATTGTTTATGGTTCGTGGTAGGTAAAACTTTTTCTTTATTCAACGAACAATATAAAACTCATGACACCATCGATTTCTGTAAGGGACATTGACAGAACAAGAGCTATTACTTCTTTATCGCAATAGCTCTTGTTCTGTCAATGGCATTTATTATTTTATTCCATGGCAGAAATTCCATGGCGTTTATTCCATGGCAGAAATCTTTCACAACTGATTCTGTATCTACATGTATTTCAACATCTTTATATATGTGTAATATTAGAAGATTATTTAAACGAGCTTGTCCCACAGTGCTCCTCATCGATGTTTTGATTCGCTTCAGTGCAGAAATGGTCTTTGCAAGTTTGGGGGTCTTCTTCACATCCCCACTATAAGCAACTAAGTTCTGTTTCCAAGTCTTAACAAAGTCTCACAAGATTACTCATTTGAAGTGATCACCACGGAGACAATATAGAACGCTAGCTGCTAGTACATTAATTGTTGGAAATTATAAGTGAATGAGCTTAGACTGCAATTCTTAGTACTGAGCCACAGAAAACCACTAAAAATTTGGGGCCCAGGGAATACAGGCCTGTAACACACACCTACAAAGCTAGTAAAACGAGAATAGTGGTTGAACTAGGGCAATTTCTATGTCGATATCCTGTATATATCCTACGTCCTGCTACGTCCTATATCTTGTAGCATAGCTAGTACATCATCTTCCTATGAGCTGTAGTGCAACATTTGTAACCTAAATTGAAATGATATAGGAGTTTTACTCACTTAGCTGTGGATACAAAATCATTGAGCTCTCCTCCCATTTCCTCTAACTGTTCCAAAGTCCTTGCTTCACCGGTAGACTGTAAACCTATGACTACACATTTCTTCTCTCGTAACGCCTCCTTGGCAATCTTGACGGCGAACTTGACTTTAGATGAGATGCAGAGGTACTTGAAAAAGCGTTGATGGGCCGACCAAAACTGACCCCACATTGACTTTCGCATTGACTTTTCAGCGTCGATCAGATCAGCTGCTTGAGCAAACTTACTCCTGGCGTCTACCCACTAAAGGGGAGATAACCATAAGACAAAGGACAAATAAACGTATATGCTAATAGATGAACACGCACCAAGTAATTTAGGGTAGATACTCAAGTAAATGATGCCAATTCTCCGACCAAAACATCTATAACTCAACAGAAATGGAGATTACAGCAACAGAGGCCATCCTTACATATACTTCACCACTCACTGCTAGCCAAGTCAGTCAGATAGATCCAATTTTACCCAGTTCAGTTCATGAGGTTTATGACGAAACTAAAGTTGAGATGCTACACGGAAGCTACAATTGCCCAATTGAACACTCACAAGTTTCACTGACTGATTGTATATCTTAATGCTCTCCTTTGGCACTGGTATATCCTCTATTTTGAAGGAGACCCCTTGAAAGCTCAGCTGCCTAGCTATATACATGCCATTAAGTTTCATATCCATGGCTACCAGTTCCATCGCACCGACTCCCCGCTTTTCAACTGCCTGCAACGACAAGAATATTAACTTTATTCCGAGATGATGCGTTGAGTGAAGCACCAAAACGAGACGATCAGTTTTCTTGTGATATCAAAATGTTCATAATCGTGCTACCATTGGTTCCATATATTCCTAAGTACTCCACAAGGCTGCAATCAATAACAAATAACGTGAAAGCATTTTTACTTATAATAATTTATTTTATAATTATGGAATTTTATGTCATAGACCTCCATTGACTGATGAAATGCAACATATCGATTCTAGTACTAGCAGATTCACTTTAAGGATCTAGGAGGAAACAGTTGAAGAACATAAACCTACCAGAGTGAGTTTTCAAAATGAACTACAAATGCTCTATTGAATATTCAGTGAATTTTGGCCATTGTCAGAGAACTACAAAGACACGTCACAAACCTGTATAAAATCCGTGAACTCATTGAATGGTGTTCCTGTGCCCCAGAGTCCGAGTCTACTCATGTAGGCCATGTTCCGAGGCTCACTCGCTCCGGTGGCACTCGCGTACACGACCCGAGCATTAGGAAGCTTCTGCTGTAATTCCAAGACACAAAGACCGGTCTTTGTTGGTTTAGAAGAGCCAGTTGGACACAAGTTCTTTGCTTTATGACACTCATCTAGTACGATCTAAAGCGCTGAGGTTAAGGAAGATGCAGACTGGGCAACATTTTGGTTCAAGAAATGCTTTTTCAACATAGTACAGACAACTTTCAATTGTTCGCACAATGACTACTCTACTGCAAAATGATGGCATAATTTCTTCCAGAATCACTTGAAAACACTGTTCAGGTGGGTGGAAAACTGGCGAAAAAAAAACTCATGCGCACGCGTCGCTTGTCGCCACGTAAAGGTCAACGTTGTCGTCATTCTTCGGAAATACACAGTCGCATTGGACAATTGTAAGCACCCTGGACATTACCCAAACAATTAAAAGTTTGAGGAAGTGAAGCCCGAAGTAGCAGGGGTAACGATTGCTCTTTGAAAAAAAGGATTTGAATTTGACAGACAGCATTGACTTGTACCTTTGTATTAAAGCCAATGTAATAAGTTTCAGCAATATGAATAATGTGCCTGTCCATTATTGTGCTTTTGTCATTAATGAACAAGCACATTTCTGAGAGAATGCTGTCTTGGTAACAGGTAAAAGGTGAAATGGAATGAACGAGAATAGGATACAACTCCGTCAAAGTCTCGACCACACCAGTTGAGCAACATCTTCAGCCTCGTCTTGTAACGGCTGCTAGAGCTGTGGCTCTCTCCTATTAGAGATGAGTAAGTCGAGAAAACAACGCCTTTCTTCACATTACCATTTTCCTCTGAAGAGATCTTTGCATATTTAAACTGTAAAAAGAATGAACCAATGACTGCCAACTTACAGCCAGTTATTTTTTGGCAAGATTTTACAAATGCCAAAAAGCAACCACCGATGCTACCCTTTTAGCCCACCATTTGCTAAAAAGAGAATTCAAAAGCTGCTAAGTACTCAGCTCACAGCATATGACGCATTGCAGTTCACATAAGTCGCGAGTGGCGAAAATTGAAAACAGATCATACGTTCTCAAATTCGACAAAATTCAATTTTTTGTCGGTTGCATACCTGAAAGGTCTTGAAAAAATAATTACTAGCTGTGCTGATTTTGACAAGGCGATAGAGATAGCATGGAGAGGCATAGCAAACTCGTTTAGCTACAGACAAGTATGCAAACTTGGTCAGTTAATTGAGAAGCATATACAGTGGATCCCCGTCATACAACATTAATTTGTTTCGGTGTTGGTAGCGTAAGGTGAAAATCCCATCTAAAGGGGTACAGAAACACATAGTAATTATCTAATGCAAACTCCCTGGTAAAAAACATCAAAAATTTATATGCACACTGTACATATTCAAAAATTAGTAACAAAATAGTAGACAGTGCATCGTCGTGATACGATTACCGTTATACGATTTTTTCACCTTTCAAATTGGAACATGATGGTTTTTCCGCCTCGCCATACAAATCTTATTTCACCATACGAACTCAACAAAATTTTTGCTTGAGTTCAAATCTGGCAGTCAGTGTACTTATTAGGCACGTCGATATAAAGATGCCAATATTTTGTCCGCCGAAAACTTTCTCAAAACGCCTGAAAAGGATACGATGACCGATCTCTTTCAATTCAGTATTTCTTATGCGAAAAGTGTTATGCAATAGCGATCCCTTTGAACAGAGGGTCAGAGATAAGACAACTTCCCTTTATCTGCTAACAAAATGCACTTCCCTTGCGAAAACAGCATCATTTGGGTTTTCTTGCCAAATTAGGTTGAAAAAGGTTTTTATGAGGCCGGCTGAGATTACAGTGAAAACGAAACCAGAAACTGATAGGTAATAAGATTCTAGTGATAAAAAGTTGAAAGTCAGTAAAATAGTTAAAAATACATACGAAAGCTTAGCTTCAGGTGTTTAGTACGCTAAATTTTTTAAAGGTGAATTTAAAGTTCATATTATACGTACGGCTGTCTCGAAGGTAAGAACTCTCTAGGGTACGTACTGCACATAACACATTGTAACGTTACATTTTAATGAAGATCATAACCAATAAATACACTAAAGTTACTGTAGGTAACTATAGTTACTAAGGTTGACATACTGTTTGGTTACTAATTTTTAATATGAACATATGTATATAAAATTTTGATGATTTTTAACAGGGGATGTTTGCATTATATAATTACTATGGTTTCTATACTCCTCCATACGATTTTTTTCACCACACGATGCCAACCCTAGAACGAATCGAAAATGTATTCTGAGGGTGCACTGTATTAATCTTAGTAACTATAGTTATCTTATAGTTAACATAGTAACTGTAGCTTCTTTACCATGATAATCGTTCTCTTACTTTCCCTTTAACGTCATAATAAATCTGAGGACCCATCGCTAATAAATTAAAGTTATATATGTAATTATATATGATATGTATAATGAACTGAAGTTTATAGTAAATCTTATATTAAAACCTAAAATGCACAATAAATTTTCACTTTCACTTTTTTTCACGCTCACAATAGCAGGCATTTATGAAACACGAAAAATGCTGAACTTAAAGAGCGCGTGAGCATCATATATCTTTCAGGCGTTGTGGGATGAATTTAAAAAAATAGCATATCGGTATCTTTGTGATTCCAACGTATTTAGCACCCTGATCGCAACATTTGAATTTTGAGAGGCACTTTTGTAGATGTAAATAATGAGACAGAAAAACCTGTTACTTAAGGCAAGGCTAAAAAACTGTAAAACAGGAACACTGTAACCAGGTACATTGTACCTCTAATAAGAAGAAGAGACTAAATTCTTTAACGAAACTGCCAGTTCTGAGGAAATGATGTAGAACTGCCGAGCAATCGTCTGACAACAGTCTATAAACATCTTTCAGAAGAACATAACACTAAATTAGCTAAAGGGTGTGGAAAATATACAAACCTTGTTTAGCGGATAAACAGATATTTTAGCACCAATATCAGCAAGATCTCTTTCGGCATCTTCCTTCAAGTCTGAACTCACACTCAACCTGCACAAGAGAAGCCAGACATCGAAGTGAAACTCCATCAAGTCTTTTAATGACATTTACAGTGCACCCTCGAGATACGATTACCCTGATATACGATTTTTTCACCTTACGAAGTCAAACATTGTGATATCTTCACCTCGCTATACGAATTTTATTTCACCATACGAATTTGAGAAAAGTTTCGCCTGAGTTAAAATTTGGTCGTCGGTGTGCTCATAACACACGTCGAAATAAAAAAGACACCGAAATATAGTTTGCCGAAAACATTCTTAGAATGTTTAGAAGAGACACGATGATCGACTTCTCTCATGTTCGCGTGGAAAATTTCGTGTGAAATACACAAGCGAGAGCAAATATTCATTTGTAGCGTTATTATAGCTTTTACTATAAACCTTTAAGTCAGCATACGTATATAACTACAACTAGCTACATTTAATTTGTTATCTATGGAATCTGAGACCAATACAAACGTTACAAAACGAAGGAAAAATGATTTCTATGTCAACAAAGTTGGATGTCGTAAATAAGGGACCCGTATTATTAACATTGTCAAGGAATATGATCGCAACCAATCAGCATTTGCAATTATTATTAAAACAAGAACTTCATTAAGCAAGCACAAGAAAGAGCTTCCGACTGAAGATTTGAATGAGCTAGGTCATGCACGCGATCAGCATTCAAAAGGAGCAACCATTTAGTAAAGGCGAGGATGTGGAAGATACAGAAAATCCCACATTCGCAGAAATATTTCAAGTGTTTAATTTACTGATATGGACTGGTACATTAAAACAATGCATGTATAATATATATTATTTATCTCTTGTGTGGCATGTTTTTCATATTTTATTAATTTTGTTTCCTTTTGATTTTATGTTATATTTTCTTGTTTAACCATGTCTTCGCATGTGGGCTTGTTATCTTCTACGTGAATATAATTCATGGTATGTATGTAACTCATATAACTAGCTACTCAAGATAGTTGACGCATCCACATTACTTTTTAAAACTTGCTAAAGCCCTGTCCCCCCATAGGGTATAAATACGTACAAACTTTGTATGTATGGTTACGTTGATTCTTGTGCACATTTCATACAATACAAACTACTGTACCACATTCTCTGGATCCTTTTACAAGCGCTAGCTAGCAATTTTCTGCATTGCACCATCAATTTTTTCGTAGAAAAATTGGACAGGAATGGACAACTTCTTTTAGCCTGCTAAAAATTCCAATTTATTACGTTTTAAATTTATTTTCAAGTGTACAGCACTATAATTAGCATTGATACATTTTTGCCTCCTCTCTGCTTTACCCGCTACATGTACCAGCTAAAGCCATGTTATTCCAAAGGTATGTACGTCCAGTATAGAAAACAATTTTATTTTTCTTTTCGGTAGCCATTAAATGGTCAAGTGTGCGAGAGGCCGCTTTCTATAACTGCATCGCTCGGCCTTATTGAATTAGGTTGAAAAAGGTTTCAACCAGATAGGCTAAAGTTTATAGTGAAAGTGAAGATAGGAACTGCTGAAGGATAAAATTTCGTGATAAAAAGTTGAAATTCAGTAAAATAGTTCAAAATACATACTAAAACTTAGTTTTAAATGTAGGCATAGCAAGCTAAACTTGAAGTGAATTCAAAGATTATGTTATGCGTACCTTTTGAAGGCAAGAACTCCTTACCGTACGTACTACATTTGGTACACACATTATAATTTTGCGTTTTATTGCAGATCATAACCATTTAAATACACTAAATACAATACAGTTACTGTAGGTAACTATAATTACTAAAGTTAACATACTATTTTGTTGCTAATTGTCAATATGTACACATTTTTATAAAAAAAATTGACGATTTTCACCAGGGGGTGTTTGCATTGTATAATTACAATGGTCTCTATACCCCGACATACGAATTTTTCACCATACGATGCCAACCCTGGAACGAATTAACATCGGATCTCGAGGGTGCACTGTGGTAATAAATCTTTACTATAATAAGATTCGTATCTGCCCATCCGAAGCCATGACAGCAGGTATGGGAAAAACATGCATCATACATGATTCCCACTCGTGACATGCAGGTAAATAGACTGACTCTCTAAAACCTGCACCAATCAACCGCCTCTCAGCGTAATCTTGCATATAGTGATTTTCTATGCTTTGTTGGCACACCTGACGATCTCCTACAACCCACTAGACAGCTAGGGTACTAGTTGATCGGATAAAAACAAAACGCACGATCATTACTGAAGGAATGCCAAATGTAATATTAGAAAAGAAATAGATGGAACGGGTGCAAATAATGCGCTAAATAGGCCCAGAGGGAATGGCATAAAACGTGTATGACAATTCACACTACTAAGCCATTCCTTCTACCCAAGACTAACAATAAATTTAGACTAAGAAAATTGGTTTTACAGCTACATGATCAAATATATGTACACAGTATAATAATAGATATAGATTGGCGAGTCTATAAACACACTGAGCACCTGCCTGAGCTTGTCAGTTTATTGCCACTTACCAGAGGGCACGCTTACGACCGCACAAGTAATTTTCATATATGATTCCAGCAACTGTTCGGCCTTTGCCCACACCAGCCCCATCTCCTATTAGGTAGCCAGCCCTCTCTTCACATGGTAGCATTGTTTCATGCCGCTGACATGCGTATGTTATAGCTTCCAACTGTAGAGCTGACAACTCCCCACCATCTATTATCTAAAGTGATATAATTATGCAGAAAGGTACATGTACTGATAAGTTGTTCTTAGATGTTGATGACAAACAATGGAGCAAGCATCCACCCACACTGTAGCCTTTTGTAACTGCTTTTCCCAAACTCAAACTACAGTGAAACCTCAGTTCTCGTACATAATCCGTTCCAGAAGGTTGTTCGAAAACCAAATTGGTCGAGAACCGACGCGTTCAAAAACCGAGGGTCCACTGCAGTTGCAAAAGTGACGATACAAGAGCAAATCTTTATGTACATAGCAGGTGGCAATAGACTTACGTGTTCAGGAATTCTGAGGTTGTACCAGACATCAGGAGGAGCGACAGATGAAAGAGATGATGTCTCCACTACAGGATCAGGATGTCTGACACCGATATGGACTGCAATATAAATATTGACAATGCGTAAACATTTGCAAGACTGACTGTGCAGGTATAGGATTTGGCGCCTTACTTACCTTTACTGGGCATATAGTCACTGTACGTCTCCGCAACCCCTAGCTCCTCTTCTTCCTCATCCGCTTCTTCTTGTTCATCTGGAGATTTCACGCCACTCATTGGCTGATAAACAAGTTAAACAACCAACTATATAAACAAAATAGTCATATGATGCATTTGAATTAGAAACCAATCTATTTCAATCTTTTAGTACTTGCAAATTTGTATGGTCAGAGGCAGCTGAAGGACACGCAGACAAATGGTTTAACATCAGCCGTTTCACATACATGTGTAATAATTGGTAACAATGGTAACTGACACTATGAGCATTTCTACACTCCTTGTCAAATAGTTAGGCTGGACAAAATATTACTTGTCCCGACTTTGCTATTTGCAACTTTGAAACAACAAAGGGATGTGTGCCGATCGTACATTTTATAAAATATACAACAATCACTACGTTTCCATCGCGTGAATGTGGATTCAGAGTTGTGTGCACGCCGAGTTTTTGTGCGATAAGCATTCTAATGGACATTGGCATGTTAAAAAAGATATGGAATTCTATGTCAGAGGTCATGACGACGCATTCTTGTCACGCTTAGCAGCATGCTTTTGAAATAGCAACAACTGAAGTGTGAAAATGTTTAAAATGGAATAGCTTGCGCACAATTTTTTTTGCACATCATACGCAAGTACCGTTTCTATCTTTTGCATGCATGAAACATTTGGTAAAAATTTGCGAGTAAAAAAACTCACTGGACTTCTGGCGTTTCCACCTTACGAATGACGCGATCTTGCGGATTGAGTGCATCCTAGAAACATAGTGAATGTCTCCGTACCACATAATGAGGTAATGAATTTGAATCATCTTTTCACCGACCCTTATTTTGCACACTGCATCCCTAAATCTTCATACTTGCAATCAACAATATTGCATCTCCTAATGACATTAAAAGGAAAAAGGCAAGACAACCCGATGTACGTACATTTCCGAGCAGTGGATTCATCCTCCTTACGTTCACTGAATCATTATTCCATATTTTAGAGACATCTTTGTGAGAAAGCGGTTGGTGATGGCCAGTGTTTCCTGGTAATAAGCTAGAGAGATTGGGAGCACTCCCGTTACGAGCCAACCCTCGGCCAGTTCCATCGGCTGAGAAAAACAAGAAAACATATTAACCCAATAAAAACTAATCAATTATCTCTCTGCAAATTCTACAAAAGAAATCAAAACAGAAACAAACATGCCTATATTTGAAGATATGGAAATAATGTAGAATGCGATGCCTAAAGAGCAAACCACGCCTTCATAATCGTAAAATCTTTGTAAAAACTAGAAGATTTTTGCATTCACAAAAATTTCCTTAGAAAAACTCTTAACAATGGCTAACATGGAAAAGTGCAATGGCAAAGGCTAAATTGTTGATTTTTGTACAACATATATTTTACTGTTCTTGAACCATTCCATTCAAAATAATGATCCAATGTTAAGCAACTTTTAAAAAACCTACCGCAGGCTCAATATGCAAACGAGTTTTGTAAAATAACACAACTAACAATAAAAAATTGTACATTAATACTACACTAATAGATACGTATTTGATGTCTGTAACTAGAATGGAAGTAAAGACGTACACTTTAGTTTGTCTAAAGTAATGTAGGTTATGTAATGTTCACTCAAGGTGCCTCAGCTTAAAATACAAGGGTTGCATAGAACATGCAGCTATTTATTTGTTAGCGTTCAAGGAAGAAAAATATAATTATCTAACTAAATTTCATGATGCTATTAAGTAGCAATATTACATATTACACTGCGTTATAGTTTTCAACATAGTAAATAGAAATTGCGACACATTTAGTCAACGATTTGTTTTAGTCGCGGTGCAAATCTGGTATGAGAAAAAGCAAATGGTCAGTACAGTACCGTCCTCTTACAACGTAAATAATCCATTCCAGAAACATAAGTTATACGTTATAGGAGTTATACGTTATAGGAGTTATATGTTATAGGAGTTATACGTTATAGGAGTTATACGTTATAGGAGTTATACGTTATAGGAGTTATACGTTTTATGAGTTATACGTTTTATGAGTTATACGTTATATGAGTTATACGCTATAGGAGTTACACGTTATAGGAGTTATACGTTATAGGAGCGTCTACTGTATTTGATTTGATTAGATATTCCTATCTGAGATAAAATTTGCGGCTTATTCTTGTTGGGATGGTAGGCTAAAGGCGTGGTCACACGAGCACTGAACCAACTTAGGTTTGGTTCGAAAGTCGTTTTACTTCGGTTCGGCTAAGCCACATGTAACACAGCAACCGACGTCACTTCGCTTCCTAGATACCATACGTATGGAGACAGGACACTGTTTCATTGGTAGTTTTTATGTATTTGAGTTAAATATTTCTATTGTAAACAAAAACTTTGAGGAACAATTATAAGTTATAATTACGCAGCAGATTTATCAGAAGATCGTTCAGCTGCTCAAAATAAATCACTCGATACAAAGAACCCTTCACAACATAGTTATATTTTTTATTAACATATGAATGTTTTTCTATGCTGAGTACATAACAAACAAAAAGTCTTTATCATAGTACTGTGGTTTTACATAAATAAATCAGTCAACGATACTTCATCAGGATGAGTATGACACATTACTTATATTCTACACGAAAGAAAATCCCAACCATTCTCTTACATTTATGCAAAACCTAAGTGCAACATCTTACATTTATGCAACACAATCACAAGTCTGGGTGAACCTTGCCGTAAATTGCTTCATGTTGTTTATTTAACGAAATAAAGGTATCGTCCCATTTCTTTTTTAACTTTGCTCACACGCACGTAAGGAGAAATGTGATGCGTGCTCGCTAGAATTTTAACCAGCCAATAAGAGCAAGGGTTCGGCCAAGAAATTTCAAGCAGGACCGAAATGGTTCGTTTCGACCAGAAATGTCTTTGGCCGAACAGTTTACAGCGACGTCGTTTTGGCTCTCGTGTGACCACCCCTTAAGATAGTATTGCCATGATTAAAAGAACGTTTGTGTCAGTACACAAGGTTTCAAGATTTATTTAAGAAATTATCGGTAGACACTGACCCAAATTCTATTGGTCGACAATGACCCAAATTCTATTGGTCGACACTGACCCAAATACTAAAATTCTATTTCGTGGCCAATACTAACACAGACACCAGAACTGGATCATCTTTGATATCTACAGCTAAAAAGTGAGTTAGAGACGCTTTGAAAAAAAGTTAGGACAAGCCCAGCCAGTTAATTTTATGAAAATGGTTATGACGCCGACAACTTAATCTGGAGTACTTTCCTTGTGGAATAATTTTGGATGCTTGCACCAGAGCATGAGTCAAGGAAAAATGTCATTCTAATCACTCTGACATTTCTGGGGGGCTCACTGCCAACCTTATGCAACTGCTAGTTAGTTCATAATACTCAGTGCTTTTACATAAGATGGCCAAATATTAGTCTGGCATACAAAGCCTACTAATCCCATAATTATAGGAGCTTGGTTATAAATCCTGATTTTCTTCATGGCATATTGCTAAACTATTTGAGTGTATGACCCGCTGCTATTGCAATGCGTGTAAAGTGAAATTTTACCTATGATAAAAACATCAAGGATACCTGAATTACAGCTACATTAAAAATATTACATACATTTTTCACTACATGCACTTGTATGAATAGGACAGCTTGTAGAGAAAAGGTAAAAGTGTGCTATCAAATGAAAGGCGAACCAAGGGAGAGAAATATAAATTCAGTTTTGCCCTAAATGACAATACAAAAATTATTGGTCCTAAAAGTTTAGAAAATTCTCACAAATTCTCTTACCATACATGTAATATACATTACATGTATAGTGAGAGAGTTGAACATGTCTAAATTGAATTGAACATTAAAACTGAATTCAAAATTCATATCGAGGAACCATTTGTACTTACTGACGATTGCCTGCAGCACACGACCATTGCCGAGCTGAATATTATTCGTCTGTGGCGCCATTATGTATCGGCCATCTTTCATCTTTATCAGAGGAGTGAGTGCCCGAGTGACAGTCGGCTTTTCCTCTTCTTTCACAAGAGACGCTGACGGAATTGTAGACTGTACAGACATCTTAAGAATGTCACTAACACTAGAACTTGAAGCTACGGTGACCGATGGCTTTGGCTCTTCACTCTCTGGCTTCTTGCTCTCTGGGTCCATGATGGGCTCGCTTGATATGCTAGGGAGTGTGTCCTGAAAAGGAAGCCAGACAGACATCAATGAATGGAACGACAGAACGATGCCTTTCCAGCTTCAATATTGGCTATACGTGAGGAAGCATTTAGAAGAAATTATTTGAATGCTGCTTTACTGCTTTTACATAACAATCGATTGCATATGCCAGGCACTCATCTAGTTTATCATATATGCCGAGGTACTATATAATGAAGAGTTTTATATAACCTCATTCTACTTTTGCATGCCTAATAATTCTGATGAATTTTTGCACATATATATATATATATATATATGTAGTTTTCACAATGACGGATCAACTCTGATGCAAAATATTCTAAAACATTGATGTCAAAACACACCATCCATCTCCGTATAAAGACATTGGTGTCTACAGTAACACACATAAACAGTAGCATTTTTACTTCACAAAGGCATTCAGGCTGAGGTTTGATATTTCATCCACACGGTTGCAAATATATTTTACAAATTTTTTCTGATCAATATTGTTCAATTGTGTATGACAACAAACAATAAAATTCATGAAAAATCAATGAGAAAAATTATCAAAATTAGCAATTTTTTACAACAAATGAAGAGTACAAAACTGGTTAATAACGAAAAGAAAAATATTTTCACAGAATAGCTTTTGACACTACAGGACTGTGAAGCCAGTTTCACACCACAACTGCTTGTTTTCTGGCAACTGCAACTAGTTCAAAACAAGTTTTCCACATAACCGAGTAAACAGACGTATGAAGCGCCAATGATCTGATCGGCACTACAAAGCATCTGGCAAAACCATCACATCTGTATAACCCAAACGTACCAACATAGTGGTCAGCTCTCACAGTTAATATAAATGTGTGCTAAGAAATGGTATTAGAGACAAGCTTAGTTATGTTACCGTAAAGCAATGATTGAAAGATTATATGAAGGCATCTTCTACTATCTGGAAACATAAACAATCCTTAGAAGGTACAAATATTCCAACGGTCGCGGGGTGAATGTAACAGATGATCGTGTGACAATCAAATTTAGGATTCATATGATTGTTGGAGTTTTTATACTGCAAAATTACCTCAAGAAGGATCAAATTAATAAAAAATCATCAAAACAGATGCGCATGCCTATGAACATAAGTCATGGATCTCATATATATTACTTAATTAGCAATAATTTTATTTCAAACAGAAATATTTTTCAAATTATGCCATACAATAATAAAACAAAAAAGAAAAATAGGGAAACAGCTACTAAAATCAAATAAATAGTTTGACGAATAGTGTTTAGAATTTCTTTCTCTGCTAAGAGAACGGATATTAGGTGGAAGATTGTTAAAGCAAGCTAGCAATGATATTTTTAAAATAATTGGTAGTGGTTGTACGCAATTTGTTCATCTCACCTAAGTTGAAATGAGTTGAAGCCTTTCAGTACTAATATAGTATGTTGACTAACGAAAAACACACCATGATGAAATTTTGTCTCTGAATAGGAATCCTTCGTAATTTTATCGTTGTCAGCCATCTTTATAGACAATTTTATCGTTAAAAAAACGAAGCTTTTGCAATAAATGTTTGAAATCGATGCTTCTATTTGCAATTTTTTTTATTTTAGTATCAAAACAACACCAAAAAGTACTATTAAATAAAAGAAAAATGATCGTTTTCTACAAATATGGCGGCTTTTTCGTGAATGAGCGCATGTGCAAACGACTTGATGACGTAAAAAAACGATGGATAAGTAAAAAGCTTGCATTTCACAAAGAAACAACTTGAACTGCTACAGTATCTATATTAATTTTAAAGACTCAAGAGATCGGTTTTAAAAATCTTGTACTACCTTCTATACAGTGTTAAAATGTTGAAACTAGACATGGATTGCAATGATAGCTATGAAAAACCAATAGGTATGGATTCTTAAACAAAAGTATAAAGGATTTGTTGACATAAAATTAGATGAGCAGGTAATAGATGCACACAAGTCTTGGGTTAAGGAAATAGAGAGAAAACAACGGTTTGTGATAAGCTAAAAATTTTCACATTTTTTGTTAGTGCGCATAAATTTTTAAACAGCCATAGAAATGCTACTTCCTGAGAGTCATTTACAACAACTTATAGAATTCACTAAGACAAACACAAAAGTATAATACCACGACTACAAACAAGTAGAATGTTGGCTGAACCCTTGACCTACCTCGACATCTTTGCTGGATTCATCTAACATAAAAAGTGCCTGATTGAAGAGATCAGCCTGGTCATCCTTTGACGAATCTATTTTCGACATTTCCCAACGAGTCGAGGGTTATTACACTTTGACTTTTCGTAATAAAAATATCCAGTGGTTACATTCTACAAACACAAGATATATCCTACACATACTGCAGACTTGAACAGTTGTAAACAAAGCTAGCATTCACCTGGTCACCGAGCTGCTAGTTATATTGGAAAAAATATAAAAGCTACAAAAACAATCAAAAAGCTGCTAGTTTACACTAATTATACAAGCTGGTGAAAAACTTACAAAGAAAAGCTACAGGCAACCACAGCGTGAAGAGTCTACTGTTGCACCTAGCCTGCTACTGCCAACAGGAGATGTAACCCGAACTTAAATACTCCAAAAGGACACACGTGCCCTTATATAACAGTGATTTACTGAAGACTCAACCGGAAATATCTAAACAATGGTTGGCTAAATCTCTTCAACTCGCCCTGCCTGACAGTTGCACTCGCACTCAAACAACAAAGCAATGGCTCAATACACAATTGGGTTACCAGCAGATGAGGAAGAAAATGAGTGCCTGATAATCTTAAAACAAGAATGTCGCAATAACTAGGTTATGTAACTATTTACAACTCTCCTAGCTCTGAAATTTCCTATGTAACGACTATCAACATCACAAGTCCTTTGAGGAAAACTATCAGCGATACGCACTGCCAAAAATACACATGTAATATTTTTGACAATTTGCTGAATAGCTGTTAACAAATGCAAGTTTGTGTATAGACTGTGTTTTAGACTTTGAATTGCATGTTCAGGTAATAAACTCTCAATACAACAAATAGCCAAGGCTCCTTATTTTTTCACACAAATGTGAGACAGTTTTAATAAAAACTTGAGCTTTCATCTGACACATAAAACTTGTGCGAAAAGCAAGCATATATCCTATCATTAAAGGCAAGACACTAGCAATTAACTTGTTCCTTGTTAAGTTTACTGGAATTTAAATTTTTTTAAAACACACAGTGAAATCTCAACTTACAAAGTTAATCCTTTTTTTTATTTTAGTTTATGTCGAGACTTCATGTGTCGAGACTGTCACATGTCGAGACTGTCACATGTCGAGACTGTCACATGTCGAGACTGTAACATGTCGAGACTGTCACATGTCGAGACTGTCACATGTCGAGACTGTCACATGTCGAGACTGTCACATGTCGAGACTGTCACATGTCGAGACTGTCACATGTCGAGACTGTCACATGGAGCAAAAATTGCATGTCATTTAAACCACTAGCCCAAAAATCTGTGCAATAAATGTTTCAATTACAAATAACAATATTGAAATAACAGCATGAAATAAAACTATGTAAAAAGATAAATCAAAAACTAAATTATATGCAAGAACTGAATAAAACAATAATCAATAAGAAGCTTTTATTGTCATGACGCCTAAACTTTAAAGACTAACAAGTTGATGTGAAACTTTGGTGCAACAAAAAATGGATAGCGCGCAAGTAATGGCTGCAACGGGGATATGGAGCTATTCTAATTTACAAATTAACATAACTTATATATTTCTTTTGTATTTATGAGTTTTTTACTTCTACCACGGCCAACTTCTCCAATTTCACTCATTTTTGACTTTTTGGTATCAATTTTTTTACTTACTGTAACTGCTAACTGTCTTCTGAATTTTGCTCACATTTTTTTATTATTCATTGAAGCATGGGTTTTGTATAACTACCACTCTCACTAGTCCTCTTGGATCAATGATTGCATACTAAAAACGAAAAGCATGTAGCTTAAACATTAAGTTAAACTTTATTAATTATTTAGCAGTAATATGTTATGTTTAATAGTATTCAAGTAATGTAAAACTAAACTAGGTGAAAGCGAGCATATGTACAGGTTTACAAAACTGAAACATTTACAGAAACTTTGAAGTTGATAAATTGAAAATTACTTTGTACACCGAGGCAGATTTTTCCTTATATTTTTGTTCTATTTTGAAACATAAAAATTGTGAGTCTGTATTTTATTTCATCATTTAGTAGAAATATAACATTAAGCAAAATGAAGATATGGTTATAATATTGACTAAGTTAAACAAAACAAATGATAACTCAGTTGTTAACTAATTGTTAAGGCATGATGAGGCCTACATGAGCAGTAGCACTAGAGGAAGGCGAGCACTTGTACAGGTTTACAAACCTGAAAAATTTACGACAACTTTGAACATCATACATTGAAAATTACTTTGTACACTGAGACAAAAATTTCCTCATATTTTTGTTCTACGTTGAAACACAATAATTAAGCCGAGATTTAGCTGTATTAAAGGGATTTTATGTGAAACCATATAAACAAAAATATCATTTTAGTGGCAAACTTGGTGCTAACTCAGCAAGGCTTACATAGAGTTACTACATAATCTTTAATAGTACAGAAAAATACATTAACGAATACTACTTGGCATCCTTTGACTTTATTAAAGCTTTTGATAAGACGTCGCGGTGGCCTCTCTAGATACACTTCTTGTTCATTTACACAGTAGTGACGTACTAGAAGAGTTTGCGTATTGTCTAACATTATAACATTGAACAGGTATATCTTTAGAAACATTGCAGCTTTAAAACACTAGGGTTTTAGCTGAGAGATTAGGATCGATCTGAAAAAGCTATTCATATACAGTTATGTAGCTCTTTCCCCAAGTGTATCAAAGTGGTGTTTCCATTCTCAAAGATAATTTTATGATATACTTTTTCATTGTTCATCAAATTGACATGAGCAAATTTCTTATGTTATGTAAGTGCGCTAACAAAACTTTGGTTGTGGTTCATAGAGGCTTATATATGGTCTTATCAAAGACATCAAATTGTTATTCAGCTGAATTGTTCAACTTACTACAGAGTATACAAGCCAAAACCTTCGTGTGTAACCAAGCCAACTATGTAAAGTTATTCTAACTGTGACATTATTTGCAGTTAATGCTTATCAGACTTTGGTTGTGTTCTTGTATTTTTTGGGTGTATGAACTAAGTTGAAAAGATATGTACAAGCACCAACTTTTGTGACATGGTTTTAATAATAGATACATGTATAGCATATTGTGTGTTCCGTAACTCAAGATCTAAATCGCTATGCGAAATTCGGTTTGTTGAAAGCTACTACAACCTTACTGATAGGGCCTATGCATGTTTATTTGTTTCAAAGGCTATTTATAGTGAAATATTTTGATATAGCATAAAAGTGATGCTATGACTAGATGTGTAATTTCAAGAATTATAGCAAAATAATAGTGTTATATGACAAGGCCTTCCAATATTCTTCAAATTGGACTATTAGCATATGAATTCCACTAATAGCCTTTTGACTAAACCTTTATTTACCTTGACAACTAGTGAGTAAGCAAGTAACAAAAATAATGTTTGTGGGTCACTTAAAGGAAATTAGTAGAAACAGTGGCTTGTTAATGCCTACGTATCATCATTATGCTTGCTAATCACATGCTCATTCAAGACTCATAGACATAGGACTACATAACTGTCATAAAAAATACCACAAAACAGCTTTGTCACCTCTAAATAATGCAATGATTGAAGTCTCAACCACTTGGACACGTTGTGCTAGTCTATGCTGATTGCAACGCCCGATCTTCCGAAATGGTCATTTAACAATATGGTGCAATGCGCTTGCATTAACGATAATACGTTGAAAATAACAAAGCTGGAAATAACAAATACAAATTACTGCTATAATCCCCAATTCACAAGCAACATCTTTCCTTTTAACTAACGTTTCACCCTACAAGGGTTAGCCGTACCGCGCACAGGTAGGCCAATACATGCAATTCGAAACGCATATATTGCTCGGGGCACCAAAGTAGGAGTATATTTGGTATTATTCCTTGCCTCGGGTTATCATTTTATATATTGTTAAACCTTTTTTATTATTATTATTCAAATATTTATGAAGACATATAAGTTCTTCACAATGTTTTCCGTTGCAAAATGGCTATTTGTTCATATGATCAATACAGATAACGATTAAAGACGCTATTCTAGCAAAAAATAACGCGCTCTTCCATACTACTCTTCTAAAGCATGCATCCTCGTCCTGTGGCTTTTAAAAATGTGCTCTCGGTGATATCCGATCACAAGATATCGGACCTGCAGTTTCCGAATGACTATAATCCCATGTCGTCAATGCGGAATATTCAGAGATCTTTTTGTTTCCGGAATATTCAAACTCCGAACAACGGAAAACCTAAATAAATCTAAACGTTTACGTGTGCGCGTGTGTGTATATATACCAACACACGCGCTCTATGACGCTCTGGAAAGGTATAACTTCATTATTACGTTTATACGAATAATACATTATTTGAAGTGTTCACTTTATACTGTCATGCAATTATAATTACCTGGATTTGTTGCTTTGATCCCTGATCGAACAATTACTATTATTTGATGTCATTTACACCGTATCTGTAAATGAAATCAAACTGTTGTTTAATATAAACCCATAAGAGCACAGCAGATTAGTTTTTAAACTTTTTTCAACTGGTAATTTTTACAAAACTTAGTGATTAGAAAGCTAGCTGTCAAGTTTGTGCCCAGGTTTTTGTAGCTCTAGTCCGTTATACTATTTTATGGTCTCTTGTTTATTGTAAAATCTCATTCATCAAATAAAAGTTGTACGCGAAAAGAAAACAAAACTAGCAAAATGAAATTTACATTAGGTCGGAAATTATTCTGACAAGTCCCAACAGTGTTACACAGACAGAACCTCGTCGGAGTAAGGACGAGGTTGCAGTTTTTCTCTAAATAGTATATAATGGAGATGCTGCTATGGCCTTACGACTAGATTAAAGTGGTTCTCAAGCGTATTTAATTTCAGCCATTTTCTAATAAAATAAGACAAATAACATTAGGCAAAGCCAGTTTTGACTATGACCCAAAGAAGCTCAGAGTAGGAAAACTTGTTTAGCTTATAAATAATAAAGTAATTTTTTTGTCCAAATTTGTACTTATGCGCAAGACTGTCGATTTTATTAAGTAGATAAGGTTATAAATATTCAAGATAGTTTGTAAAAAAAGGCAAAAAGGTTTGATGTTCCACATATAACATAGAAGCCTTTAAATACCCTTATTTTAAAAGCAAAATTAATTTATACTTTAGTGATAAAAGGTTTATGCTGTTAGATTGAGTTTTAACACTGAAATTTTTTTTAAATTTTGAATTTGCAGGAAAAATCCAAAAAGATTTTATCTGTAATCTCTTTTATCAAAAATATTCGATTTCCTTTAAAAGATATTCATGTTAAGTGCATGATTTGTTTTATTCTGTTGACTATCATATTAGCTTGTTTGAGTGAAAAGATGACATAGAATATTTTGCAAGCAATTAGAAAGGTCCATGCAGTGCTTATTCAACATTTCTTTTAACGATTGTTGGTAGTTTGATTCACCAAAGGTCTTCGGAAATGTAGTAGGCCCACAGTAGTGGCTAGGCCCACAGTAGTAGCTAGGCATACAGTAGTAGCTAGGCTTACAGTAGTAGTTAAGTATATGTATTTGTCTACTAAGGAGCAGATAAATCGATGAGTGTTCGTCAAGTGGTCGTCACTTTTAAGTGACGATCACTCGTCGATTAAAAGTGACGATCACTCGTCACTTTTAAGTAAAGCAGTAGTTAGATCATCTTGACCATTAACTTACCGCCTTAGCATTTCATAAATATAAAGCTGTTCATAAGTTTCAAGTATTCTGGGTTGGATTCTGAGTTCTGATTAATTTATCAGCGCAACTACGAGGTTTTTAACGATTCCTAAAATACTCCTTTTTATTTTCTAAGATGCCTTCCAAGACTAAACGATCCGGTTTAAGGCGGAAACCTTTGGTGGTTTCCAATGAAGACACCTCATCTAGCAAAAAAATCGATGCATATTTTCTTCATACGCCCACAGATGATAAAACTGACATAAAATTGGGATTCACTGCAAAGTCAGATGCCAGCGATGACGCGCGTGTTTCTAAGAACGGCAAAGATGGTGGGTATCATCACAACATACTGCTTAGCTATCTAAAACTTTGAGAGATATAGGGTACAAATTGTAGACTTGCATTCTTCCAATGTTCTTTCATATGTTTTTAAAGATTTTAGACAACTTAGCCTTCACTTGGTTAGCTTAGTAATAATTACAATTTAGATTATGTTACTGAATTCATGCTAACATTGTTTTAATGTGCGGTGTAAGGTTAATGTAACATGTATGTCGATGAGACAACTTTGATTGTCGGGTAACTCTAGCATTATAACATTCCTAGAGGAACAACCAGCTTTTTGATTGGATAGGCATATCCACTGTTTATTTAACCTAAAGTTGGTCAGTGTGTTTTGCCGGGTCACTCTTCAGATCTCTTATGTATGTGCTCATCGCAGAGCTGACAGAAGATGCCAAGATAGTGTCAATAGGCTGCCTGTCTACGCCTGAGGTGTCTCCTGAAAAAGCCGAGATGACTATAAAGAGCGAAATAGTAATAACTGCATCTTCGCTCTCAGAGATGGTTGCTGACTCAGGTCAGCAGCTGACGAGCTCATCGAGCACTAGTAATAGCTCGGACTGTTCAGCATCTTCTCCAGATGTCAAGCCTCGTAGGCGTGGACGACCTAACAGCGGGTGAGCAACTGTTTTCTCTCGAAAGATACGCGTTTAAAAGAGGTGTGACAGCAACTAAGTATGCATATTTTGCAAAACTCAAAGGACAGACAACATCATTTTAATCAGGAGTTATTTCCTTTTGTGACAATCTATAATCATGTAACACTCGGGTCTATGACAGAGAGGAATTATGGTCATTATAGAAATGTAAATGCAGTTTATTATAAGAACTTCATGCTACAAACAATGTGATATTAGTGCCTTTTTAACTTTTGGTTAAGAGTATATAATTATTGTTATATAGAGCTTGGTTTAAAATAGCCTATTAATTATCTTGAAAACGTATACCGCTACGCGAGTAGTTTTGATGACGCCTTCATCGTGTATAAACTTAAAAAACATTTTTAAGAAATATACGTTTATACAAATTCTATTTAAATCAAGACAAGCAATAATATATCGCTACTCCCTTAACTTGGAGGTCAGCAAAGTTTTATATTGTCTAGATTTTCTATCAAACATTGAAATATTACAGAAACATTTTTTTATCAATATGAACACTATTGATTTTTCAATGGCGCTGTATATATGCCTGTATGAAGTATTGCATAGGCAGCAGTAAAGGTGTATAATTGTCAACATTTGAATACACCGTTGCATAAATGGCAGACTGAATGATGCGAGCGAACCTGATACGAGTTTGAACTGAAATTTAAATGTGAAATTATAAATTTTGTACAATGTTTATGTCCCGCTTCGTCTAAGAAACTCCAAATGATGCGTAGTTGAGATAGTGTGTATAAAGTTGGTTGTATATTCACTATATATGAGTATTTATGCAATTGCCAGTAAATACATCAGTAGAAATTCTCTTGTAATCCAATATGCATACATTTGTTGCCTTTGACTAAACTTGCCCATGTTTGGTCAAAAAGCCGCATATTTTGGATATTTTACTGCTGCAAACTCTCACTCGTATAGTGGCAAACCGCAAACAACTTACCAGGGATCTGCTTTTACAGTTGGTTAGCCACGAGGCCTAGAATTTCACCATCATGTCAGATTTGCCTAGCCTAAATCCTCAACTTGAACGTTTAGTTAGCTTGATTACAACGTGTTTCTATTGTGAAACTTATGCAACTTTGATAGATGCTAGTACCTTAGCAGTCTGATGGGCCATGGGAAATCGTCAGTTGTAATAAATATATATGTACATTTATTGTCAGTGGCCAGTGGCGCTGTTGTTAGAGTGTTGGGCTCCCATGCTGAAAGTTGTAGGTTCGAATCCCATACAATGCAATCTTTTTCCCAACTTTCAACCATGGCTATGGATGGAGACGATTCTTATCATAGTAAAGATGAAAACTTCCCTAGATGAGAGCTTGACTGTCTCTCTATTTCTTCACTAATATACTATATGCAATACTCGAACATGTACAAGAGTATCTGAGTTTGTGCATTTCGTAGTTGTCTTAACATTGCTAAAGTAAGACGACTTCTGGATAGATTTTGCATCTGTTATAGGAAATCAGAAGCTTCCAAGTCCAAACAGAATCATCTCTTGACAGACTTTTTTCCTGTCCGTAAAAGTTCCAGAAAAACAGCAAAGAAAATTCAGGTATGAATGTCTGTCTCAAAATATTCAATAGTTAACATTTTGTAACGTGTAGATGAACAGGAAAGTAGAGAATATTTTTTTTGCGTGTGGGAAGGTTTTGTTGCAAACATGTGGAAATTCTGTTGCATAGCCATTGAAAAAAATCATGCGCTACATGCCATGGCATAGATCAAGAACACAGTTTTTTACTTCTGAGCGTTTTTGTAGTTCACTCACAGAATTGTGGTGCTGGTTATATTTTAGTGTGTTTTATTTGGACATGCATCCTTTTAGAAAATGATACTAATATTAAAGTAAAAATATAGTTTTGTTGAATTATTAAAATGTATAATTTTGTAACCTGTCATGATCACTGATATATATATATATATATATATATATATATATAGATATATATATATGGCTGCCATTACGCATGCTCAACAATATGGCTGCCATTACACATGCTCAACAATATGGCTGCCATTACGCATGCTCAACAATATGGCTGCCATTACACATGCTCAACAATGTGGCGTTTTACGTGCTCATGAGCTCGCAGTGGAAAGTCCTTGCTCAGCAGTTTGCATGGCGCACGTTCTACAAAACATTTCGCTCCTGGCAGAACAGTCATGTCTTTTGACTCGTCTATCCGATGCAGTTTATTCACTCCAGTTGTTCCATCATACGCTCGTAAGTAGTGAAACATTTTCTGTTCAATTTTTTCTACATCTCTGTTGTTTTTTGCCACCTGAGCATCTACCTGTGGTTTGTCGTGCTCCCTATCAAGCCGGCCCTTGAGATACTGACTATAAAACTTGAGGCTTTTGCCTTGCACCAGGTCTACGTTTTCCGATTGGTCATGCGTTTCCGTGATGAGCACAGGTTCAGCCTTTACTTCTGCGGATACGCTTAAATCATAAGCTGTTCCGTTCTCATCCTGTTCCGTGATATGTTCAAATCCCGTGTACCAGTCCCTCTTTTCATCCTGTTCCGCTTTTTCTTCCAGCAGGATGTCAAACTCATGAAGAGGTTTTGACGGGTCCAAGGCCTGATTATCCGATGCCAGTTTTGGAACAGGCATCGGTTCATGATAGCTTTGGGAAGCTGCAGTTTGCTTAGTTGTGTTTTTTGTTTTGGTAACATTAGTGATTGGATCCAATGTTGGGCGTTTTGTAGGCGGGATAAGCAGGTCTACGTCTGAGCTGTTGTATTTCTTTATCTGTTCCTTCAAGGTAGCAATGCTTCGCGGCGTACGATCATTCTTGAGTGGTTGTAGAGAATAGGGAGGTTTGACGTTTCCCCTTTTGTCCTTTTGCTTTTTTCGCAATTCAGCTCGATCCTTCATCAGCGACCTGAACCAGACCATCATAATTGCATTAACAAGTTATCAAGAAGTATGTTGAATAAATCTGTCTTTAGATTTTTCATCTCCACTTATTTAAGCATCTCAGAATGAAATTTAATTTGTCAATAAATACGACCTAAGAGTTTTAAAGAAGGTCGGTCCTAGAGAAATGGTAAAATAGTTACCTGTAGTACGGACCACCTTCGACAAATGGTGAAATCAATGGCGTCTCGTCTTTAAGGTAGGAAGTTATTAGTGACTCAAACAGCCTTTCCTCTCTGCTCATTGCTGTTGGTGTCTCACTCTTGGTCCTGTACCAAACGCTAACATACTGTTGAGGTTGTTCATAACATCTTATAACTTTTGTTATGCCGTTTTCAAATGCTTGAGCTTTGGAAAATAATTACTGAAATACTTTCTCTGTTATGTAATAAAATGTATATTAGGCCCTGGGATCATGCAGTCGAGAGTTTCATTACTGGAGAGTTTCATCATTATTTGTTGAGCAACTGTCATAACATCAAAGTTACCATGTGTTTCAGAATCTTGCTAATATTTCATATTGCTCGTCAGTCATATGTATTTATAGTTTTGTTATCAATTATATACATATGTTAATATTTATAGATATATATATATATATTTGATGATATTTGATATTACATGTTAATATATAATATATAGATGTATATATAAGTATATGTATATTATATATATTACTCAAGTAAATAATTATCTAAAACATAATTACTTAAGTGAAGCTAGTAAGGAGTAAGTACACAGAGTACACAGCTAAATCAATAAATAATTTGAAAAATAGTTTGCACATGTGTATTTAGCTTTCAGCTACTGTCAATTTCAAGGATGAGTCGATCCTTTCATCATATATATATATTATTAATATGTTTAAGCATTTAATTTTTGTTCTTTATTTTGCCAATATATTTTTTTATCTAAATCTACGTAGTTTTCAAATTATGACATTGTCATAGAAGCTCTTTAAACCTGTAAATGTCTATAGTCTACGTAATAACATAATTTAACATAATTAACTATCTGAAATAGCAAGGCCTGTTAGGAGATAAATTTCTGATACAAATATATACGGAATATCGAGACAAGTATTGCAGTAGAATCTTACACGAAATTGGTTTTAAGATAAAATAATATACAAAATCGTTACTCTCTCCTTCGCATGTCCGTCTGTTGGTTATTGTTAGAGTACTTTCATAAATATATTTATATATATAATATATATTGCATATACTATATACATATTATATATATAAATGTATATACATGTATATATTTTTATACATATAATGAATCTAGATTATATATATATATTATGTATATATTATATATATATTTCTATGTATTATATATATATATGAAAGTTCGCTCTGCGCGATCATGTTAATATCTTAACTGGTAAGAATTACAGCATATAGACTTTAGATAAGATTGTGCGAAGGCGTGAACTACATACTAATATTTATATTGGCCAAATATGCCATAGGAAAAACATTGACTCTTGGTCTGCTCAAACAAGATGTCAATAAAGTTTTAAATGCCAAGTCCTCTCTCAATATCATTTCACACTCTTGCATCAACAGTGATCAAGTGATAAGTGACAAATAAGTTGGTAAACACAATATCAATTTTTTAGTTATTAATTTACTTCACGGCTTCTTTAATTTTTATCAAGTAAAAACTATATTTCTACTCGTATGCAAAACCCAACAAGTTGATTTATATCTTATGTTATCATGTTCAAGCTGCAAAACCTATAACACATTCATTAACTCTGAATGTGTTTAGTTGGTTATGTTCCTATAAGAAAATCGGAACGATTACATATACATATGTCACATATATATATATAATGTGTAATATTATACATATACATGTACGATTACATATATAGTTTTAATGTAATGAAAAATTTGCAAATAATTTCCTAATGTTAAGAGAGAAGTGAGACAATGTATGAAGGCTAGTCAGAGTTGTTTTACCTTAATATTAGGTGGTTAAATAGCTCTTTTGTCATAGCATGAAGACAGGACAACTGTTCCCCATTGACAGAAAACTTCTCGAGTCTGGTGCTCCATGTCATATGCGCCATCTCAGTCAGAGCAGTCAGCGTTGGATTGCTCACTGTATGCCCCATATTGTTGGCTAGTTTTAAAAGCCTTTCCCAGTTCTCCTTGTTAATATGAAACAATTTGCTGGAACTTTCTGTCACAATGGTTTGTATATAAGAATTAATTCCAAGAATCTGAAAAGAGAGCATATCTTTTGTCGTCCATCTGAAACAGATATGTGAATGATAATATTGTTGTCATGACAACTTGTGTTGGATAGAGACATACATGCTCAACCTCTCCAAATGTAATAGTAGGTCCACTTAAGCATAAATCTCGATGCCTATTGCTTTGAAAGCTCTCCGCTTCAGAGTAACCTCCTCGACGTCGTATCTGAAGAATTTGATTTTGCTAGAATAGTTTGCATTTTGCAGTAAGAACAGTGAAAGCGTGTCACAAGTTTTTTTGTCAAGTTTACAAAGTTGAAATGTTAGAGAAAGTGTAATGTTTTCAGGTTTGTTAAGCATTCGTAATGGCTGCATTCTTACATGTACAATGGGCACTGCGAGGGATCTCAGAATCTCTCTGTGTCCCAAATATCGTTGTTTGGAGTTGTCTTCCATACTTCTAATTTTCCTGAAACCAGCATTGGCTGTATCAATGTCCTGTTTGGAGTAATTACTGTTGTTCACTGTTACCTTCACCTCTCCTTCTATAAGGAAGAAGAGGCCATTGTATGGCTGTCCTTGTTTTAGGATAGTCTCCCCGGCTTTTTGTTTCATCTACAATATCAAAGCTACCTCTTTATTGCTGTTTTCATGTTGACTATCTTTAATTTATGAACATTGTTTGTTTTAACTTTTATTGCCAAGATTTTGGATGACTAATCGGCATGTATCGTTAATGTTGCTTTGTCTCAAAGTGTGTTTGGCAAGTTTTGACGATAGATAACTCTGGGCATATAAGTCGTTCATTTCCGTGTAAAAAAAATTATCACACTGAGAATTTTATTGCACTGATAGAATTAAAGAGCGTACTTACAGCCAACTCCAGGAGTGTGTTTGCATACCTGTATAACACTATTGAGCACTTGTGCCTGCATCTTGCTAGGCCAATGGGCAAACAAAGGATGTTGACTAACGAATCCTCGTATCAATGCTTGTTGTTTTGCTTGAAATGATTTGATGCTCTTATTGTAAAGGTCTCTCGCTACCACTAGGAACACTACCTGTATAACAGAATTTACCACAACAGTTAGATTTGTCACGATTTTGATTTTGAAAGTAAATGAGACAAGCAATCGAGCATTCAGATGCAGGTAATGAGTAGTTTTATCTGTCAGTATTGCATGATTTTCATACATCGCTCTCGGTCACGCAGGAAGCTTCCCTTCTGTTGTCACTGTTTAGCAATGCGAGTTCACCAAAGGACCTTCCATCACTCATTTCAGCCACTTTTTGTCCTAGTCCCTCTCTTGGGTTCGGTTTGGTCGCTGGTTTCTTTAGTTTTGGTGTGACCTGTTGTGTGATTTTGAGTTTGGTTAGTGACCTTCTGAATCGCTGTCGGACTGATGGTCCGGTTTGTTTGTCTTCTTCGGCTTCACAGTTTTCTGGCGATGGCTCGGGTGTCGGAGGTTTTTCTGGCTCGTCATCGGATTCTAGCAGTTCACTCAGCAAGCTTTTTTTCTTTTCCATAACTAGAATATTGTTATGGTGTTATGAAGTAAGAAACAACCAAGTTAGTTTTCATCATATGTCAACCAGTGATTATGAACAACGAGTTGTCTACAATCTAGTGAAGGCTACTCTCACTCTTTGGCGTTCTATTAGTTTAATTTGAAAAATGTTTTGAAATTATCTTTGCTTATATAGAAGTGTTTTGGTTAGCATTACAAAACAAATGACATTTGCTGAGTGTCATGATCATCGGTCCGGCGACAATGAGCTCGTGGATTCAGTTCACCTACCTTCATTTACATAGACTGATACCTTCCCATGCAATATAATGTAAAAAGCATCTCCTTTTTCTCCTTGCCTAACCACGACTGTATCTTTGACTAGCACTTGGCATTTGCAGCTCTTCATGACATTGTACACAATATCCTTGTCCATATCTAAAACAGTTGCTGTATATTTTTGTAACATTCATAACTCAGATTACCTGCAAAAAAACATTCATTTTGCTTGAATATGTTGGTAATGAGGGCTCATTTCATTCTGCACGCCGGACTTATTACCCTCGGTTTACTAAAAGCCTCGAAAATTTGCACTGCTATTAGTGATATTAGGCCTCAGTTGCATGGTGATGTCCACAATAGACATTTCTGTTAGAAATTTATGAATTGCTGTTCATTGTAGCTTTCACGTCTTATATAGAGTGCTCTCTATACGACCTGAAAGTGCTTGCTGTATAGGACACTTGCTGCTCAGCAAATAGCTGGATTTGTGTTTAATAACTTGTTTGGAAATCATTCAAACTAAGGTCTTGTGACAACTTGAAGTTGTTATAATACAATCAGTGATATATGAAAATCATATGATATATCAATCCATATGAAAATCATATGATATATCAATTCATATGAAAATCATATGATATATCAATCCATATGAAAATCATATGATATATCAATCCATATGAAAATCATATGATATATCAATCCATATGAAAATCATATGATATATCAATCCATATGAAAATCATATGATATATCAATCCATATGAAAATCATATGATATATCAATCCATATGAAAATCATATGATATATCAATCCATATGAAAATCATATGATATATCAATCCATATGAAACAATGTTATTAAAACTAGATGAGCTTTTACAAATCTTGTGTTTTTTTTCCATTAGCTGTTAATCCTGTGAGTTTTTTGCGGTGCCACCTGACTCCACAGCTCTACCTGACCGTGTCCTATTTTAAAAATTTAGATTGACCAACTGTTAACCTTAATATATTTAACTAACGGGTCCACTACTTCTGAGTCACTTTTCATTCTCCGCATGAAGGTTTAGTTCTGCGCATTGTCGTGCAAACTCAAACTGCTAAGCATTCGGGTTACAATTCACTGTTGTTACCTGGCCTGCTTGGTGCGGGTCGGATTGGCACAAACCATGAATTGTGTCATGCGGAAAGAAGATTTTTCCGGTAAAGCTCTCATAGCAATCGCCATCTGGCTCACCTCCTAATTGGCCGACCAGCAGAGTGCTTGAACATTTAAAAATACGTTGTGGCCACTGCTACTTGTTAGGTTATAAGACAGTTTTTGATGGACATAATGCCATGTCCTTTCGGAAGCACAATTAAAAGACTGAAATACGGGTAGCTCAGACAGGAAACCGACTAAGGCACATCAATTCACAATGCCTAATGTTTGCGATAAGAGTAACTCTGTCGCTTGGTTCCTGTAAGATTTTTGAAGTTGTTGACAGCCAATGGGCCAAGTTGTACCTGTCAATGGGTGTAGCTCTGAGTATGCCCAGTAATCTCATGCCTTCTTTTCATTTCACCTCTAAGTTAGTCCATTTTTGACGGTATAAGGTTTTAAAGTAGCAAATCATTGTCATAAAAAAGTTGAGGCTTAATCATATAACATTTGACTTACCAGCGAACAGTGCTGCACTCTTTTGTATCCAGTCGCTAATGGCGTGCAGCTCCCTCCGTGACCGCTGCGCTGGGGGATTGGACGTGATGTTGATAACATCCCTAAAAGTCAGCTCTTCTCTAGTGTCAAAGCCACTGCTCGGACGCGCTGCCATTGCTGACTGTGCTGCCAAGCGCTGTAACTGAGTAGGCAAGTTAGAACCCTTTTGAAATCTTTGCATTGTATCGAATACTTGATGAAGTGTGAAATAGATACTCTTGGTTTTGGTGGTCTGTTTGCACGAGGATCTAAGACTAAGTGTTGTCAAAATTATGTAAACCCGTGAGTTGTGCGAAAAAGACAGTACAAATATTGGGATTGGATTAGGTTAACGTAGAAATGGTGAACGTTGATAAGTGTATTTGTTACTCGTCTTACGCCTTTTCAAGTCAGAGAATTCAAATTGAATGCGTTGAGTCTCCGCCCATGTCTCATACGCGCGGGTGCTGTCGAGTGTCTATTATCTGCAATCTCATCACGCATTGTATTGTATTGATGGGGTTTCCAATGGCTGTCATGGCATCAGCCTATAGAATGAATGGAGTTAGACGGACATTTAGTTGCATATTCTGTCATATGAATGCTCTAATGTTCTCTACCGTCTGCTGGGATGAGGGACTTGTGTCTCGTCTGGTCTCAGCAGCAAGGCGTGGACATGGACAGCTGGCCATCTATGAGCACTTGGGAGTAACTATTTATGCGCCAACAATTAATATGCCGAATAAATTGTAGAGATATTATTGGTGAGACTTAATTTTAAAATGCTTTATGGCAATGCAACGATGGACACAGAGCCTTTATAATCATTACTCTGATACTAGTAGTGTTTCTGTTTCTAGAGGGAGCGGGATGAACTGATGAGGAATCTCGTTTTGGATGAGTGCGAGGATGGTTTGAAGGTCAGTTCAAGTTCATCAAGTGATTTATGTCACGCACTCCGGATATATGGATAGCTCCAAAGGAGTTTCATGCCATGTGTGTTGTTTGTTAGCCTTAGATTCAATACAAAGTACAATGCAAGGGAACATTCTCTAATTTTTACTATTTAACGATCAATGTTGACATAGAGATGCTTGCTAATCGAGTTTAATTGCCTACAGATTGTTGATTAATAACAAGGCAACGTTGTAAAAGATCTTGAGAGCAAATTGCGAACAGTGTGCCTATCTAATATTAATTGTCGCTATGTTTCCATGACGCAGGTAATCCGCAAGTTTGAGTCACCCGCAAGGAGGAAACAGCGAAAAACGCAAGTCAAGCAAATTTTGATACTCGCAAATTTTTATTGAGTATTTCATTCTTGTGAAACGTAGAAACGGCACATGCCGATGATGCACCAGTAAAATGTTGTACAAGCTATTCCAATTTAAACATTTTTTTACATATCACTCATCCTTATTTCAATTTGAAGAGACAGGAGTGTGCTGCTATGGCCTTTTGGGTAGAATTCCTTATCTTTTTTAACAAAGCGCCTGTGTTGCTCCACACCTGTAACTCAGCATGCGCACAATTCCAAATTTGCATAATTCGTACGATAAAAACATTCTGTTAGAAACCATGTTGGTTGTTCCTACAGTTGAGACTAACACCCGGAGTATGTTTGTCGAGATGTCTGGAACGACTGTCTTTGTAGAATGGCACTTGCTCGTGGTTGTCTAGAGGTTATCATTCCTATTATTCACTTTATAACAAGTCACCATAATACCACTACTGGAGTGTTCCGTGTTAAACTGTGTTGGCACCACTTCAATGTTCCTCTATGAATGGCAATGGTCGTTATACCGCTTTCTGAAGTGTCTACAGCACTTTCGTCTTCTCGTGCTAAGTTGCAGGGAGCTTTAGAAAAATCACTTAGATCAGAGAAGATGAACTGCAGATCTGCTGTAGCAATCATTTAGATGTGATTGGTGGATTACATTGCTTCAATCGTCTAGCAATGATGAGTTCCTTTGCGTAGAAACCTAATGAAATAAATAGTGAGATGCTGTGAAATTTAAAATGGTTTTCGCTAAAAGCTATTAAGACGTATCTGTGAAGACGCTGATTTGAACGGTCTTCTGCCTCAACGTATGGATGTCAAATGGCTTGTTCTAAATAGCTGGTCAAATACTCATATACCGTAAAACCTCTATTTAAACGGTACGGCGCTGAATTTTTCAACCTTTCCCCTATAGCAGCATTTTATTAGAGGTGACGTTTAGATGGAGGGTATTGCTGTATCTTTGACTAGTCCATCAAAATTTTGGGACGACCAATTTAACGTCTTTTATGGGTGAAGTGATACTGATGTTGCCACTATTTTACACTCCTTCGGGTGGATCAACATTAATGCCGTCAGCCTCAGCATTTTTGCTAAACCGTTATTAGTTACGTCGAAGTTGAACAAGGAACTACTTTGAGTAAAAAATATTAGTCAGATGCAGTTGTGAATTATTCCGATAGCATTGCTTTCAAAGTTTTAAAGAAAAAACTGTAAGGCTTTGGAATTAGAAAATGGACTTCAATATGCCAATAACAATGAATGCTATTACGTCGTACAGTATTCTTGAAGAGTATTCCCATCGTTCATCAAAACACTTTGAAGTCTTCAGGTCAGGTTGTAAACCCAATTATGGACGAATCTGAAAATAGTTGTATGATGTGTCACAAACACCTTTGTGACTTTGAATCGGAGTATAGTTCTGATGATTGAGGATCGATCTTCTCCAGTACACCGTCAATAAAATTATGGCAACCCCTACAGCTGCAATGAAAGAATTAATTGTTATTAATGTAACCGAGTCATTATTAATGCACTTTTGTGGACATTCTTCTACTGATCACTTCCTATTGTGGGTTTATAAAGATCAAAAAGTTTCAAAGTGTTTGTCAAATAAAGGTGTCGTTCAACTAAAGGTAGCGTTCAAATAGGAGCTTTATGGTAATGTGGTTTTAAACTATCTAAAAACTTCATGGGAGTTATATTATCACTCTACAAAGCTGGTTGTTAGTCAAATAGATTTGTGTAATGTATGTTAGCAGAGGCCTAGTGTACGCATACATGAGATGGCGATATACACGCATATAGCAATCGGCCACCTGCTTTGCGTTGCTCTTCTTGACGCTGCAATTATAATCTTGTGCAAAAATCTAGCTTCAAAGATTTTTCATTCATATTTTCAAAGACGAATATTGATGCATCTTGTATAATGAGATTGGAAAATATGATTTCCATACTGTATTATTGCTTTTCTCTCTTTATTGTTGGCATTTGACAGCCACGAGGAGGAAATTGCGTGTCACGCTTCAAACAAGATTCTGATTGGCTTTGGATTACGAATACGTAATTATGTGAAATTGTATTTACCTCCGTACTCTTCATCTTTGTAACTGTGTGTCAAAACAGCCAAATTTCACACAATTAAATTGATTGCTTAGCAGGGAAGTCTGCCCAAGGCACACAATTACTTTCTTACTATGATGATGCATAGCCTTCCCATTTTATATAGTTTTGTCTTTTGCTCCAGAATGCTTTTGTGCTATTCGCCTCATCATTAGTCATATGGTATCATAGTTATTACATTAGTGAGCAGATCAGTGGCTGACACACAGTAACTGGGAGTTATCAGCTCATTTTTGTCAGCAGTAAATTGGTCAATTCTATTTTGGATTTGAAATTGTTCACTTTTTGGCCAATTCAAGTTACTTGAAAATATCTAAATAAAATTGGTTTTCCTCCTAGCAAAACATTTTAGAAGTTGCTGGATTGGTAGGCGGAATAATGTAGTACATCCCACGCTGGTAATCATCTCACGCAGGTAGGTCGTCTCTTGCAAGTAGTTCATCGCTTTCATACCCGTGTTTCGAACCTGTAACGCACCTCCTGCTGCAGTTATTGTATTTCATGCTGTAGGTAGTGCATTTCATGCTGCAGGTAATGCGTTCCATGCTGCAGGTAATACATTTCATGCTGCAGGTAATACATTTTATTCTGCAGGTAGTATATTTCATGCTGCAGGTGGTACATTTCATGCTGAAGGTAGTACATTTCATGCTGCAGGTGGAATAGTACATCTCATGCAGGCCATGTCTCTCCTACAGGTAGTGCACTATGAGGGTAAGGGCCGAGGTATAGCCGCATCAAAGCCTTTCAGTAAGGGAGACTTTGTGGTCGAGTATGCAGGGGATCTGGTAGAACTGAAAGAAGCCAAGTTTAGAGAACAACACTACAAAAAGGACGTGAGCTTTGGCTGTTACATGTACTTCTTCAGCCATGCCGGCAAATCCTACTGGTGAGTTATAATTGTTTTAGCTTGGAGGACAGGATGAGACAGTCAATCAGATGCCAGTTAAGGCCTGGTTCCCATATACGTCGCAAAGCACCGGCGACAGCACCGCAGGCTATTAGTGGTGAAATGGAAACCTATGCGCCGGGTACCGACGAGGACCGCCGGTAATTGTTGGCGGCAACGCAATAGTTTAGCGCTGTTCAAATTTCGCAAAAGGCCGCAGGCAAAATCGTCCCGAAATGCACTGTACAGGTGAAGGTCACCATTATAGAAATGGCATGGCGAGCGAACATTTTATTCGATTATGCAATTATGTTTAGCGATGCAGCTTTTATGTGAACAGATGCCGTCGAGGCTAGCGTCACAAGCGTTTTGCCGCTCAAGTTACCGCCGGAGTCTCGCAATCGATATGGAAACCAGGCTTATGGCTTTGTTAGACACACTGCAACAGCGAATGAAAAATGATCACAGAGTGCCTGTGGGACGAATGAAATTTGCTGAAAATGAGTTCAACCTTGGTTTTCGATTGTTTTAGATCTCAAACTAGTATATATTGTTACAAAAAATTGTATATTTTCTGCTACTAAACGAAAACCTGTAATTCGAACAGCCCTGAGATAAGCTGAGGAAACTCAATGACCCGACTCGTTTGCTGAATGACGCAACTCTCTCCCTCATTATCTTTATTTAAAGCCGTATTTAAAGATAAAATTGCACAAAATCTTTGCAGATTTTTCTCGGAATGTTTCAATATTTTTTTATCATTTGCGATTGCTTTTAATGTATGAGATGATCTGATTGCCAGGATGCTTCAAGATTAAAATCAACAAAAGCTTGATTGCGTTCAAATCGCTCGAATGAAAAATAAGTGCGAAATGATGTCACTAATTGCTATGTTACTATAGTTGATATCGGATATTGCGCTCAAGTTGCAGCGTTACGCGTCTCTATTCTTTCGGTCTTTTTGCAACTATGATCGTCATAGTTGCACTTTGGCATGATCTGAGCGTTTTAACTATTATGAAGCTTTATAAATTTTAATTTTGAAGCATTCTGACAGTCAAGTTACCAAACATCCAAAACATCAAAAACGATCGCTGACCTGTTGTAAGCATTCTGGGTACCAAATACTGACAGTATTCCTTGTTGCGTACTGTAACAGTGTACTATTCTATTTCTCCTTAGAATAAAGCATACCAGCTATTTCATACATAATTATACTTTATGCACAAGTCTGAAAAACAAGGCTGGTGTACGAGTTGCTGCAGGTACGGTAATACACTTCCCAGCCTATTCTTCTCTATTAATAGAGTATTTATGATGAGTTCAGTGTACTTTAAAAATCACCTGTTCTCTTACTATACAGTTCATTGTGTCAAATGATATCCAAATGAGTCGTTTTTAGTTTTGAAACAAATTCTTTACATTGTAATGAAAAAATGATTTCGCAATTGAAACAAATCGCTTTTTGAACAGCCTTCTGGAATCGTTGGATATCAAAAAAATAAAGTTTTGTTTACTGGGTTGTGGACGATGGAACAATTGAAAATGAGGGTCAAGTAGCTTCACTTAAAGGTTGACTTGCAACAAAATTCACATTACAGTTATTTGGTATCAAAAGATTCACCATGTCTTACTCTGTTGTTTTGTAGGTGCCAAATGTGTGGAAATGTGATTACAGGCTCTTAAACGCTCAAAAACGAAAAGCTGCCGTAGATTGGAATCTTTTTATTTATCTGACGTAGCCATGACAGTTTGGTTATTGTCTTGTCACGTGATGTTCTCACGTGAATTGAAAAGCCAATAAAAAGCTCAATATAAACTTATCGTAGCACTAGTTTATGACAAACACTTCAGGTTTTACCGAAGACCCTGTATCAAATATAGATGCTCGCTACTTTACAGTTTTTTTTCGGCTTGATCTAATCGGCAAGTCGTAATTTGATCATGTGACCCAATACTTCGCAAATAATTTTTGCAGCACTTTTCGATTATCACAGGTGACCAACAGGCTCGTCATGATTATTAGACAACGATATGTACTCCTTCGAGGTAAGGTTGAAAAATTGAATGAATTTTTACGGTAAGGTAAGTTATAAGATATCAGTGCTAAAAGTGACAGCATTACAATGACGATAAAACAGACGCGTAAGAACAATAGAGATGGTTTGTGTATATTTGTGAAATTATTTCGACGAATAAGGTTGCATGAAAGTGTAAACAGAAACCATCTACCACAGCTACGTCACATTTGAGCCGTTTTGGAAAGAGAATCCAAACTACGGCCGTCTCGTGTGGCTGCGATTAACTGTTTGTTTTTGAGCTTTTAAGAGCTTGTAATCACATTCCCTCATATTTGGCACCTACAACACAACAGAGTAAGACATGGTGAATCTTTTCATATCAAATAACTGTAATGTGAATTTTGTTGCAAGTCAACCTTTAATTAAATACTCAGATAATAAAAGTGACAGCTCTGACTCTGATGGTTAGAACTTTTATGGTAGTGACAGTGTTGTCCTAAGATTTCTCTATAAATTTAGCCTAAAGTTTAATTTTTTAATCTTTGTTTGAGAATTTCCAACTTAAAAACAAATGTTTTTTGTGTAAGTTCGGTAAACGTCTCCGAGTTAGAAAACAAATAACTACTTATGTTGATGACATGATAGCCGATTCAGATTTTTCTGATTGCACTGATAATTAAAATAGCAATAGTAACACTGACTCTGATAGTGGTGAAAGTAATGGTTTTGTAAGAGTAAGGAACATTGTAGATGATCGGTTTAGCTTCGTAGCTTCATATAGCTTTAGCAATGCACACAATCTATGTAGTCACTCGCCTTTTTGTAATGAGCCTCTATTTTATCAGCAAAAGTTATGGAAGGTTTTTTAGTCTAGCAGCTACATAGTTCAAAGAGCAAGAATAAGACAGCGAGCACCATTTATTGAGTGGTAGAAAATCACATATCTAGTCATTGCTTGGCTTCAGTTTTCAGCTCGTTGTGATTCCATAAGGAATGCGAAGTTAGTAACTTTATAGTTGCTTATTGTCAAATAAACGCAGTTCATCTTTGAAATAGGGTCAAATTTATGAGAAGCGAACTATAATATGAATTATTTATAAAGCGTGCTCAGCTGTTAACTAATATATTTCATTACATCGGAAGTTAGCTGGTGTAAACCAATGGTTAAATGGAGTTAATAAACCGAAGATATTTTTGGTTACGTACTTCCAAGCTGCATGCTAGCGCTAAGCAAATGATTTCTAAAGTCTATTATAGATGTTGACAATATATCTTTGTTTGTCATTTAACCTATATGCAATGCTTAGGGCTATCAACTGGCTGCCAAAGTGTATTGACTATAATCAGTATGTTAAATAGTTCAATGTAGCTACCACTATGTTACCAAAAATCACCCGAATACATACATAAACCATTCTATTAGACGAATAATGTGTTTAAGATTATAAGAACATGTAAAAGTGATATGATGTTAGGAAATGCATATGCAGTATGTATTTTGAAGGACCATTTTACCATCATTGTTGAAAAAGCTCACCAGGAAGGATTCAAGTGTTCAGTCTTTCTGCATCTCATTTAACATTCAGCATACATGTTAATGTAAAGATCTCATTCTTCTCTTCTGTAAATTGACTGGCTTAGATCACTATAGAGTTGTCGTTTCTTGATAATTTTGGTTTTAAAGATTAGACAACTCTAATATTAAATGTTATTGTTTAGTTCATGTTATTTTTTTGAGAATGTCCAACTGTTTCAACATCTAGATTTCATTAATGTGTTTGGGGCTTCAAAGCAGTATCAGATAAACTTATCCTCATATTTTATGTTGCTGTACTTGTCATTTGAGAAATGACACAAATTGAATGAGTTAATCCTATGCTTTAGCATTGATGCAACCAAAGAGTCAGAGCGGAAGGGAAGGCTCCTCAACCATAGCAGAACTAAAGCTAACTGTGTGACTAAAACACTCGATATTGGTGACAAACCTTATCTTATACTAGTTGCTAGTCGTGACATCGAGCCCGGTGAGGAACTTGTCTATGACTATGGAGACAGAAGCAAAGAGGCTATGGAAAATAATCCCTGGCTTAAAGACTGATCTCAGTGTCGATGCTTTATCGCCTTCAAAGTTATTTTAATGTCACCGCAATCATGTAGGGAATCGGAGAAGTCTAGGAGAAGTCTTTATTAATTCATTGATCGCGAGCCAATCAACCATTCATCTCAACAGGAAGCAGTTTGGATTTTACACAGTTGGCAAGTTATATTTATGTGACTGCGCACAGACTATTCTAAGACTACTCTACAAGCGTGTCTCATCTACTCACAAGTACATCTCACCACAGAGTATATGGTATTATATACACCAGTATCCGCAGAATTTTTATGTAAGGCTTGATTTCAACCCTGTTTGCATTTAAGCGAATGCACTTATCTTTGCACATTCTGTGACATCACATCCTGTGACATACAGTAATCTCGAATTGGTCTTGACACACTATTTAAAACTTTACAAATGATAGGCTTGACCAGTGTCAAATGAAGTTGTCATCCTTGCTTCGTTTTCAACCCACTGGCATGGTAAAGCTTGCGCAAGACCCATTCTGTTTTTATTTGAAGTGGGCAATCATTTTCACAATTTTTTATCTGATATCTTTTCAATGTGTTTTTATTTAACTCTCACTTCTCTTGTACATAAAAATGTATGGATGTGAAACAATGTACATACCTATACTGTATGATTGCTAAGTATTTAAACTATAAAAGCTACAACCTACACAATAATGTCTTTTCTTTTGGGAGTTTATTTTTTGCTGCTTGAACAGGTTATTTACGCCAACAATTTTTTCAGGTACATTATTCATAGCGATAAACTACGCTTGACGAATTATCTTCTACTTTCACAAATAACATTAGTGAGTGGTCGCTAATGAGGTGCATCAAGAATTTTCACATTTTCATTAAATGGAATTGTAAGAGTTGGCTTAGGATCCACAACACGGCGTGGGTTCTGAGCAGCTTCAAAGATTATTTAGTATAATTTTAAAGCCGAGGTTATGGTAACTAGTAGAAACCGAAAGGCCAATCGAGTACGAGATTTTCGTTTATCGATAATATTTCGCCGCATTGGTTTGTGTTGTTTAATTATTTTAACGCTACATTTAAATGTGTAATGTAATTTGAAATTTAACTAGTGGATAAAAATACAAGCATAATTTAACCGAAACTAATTTTATTGTACTTTATTTCAACTTTCCTTGTTGTTACTTTTTGACGCGCTGTCACAAAAATCAATTGAAATGCTGCACCGCATGTAGTGCATCCTGCAGCGAGCATTACGGCGAGTCCTAATTGAAGTGTGACTAGCTTTGCTGTCTATTGCTTAATTGTTCAATGGTTACGGTTTTTCGACATCACTAGTCAATTACAGTTGTCTAAGGTAAAATTATACAACGCCATTAGCTTAGATACATAAAAAATAGCATAGATAAAAACGTTTTGTTTTTAAGAGGAACACATCTACTACAATTTCTACAAAGTGTAGTCTCTCCCTTTTATTTTCTAAATATAACGTTGATCTTACAGTTGATCTAAGACAATTTGCAGAAATTTTAGATAAAACTATTTGTGTATGAAGTACTAGAAAATATGCATAATCAACGTCGATATGATCGAGTCACTTGGGAAGCATCAAAAGAGACAACTCGGTTATCCGAAATGTGATAGTTTGCTAAAAGATTTTAAAGTGAACTCGCCAAGATTGAACTATTTGGCGTTGTAAGAAAATTGAATAATTCACCTTTTCCCTTATTTAAAAGTGTTTGAAGTACACATTAATGATATATAGTTTATATATTTTTCAGTGTACTGACTCATTTTCATTAACATTTGTGTTGTAACGTGTGATGATTGTCAGTAAAAACCTTCTTGTTTAGAACAACTGTCATGAACTGAGTTGCTCAGGATTTTTAATTGTTTCATCATTGTATTTAACAGTTTCTACAAAAAGATCTTGTCATTGTTAAGACTTCATTAGCTCTCATTGCTGTCTTCTTTCAAAGATGCCTTCTCCGAAGTAAAAGGCTAAGACTGTAAGTTTTTATGATAAAAATTGTATTTACTCATGTTGATAGATAAACTATCCTATATGACACCTGTCACACCTATGATACCTATATGACACCTGTCACACCTATGATACCTATATGACACCTGTCACACCTATGATACCTATATGACACCTGTCATTATATCACAATTTTCTTATGTCAGTAGAATTTGCGCGCTCTTCTCGTCTCCGATGTTGCCATTGCATTCAGCATCATCAACATTTAATAATGACATGACAATTAGCGTTTTATCAAGATTTAGGTTTAGATCAAGGTTTATGTAGATTTGATAGGAGTTAGTTTGATTGAACCAGGCTGCATCTGCATGGCAATAGTTAATATAGTAGTTAAATGTGTTTTTTTATTATGAATTCTTTTATAACTCAGTGGAGCTTGAAATTTGACCTTTTGGCAACTTAGTTCCTTGCTTCATCTCATCAGTTCATCTAACACTATCTGGTTTGTAGTTAAGTTCTTTAAACTGTTTATTAGATGCTTGTAATCATGGATGATGGCTGGATCAATTGTGGATGCAAGGCTAGTTGAGTCGTAAATTTTTTTGAATTATTAAATAATAAATTAATCTTATTGGTTATGAAGTTTTTGTTGTTTTATTGGAGTCTGATGTACCCTTCTCTACGTTTGTTTTTCTTTGCAAAATCGGCTCAGCTTTGCTTTGAATTTAATTTTCGTGTACTTTAGATTTGAAATAGTTAAAATGTAGTTTGGCAGCTCAGGGTTTGATAGATAATCCACGATAAATTGTAAAAATTAGAATGCTAACAACCTAAACCGTTTTTTGTTGTTGTTTTTTATGGCTGAAACGTAAGTAATAAGTAAAGCTTATTAATGATTGATTTGATCAGTTTGTGTCCAAACAAACGAAAATAATGTTTTTCTTACAAGTTGAAAATAAATCACTTGAAAAGATTTATTGCAATGCGTCAGAAATTGCAAGCTGCATCGAGAAAATCATAAAAGGAATTTTTTTAGAAGTAATTTTTTATAATTTGAGTACATTTATGTGAATGTGGCTGGCCACTAAACACTAGTACTGTACCAGTTATGCGCAATCTTTCCATCTTTATTCATGTTCAACTTATGTGAACGGCTCAGAACAAAATGTTTACAGTCCATTTCTTTTGTTAACACTAATGTCGGTTTGTTTTGCATTATTTCAGACCCTCTGCATGGCTATAGCCAACTTAGAGCCAAGACTTGTGTACTTTGAAAACAATTACCTGGTTTATTTAAACGGATTACATTTAATAAACCCATTGTTAGTATGTAGATCTGGCAGCATGAACATTGCTGAACAGCTTTTCAGGTACAAAGGACTGTATACACTCTCTTTGGGTGGTTGGATTATCCTAACGTTTTTATGTACATTGCCCAGTCAACTCGAAACGTGAAAATTGAACAACTATTATTAAATATGGAGTCTGTTTCTGGTATTTGGAATAACTGATGACATTTTACTCGGTTGAATATAAGGCATCAGGTGATAGGAATATGACATGAAAGAATATTAGCCAGAATGGTAATTATGAGGAGTGGGTCTGCTAGGAGAGAATGTCATCAGCAAGTCAATAAACTAAAGTTCACCAATAGGTCAAAGTTTACCAAAGGAGCATGCTAAAATGTAACAATATATATATATATATATATTTATATATATATATAAATATATATAGATAGATATATATATAATATAAATTAGTGTGAGAAATAGTTAGTACTTAGGTTCCAGCTACTGTCAGCTGCAGTCTTTACTCTCATCAGCCTGTACTTTCAAATGTTTACAGTTCATTTCTTTTCCTTAAAACAGTCTCATGAGGGGATAATTGCATCATTGAAACTGACAGTAGCAACAAGCTAAGTACAAACTATTCCTCAAACTATTGATATTCTGAACTCTACACTTAGTGTTGAGCAGTCTTTATTAGCTTTGCTTAAGTAATTATGTTTTAGATAATTATTTACTTCAGCAATATATGTAAATATTTACATATTCATCAATATATATAAATACTTATATATTGCGTATGATATATGTATCAGCTAAAATTTATCTGAAAGGACGAATTTTTCTGCGCTACAAGTCTGGTTCGCGGTATCGCCCATCAGGTGTATTTGTTCGATTTTGAACATAACGTAGAACATTTTGAAATAACTACTTATCTATACGTAGTTATTTATCCTGTGTGTAATAATATAGTAATAGTAATATGTATAGTAATAATGGTTTTCTATACATTTAGTAATATGTATATATTATATATACATATATATACATGCATAAAATGTATATATGCACTTGTAGTGTTTATATACACATGAAATGTATATGGAGTGTATATCTCCATGCAATATATATAACGCATGCCTTTCAAAAGCAGTTTCAGCAGATATGTATGCCAAATATATAGTATTTTTGCTTGAAACCTCTCTCCTACCTGCCTGTTTTTGTCACACATGAATCTTGTCATTGCACATTTAGCCCTAATGCTAATAATTTTATGAACTCGTGGCAACATCTACTATTGCGCATGAAAATTTAACAAGTTTTTACATGGTAATATGAAGTGTGTTTGTTTAAGGAGTACAAGCAGGTAGTAACTAGGATGCCTTCTCGAGCTGATGACGATGAGTCATGTTCAAGCAGCAGTGACTCAGAAGATGAGCAGGCAACTCCTTATCCTTCGAATGGCAACAAAGGTCTCACATTGCTAGATGATGAGGCTAACACAGATCTGGTGCTGCCACCAGATGATAGGGGAGAGTCAGAGGCTTGTGAGTTGTCTCCCTTTTAGCTTATCATTGGGGCTCATGGATTCCTGATGGCACTCTTGATGGGTGTGTGTGATAAATGTCAAAAAACATATATAGTGGAATGGACTAGTTGATAAGCATTAGTTCAGTCCTATAAGTAGTCATAGACTTGGAGTTATCTGCTAAAACTTTGATTACTCTATGATTACTTTAGATCCATGGACAGATCCGACGAAACATTTTTGGTGTTTGGTTATGGAAGCCTATAAACTATATGTAAAGATCTCAGGCTATGGCTTTTGTTGGTTCACTGTCAAAGGCCCCTGCTCTATTTGGTTATCATATACCTTTGTGTTACTCCGATCGAGGCAAACACTACCATATTCCTAAAAGGGGGGGGGGGGGGGGTAAATAATTTAAATCTGAACACGTCGTATATACTCAGTTGCATTCGGTTGAGAATTTGAAAGCACCCTATATTACTGAAAGCTCAATATAAGGCATTGCAAAAACCTTAGATTTTTTACAGAGTGTGTTTTGATTCCAATCATACCGATATAAAATCTGAAAATAAGTGCCTGCATGTTATTCGCGGGTGCTTTATTGTGTTCCCTAAGCTTATCAGCGCTATGTATGGCATGCGTGTGTTTCTCATGCTGCTCTCTTGTTTATGTCCTTCTGTCTATTGTTTTTTACTTCTAAGGGACGTTTGGAGCTTTTATCATGAAATCTCTTTCATTTTGCAAAACTTCTAGACAAGTTGTTGGTAAAGCCTGGGATATAGAACCCGTTTACAATCAAATCTTTTTTCTGTTGGACTAGGAGAACGTGATTTCAATTTCATGGCTGGTTTGTTGCATAGAGATTTTTTTAGTTACTTCAATCCTGTGTCTTGCACCCTCGTGTAGATCTTGGAGAAACTGACAGCTACCGAGAACTCGTCCCCGAGCTGCCTGACACATCTACCGAATCAAAAACGAAAACGGAAGAAGCGGATGGCGACAACAAGCCAAAGAAAAAGAAGAAGAAACGAAAGTGAGTACAGGTCATCTCTCGTGGGAGGAACTTCTAGTGGAGCAATGAATGAACTTCCTTTGATTAATAGAGCGGCTAGTAAACTTTTTGTCTTCATATCTGGTAGGCTGATTTGTGTGAGAGACAGCGGTATTCTGTTACTGGGCAGTAACCTGTGCTGACCACTGCTCAGGCCAACAGCCCCCTCCCATAGGAAATGATTCAGTTACGAGCTAGTGTGTTGTAATTTACTGTTTCCAAGGTTAAGGAGTTGTTATGCTGCAAGAGATTATTAATATAGTACGTTTGTGGTTAGTAGTAACCAAAATAGTCATATATTGTGTGTATATTTAGACTCATGGTTATTCCTCTGTGTATTGTGTTCATAGACATAGATGACTTATTCAGACCTAGGTTTTTTATTCATGGATGATCATGCTCTATTCTTGGACAAATAAGTGACTAATTCTTAGACAGAGGTATTCATAGACATTTAGACAGAGTATTGGAAATGAGATTAAACATAAAGCTGGTTAACAGAACTGTGAATGAAGAGAGAAGAGCAGGTCATGACAGTAGTTTGTCATATCTAACAATACTGACACGAAACCAATTTGTTGTACTAATTTATATACCGACTTTTACCTCTTTTATTCTTAGATCTAATGTGAAATCATTTTTATCACACTACATGTTACTGTCTGGGGGCACTCAAAACACTAGAGTTCTTTTGGAAATCTGTGTTCAGTCAGATGAAAGCAATAGAAATGTTTTTATAAACACAAATGTGCTATTAATCTGTAACAGACATTTGCAATGTCTGTAATGTCAAAGGTAATATTGAGCACTATTTATCTGTTGTAGGATACTGTACATCTGCACGAGTAACTGCAAGTACGACAGCAGTAAGTACAGTAGTCTATAGTCAGCGTCTATAGTCAGCATATATAGTCAACATCTATAGTCAGCATCTATAGTCAGCATCTATAGTCAGCATATATAGTCAACATCTATAATCAGCGTCTATAGTCAGCATCTATAGTCGGCATATATAATCAACATCTATAGTCAGCGTCTATAGTCAACATCTAAAATCAGCGTCTACAGTCAGCATATATAGCCAACATCTATAATCAGCGTCTATAGTCAGCATCCATAGTCAGCATATATAATCAACATCTATAGTCAGCGTCTATAGTCAGCGTCCATAGTCAGCATCTATAGTCAGCTTCTATAGTCTGTGTCTGTAGTCAGCATCTATAGTCAGTGTCTATAGTCAGTGTCTATAGTCAGTGTCTATAGTCAGCGTCTATAGCCAGCATCTATAGTCAGCGTCTATAGTCATTGTCTATAATCAGCGTCTATAGTCAGCATCTATAGGCAGCATCTGTAGTTGGTGTTTATAGTCAGCATATGTAGCTTGGTGTCTATAGTCCGCATATGTAGCTTGGAGTCTGGCTGCTTGTCGCAGCTACTCATTACTCTATACAATTTATGCTGTTGATTTGCAAGTCATAGCAACCTTACAGTGCGATATAATCCATTATTGGAACTAGAGACGTATATCTCATTACAGCAATTAAATAAAAAGTTTGCATCGCTTGTAAGTGGCTAAAGCTTTAATAAAGGCATTACAGGATGAGTGTTTGTTCAGTCTGTAAGAGGGTGCTTCATACCCGTGAGTCCTTCTGATGATTAGGGCTTTACAAACATTCGCTCTCTTCATACCATGCTTCTCCAATCTGAGTGGCTATTTTGTGCGTGAGACACCATTTGCTAAGCAACCTGTCAGAGGTTTGAGCGATTTACATCTCTTGTGCTTGACCTTCTTAGACGAGCTCTGCTTTAGATCGGCGTTCTATCGGCGTTCTATCGGCGCTTAGCATGTTGTTACACCTCTTCATTGATTTTCAAATCATGTCACTGACTGTCACACTATGTGACTAGCTGTCTAAACCCACCCTTAAGTGACTGTCCATGCTTTGCCCTCGATCGTCTCACTCTGAGACTGAATGTCCACACATTGTCCTTGACTGAGATATTTTATTTTCAACCGCCATATTTGGCCGCTGACTGTTATTATCACATTATTCTAGATATAGGAAACTGTAAGTTCAAATTTTTCAATAAAAATTTCGCAGATAATGTATAATATTTATCAAAAGAAAATATATTCACAGAATGTAGAATACAGAATAGCAATATTAATAATTGCAATGTGACTTCTCAACATTAGCTGTCAGTTCGTTGGTTGACAATCATCTCACTCTGTAGCCTCATTGGTTATAAATCTTCACACACTCTACTCTCATTGGTTAAAAGTTATCTCACTCTGTAGCCTCATTGGTTATAAATCTTCACACACTTTACTCTCATTGGTTAAAAGTTATCTCACTCTGTAGCCTCATTGGTTATAAATCTTCACACACGTTACTCTCATTGGTTAAAAGTTATCTCACTCTGTAGCCTCATTGGTTATAAATCTTCACACACTTTACTCTCATTGGTTAAAAGTTATCTCACTCTGTAGCCTCATTGGTTATAAATCTTCACTCACTTTACTCTCATTGGTTAAAAGTTATCTCACTCTGTAGCCTCATTGGTTATAAATCTTCACACACTTTACTCTCATTGGTTAAAAGTTATCTCACTCTGTAGCCTCATTGGTTATAAATCTTCACTCACCTTACTCTCATTGGTTAACAAGTTACCTCCCTATGTAGTCCCATAGGTTGAAAATCATCTCACTCCATAGCTTCATTGGTTGACAGTTATCTCACTATGTAGTCCCATATGTTGAAAATCATCTCAGTCTGTAGCTTCATCGGTTGACAATCAACTAACTCTGTATCCCTATTGGTTGGCTAATATCTAACTCTGTATCCTTATTGGTTAACAATCATCTGACTTGATAACCAAATAGTTTCAGTGAGTTCCCTCCCCTCGCTTAGTCGCAGCCTGTAAGATCATTTTGTTTAATATTAGTTGATAATCGGTGCCCGTTTTCTGTGTTTAGTATTAGTTGATAATCGGTGCCCGTTTTCTGTGTTTAATATTAGTTGATAATCGGTGCCCGTTTTCTGTGTTTAATATTAGTTGATAATCGGTGCCCGTTTTCTGTGTTTAATATTAGTTGATAATCGGTGCCCGTTTTCTGTGTTTAGTATTAGTTGATAATCGGTGCCCGTTTTCTGTGTTTAATATTAGTTGATAATCGGTGCCCGTTTTCTGTGTTTAATATTAGTTGATAATCGGTGCCCGTTTTCTGTGTTTAGTATTAGTTGATAATCGGTGCCCGTTTTCTGTGTTTAGTTCGAAGAGTGTCAAAAAAGGTTGGGTTTCGTGAAGTGGCAGAAGAGGATGAATGGAACCTTTTCTGGACAGACTACTCAGTGGCGCTTGAGAGAGTAATGGAGATGAAACGCTACCAGGTGCTGCATTACCACACAATCTATTTATGCAAGTGCAAACCATAATCATTAAATTACATCATTAAAAAGCTAAACCTTCTGATTACAACCTCAAGGTTATTCCCCTGTGGTTCAGATTGCCCACACAGTACGTGCCATTTATGACTGCTCTTTAAAGATTATAATAGTTGATACACCGCTGCGAATACTTCACACGATTTTTGAAAGTTTTTCCTAGCATAGTTTTCTATAAAATGAAAATTTAGGGTTGTATGAGTGAATAAAAGCAGACGACAATAAAATAATACAACGCTAATTGAACTCTGAGTCGAGACACGCATGTAATTGGTTCCTAACTGCACATTTATTACTTATATGAAAAGGTTATCTATTAACCGACATTGTCACACGTTAGCTCACCTTGATAAGTCTGTTCATTGTATTAAATATCACTGTCGACAAGAAGCATTGCTTTGGTGTTAACAGCTTGTTTTTGGTTAGGTTAATATGTCATATTAATACGTTATGTTAATTTATAATGTTAATATTTTATGTTGATATGTTATGTTAATATGCTATGTTAATATGTTATGCTATTATAACAAGTTGATGTGCTATGTTGATATGTTATGTTAATATGTTATGTTAATATGTTATGCTATTATAACAAGTTAATGTGTTATGTTAATATATTATGTTAATATATTATGTTATATGTTATGTGAGTATATTATGTTATATGTTATGTGAGTATATTATGTTAATATTTGATGTTAATATGCTATGTTAGTATGTTATGTCACTATGTTATGTTAAGATGTTATTGGAATATGTTATTAAAATATTATGTTAATATGTTATGTTACTATGTTATGTTAAGATGTTATTAAAATATTATGTTAATATGTTATGCCTTTGGTTAACATATTTCTGAATCTCACCTCTATTCTCTTGCAGAAAATAAACCATTTTCCTGGCATGACGGAGATCTGCAGAAAGGACTTACTATCTCGCAATCTCAACAAGATGATTAAACTCTTTCCTAAGGAATACAATGTCTTCCCCAAGTCCTGGGTTCTTCCCGCTGAGTAAGCATATCAGTAGGGGGTTTGCCCACTGTCCGACACTTGTTAACAATACTTTTGGGTGCGGCCAGAGGTAGTTAAAGTTAAGATTTGCTCAATTGAGACCATGGAATAACCTCATACTATTATATAAATACTGACCGTGGTCTTACCTGCTGCAGTATCTGTAGGGTCTATAGTCTCCTACTGTCATAGTTATTTCTCATTACCGAAATCGAATTATATTGGAGCAAATCTGTTTACAAAAATACACTGTATTTTGTGTCCAGAGCTCAAACAACAATGATAAATTATGTAATTATATACGTCATTAAAACTAATACATTATATGTAACTATGTGAGAAACCTAAAAGTGATTATTGGTAAAAAGGTCTTGTTGTTATCTGACTGTAATGACATGCTGATAGAAGTGCAGATTCGAGAAGGCATGAGTTCAGTGGTAAAGTTGGTAGTAGAAATACCAGGTGTAACTTTACTAACTTAAACTAGGACTGTCTGAAGTAATTTAGTTTATATATTACGTATATCATTTTTATAATTTTTAATTTCTGTTGTCTGTTTTACTATCATTAAAAAATTCTGGTTGGAAAGTATTTTGCATCCTGAGACAAATATTTGTGTTCATTTTCTATTTTGTGTTCAAAGATTTTAGTTCAGGGGAGATAATTGTAGTAAAACAAGGTCAAGGTCGTCTGTTGTCAATTAACTGCTACACTAATTTTTGGCAACGGGTTAACATTTACTATATATAGAGAGGTTAACTGGCCTTCTTAGCCGTAGTTCTCAAGCAATTATTGATGGTGGCTTGGCCCCCTCTCTTTCTGCTGAAAAATAATTAGCATCAATGCAACTTGAATGAATTTTGTTGTATCTAGTTGGCACGTCTAATCCTTTTATAGTTACGGAGACTTCTTGAGCTTTTCGCGGCAAAAGAAGAACAAGACATACATCTTAAAACCTGCGAGTGGCTGCCAGGGAAAGGGCATCTGGGTAACAAGGAATGTCAAGGAAATAAAAGCGCATGAACATATGGTCTGTCAGCAGTATCTCTCTCGGGTCAGTTGCACTAACAGGCAGCAAGTATAGATCACAGGCTAGCCTATAATATTTTACGGAAAGACACTTTTCCACCCATTTTAGCTATCTACATTTTGCTAGAATTCCATATTCATTTGAAAAACCTGTCTTGTTTTCTTGAATTGCTTCGGCTGAGTAAGCATCGTTGCCACTTGGTGAGGTGAGAGCAATTTCTAAAGGTGTAAACACACTAGGCGATTTTATCGCGAGCGTCATGAGGAGGGCGGAGATATCGCTAGCGTGTGCATAAACACACTTGAGCGATTCACTAGCAAGCGATATAATGGGCACGCCCACAAACTGCCAATAAAATTCCGTATCATTAGTTTCTTCGGAGTTGTTAATAAATTTAGGTCAGTCAATATGGCGCCGTCTAGGCGACAACGTAAACAACTTACGCATTTGTTATTAAACCTATCTCACTTTCACGGATTGTACACTGCCTACACTACAAGGAGACATAAGAAAAACGATTATTGCATTTTTAACTGTAATATTTTTCACTATTTTTATACATATTTTATTTTGTAGTGGTTTTTTATATTTAGGCCTAATGTATTAAATATTTACCGTTCTCAAGATGGTCAACCTGTGCAACGATGATTCCAAATGTTGATTTTCAACTTGGATTTTTTGTAATTTTTGTTTGTTATGGTGCACATGACTGGGAGTGCTATTATTAAATTTGTGAACAATTCAGTGCTCGTTCTGAAGATGTTTCAATATTAACAAAATAGCAAATTGTCGCTGCTGTACGTTCGTGAACATCGATAAGAAATAATTACCCGCCATAAAATTGCATTCTGGTAAAATTCAACCAATCGAAATGCATCTCGCTAGCGATAAAGTTGTGCAGAGAAAGTCTAGCGTTATCGCTCTGGATGAGCACGCTGGGTGAATTCTAGCGCAGATTAGCGCCACGCAGCGCGATATCGCTCTAAATATCGCCTAGTGTGTTTATACCTTAACAACAGAAACATCTCATCTCAGAGATGAGAGTATATAAACACTAATTCTCATGCCTGAATCGGTGTTTATATAGCGATTCAGTCATGAGAATCTTCATGCGGGACTGTGTAGCTTGTGCTCCATTTGTTTAGTCCAAAGCAGCGAACTTCTAAGTTTAAATAGTCAATGTACTTTTATAAACTGTTATTAGAAATTGTAAGTTTACTTTTTCACCTCTAGTGCTTTCGTAATCTTTCCTCAAGATTGAATGACATCACAAAATTTCTGAGATGGTACCACTTCTAAGCAAATACGCTTAGATTGTTTATTGTTAGCGAATATGTTTCACCATTAAGTCTTCATTATCCAATGTGAGTCATTTTCGATGTAGTCTGACAACTCTTTGCAAACTTATTTAGTTTCAGTTAAAATTTAGGTTCTGAGATACGTGGCCGGCCATTAAACATTTTATTATCGGTCACATAACACTAATCAATAAATGACCAGTAATGCTCAAACTGAAATAGTTACTAGGTGTTAACTGGACACTGAGCATTATAAGTAGTAGTAGTAGTAGTTCCGTTACTATATCTGTACATTCTCTTGCAGCCTTTTCTCATTGACGGATTCAAATTTGACTTTCGTCTGTACGTGTTGGTGACCTCTTGTGACCCGCTGAGAATATTTTGTTTTAAAGATGGCCTAGCCAGGTTTGCCACAGTACCTTACCATGATCCCAACTCGGGCAACACGGTGAGTCCGTAGCTGCTGTCTTATCTCACCGCCTTGTCAATATTGTGATGAAAGAGTGTGTGACCAATAAATGCAGAGACAGTAAAGTCTTTCTTCTACTTTCCTTGTAGGATAATGTCTTCATGCACCTCACCAATTATGCAATTAACAAAACTAGTGAGAACTTCATCAGAGATGATGAGGAAGGAGGCAGTAAACGGTGAGTATCTATTGTGTCCATCTCTATACTGTGACTAGGTATATACTATGTCTATGTATAGACATACTGTGTCTATGTTTCATACTGTGTCTATGTATACACTGTGTCTATGTATCTATTGTGTCTATGTATACACTGTGTCTATGTATATATTGTGTCTATGTATATACTGTGTCTATGTTTCATACTGTGTCTATGTATATAGTGTGTCTATGTATATACTGTGTTTATGTATATACTGTGTCTATGTACACACTGTGTCTATGTATATATTGTGTCTATGTATATATTGTGTCTATGTATATATTGTGTCTATGTATATACTGTGTCTATATAAATATATACTGTGTTTATGTTTGTACAGTGTCTATGTATATATTTTGCCTATGTATACACTGTGTCTAAGTATATACTGTGTCTATGTATATACTATGTCTATGCATATATTGTGTCTATGTATATACTATGCCTATACACATATTGCGTCTTTGTATATACTGTGCCTATGTCTATGCATATATTGTGTCTATGGGAATGTTGTGTCTATCTAAACATTATTTATGTATATACTATGTTTATGTATAATAGTTGTATCCATATGGATATTGTATTCATGTAACTGTTGCGTTTATGAAAGTAATATATCTCTTTCATCTATATAATATACGCATAATATATTATTTCTATGTAGAATATGATATATATACATATATATAGGGAAGGAAAGCTAAAAATAGTTTCAGTATGACGATGATTATTTTCATACTGCCTGAGAACGATTAAGAGTTGACGCGTCACCCGCCCCCACTTTCTGATAAATCATCCTCCCCATTTCACTGTCTTAATAAATTCACTACGCTCATCATTGGCAAATTGATTTTTGCATTGCATTTTTCCTTTGTTTACTCGTGGTAATTGTTTAGGGTTGATGCAATTATCTCATGTGGAGTTACTCAGCTCGTCTGCACCATACAACTCGACATGAACACGGCTTTGTTTTTTCTGCACTTCACGCTCCAAATAAATACAATAGCATTTGGTCACAGTTTTGCTGGTCCAAAATGGGGCATAGGTGTGTGAAACTGCAAATTTTACTCAAGAAAAAAATTATTTCGGATCAAATACATGTATCTTTTCGTAATCTTTTGAAAATTTAAAACTCAAATTTTGCGAGAATACATGGATGTTAAGATAACTCCAATTAGTGAGGTGGCATCTATTCAAGACTAGTTTGAGATGTGTTAATTTTATTTTCTAACAGGTTTTGATTGCTGTAACTGGTGTATAGCCTGTACTTGCATGACAGCCTCGATCGACATCGTAGTTATAGCTAAGGAGAGAGTTAGTTATTGTTAAGGAAAGAGTTAGTTATTGTTAAGGAGAGAGTTAGTTATAGCTAAGGAGAGAGTTAGTTATAGCTAAGGAGAGAGTTAGTTATAGTTAAGGGGAGAGTTAGTTATAGTTAAGAAGATAGTTAGTTATAGTTAAGGAAAGAGTTAGTTATTGTTAAGGAGAGAGTTAGTTATAGCTAAGGAGAGAGTTAGTTATAGTTAAGGAGAGAGTTAGTTATAGTTAAGGAGAGAGTTAGTTATAGTTAAGGAGAGAGTTAGTTATAGTTAAGAAGATAGTTAGTTATAGTTAAGGAGAGAGTTAGTTATAGCTAAGGAAAGCGTTAGTTATAGTTAAGGAGAGAGTTAGTTATTGTTAAGAAAATAGTTAGTTATAGTTAAGGAGAGAGTTAGTTATAGCTAAGGAGAGAGTTAGTTATAGTTGAGGAGAAAGTTAGTTATTGTTAAGAAGATAGTTATAGTTAAGGAGAGAGTTAGACATGGCTAGGAGTCAAGACTATAGATATACTATACTTTCTATCATCACAGCCTTCGGCTCTTTAGCTCTCAGGCTGTATTTGAGTATTGAACTTCTTGCAATGGGTGTGCTGACCAATGTAGAGGACACCAGGATTTGGACTGGATAGATTACTGTAGTTTTTTGACAAGTATTCTAGTGAACACATGATACTTAAATGAGGTCTTATAAGCAACCTCATACCGGATGTGCATGCTTTCACACCTCTCATCAAGTGATCCATAACTGAGACCACACATTCTCTCTACGATAGGATTAGCCTAGCTGATCAATACCCTGGACTATCAACTGAGTCAATATTCTAGCTTTCTGTCACATCTCTTATTTGTTTCCCTATTATTCAGTTATTAATCGCTGTCTGTCAGCGCTCTATTGTCATGGTGACTTCTCTTTTATGCTACTGTCATAATGTAGACTTTCTTTATGCTATTATACTTCTACTCTTCCGTATTAATTATCTGTAATCGGATCGATCAGCTCTCACCTTCACATAAAATCAGCGTCTTGTATGCTTAGCTTGTTTTCTTTAGCTATCAAATCACGGCTCAGCTAAACTCTTTGACCATTCACCATAGTGTTAGTTAATCAAAAACCTGCACTATGAAATTTTTAGTGTTATCGCTCTTATATGTTATGTTGCTAATGAACTCAATGCAGACCATCTAGGTGATAGGTGTATACAATGGTATATACAAACATACATGGGCTGATAACTACAGAAGTAGAATAAGTGATGAGCTCCTACACGCTATTGCGGAAAAGTTTTAGCGCATCTGTAGTACCTTTAGTCTGTGGATCTACCAGTCAATGTCTTTTGAACATTTGAACATATTTACTGTTTAGGTTTCTTCATTGTTCGTTGTATAAAATAATCTGACTGCTTTGCTTTTGCAGTCGGATCACAACGATAAACCGGTGGTGGAAGGAAAATGGATACGACCTAGACAAGATATGGGCCGATATAGACGATGTGGTCATAAAGACCCTCATATCCATTAGTGACATTCTCATTCACAACTACCGTACCTGCTTCCCCAACCACACCCGCGGCAGCGCTTGTTTTGAGATTCTTGGCTTTGATGTCATGTTTGATAGGAAGCTCAAGCCTTACGTGGTGGAGGTAGGGGACACAATTAGTGTAGTTGGTGTGCTAATAAGATGTGGGTGTAGATGGTGTGCTAACAAGATGTAGGTGTAGTTGGTGTGCTAACAAGATGTAGGCGAATATTGAGAGGATATTTTACTCTCGTTTGGCTTTGATTTCGTTGTCATACTATCGGTGGGTTTGTAAGACTTTTCAATGAATCAGTTTTATTTTGTGTTCAAATCTTTGAACACAAAATAGAAATTGAGCAAAAATATTTGTTTCAAGATGCAAAATACTTTTCAACTAGAATTTTTGATGATAGTAAAACAGACAACAGAAATTTAAAATTATATGTAAAATGAAATAATATATAAAGTAAATTACTTTAGACAGTATCTAGTGTAAGTTACACCTGGTATTTCTACCACCAACTTTACCACTGAACTTATGCTGTTCCGTGTCTTATGATGAGTTATAGCCTTCACTTCCTGTACTTAAGCTGAATCTAATCAGAATGTGATAAAATTGATTTCTTTTTGTTCGTCTTGGTTCTGAACCGGTTGTTTACATTAATTCTGATGTTGCAATTCAAAGTTACATTTATAAAGGCTACAACAATGTTCACACCTTTTTATAATGTTATTAGTATGATAACATACTTTTGTAAATGCAAAGACAGCGTATTAACTAATATGCTCTATTACAACCCAAAATATAACGTAATAATAAAAAATGATTTCATGCTTGGGTTATTAGTAGAAAAATATTTACTGACCTAGATAAATTATTTCAACTGTACGCTTTGGGAACATTTTTGGTTTTTGGGAATACAGAGTTTTTATCAGTCATGATGGGACAACTCTTGAATGAACTGATATACATTTGACCATGAATCCTTCAAAATGAATGGAAATTTGGTAATAATGTGGTTGGCTCTACTTTTTAACTCAACTGTCTGTTGAGTGAAGGATGGATTTTTTTGAAGAATAGCTCTCATTTTTCTTAATCTGTAGGTATCTTGGAATCTACTTCTGGGTTGCAGAACTGAGTTAGCTGTTTAAGATTAAAGTTATATTAAAGTAATTAAAGTTATAAATTGAGTTATAAATAAGAAGCATAATTCTTACTGATGGTCTCTAGTTTACCCGGCATCACCAGAAGAGAACTGCAGACAGGTATTTGGTGAGGGATTGGACTAGCCATCTCAACAGACTGTATATTATTTATTCAAGCAAAAAACATTTATAATGTTGTTACACAGCGTTTGGCTGTGAACATTTCAAGGTTATCACAATATAATGGTTTCATGATAAGGCTAGCAGCCACTGCTATATCTAAGATGTTGGCAGACGGTGCTAGCTCAAATAAGACACTAATGTTTGAGAAAGATATACAATTTTAAGTAAACAGGCAGCTTAAGAAATGCTCTTATCTTGAGTGTCTCGCAGTCAGCGGTATTTGTATTGGCTGCTCTACACTCTGCCTCAACTTTGCACTCGGCTGCTGACATTTGTCGCTGCGCACTGCTGCCTTAACAGCGAACACCCTGTCTTTAGCCGTGGCATGTGCTTATCTTGTGTTTGCCTTTGAACAAATAGTAACAATTTTATAAAAGAAATATTATTTGTATTAAAGCTCACCTGTGTTTATGTTATCCGTAATTCTTTTGTATAGATAGCATAATACTGATAAGTTTGAATAGAGACTTACTAGCGATAGGGTTGAAGGCATTGTTGCTCGTGTAATGCCTGTTTGACTGAGGCTGTATCTAGAAGAAATAGGTTTCGATATACCGTTTTAGTTAGCTGGATGGAGATGTGTTTCTTTCAGTAGCTGATTCGTTAGCTGGTCTTTGCTTCCAGCTCAGAGGGTTGGGAGAAAGGTTACTATGATATTAATTTGAGATTGTTGAGTGATATGATGTAGGATACAGTTATGGCTGGGGTGCGCTGTTCCATATGATTCTTTCTATTTTACTTCTGCTCGTACAACTAGCTGTAACGACCCGTATCCTGTACAGCCCATTTGCCCCAATCGGAGGAGATTACCCTAGGACACTTATGTATTCGCCTCATCTAACTTTCGCGTTTTCGCGGAGTCATCCTCTCGCGAAAACTTCATGAGCGAAACTAAACTATCACAACGAACGAGCGAAAACGTGGAATTAAATAGCTTTGTTCATTGATAGTCCAAGAAACAAATGGCAGCAAGCGATCAAATTGCATTATCGATTTCGGCCACACAATTCTACCTGGGGTGCACAATTACAAACTAGTCCCAAATTGAAAAAATTTTTCTTACCGATGAACCGAACCTGAGGAATCTAATTATGTTTGTTCCACTGCATTTATTTTTACATCACTATATTTTCGCACTCATCAGAGCTGCGAAATTAAGTTGCATCGAAATTTTACTCTGTATGCTACTCACGAAACTAAATACTAGCGAAATATAAGTGTCCTAGGGTACTATATCATTGTCTGCCTACTAGTGTTTTATTACTGGGCTTGTGATCGCAATCCATGATGGCCTTGTTCATGGTACTGTGTCTCATTGGTGTTACCTTGTACATTTACGACGACGTTTAAGCCGACGGTATGGACGATTGTCTGCACTCATTAACGTATTTATTCAATATGGTTCAGTGATTAGCATGCACGCCTTGTGACCAACTAACCAGACAATTGCATTGAGAATATATTAAGCCACCGTGCAACTTTTTTAGTCAAACCTTCTGGCTGGCAGATTCATTTGTTTATGTCAGCAGTTGGCAATGTATGATTTGTTTGGCTTAAATGTTGCATTATAATTACTTTCAGCACACCAGATTGTAGACACGAGGTAGTGCTCGAACATCTCCTCTAGAATTTGACAAATTAATTAATAGTGAGAAAAATCCAGGCTAACTACATGCATAATGTTCGCATCTTACTACTGTACTAGTATATATCACAGCTCACTACTGTACTAGTATGTAAGAAATGTGAGATTGCAAATAATCAAAGTGATCTGTTCTTGGTTGTTTAATTCAGTGCAGATAGACTACTGGAAACACTCATAGAAGCAAGTCATTATGACACATGATTTTCTGTTTACTTGTACAATATATTTCAGTTTGAGGCTACAAAATGTAATATATAAATGATCAATAAATATTATATGAATCCGCAAAAAATAATATATAAATGCCTCTTACAAGTACATCTTGTTTGACTAAAAGTACTACAAGATATTTTTGTCATCTGCCACTGTCTATACGGAGCTACCGATAATCAATGATGACATCTTAACCATGTTTTCAAGGAGTTCTTCTATCCACAGATATTGTTATTAACAGACAGTTAGTAGTTGCCTGCCCATGAACGCTTGTAAGCTCTGAGCCCCCAGACTCAACCATGATAGCGGTGACATTGAAGTCCTATAAGCTTTCTTGATTTCTTTTCAACTCATAAAGTTGTGTATGTTCACCACTCTATGTTACACTTACTACTTACACCACACTTACTCGTTGTGAGAATTTGCAAAGTCTTGCTAGCAACTTGGCAGGTTTCTATTGTTTGGGCTGCTGAAACCTGCTACCAAAAGAAGTAATTAAGAATGGTGAGTTGGTGGTCTGTAGAATTAGGTTCAATATTTCTCTGCTGTTTTCTTCAGGTCAACCACTCACCAAGTTTTCACACGGATGCCGTGCTTGACAAGGAGATCAAAGAATCCCTCCTTTATGATACTATGAACCTCGTCAACTGCGGCGCCGTTGATAAGAAAAAGGTAATCGAGGAGGAGAGGCGAAAGATCAAAGAGCGACTTTTCAACCGAGGACCAGGCAAGAAAGAGACAAAGTAAGTTCGATACAGCGCAAATGTCATTACTCTCCTTTTTCGCTTTGTTCCCTGACTAGAACGGAATTAGTAAATTGTTGTAAAGATATGAGTTTTGTGTTGGCGGCTCTCTATGACTACCTGCAATAAATTTCCGCAGTATAATGTCAACAATCCTGCTCAGAAAATACATATTATATTAGGATTTTCCATTAGTAGTTATCTCCTCCGCACGCGATGGGCTAACTAGTTTTAATTACCACGAGCTGCACATTTCATGCATCTTTTTTGTACTTTGTATTTTGGTGTCTTGGACTCAAATAGCCTTTGCACTGCCCACTATTCAGCTTTTAAATATATATATATATATATATATATATATATATATATACATACATATATATATATATATATATATATATATAAATTAGACCAAGTTTTCTTGGCTTTTATCTGTATGATATGCAACTAAACCATTAAATTTTGCATGTGATGAGTTTTTATGATAGAGTCTAAGATTCTCACGGCTTTAGTGTGAATGACCTGTTATTCACAAATTAGCTGTGAATTAGCCCGAGTGTTTTACCCTACAGGGAGGAATTAGAGATTCAACAGGCAGCCTACCTCAAGCAGCTAGACAAGTTCGAGCTCGAGAACATGAATAACTTTAGGAGAATTTACCCCCGGCCCGACATGGAAAAGTATGAGAAATTCTTTCACTCTTCGGGCTCTCTCTTCCAGGAGACAGCGGCTTACAAGGCGAGAAGCGAAGCTGCCAGGTCAGTATGTGGTGCCTGAGCTAATCGCCTCACTAGCTGAGCTAGTCACTTAATATCACCTCTTACACCTATTAAATCCTATCAATGACCTGGCTTATAGCTGGAAGTGATGTAAAGTTATTCACCTAATCTAGTCTAGCATGGGCTACTAGACACTTAGGCAGCGAGTATCAATGTAAAATTGAATTCATTTTAGCTTCATTCATCATCGGTCGATACAAGCTCAAGCAATCAAATTCTATTGGATGAGCTGGCAGATGAAATTATTAGCAACGATGAATGTCTTCGCATTATTTTATGATTTATGAGCTGAGTAATTGCAGGTTTTTTGTAAGTTATTTGTTTATTGCAGTAATAATAAAGAACTAGAAAAGTTATTTCATTGGCACAACTCGAAGAATATGGTCATACGATTACCCTTATCCACCTGCTCTCTGTTAAACCTGCAGTGTGGTTGGTTAAAGTACTTCAGATATGAGTACATATATTAGTTACTCTGTTCCCAGACTGTCCTATGTTATGCCATGGTGTATTGCTAGACCGGACATTCTAGAAATCATCTGGAGGCAATATTACAGCTAAAATTTCTGATCAAAGTGAATAGTTATAAAATGCCCTGTGATTGGCCTGGCTCTCCAAATCACATGACCAGCGAGCAGCATGTTTGTGTCTAAAGAAGTTCTGGTATAAAAAGAGACACAATCAGACTTTTTACTTTTCAAAGCATGAAAGTTGGATTGAGTCATCTTAGCTCTCCAGCTCAGTTACAGCAGAAGTTACAAGCACCCGCGAGTCACTTCAAAACCACCTGCTGATCTCATCGTTCTATTGATGGAGATAGTGGAATGATGGCACCAGCAGTGGCATCGAAGTCTCGGTACAGGTGCTTGTGACTCTAGTTGAAAGTTGACACGTTTTCACAATGCCCTTCATTTGCGTTTTGTGAGATTCAAAACTATTAAGCTTTGCTCTCATCAAACAGCTATGCTGTTGGCTAGCAACAGACTGCTTAGGATGTTACTGCTTTTTGTTAAGAACATTTAACCAATCAGTGTGTTCAACTACCAGATGTGTACTTTTTGCTCAAATAAATAAAAGAAAAACATAAGGTCATAGACTTAATACATTATAATGTGGCGATGTGACTTGACACAGTGCTATGTCAATTCTTGGATAAAGTAACGTTTTTCTGTACCTGTTTTCAACAAAAGTTCACTTTTTATGATAAAAGCTTGTTATGATGGAGACAAATCATTCTGCCCAAATTTGTTGTTGATCACATTGTCATGACGACATTACAATCAGAGAAAACTTGCTGCAAAATGTTGTCAAAGGGTTGAGCGAGGCTCAGGGTGGACACCATAAAAATGCAGAGCTAATAGAGAATTGATTCGATCAATATGTGAACATTGACGTAGAAAACTTGTTATCCAAACGGGAATGTTTGCTTTGGTCAAACTTAAATGAAACAGACTTCTCTGGTGGAGAATGTTGGCAAAGTGTAACGACATCTCGTGGTGACCTCAGCCGGTGACGTCAGGTCAGCGCGAGACAAGTTCTCTTCGTGTGACCTTCTTCAAGGGGCTAATTACTTGGCTCTGTAAATTAATACAACCCGGTTGTAAAATGGTGTGACGCTCAGTGTAAGCTGAATCTTTTAACCTTGTGTTGTATTATTTGCCTTGCTAACTAGCTATTGGCAGCAGACGATGCTGTATGTAAGTTGTGTAGCAAACTGCTAGTAGAAACTACTTCTCATAAATACCAGAATAATTTGATAGTTTGATTTGAAATAGGCTGCCATACAGATTGTTGTTCAAATCAATAACTCATAGCGCTGGACTCACCATTCTGCGGTTTGTACTGATGCGCGGCCTGTATGCTCACCAGGGTTCAACGAGAAGAGATTAGACAGAAACAAGAAAAGTTAGACTCAATACTGAAGAGGAAAAAGAATGATTCCTCAGCGAGACCGGAAAGTCCCGGTGGAGGAAGGCGGAGGACGCGGCGCCCCCTTCTTAATTCACGACGAGTCAACCAGACTCAACAGAAATCAACAGATGTAAGAAAACAGGTTAAACTTGTTTCTAGCATTCTGTGTCACCGCTGAAAAAGTGGTACCTTCTTGTTAAAAGGAGTGCTAGTTGGATTTATCCATTTCAATTAATTTGTCTTGGCAAAGGTTGGAATTTTTCGCATTGGCATAGTATAAATACATGTAGTCTCTGCTTGTATAGTGCCTGTGGTTGAATGTTGTGGTTGTGTGTTGTATTGTGCCTGTGGTTGTGTGTTGAATGTTGTGGTTGTGTGTTGAATTGTGCGTGTGGTTTTTGTTGTTGAAGGTGCTTCAATCAAAAAAGATTCAAAGCTGAGATGTTTTCACATGAAAATCGGTAATATAAGGTTCAGAACATTAAAAACATTGTATTTCTTTTTGTAACGATGGCATTTAATAAAAATCGAGGAATTCGATGCTGCACATCAGTGATGAAATCAAATATCACTGACAATCATCTACTGTGAAAATACTAATGATTTAACGATTCACAGTGAGTCAAACTAGTAACGTTTTATTTTGATATTTATGCATTTCCATAACGAACCTCAATTTGTAGCCAAAATGGTTAACAGTTTTGAAGGGAAAATATTAGACAATATTGAAACATACAAGACTTAGTAGTAAAGGAATAAAACTAGAGTAGAAGCTAGGAGAGAAAAATGCATTTCAAAAATAAAATATGAAAATTTGATTTAACATCCGCAAAAAGTATTGAACGCATTTACTATTGGATCGATATTTGCCATTTGACTGTGACTGCCATAATAAAAAAATGAAAAATTATATAAAAATAATAAAAAAGTAATTATAGAGTTGCGTTTGTTTGGAGACGATGGAGTGACAGCGAGCAGCAGCTACACTTCCAACGGCTGTGTTATTCAGGGTTCCTTGACAGTTCCTCGTACATTATCACCGACCTCCATAGACACAATGACTGCTCAAGAAATCTCTGAAAATGAAGAGCTCGATAGAATCAGCGGGCTCTTGCAGAGGGAAAATTTAATCAGAGGCCTGGGTATACCGGAGCATGTCTATAGAATGTTACATACAGCCCCGGGCACTGTGCATACCCAAACAAGGCCACAGGTATCCATGTACACATTACTAGCAAGGTGCTTTGAGTCTCACACACCTCACGCTCTCTTTATGCTCTGCTATAAGCTGCATTTAACTCAGTGTCCATGTTTACTCACTTTAATCAAACAATTTTGATCTCAATGGCTCTGCACTAAACAATGACCATCATTGAAACAGTGTCACAAGCTATTACCACTTTGGTGTCATCTGACTGTCAAGCACTCGGTGCCACATTCTCGCTAAGCATTTGTTATTACCTGTCTGTCAATCATAACCTGTTAGTCATCTGCCATTCACCTGTTGCCACTTGTCTGTAAAGTTTTAGCTATCAATTTTACACACTGTGCCATCAAATAGTCAGGTATTTAAATTATTTTTGACACAAGGATGGATTATACTTTTTTGTTAATTTTTTAAATTCTTTTCGATTCACTTGCTGTTCTCTAGCGACGAAAAGAAAAGCTCGCTGACCACCCAACAGCTATCTGCATGCTTTCACAGTTTAATAAGAAAATCAACAAGATTGATATGCAAAGCCTTAGTCATGTCCCTAACCTTCCTACCTCCAGAGAAAAGAGCCAAGGCGATAACCATTGCAGAAATACCAATGGAAACAACAATTATTGCCTACACTTAGATAGTAGCTCAACAAATCTCTCTCTGTCTCTCACTATATCCTCCATCAGCCTTTCCTCAAGCGTGCGTAACTTCTCTTCTCATTGACCATTCATTCCTTTAGAGACGCAGTCATTTGGTTCATGATAAATTTCTTGCTTTTGGTGAGCTACACACTGTGTTTCTGTTACCACATGACTGAAACTGACTTACCGTGGAACCTCAATTTGAACGTCGCTTTTATTTGAACGCCACCTCTAATAGAAGGCCACTGTGAAAGAAGAGTTAAAAAATACAGTGCTACCCTTTAATTGAAGGCCACCTCTATGCGTCCGCCACTTTGACATTCTTTGATCTTTATGAAACCATAATAGAAAGTGATCAGTAGAAGTGTCCACAAAATAATACTAATATAATAAAATAGTACTAATATTGACTCGGTTACATCAGTAACAATTAATCTTTTCGTTGTTGCTGTAGTGGTTGCCATAGTTTTAGTGACAATGTACCTGAGAAGGTCTATTGTCACAATCATCGGAACTACACGCTGATTCGAAGTCACTGATTTGAAGGTCTAAATTATATCTATTGTTTTTAATTTCAACAAAAAATGTTTGCAATTTTACCCGAAGATTTGAAAGCGTTTTGATGAATGATGAAAATACTCTTCAGGAATGAATACTCTTCTTGTACGACACAATAGCAACCATTGTAATGGCGTATTCTGACTTTGAAACGTTAAAAATGTTTTTAAAAATTCAAAGCGTGGTGTCCATTTTCTAACTCTAAAGCTTCATGATTTGTTCTTTTAAACTTTGAAAGTGACACCATCAAAATACTTGATAACGATACCAATCAAATATTGTATAATCATCGTCATTTCTTGTTTAACCCAGTGTGATACTTCCACTTATATAAAAACGGTTTAGCAAAAATTCTGAGGCCGACAGCATTAATGTTGATCCACCTGAAGGAGAGCGTATAATTTAGGTGACGATGACATCACTTCTCCCATAAAAGGGTTAAATTTATCTTCTCAAAATTCTGACGAGCTAGTTGAAAAATACGGTGCCACCATTTATTTGAACGTCACCATTAAACGCCACTAAAAAAGGGTTGAAAAATAGAGCGCCTTGCCGTTCAAATAGAGGTTTTACGATAACAGCTGTATGTGCCCTGTGTCATATTGGTTCAGTTCCCTTTCCCTGTTCGGTCGCTAACGGTGTTGGCCGGTGAGAGCAAATCTTGGCACCAACTCTGTTTATCACATGATTCTAGTAATTTAATTCAACTAGCATGATTTCGCTATTTCGACTCACTCAAAATCTTTTTCTCCTTGTATAAACATTGGTAAATCAAGATCAAATCTATACAGATAGCAACACAGTTCTTTTTGTATGCCAATGAAGCGCGGCTTGTCAAAATCCTTGACAAAAAAACACCGACATGCTTGCTCTCATTGCACCAACTTCCTCCCCTCCTCTGCTGCTGACACCTAAGCTACAGCATGCTACTTGCAGGAGCCTAGTGAGCAGGCGCAGCAAGCCGCTGCTGACTACAACACTGCACAATCACTGCTCTCCCTTATCAACCCCTCCACTAGCTCTGCCGCTAAGCACAGCACATTCGTTGCCTCCACACAGCGACGTCAAATCATGCAAGGCTTTGTGTCACCCTCTGCCCAGGTTTGTGCTTCACCCACGTATGCGTTAAGTATCATGTGCTGACCCTGCAGATGTACCACCTTTTATTTCAGCCATTCTGTTGATGTCTAAATATGGTTGTCACCGTCTCCACAACTCGGAGTATTTATTATAATTTTTACTAATATTATGTGACAAGCCTACAGCATGCGTAGTTTAGATGGATATTTCTACTAATATATTAGTTGTTTATTAGCAGTAAGCTAATGCCATTACCAGCATGGGAGTTCTTTCCTGTTCCGTCAGATTGGTCTCAGGTGGGTTTTGAAGACATGGCGGTTCGCAAGAACCAGACGCAGTTTTGAAACCAAATATTTTTACTGACTTGGCGAAAGGCATGAAGCATGTGTTTCAAGTTTGGACAAAATCAGTCAATAATGTGGAAATGCATAGCGTTTCTTCAGACTAACAGACAGACTGACAAACTGGGATTTTGTCAATGTGTATAGATTAATGCCGTATAGATTACGTACTTGTCATGCACTTTCATAAAATATCATCACTTCTAGTGCTCATTATGTAAGCTTTCTCAGCCGTGTCCAGATTATTGAAGTTCCTTTTTTCTAGATTAAAGTTCCAATAGTATAAAATTTTAAATGTTCACTGACTGGAGTTATCATTTGCTGCATGTTGATTGGCATGATAGAGCAGACAACTCCACTATAGTGTTTTTCTTCTTTAGAATGGCACAACACAATGGCAGCGAGGCAAACTCGCAAACACAAAGAAGCACGGTGTGGAAGTGGATGCTGATCGAAAGAGCCTCATGAGGAATGCCCTGAGTGATGCTGGATCAGCTAACACTAATTACTATAATCCACGGACATTCAGTGGAACAGGTAGGTTATGGATCAGTTTGAATTGTCGTGCTATAATTTTATGTGCATTTATGTCGGCGGCAGCAGCTTTATGACAGCAGCTAGTGTATGATTGCTCTGTGATGTTATTTCTCTCACTCTTGCTTATAAATTGTGCGAAGGTTCATCTGTAGAGGTTTTCACAGTTGACTTACTCAAAAATTCTTAAAATTAAATTATTTTTTATTTGAAAATTGATTATATTAGTCTCTTTTTTTACTCATTTTGTGGTACTATTCACACGTTCTATCGGAGGTTCTGAAATCTTCCGTAAGGCTTTTAAATATGTATTCTATTTTGAGCTATAGAAAGTAGCACAAATGAATATGTCATTTCTTCGTTGCAGTGCTAATTCCGTCTCGGGATATTTTTGGACGACCAGGTATACAGCATTTGAAGCTAGCCTAGCATAGAGTGCGTTTTGTGGCATGCGGGGAGGTGCTCGATTTTAAGTCCAATTTGTTTGCCTGCAGTTGTGTTTAGTTGGGCTTTCAGCTGCTGCACTCATTCTGTTCATTTTATAGATCTCCGTTAAGTAAAATAGAGCTACATACTCAACTCATTCTTTATCAAGTTGTCGTTAACAAAACCTGGTTGTGTTGTTTTCATGGGCTCCAAATATGAAATGTGGGCGGTAAAGCACTGATTTTCTTACCCAAAAAGAGTTTGTTGGGAGCTCAAATGGGGCTGGTTGACACAGGTTTTAATAGAGTGACTCACTTCTAGAACTAAACCATTAGACAGTAGCATAGTAATTATAGCTGCTTACTGATAAACCATTTTCCTTGCCACTTTAGACGATTGGTTTGCTTTTGTGCACATATTTAGTAAAGGTAATATTTTGTTCTTAGTTAAAGTGGCTGGGGTGAAGTCCTACTAGGCAAAGAGTGTGAGGGTTCTGTAGTCCTTGACTAGCTGCTTATTGTTATCACGCTCGTACACCCTCCGGTATTCAGAGTATTCCCTATTTATTTAGAAAAGGAGAGTATAATCTTGAATATTAAATAACCTTGTTGTTTCAATTTGTGTGGCCCTGTATACAGCGTAGCTTTGATGTTTAAAGGGTCTTTTATCTGCACAGCTTTTTTGTTTTTGATTTCAGAGGACCACTTGCGCGTACCTACCTTGATAATACCATTAATCAAAAAGAGAGGTGACTGCAGCAGCTGGTGCATTTTGTAAATGTATATTCAGGGATTGAGAGTTTTGCTTAAGCACCACAGAATAAATATAATTTAAAATTGCGAGCTTCAGAACTTGTTGAGCGCATTATAATTAAAATAAATTCAAAATTCTTTCTCCCTGAATATATTTTATTACACATATTTCTCTGCACCTTTGCTAGGAAAGTAGCAAAACATTTGCTAGCTATTGTCTTTACAATGTCCAAGTCTAAGCTCCTATGTCTGCGCAGCCTTTGTCTTGCCACACAATCTTAAAATTGTCATCTTTCGACTGTCTCAGTGTAGTTTTCAGTTCAGCAAATCAGTTTGAACATTTTTTATATTCTATATTTCAGCTGAAAAATAAATTTCTGAGGCAAGGCTTAACCTCTGACATCGATACATATGGGCTTAGTCAACATGCCAGAACATAACTGCCTAAGCTACACAATCTCTATAAATTTATTATTATGTACTAAAATTTTATTACTGTTTTTATAATTCTTCTATAAATTAACAATTGCTGCTGACAAACTGATTTGCCTTTTTCTTTGATGTCCTATCAATTCTTTCTAGAGGATGCCCGTTTTGTTGCCCATGTCAGACTCGTAGATGACCATTTAGTTATATTTGTTCGACACAGCCAAACTAGAAACATTAAGCCTGTTGCGTAATTAAGTGATGACATTGTTGTGTAGGTGCAAGAAAGACTGTAGCTATGAATCAGCCATCTCTTGGACTAGACGTCAACTCCCTAGGAATCACGACTCAAGGCTACAGCAGCAAAGTTCAGCCAGCCAATACTCAGCACTTATCGGTCATATCTGCACCCGCTCCGGTTATGCAGCGACCTGACCTGCCACCTAGTAGAAAGTTGGCTTCTTTAGAAAATGCCTTGCGCGGTGCTGGGAGTAGGCTACCCGCTCGTAAAACTGTTAAACTTAAGACTCTCGAAGCTGGCCCAAATACCCTGGTGTACAGCTAGTAGATAGTTCTCCTTGTAACTAGTATGTGAAAAAATCATACATTTTATACGCTACACTGCTAAACAATGCAGAGTCCTTTTTTGTGCTCATTTGTTAGAGATGAATTTTAAATTTTTTTCTTTTAAGCACTTTTTGCCTGTTTTCAGGCTTGCCTAGCCCTTGTACACAATCAACAACGAATTGGATTTTACTCAATTCAACTTACCGTCCATTATGAAGATTTTTTATATACATATCTTTAGGCATACGTATATATATATATATATATATACACTCGGGCTCATATACATATGTACATCTTATATATCTACAATTTGTTTAATGTTTTGCGTGGACAGTGACAATTATCGCTCAGTAGCACAGTCCAGCGCAGCCTTTCATCAACTTACCTCACTATGTGGCTCATCAGATAGTAACATTGCGGAAATTTACTTGGTTTTTCGTGTTTAATAAATATAATAAGATGAGTATGTGTTTTTGTTACCATCACTACTTAAGGGCTTAACTAGGTGCTGCTGGCATTAACTCACTGAGATGCATTAGGTCAGCATCTTCATAAACCCATTCATTGGGATAATGTGCTTTAGAGATGTGCTTAAACCTTGCATTAGAGATGTGCTTGAACCTAGCGCTTTTGATTAAAGTCTAAATACAAATCCCTTGATTTCATTGTATAGCAAAAATTGCTCATTTTGCTCTTAATTACCGGTAATACATATTCTTGGAGTTGTCTGCATCTTACAAAAAATGTTTCTCTTCATTGAAAACCAAAAATAATCAGAGAATTCAAATTTCGGGATTTCTATGACTCCACGGGTGTGGCTTGTTGATAGATGGATCTGATTATCTGGTTATCTATATTAATAAACCCCCTTTGTCATTTTGTCTGCCTGTTAGTCTGCGTAAACGCCACGCATCTCTACATTACTTACTTAATTTTGTTCAAACTCATTGAAAATGAAAGAGCTCCCAGGCATCGCAGGGCCTCACAAAAAAAACCAAGTCGAATCGTACTATCGGTATTATAACCAAGAGTATGAAAGATGTAGATCATGCAAAGAAAGTAAATCACATACATATATTTAGCAATAATATACATGCACACATAAAATAAAATAAAGAGTTTTTCTCCTCAAACACTGGGAGCATAACTCCTAGAGCGTAAAAAAAACATATATACAAGAACGGACATACAAAGTTATAGAATGACTATAACTGCAAATAATCTCACAAAAACCTGCACGAGATGACAATTTGTAAACAGAACTTTGTTAAAAAAGTTGGTTGTGCATGATTTCACTACATCATTAACTAGTAGCAAAAAATGTTGAATGAAAATACTCGGTATTACAATGAAAAAGATGTCTTTGGCTGTGAAGTTTGAAGGTATATATGATTTACCAAAGATTGCGGAACAAATTAAAGTCTAGTCTTGATTAGTGGTATGTTTTTAGTACGGAAGCAGTTGTCACAGACCCACTCAGCGAATACCTCTTGCGTGAGCAGTTGAAAGGCATGTTCTGTGAGACCCGTACACTGCCGGTGAAACCAGAACTTGCAACCGCTCTCACATAGCACCACTTGGTCACTCTCAACTATCTCTTTGCGACAGATGCCACATGGGTAGATGGGAGGAGCATTTGGATTGGATGGATTGAATATAACAGGTTGATCTGGAGGGTAGTTATGACCCAGTGTTGCTGGAGGCATGGTTGAAGGCACCGGTGAGGGCATTGATGAAGGTATGGCCCCTGGCATACCTGGTGAATATGGTTGCTGGGGCATACCTTGTGGGAGAGGGCCTCCAGGACCCATGTGGGCATGTGGACTCATACCTAAGCACATATACACCGTTTGTCATCAACAGCTGTTCCAAACAAACTAAGAACAGGGTCAGGATGTAAAAACACAAAAATACAACTTGTTAGTGTGGAATCATCTGTCATGTTTGCAGAGGCAATAAGTCCGTCTGAAATGTCTGCGAGCTATTCAGCGTCGAATCCATCAAGACCTATTTGCTATTGAAAAATAACACCAAATTTGTTTAAAAAGTAGCCGTAAAACCATTTTTTTTTAATTGGTTGGTGATTATAAGATTTAATTTGCTCTAGTTAGTTGGGCACATGCTGAGATCAAGTGAAGGGCTCTATGACTATTGATAAGACAGTGCGTGTTAGCATGGGCCGGAGTGAAGTAGCTATTTCTACAGTGCATTTTCTAAGGCTATCGATGATAGAACTAACAAAACTGTTTCTCTCGCTAGCAGCTCACTACAGAAAACCATTTTGACCCCTTCCAAACCTGTGATGGTTAATTAAAACCTATTAAGCAGCAATTTTACAAAAACTTTACATAAGATATTGAATTGAAAAATAGATTTGTGAGTATGCTGATTTGAACCATTAAAATAAGCAATGTTTATCAACACGTGTGTCTCTATGTCTATGGCATTTATAGCTTATTATAAACATGGCTAAAGACCAATTAAATGATGTACTCTGGCTGTGAGGGTTGATGCTCAAAAAAGGAGATGGGAGTTCTTGACAATAGGAGACAATTTGTTTTTGTCTGTACTGCTTATATAAAGCAGAAACCGGGTCAAGATAAATTTACCAGAAACTGTCTAAAGTGCTTTGCGGATTCCAAGATCTGAAGACAGGAACAATTTTATAAACGCAGCAAAACATGTTAGATATTCTGCAACGGAATGGCTCGCCAGACAAATGCGATAGAAATAGGCCTATACTTAAAGTCCCACATTTGACCTAATGAAGAGGGAACTCACAAACGGCAGCATTCAAAAACGCAGAACATAGGCTTTCAAAGGTTTTTGTGAGAAATACTGCATACACGGTTACAAGGTGAGGGTTGTGAAATGCTTCTCAAGCAGTTGTGCTTCTTGGATGTAGTAGCCACAATATGCTGAGTAGTGAATCCTACAAGCGATTATTATACATTGTACATGTAGGTGTGTGAATCAATTCTTCTCTTATGCGCCCATGGCTGTCTGCTGTAATTCATGGGAAGAAAACGGGAAGAAAAATGTGACAAGTTAAAGGTGTTTAATCAGGGTGCAAGTACCTTGGGGGTGCATAGGAGGGGTGCCATGAAGCCCGCTGTGTGGAGACATGTGGGGTGGAGGCATGGGAGCTGAGGACTGCCTCATGTATCTGGGATTGCTAGCATGTGCCATAGGGTGCCCTCCATTGGCAGGTGCCCCAGGGTGCATGTGCATAGGCAAGCCATTAGCTCCATGCATCATAGGCTGACCTAGAAATGATGACGTAGAGGCAAGCGAGGGTAGGGGAAAGTGCTCAGCAAGTGTGCGCTGTGTACTCATCTCCAGGCAGCTAGAGAAGATATACTGCCCTGTGCCGATAAATGCTTTTATTAGCGTACTTATATGGTCACTTCGGGGTTACTCAAATGTTTGATATTCAGTAGTGACCAGACATGCAGTTCACTGCAGTTTTAACATTGAGCTTCCAGTTTGTGGCAGAGTGCTTCCCGATGATTAGAGCACATGATTGGGGCACACGCAAGGCATTTAGATTTTGATCACCCACTTTGGACAGCGTGAGGAGAAATACGGTAGTTTGTCATTACTGAGACGCATGGGGGTACACGATAAATGGCTAGGGTTTATTGACTGTAGACAGGCAAACCCGCAGGTTAGCACCATCAAATGCCATAGCCTGAGATCTTTACAAATATTTTAACATTTTTGGGCTACAATAGCTGAACACTTGTCTTACAACGCAAGCTTTTGGAAAATGTTAAAAAAATTTTACGGAGTTCATTCCTGGGACATCGATACACTATTATTCGCTGTGTCAGTCACATGTTTATGGACGCCCATGGACTAAATACATGGTCGTTATGCACCTCATTCCACTATAGATATTTATGGAATATCAAGTCCCCTTTATTCCCTCCGTCAATCAAAGGTTTGCGCACTTGATCACAAAGATTCAGAAAAGCAGAGGTGTTACACAGCACCACTGTAGCTTTAACTGATAAAATAAACGATTAAAACAAAAAAGTTAATAAAAGTAAAATTTAACCCAATCCGGCTTAATTAAATAAGTCAATTGCGCATCCAGGCCCAATTAATCAATTGGCTGCTCACAAGTAATAGACTCAGTGTTACTAAATTGCCCATATCTCCTTTTCTATTAATTTCATCTCAATGCCATTTTTTATTCAAGAAGACATCTCCAGCTACATTTCTATATTAAAATAATGTAGCTATAATGTAGCTATAATGTACAAGCAATAATGTACAAGCAAAGAAACTTTTTATGAGCAAAATAAAAAAAACTGCTTCTCATCACTAAATGATTAAAACAAGCACTAGCTGCTAAGAACATGAAAAACTTACTCAACTTGGCAAACTATAAGTTAAGGTTGTAGGTACATTTGTTAGCATGAGCAGTGAAAAAATTATGAAGATCCATGCACTACAAGCTGAGATAATTGTGATTATGTAAAACATGGTTGGTCAACTTCTGATCGTATTCAGCCGATATTAATTATTATTGTCCTTATTCCCAATTTTAGCAGTAAGTAGTAAAGCTGCTTGAAAATAAAATCATACTGCATTAAAGTTTACTCAACTCGCAAAAACTTCTATCACAGCTGTCAGCATCAGTCAGATAGTAGAAACTATTGTTATTTTTGATGTCTTGCGCACCCTTTAGTCTAGTACTAAAGTCTAGTACTTACCTGTAAGTAAATCTTATAATCACATCTGCGCTTGGAAAATGCCTAGGGCTAGAGGTAAAATGATCAAGTTGTTGAGTTCAAAAAAACTAGACGTAAAGCATAAAGTTATTACTGTTCATAATGATACTGCTGAAAAATGATCCTCGAATTTAGCCAATACGTTTAATTTTCCTACAATTTAAGAAAAAAGCCTTATTGGTCTCTTTTACGAGCTCTAACCTATTGCAAACTAGTGCTCATTTAAAAGCTTAGAATGTGTACTTTTGTAATATTGCAATAGAATTACGATATAGCAAACGATTTTCGCACAAATCGCTTAAAATGTCGATCCTGATCATTTCGGGATTTGGCCCAGGGAATAACAACTTCTTCCCGAATATTTCGGGATTACGGCTGAAAGGGTCAAAGCAAAGTGAATATTGCTGGTTTTATATCAACTTGCAAGTAGCAATATAATTTACTAAACTAGTATGTAAATGAAACGAACAGTTTTAAACACAAGATGAGCGTGACATGACGTCAGTGGAGTAGCTTGCCAAAACAGCCTTACAACTGGCCAACACCCAGTGCTTATGCGCTACAAATGCAGCAATTCTCCAGTGCAAGCAGGTAGACATAGGCACTTTACAGATGATCATAACGCGATGCAGAGTTTCAGTTTGCCAGATGCTTGTGCTAAAGAAATACTGGTGTCACAAACTGGGTGTTGCACACATTTTGTAAGCATATCTTAAGGCGATAAGGCTAGCGTGAAGGAGAATAGCATACAGCACATGGTATGCTAAGAGGGCACATGGTAGGCTAAGACCCAAGTTTTCATTAGATATCACTCGAGCAATATCCAATGAAAGCTTGGGTCAATTTCAACCCAGAATGCAATTGCAATTTTTCACAAAGATCGTTATATTCTTTTTGTTCAGCAGCCGAACAAGAAGTTACTCTCAAATAGCCATCACTCTTGCTAACATACCTGGATGGTGAGGAGGGCCTGGCATCATATCCACAGGCTGCATAGCATTGGACATATGGGGAGCCTGCATTGGGTCCCCGTATGGGTGTGGGGCACCCATAGGATCCATTGGTCCAGCGTAAGCATTTGGAGGAGGATAGAAGCTACTAGGATTGTTCACCTTCAACCAAGAATCAACAGTCAGGGAAAATAGAACCATCAGAAGTCCGAGAGAATAGAGCCATCTCCTACAGTCGGTTGTTTCAAATAATGGATAAACTTAGAATCAATTGGTAAACATTCACGGTCAATTGAAGACTAAAGAATTGATGCTCATTTCCCAGATTAGCTTCGGGTCTGAAATAAAACCAGTACCATTTTGAATGACTTCAAAATACTTCATGTTTGCAGCAGACTTTCCGATTGACCGGATATTTTTTAATGCGAGACACTACAGACTTGGTAATTCATGGAAACAGAAGTGATATAAACTTCCTATATGATTATGTGATACATCCAACAGTTAATCTCAACTTATTGTTATTAGAGACCTGAGCGGGTATACTCTGACTCCTTGATACCTTACGCCTTTTTTTCGGGCTTGATGGTTGACTTTTGGCAGGCTCAGACGCAGGCGTGCGAGGGTTCTCCCCGCTTTCAGAGCCCGCCATTGATTCTAGGTCTTCTGAGCTGCTGAAACCAGATACACGTAACTACCGTAAATAATGTTCAAACAATAGCAACTGTTTAAAGTTAGAGAAGGTTGCCTACTTACTCATCAGTCAAATCCTCTGTCTGGCTCATGCTCTAATAGTAGCTGACACGAGTACTGGAGAAAGTAAATTAAGTTGTCTATTGTGTCTAAAGTTACAGGTCTTTCTGCTGGCAATATATTTAACCCTTCTGACAATTAGATTACAGTTTGTACACAAAAGGATTGTACTTTATCGGTGTAATTATTTAGCTTTTTGTTTAGTTGGTACCATAAGTAGCTTTCTGGGGCCACAGCAAAGATGAACGCAGATCAGCTGATAATTCGTAAAGCCAAAATTACCAAACATAATTGAATCTCATGTATCTGCATTATGGTAGAAGTTAGCTACAAGTAAGCTGATATCTTCAGTTTTTCAGTTTTTTCAGACTAAAACAAACATACCAAAAATACTTGTGAACATATCGATTGGTCTTTTGCCATCTAGTCAAATAAGATATAGCATTTTCATTCGAAAAGGCTGAATTCCACTGTATCATTGCATACAATATAGACTAGTGTTGGACCGGTATATAATTTAGTGCCGGATAGGATATCCGTGCACTGTTTAATCGGTTTGCCCGGTGTCGGTATCCTCGGTATATCCTCGGTATCCTTTGCCAACTAAGAAAGTTCGGTATTGTTGGTATTGTAGTTCGGTAAATAGTTTTCAATGAGTGTTCAACTTCAGCTTACCTACTGCCCATTTTTATACAACGCAGGTGGGGAGATAAATTAAATATAAAACGTATAAATATATCAAATGTATCAAATATCAGACGGGGTTTTATCAAATATAAAACGTAATATACGTTTTACATTTTATCAATATAAGACGTAATATAATACTAGATACCTATAGGTAAGCGTGGTAATATTCGTTGAAGAAAGAGTTATAATGTAATTTGCATATGTTGTGTTTTAAAAATGTCTGAGAAAAAAATTTGTGATTGCCAATGTGCGCTGAGCGACTCTTTTTGATTAGCGTGTTCCTCAAAGATGCGTTTTTGCTATTAACCATAACATCAATTGACGCGCAATTTTTCTTTTTCATTTTTCTCATTTCTTTCTCATTCAGTTACATAGCGATTGTGGGTGAGACGTCAAATGAGCTCTTTCATAAGCAGCTCGTTTTGCGGGAGATTCTCCTGCGCACACGTCGCTGGTAATGCTGTAGCCTGTCAAATACAAAAATCTTTCCGGATAACCCATTACCGATAGACTTTCACCGATAAATGCCGATCATATCAAACCGGCCGCGGATAACTAGCTGTCACCGAAAATGATTGGTTTTCCGTATACCGACAATCACTCGGTGTGGGTAAAAGTGGATAACTCCTTACCGGCCCAACACTAATATAGAAATACAATAGATAGTTTATCGCCGGTTTTACGGTAACTAAATTCAAAGTGTGATTGAAGCACAAAAGATAACCGTCTGGTCAGCAAGTATAAAGGATATATTACGTATAACATATAAAATGTTACTTCATAATCACGGGGATGCTAATCAAAAGCGTCTATTAAGAAATTCTAGTATTGTGTGATAACAAAAGGCACGGCATGCGAGGTAATGTCTATACCCCATCAATTTCCTTCAACAATATTATTTATTGCAGGAGTTATATGTAATACTAGCTGCGCCACCCGGTGTTGCCCGGGTAATAGAAAAATCTTTGGACAGAAAATTGATTTGTACTTAACATATAACAGCATTTACCATTCTAACTTTCAAACTACATATCATGAGAAAAGTGTTTTGTCTTATAGACAATGAGAAGTAGTGAGAATTGCTCGCAATTAGCCAGTTTAATAATGTGAGCGAACAGCTTCTCGTGACGTTATGCTATGACCCACATCATACACAAAGCAGTTAGGTATTTGCTCTCATATAATGACTTATATTGGCAAGCAAGCAATTTGATTTCTGTAGTCTAGTGGGCAAGACGTCAGCCTGGTGAATGGCAGGGTCTGAGATCGAATCTTCTTCGATACGGAATAATTATTCCAAGATTTTAAGATCTATAGTCGGACAATCAATCCTACAAACCTACATATGACAAACTTTAAGAAATATACATAAAAGATAAATTATGTAAAATGTAAATTTTAGATTGATGGATGTACTATTTGCGTCTTGCGATTTCTTCCTAAAAATGAATGCTCTTGTATCAGACTTATGTATTGCAGTACGGGCTTAGCAAGAGGCATCAACAGTACTACTTAAAGGGTTGACAATGCAGACATGGTTTCTATAGCAACTGTAATTGCTTGTATATAAAACTATATATCAAATGAATAAATCTACCGCTCTCTTACAGAATACGAAACTTCAGCTTTAATAAGGATTACATAATACATAGAGCTACGCGCCTTTCAAAACTAGTGCAAGCATAGAATTTCAGTTTGCCAAACTGAACAAACATATCAAAGTGAACTGAGATGACCTTACAAAATCAGAAAAAAAACAACAAATGGAAGTAAATCTCATCCAATGATTATAAGTTTTCAAGTGCTGAAGACTTTTTAGTATCAGCAAAATAAATAAAAATAGACATGACATTTTAAAGCTGAAATCCATGGCTTTTCACGTGAAAACGAGTAAAAAATGTGACAACGTTTTGGTAAGATTATGGAATATGACGACTGTGCCGGAGTAGTCAAAAACTGATTTATGCATTTGACATCACAAATCAGTAGTCTGCTACACGCGCTATGAATATTTTTGTGAAGTCTTGAAAAATAACATGATCAGAAGCACTATCGTGCACTCCATGAAATATGCAATAAAAGATACTTTTAAGATAATAAAGCGAAAATGGCATTATGGGATAATTTTCAATCTTAATTTAGTAACAAATGGTGAGTTTAGCAACTTAATTTGATGCTAGAATTGTTAAAATAGTATTGTGGGGAGCTTGTAACAAAACAACGGTAGACTAAGCAATGTTGAACTATAGATAATTATTAACGATTCATATAGCTTGAGTTGCATAATTTTTACTTGATGCACATCTAACTATTTACTATTACTTTAGCAGCTTTTATGATTTAATAGCATTTTTGATAGTTATATTTTAGCTGAATCAACAAACTGTCTTAATATTTTGTCTGTTATAATGGCTTCTGAAGGTTAAAAGAAGCCATTGTCATTCTACTTTTGAATTAAGCTAAACATAACCGTTAGTATGTCAAGCTAATCTTAACCTCTTATTCATGGTTTGTCTCAAACACAATTGCGATCTATAAGAGAGCTTTACAATACATTTATAATTATGCTTGCAATTACAAAATGTAGTCCTAATAATTTTAATGCTACAATTAAAAAGCAGAGTTAAAACTATTAAGCCTGCCAAAACTCATGAAATACCTTCCATGACAACTATGCTTGGATGTTGTGAGTGCCAGTGTATGTATGTTCTAGAATACATAGACATACTGATTAAACTATTTTAAAAATAAAATCAAACTTGTCACTCTTTGCAGTTGCTAAGGTTGTACAATATATTTATACTGATACACATAAGAATGCAGTTTTGCATAGGTAAATAGGTAAACCCTGCACACTAAATAACTGCACATAGAATTCTGTCAGATAGAAATATCCCAGTAACACATTCGAACGGTTACTTTAAAAGAAATAACTTACTGTAAAATTTTGATTTGATCTGAAAGTAGCTGCTAAAAGCAAAAACGTATAGGATTGAAAGTATCACATCTTAGAATAATGAGAGGACATTGATCAGTTTTGAGTTAAAACTTTCTTGAATACATAGATTTGTCCTGTCTTATATAATAGCTATAAAATGTTAAACAGTAATAAAGACACTTTTTTTCAAGATCTTTTTTTATGGAACGTGGATGCCACATTAAAAATATTACATGTTATTTAAAGATATGAATGAACGCTAATTCGGTTGTCTAGGTTGTCGCTAATCGTGTGAAAATGTTACTTTTCACAATGACTCTTAAAACTTTGTTGCAGTTTGATAAAACCTCACATAACATAGAAACTACAAAAGGAACATGCTGTAGCGTCTATTAGCAATGGCGCTACCGAAACCCAGACCTGGCGTATGTCATCAGATAGACGGCAATGGTGCCTATGCTTGCTTTTAGAGTCTTACTGACCTGCTTCTAAAATGAAGGATATAGAATAAATAGTATGATGAACAAAAGCAAACTAAAGAAATTTAGCTTAAATATCTCTCATTTACGTAGATGAATGTGTATAGCTACTCTAAACGGAGTTTGCAATATAAAGGACCAGTGTGGCCATCGTTTTTATTTAACTAGAATGACATAAGCATAATGCAAGTATTATACAAACCAATGTTGACAAGTTAAATTAGTAATTGAAACGCTGAGGCTACAAATGCAAACGGATGTTGCAAGTCCTTGTTTGGATGTTTGGGCGGGTACACTTCTGCCGATAGTCTAGTTTAGCCCTGCTATGTCAATGATGTCAATGACATATCCTAGCGAGTTTACCTGCAATCTCAGATCTGCGGATGGTTCACCTTTCCTCAAGTGTCCCGTTCTGGTAAAATATCAAGTATGCTGCATTTCAATTCGCCTTTTTTATTTTCACAAACAGCGCATAGGGAAATTGAGCACACACTGTTTGAGGCGGCGTAACCTGTCTGTTTTTATACAGGGTTATATAGATTATCATTCTGTCGTCTTTGCCAGTTTCCAGCATTTTTGCTATAAATCTTGATTCTTTTTTATTATTTTCTGTTGCTTGCCTAGTGTCTAACTTCATAGTGTTGTGTGACACAATATGTGACGGAATCAAGTGTAACGTTTGAGATTTTAGGAATCAGTTTGATCGTATGCTGATCAAACTAGATATTTTTTACGTTGATCTGCAGATGTTTTGATTTTAAATTTAAACACGTATTTAGAGTTTTAGTTTAGCGTTCAGTTGATCGTATAAAATTTTAGTTTGTCGTATAAAAATACATGAAGCTTATGATGGAAGCACCTTGAGCGCATCTCGCAAGCTACTTTCTAGGGTTTGTACAAACATGCTTACATACACGCCCACGGTTTTAATTGGTTTATACGCAATCCTTTCAGTGTTTAAATCTGTATTTGGCTCACTGGGCACGTGAACCAGCCACAATGTTGCTATATTGAGCTGTCATACTGTCTATTTGGATTACATTATACCTATGTTTTAGTGTATTTGTGAAGCTTTATATATAAATTCCGTATGATATATTCAGCTTATAGTTTTAGTCAATTAGTGGTTCAACTTCTAGCTAAGGGTTTACATTGGTGTTTAAGCATTGCCATTGCGCAACTTGGTCATTACTTGGCTTTTAATAATCCAACATAACACTCATATTTTGGAGCGAGAAATTGTAGACTAAGTTTTCGTATTCTGTGAACAGTTATATCTCATTACAAATGTTAGCAGGTATCTGAAGTTAGTAAAACTAGTTCTCAGAATGATATAACTGGAACAAGGCAGCATGTATGGTTTAGTGTGAACAACTGTGTAATTATTGCTTTAATGCTTGAATTTTCCGACAAGAGTGAAGTTAATATTTAAAGCTGGCCCAAAAGTAATATTCATAAAATGGTATTTGAAGTTTTTCAAGCATCACAGTTTTGAAGTTTAGTTCAGAGATTGAAGGTGAAAATGAAAAAGAATACGTACATAAACGAAATATACAAATGAGATACAAATAAGTTAATTTTAACTTCACTTAGTTTAGGTTTGGGTACACACTACACTACATATCTTTATCATCTCCTTTATCTATGTACCATTGTCACCTTGCTGTGCCATGCCTACCTTCGATAATCTATTTTGTAACAAATTTGTAAAAAATACTAATAAAAACCTTTTGGTTTTTGTACATTTTGTACACGTATATAAAGCATTGATTTTATTGCTATGTGCTAATTAACTAAATTCTCATAACTTTCGTGGAATAAATTAAGTTATAATGTATTCTATTTAAATAGTTAACGGCTTTAGCAAACGAAGTTGTCCTGAAACGAATAATATTCATCCGTGGAGGCTTGACTTTATTACTTATTTATATTTATCTCAACTAGCCAAGCAGCAATCAAGTAATTCATTGCAATATATATAATTTTTTCAAACATAAATATATATATAACTTAATTTTTTTCAAACCACACCTATATATGTATATACGGTAGTTTGAAAAAAAATTAAATTAATAAAGAAAACTCTAAACTTCGCATTTCGAGTACCCTAGGACACTTATGTATTCGCCTCATCTAACTTTCGCGTTTTCGGGGAGTCATCATTTCGCGAAAATTTCATGAGTGAAACTAAACTATCATAACGAACGAGCGAAAAAGCGAAATTAAATGGCTTTGGTCATAAATATTCACAATAAAATCGTCATACGTATTAGAAATGCAGGCATTTTCCGTGTGTGGTTGGCTCATTGGGCAATTTCTGCTAAACTCATTATAGCTAATACACCGATTGAGCAGCATGGCAAAGCAAATTACGATAACAGGTTTTTTTTGAAAAGCCAAGACAAATGAGGAAGATGATGATATTAGTTTAGTCACTGAATTTGTAACTGATGAGGATGAACATCTGGTAGGGAAAGTCATAAAATTTAATAATAATTATTATAGCGATGAATTTTATTAGCAACCAAAAACAATAACAACCTGGAGCCATGGCCACCGCGTGCTATAAATACTTGAGATCTCATATTGGTACCGCATCAGTCATGGCGGGAGGGACCTTGACGTCATTGATAGTCCAAATACAAATGGCAGCAAGCGATCAAATTGCATTATCGATCTCGTCAACACATTTCTACCTGCGGTTTACAAACACAAACTAGTCGCACATTGAAAACAATTTCGGAACAGTGAACTGGACCTGATGAATCTAATTACCTGAATAATCTCATTAGTGGTATGTTTGTTCCACTGCATTTATTTTCACATCACTATATTTTCGCACTCATCAGAGCTGCGAAATTAAGTTGCAGCGAAATTTTACTCTGTATTCCACTCACGAAACTAACTACTAGCGAAATATAAGTGTCCTAGGGTATATTAAAATTATACGATTTTTGACTAAAATATTTTCACGGCAGTGACAACGTTGTTTTATGCATGGCCACATGCGAAACAATGCTTTAGCTGCAGCGAGAAAATGTTATTCATAAATTGTCTAATATATATACAGTGAAACATGGATAACTCGCCCTCGGATATATCGAACACATGGTTAACTCGAATGGATTTGCTTGGTCCGTTCCCACGCAATGATACATGGTTTTATATAACTCGACCTCGGCACCGTTAACTCGAACAGTTTTTTGCCGAACTCACAAACGTGGTTTCCGTTCAATTTATTTCAAAGGAGTTTCCACTAGTCGCGGAGCTGAGACTACTCTGCTTTCTTAACGAAAGCGCTTTTTATACGCGTATAGTGTACATATAATTTCCCCCGTACCGTATAATGGAACCGAAAAAGAAATCGTATAAAAATGATTAATAGGGTCGCTAAGACGTTCACTTAGTTACGGCCAAGCTAAAAACGTTAGAAGGTATTAGCGATAAAAATTTAATAAAGACAGACACAGCATGCAAAATACATATTGTAGCAGTGATTATATGCGGATACATAAAGACAAAATGTCACAAATAGGCTCGTGGCTTGGCGTCCGCTACAACAGACATCCGCTTTACGATGGCATCACGCAAGCAAAGAAAAGCGTGGAAACCTTCTGACAAACTTAAAGTACTAGAGGAAATCGAAGCAGGACAAAAGCTATCAGCATTATCAAAAAGAGAAAATCTTCCAAAAAGTACAGTGTCAACATGGATTAAACAAAAAGAAAGAATAAGATCGTTATGTGTCCAAAATTCATCAAGGCTAAGAGATTGTTCAACGTCGCCCGATGATTTGGATGGTGTATTATTGACTTGGTTTAGACAAGTGCGTAGTGAAGGCGTACCTATCGATGGGCCAATTTTGTTAGAAAAGGCTAACAAGTTTTTAAGGCCTATAATAACTGTTTAAAATTTATTTTTATAATAAGTCACACTGTTGATCTTTGTCAAGAAATACCTTGTCACAGACTACACTCGATAAGTTTTTTAAATGAAACAAGTGATCAGATGTAAAGCATGCTTTTTTGCATTGGTCATAAATGTTTACTTATGTCCAGTTTTAAAAATTATCGGAAAGAATAGATATTTTTCTATTGGGCTGAGATTTGTTTGCAGTTTTTGGTGATGGGACTGACAAGACGTTTTAAGATTAAAATTGGCAAAATTGATCTCGAGTAAAACACTCAGAAGAAAAAATGTCTTCTGAGCGTTTTAACCGCGATTAGGTTGTGCCAATTTTAATCTGAAAAAGTTCTGGCAGTCACATCACCTAAAACAACACACAAATCTCAAGTGTATAAAAATATCTATACTTTCTGATAAATACTTTAAAACTCTACATCAGATGCCCTTTAAACTTACAACAAACAACCTATACTTTAGTTTTATATATACATGTAGTTTGTATATGTATCTACTGATAAATACATTCACTTGTGACTGTGCTCTGATAACTTGAACGCTCTGATAACTCAAACACTTTCGCTCGGTCCCGTGAAGTTTGAGTTATCCATGTTTCACTGTATATATATTGCAATTTATTACAAGTAGAGCTAAAACCACACTGCTCAATATGGAATGGAGCTCTATAACATAAATATATATTCATATATATTTATACAGCTCTATTTTATGTTGAGCAGTGTGGTTTTAGTTCTACTTGTATACATATGTACTAGTATATACAGTCAAACATGGATAACTCGAACTTCAAGGGACCGAGCAAAAGTGTTCGAATTATCAGAGCATTCAAGTTATCAGAGCACTGTCACAAGTCCATATATTTACTTATTTATTAGTAGATACATGTACATATACAAACTATAATATAAATCAAAAGCACAAATGGCTTGTTTCAAATTAAATGCTTCTAATGTAAAGTTTAAAACGTTTTCATGAAAAACTATAGAGATTTTTCTATCACTTGAGATTGGTTTGTTGTTTGAGGTGATGTTATTGCCAGGACGTTTTTCAGATTGACATTGGCAAAACTTGATCGTTGTTGAAATGCTCAAAAGAAAAGACATTTTTTTCTTTTGGGGTTTTACCCACGATCAATTTTGCCGTTTTTTCTTGAAGTTTATGCAGATTACCTTACTTTACCTGGGATTCGTTAAGAGCAACACTCCGAGGCAGTTCAATTAGAAGTTTTACGAGGTTTTACGGTACATTCTATATCACTCACGCTTTTTTAATAGATACTTATTGAATGTACACACGTATTCTGTGTTTAGGTCAAACGATGAATAGTTTTTTGTAGCTCAGACAACGTATACGTGTAATTACAACATTTTTTAAGACGTTTTAAACATTCAACATTCCGACGTTGATTCAACACGGAATCAACGTCGGAAAACTATTCATCACGGGCTAGCCGAGTCACGCACTCAAGGATTTTCGCCAAGCACATACAAAACAACATGCGATTTTTGTTTTGTATGTGCGTGGCGAAAATTCTTGCGCGCGTGACCCGGCTAGCCCGTGCTATTCATCGTATCGCAGTATAAATCAAATTTCACCAAACTATTAGAAAAGTCGTTGACAAAAATATTTTGCCGATGGTGGTAATAATGACGCTTATGAATTACGAAAAGATGAAGTTTACCTCTATGGCTTTGAATAAAGTGATTTTCTAAAGCGAAAACAACCGTTTCGGTAGCTGTTGGGCAAAAAAACAGTTCGAATTAACAGTGTTGAGTTCGAGTTATCTATAGCAATTTATCATTACGTGGGAACGGACCAAAGGAAATGTTCGAATTAACCATGTGTTCGGGCTATCCGTGGACGAGTTATCCATGTTTGACTGTATATATATATATATACAAGTTTAATGCTCAGCATTGCCCGGGTAATAAACAAGTCTTTGCACAGAAAATTTATTTTTGTTTAACATGTACAACATTTATCATAATAACTTTTAAACTTCAGATTATGAAAAAAGTGTTTCGGGCACTTCGAATAAATTGAGAGAAAAGATAAAACAATTTTATAGGTGTTTAAATGTGAAATAGTTAGCAAGTAATGGTTAGACGATCTGTTTTGCTACAATGATTACAATGAAAAATGGTTCGATACTGATTCGATTGATACAAACTGAGAAAACAAAAAATGAAAATCGTGAATATGTTGAATTAATAATAGCTAGGTTTATGACAGACAAACATCGAGATATAGATATGTATATATATATATATATATATATATATATATATATATATATATATATATATATATATATATATATATATATATATATATATTACAATAAAGTTAGTCTGTTGTGGTGACTTTATGTATATAGAGCTCCACTTGAAAAGGAGCAAATTAAAACAAGTTATATAGTGACTAAAATTTATTGCACTACAATATGGTTTTAGCACCTGATGAGTCTGGTTTGCTCAGATTTGAAGATGTGCTTTTGATTTTACTGAAAACCATCTGAAACAACATCGAAGTACAATAAATTTTAGTCATTCTATAACTTGTTTTTATATGTTATATAATATACACTATGTATATAATCCAAAAATTTATTGGTGAAGGTTACCAGGTCAAAAACTAGATATTGATTATGTAGAGATGAATTTTACTAAAGGAAAGTTGGTGAAGTGTGGCTGTTTTTTTGGTTTACCTAATTCAGAGGTTTGGTTTCACGAGCTGAAACATTGGCTGCTCATTAGGTTTGTGTAAGATAGTGCTTCACAAGTGACTAATCCCCCTCATTCTCGATGACGTGTTTTGTTTTATTTTCCAGTCCTTCCTCTGACGTGTCAAATATCTCATTATTTGAAATTGCATCTGCGAGTCTGAACCATGGAATTGACTGTGGATGCTGGTCCACAGACTAATTTTCGGATACGTACAGCATCTGTCAGTCTCAAAGTGGACATCCATCCACCTTGTGGACTTAATATCAATCACGTTGATGGTCAGTTTATATCTTCTGGTTTAGGGTCATCAGTGGCTGTCAATAGCGCATGGAATACTAAACTATCAATAATTAATAGTTTGGTATTCCATGCGCTATTGACCATCGCACTATTCCATAAGGTTTTTAGCCCAGGGCTGATACTCCCCCTCAAAAGGCCCATTAGGTTCGGCCCAAAATCACGTCTTAGGGGGGGTTTTCAGACCAAGGGGCACTGTCAGTGAATTTGCTACTTTAGGGGGGCTTTCCACAACCAAGCCAGTAAAAGGGCCCATGCTCATTAAGGTTTTATTCAGCCAAAGTAATACCAATAAATTGCACCAAAATTCCAGTCTGCATTTTAATGCAGATTGCATTAAAATTTGCATGCTTGCTGACGGAAAAGGAAGGGAAAAGAGACAGTCGACACTGCATCATCTTAGCAACCCTTTAGCAATATACTCAGAATGAATGATATGATATTTCTTTTATTGGTATTATTATGTTTTCTTTTGTAAATGAAATGATGATCTGATGGTTCATGTTTGGAATAAGTTTTATTAACCCTTTTGCAGGCATAGCAACATTTTTGTCGTTTTGCGATACTGACGCTAGTAAACAGAGCGACTATTATGTCACCACACGAACGGTTTTTATAAATTGATTTATGGTTATCTAATTGTCTTTTTTTTATTTAATTTTTTTTACCAATAGTAAACTACAATATATTGGTCTATGTTAGCAACAAAAAATAAGCCGTTTTCAGAAGAAAACAATTGTTTTTGCAATACTAAACCAACAAAAAATCCGAAATAAAAACGTAATTAAATAAAATTGGGAATTTTGTTTGTAGCTTGTTTCTGCTTTATTAATACATGAATCATATTAGATGTTTAGCGCAGCCTGGAACCTGGGCGCCCTCTAGAGAACTCCCAGTGTTTAGGGGGTGTATTTCAAATTGACCAACCAGGTGATTGGGGGTACATTATCCAAATTCCAATTGACCAACCAGGTGATTGGGGGTACAATATCCAAGTCTGGGCCTATCCAGGTGGGTGTTTCTTTCAGAGTATCAGCCCTGGGGTTTTTAGGTAAAGATATTATGTCTAAGATAAGATATTATGTCTTTACCTAAAGATACTTACATGTAATTTATTAATTTATATACTTGGAGGCCACTTTTTGGAATTGTCATACCCAGTGATCTGACAATTACAGAGAGTTTCTTTTTATACTCTACCATACTTTTCGGACTATAAACCGCACTCCTATATAAGCCGTATCTGCTTTATTTTCCGAAAACCGATAATAAAACAATACATAAGCTGCACCTTTGTATAGGCTGCAGAACTCAGGAAGTTGCTTTTTAATGCGGCAGCAACTTTGCTGTTTGAAACGAAACAGTGCCTAACGGCACGGTTTCGTATTAACCGACGCTTTTTAACCTAATGCCTCACGGAACAGTATCGTTAGGCAGTATACATTGTTTCGTATTTTCTTTCACCGCTAGAAGCGCACTAACCAGAGATTCTGGTTAATGCGCCCTAGCGATGAAAGAAAAAGCCACAGAATAGCCGCGCCCTTATAAAAGCCGCATGGCTCAAATCGTCAGAAAAAGTAGCGGCTAATAGTCCGGAAAGTAATCTATGTTTCCATGACGCGCATCACGCGGGTTGGCAGTTGTGCATGAGTTGTGTTAGCGTGTGAATTAAGTGTTTCTATAGACATTCACATGATGCTGATTGACTCCAGCACCTTGTTGAAAAAAGGGTAAGGAATTGTACGCTATAAGTTAAGAATTAGCGACGCAGTTAGTGACGCATGTGTTAGCGACGCAAACACGTGAAAGAACGACGGAAGTATTAAAAATGTTTAAAAGTTAATAGCTGGCGCGATATTTTAATGCGCATGATTCACAAGCGTGCTGTTTTCATTATTTGCAAGCATGATGGATTCGATAAAGTTTTGTGAATCGCAAAACTCTTTTAGCTTGCGGATTTATCCTGTTTCCATGTTGCAGATAACTTGTGAATTGGCTCAAAATAGCGAATCATGCGCGTCATGGAAACATAGTGATTGGCTCGAGCACATTTCTAGAAAAGACAAATGAGTACTTGACACATTATATTCACCCTTATTCCTTATTAAATGTTTGTAACTGATTCTATGTAGCCTATGGATCTTTGTTGAGAGAATCGTCACATTATAAAGTCACATAAAGGTGTGTAAATTTATGTTCATGACAGGTGAAAGCAGCCACAGTCGATGCATTGAGCAAGGAAAGGAAATACTACATTATGTGGTCTTCAAAGAGCTAAAACGAGAAGGACTTGAAATTCCGGAGCAGTGTGTTATATTCAAGTCACTCCTCTGGTAAGCTAGCCAAGCAGTGTGTTATATTCAAGTCACTCCTCTGGTAAGCTGGCCATGCAGTGTGTTATATTCAAGTCACTCCTCTGGTAAGCTAGCCATGCGGATCATTTAGAGAAGTGATTTATGTGTCTCATTTTCACGTTTTCATACAAAGGGAATCCTATCATGTTTGATGTTTCCTATTCTTCTATTGGAGCTCATGAACCGCAGCCTAGGTCAGAATAGTCTTTACGTGTAATTGGTTTTGTCCACGCATTATTGTTTAGCGAGATATTACTTACAGCCTACAGGCTAAAGTTATACACGATTGTATGGTTAGGTTTGTCAAATACTGGGTGAGTTTTTATCTGTACTTTGTTATATTGTATTTATTTCTTTGCATAACTTTTACACCTCTATTTTGCAAAACAAAAAGAGAAGATAGGAGCGATTTTAAGATGTATGTGTTTTTTTAATACTTCCTGAAATAAATCTCAGCAATGCTGGGCTTACCGCTAATGATTGTTAAGCCCAAAGTGGCCATCTTTCAAATCACATTATTAAACATAGTCATGCTCAACTTCATTGCTGTTGCGGTTGAATGGGTTTCTCCTGTTCTACTGCTATGGTAAAGTCAGCGATAGCAGCTTGATAAGACATCTTCAGTTTCAAGTGAATGATGGATTAAACCACACAATTCTAACTTATCAACTGTATTACTGGCTGGCAATCCACCGACAGCAAGGTTTCCAACAAGGTTGGAAACATGTTATGTCATGCTAGAAAATCTCCTCAAGACAAATGCAACACAAAGATGCTCTTCACCTTCAATCAACAAAAGTCTCTATAATACTTTTTCAAGTCCGACACAGTTTGAAGGTTTCCATGATTTTTTTGCGCCATTTTGTTTTTTATCTATGTCAAAGCAAACTGTGTATTAATCGTATGCTCATAATAGCTAGCTGCTGACTCACTCCTTATTATCTTATCTCCGTTATGCAGTTATCAATAATGACTAATAGATGAACTGTTAAAATCAACCCTGTTTATATTGCTATAGCGTATAGCGTAGCTATAACAATACAAGCAGGGTTTATATTACAATAGCTAAGTTTATATTGCTATAGCTTACATGAGTAAACAGGGTTGTTATGACCCTGTTTACTTGCATATAATAGCCAAGGTTTAGTTTCCTCTTATTCTGCTTAGTTATGGTCTGGTCCACTTTGGATTAATACCGTAATCTTGCATAACGCTTTGTGATTGCCAGACCTTCCAGCCGAGTCTAGCAACCGTGGATGGCAGGGTGGAGGGATCCACACCGCTGTACCTATACACAAAACCTTTCTGTCCGTTTAAAGAGCCAAAATATCTGGTTGTTTTCTATTCTTTTGGTGTTATTTCACTGTATAGTGTCCTGTTTCAGCACATCCGGAGGCTTCTTGCTGCTCAGATGGGAGTCGCTCTGCAAGGTCATTCATTCTTTTATGATGCACAGTCCTCTACCCTCGGCCCTGCCTGAGTATATCAACTCGGTGAGTTTCTCTCTCTATTAATGTAGCTCATTTGTCTGTTTTAGCTGTACCATTGTATGTCTGGTTTGTAAGTGTCTCTTACAGAGCACAAGGAGCCAGTTCCCTTATGTTATATTGATAGTGTCTCTTGCGGAGCAGAAGAAGCGAGTTCCCTTATGTTATATTGATAGTGTCTCTTTCAGAGCAGAAGGAGCCAGTTCCCTTATGTTATATTGATAGTGTCTCTTACAGAGCACAAGGAGCCAGTTCCCTTATGTTACATGTTATATTGATAGTGTCTCTTACGGAGCAGAAGGAGCAACTCCCTTACGTTATATTGATAGTGTCTCTTATGGAGCAAAAGGAGCCAATTCCCTTATGTTATATTGATAGTGTCTCTTGCGGAGCAGAAGAAGCGAGTTCCCTTATGTTATATTGATAGTGTCTCTTTCAGAGCAGAAGGAGCCAGTTCCCTTATGTTATATTGATAGTGTCTCTTACAGAGCAGAATGAGCCAGTTCCCTTATGTTACATGTTATATTGATAGTGTCTCTTACAGAGCAGAAGGAGCAACTCCCTTACGTTATATTGATAGTGTCTCTTATGGAGCAAAAGGAGCCAGTTCCCTTATGTTATATTGATAGTGTCTCTTGCGGAGCAGAAGAAGCGAGTTCCCTTATGTTATATTGATAGTGTCTCTTTCAGAGCAGAAGGAGCCAGTTCCCTTATGTTATATTGATAGTGTCTCTTACAGAGCAGAATGAGCCAGTTCCCTTATGTTACATGTTATATTGATAGTGTCTCTTACAGAGCAGAAGGAGCAACTCCCTTACGTTATATTGATAGTGTCTCTTATGGAGCACAAGGAGCCAGTTCCCTTATGTTATATTGATAGTGTCTCTTTCAGAGCAGAAGGAGCCAGTTCCCTTATGTTATATTGATAGTGTCTCTTATGGAGCAAAAGTAGTCAGTTCCCTTATGTTATATTGATAATGTCTTTTATGTAGCAAAAGGAGTCGGTTCCCTTACGCTTAAGCAATATACCCAACCATCTGCCGCATTGCCATATTTTTATAACTTAAAAACTTGTTTATTTATTTTTAAATGTGAAATTTTAAATGTTAAAGTTGAATGTAAAATGTTAATGCAAAATGTTAATGTTAAATTTTTAAAGGACTTGTTAAATTAGGCTGTTTATCATCATGTTCTGCTGTAGAAGTGTCACTGCGCTAGGAGACTCCGCCCACAAGGCTGCTCAGGATATTTATGTCTCATACTCGCTCATGCTCGTGACCATGCTGCTTTCCATCGGAGGGTAGCTGTATTACTCTATCACACAGGTGAGTACATCTACATATCCAGCGTTGAGCTGTTTGGAGCTATCCACTATATGCCGGACTAAGATTGGCTCAATCATTAGTAAAAGTAGAGATTTATTTTATGAACTTATCTGCTTACAGTGTGTGCCAGCCGCTGGGCGCTCCAGCAGCAACAGCCATTGCTATTGGACAGAATCCTCGTGGACGCAGTTTTAGCATTGGATACAATCAGTTCAGAGCACAGTGCCAATTGTCAGGGTGGATGGGTAAGTTGTTTGTCATGCACAGTCAAGTGTCATGTCAGTTGTATTTGCCTTCAGGTGTCATAGGATCTTACGTGTGGTCCAATGTCATCGGTTAATCCTTGATATTGAGTTGTTCAGATAACATGTTGTTATCAAATGCTATCAAGCGTTATGTGCCAGTAGGTTAAGAATGTCAGCTGTCATATTTGTTGGATGTCATCTCTGGGCAGCTGTATGGTCCCTCAGTTGACATGTACTATCAGGTGCAAGCCATCAAGTTTCATCTGTTATCATAGATGGTATAGATGTCACGGCGCTATTGGCGTCATCTGATGACAGTTGTTATGTGTATGTCCTTGGTTATTGAGTGTTATTTGTTGTCATGAGATGCCAGACAGCATGAGTACTCCGCTCTGTACTACATTTTTCATTAATGCTCAAAGCCAGTAACCTTGTACTTTTATCTGTCAGCGCCACTTGTTGGCAGTTGGTGTGTACTTTCATTTGTTGCTAAATAAATACTCATACTGTTGCTCTTTCGAGTAATTAAGGCTGGTAAACATCGTGTCGCTGTATGTAAGGGTTGTCCTCTCGGCTATTATTCGTGAACTATGAGCACCATTGGCTGTTGGCATCGCCTAGCTAATGTAGATATGTCGGGAATCATTTCAACTGTCAAACTTTTCCGATATTTCGCCGAGGATCCACAACAGTCTGTGCAAAATGCACCCCTGTGATTGGCTGTTGCAAACTACTTGATCAGAGTACTATTTCCCTTCATGATAGTCGCTGCGAGACTTCTATTTCATCACTTCTGTGACTGCTCTGTATAATAGAAACGCTATACCACAGAATATTTGTTGATGTAAACACATACGAGTTTATGATAGTGTGAACATTGTTATTACTGACTATCACTGATGTATTGTGGGATTACTTCCGGTGTATCGCTGTCATACATCGTGTACCAGTCTTTCGTGCTCGTTTTTTCAACTTGTTTCCCTTGGTCAACCTGTACTTTTGTACTCTCTAGTCGTTAGTATTATCTATATCAAATGTTGCCCTAATTCTGTTATCATATCTCATATGGGCTGGTTATCTTTCCTTATCATGATCAGGAAACTACAAGTTAGTCACTCGAGTGGAATGTGATCACTTATCTAAGGCAGCTTCCTGAATTAAATGCAAGTATTTATTGCCATTGCTACCACAAGATGAGAAGTTTTTAGTTGTGGCGGTAGACGTGATGACCATTTGATAGCCTCTCTCTGTTTAACTGTTGCCAGGCATTTGGTAAAGCTCAATTCATACCCTTGCATCGTAAAGGTCATTCTTCGTGTCCAAGGTCATATTTAGTTTTGTTGCTTTCTATAAGGTGTAGTCGACTCCATTTCTCTCATTTTTTCATTTCTTCAAATGTCAATGAATCTTTAAATAGTTTTTTATTGTAAATGGAGTTCTCAGCACTAGAGGTCCTTCGTGCTGGCGGAACAATAATTCCATTTTCATGGACTAACCGAGTCAGGTTCTTATAATAATACTCAAACTCTCTTACGGTAACCTCGCTATTCTTTTACATAAAACCTAAAATTGAGTAAATATTTGTATCGACATAGAAAGCAATCTCAAGTATACGTCTGAAATTTCTTGACATACATAAGGTTTGTAAAGAGATGACAGAAAGTAAACAAATGTATGCATATTATAAAAATCAAGTTAACTTAAGACATACCTAGTGTGAGTTTTTAGTAAGTTATACTGGATTTTATCACTCACACTAGTATCAAACCTGTGCATTGTTTAGCTTGCAATTCTGTTCACTTGTCTCAGGTGAAATATGCATTAAATATATTAAATTTATATATACTGTACATTAAACATATATATTAAAGTATGCATGAAAACCTTTTTTACTGCATATTACATTATTAATTTAGTTTATGTGTCTGGATTCGGTCCTTGACATAGTTTTATATATCAGTATATAGTGTGTAATTACTTCCGGTATATATTGTTTTTTTAGATTTGCATTAAATTATACAAAATAGAATGTATTTAAGAGTACTTGCTTTTACATACAATGGCTGAGACTGAAATGTCTGAAAAGTTTAGCTTCGTATATCAAGAATTCTTTACCATGTCAATATTCAGTTTCACAAAGCATTTTGATCTACATGTATTATACCATGTATTCCTGGTCACTCAAACTCGGCTATCAACGACCATCTTATAGAGTAACAGCAGTTGTCTCTGCTGACTTAGGTAAAGGCTGCCTGTATGAATGATTCAACTGCAAGTTATACTTTCACTGTTTCCTTTCCATTACTGATATTTACATGGTATCTTTTCTCTCACCAGTTTTAAGCTGCTGAAAGAATGGGTTTCGTGATTTCTGTGGCAATCTATGCACATGTAGCTTGCTATGTTTTATTTAATTGGAGAGTTGTCTTATTTTGCTGAAATCATTTTTTAATATCAATAATGCAGGCTGCCCATTGGCCGGTATGTGTTTCTAATATTTGTAAACTATACATTGATTTGGTTTATTAAAGTCTTACTAAAAGTAGTAGTAATTCTATGTTTAGTAACAGATTTATTGATTTTCTGTTGTAGGGATGCATTCAGTCTCTGAGACAGCCTCGGTTTTCTACCAACTACCTTCTCTATCGCTGTCGGCTAAATCACCCCGTCCCACTAATCGTAGCGTTTGGCGCTGGGGTGATCACTACATTGGTGCTGTATAAACTTATAGCTGGTAGTTCTAAATAAGAATAGCTGACATTGGAGTTGTCTCCGTACGTTATGAACCTACCAACTAATCCGGTGACCCCAATTTTGGCACTTCCATCCCTTTTCATTCCAGTTTGTTATCTATAATACTCGATACAAGTGTTAGTATATTCCTCCCTATCTATCCACTTTTTCTCATGAGTAACTGATACTCTTAGAGGTTTTACATATTTTGCTTACAAGAATCACCGTCTATTTTATAAATGAATGTTTTTAGCTGCTGTTATTAATCTTGTTCATGTTCTACACACAGAGACAATTTTATGTGCTTTTGGTGCTTTTGCAACTTTGTTATTTGATTGAGTTTGGAATAAAGCGCTTGTTTCATTTCTTAAAATTCTTTTTCTAAATGCAAGAAATGGCAGAGTAGACATACACAGCTCATCAGCTAACCATCCTTCTGATGATATGGACAGTCCTTAGGTGAATAGAGCTCGCAAAACCAAGTTTTTCTGAGGTCCAGAAACAGCCACATTAAGAACTGTTACATCTGCAGAATCTTATGGTAGAGAATATGTGCGCTAAATGCTTTTAGCATTGAGTGTTGAAGGTGTCTTGAAACAGGGTATCGGTTAAGGATCATAAGTGTAAGTATGCATTGTAAGTACATGTAAGTAGATCATAAGTGTAAGTATGCATTGTGAGTATGTGTAAGTATATCATAAGTGTAAGTATGCATTATAAGTACTTGTAAGAAGATAATAAGTGTAAGGATGCATTGTAAGTACATGTAAGTAGAGCATAATTTTAAGTAAGTATTGTAAATAAACCTTAAGTGTAAGTATGCATTGTAAGTACATGTAAGAAGATCATAAGTGTAATTATGCATTGTAAGTATGTGTAAGTATACCATGAGTGTAAGTATGTGTTGTAAGTACAGGTGGGTAAATCCTAAGTGTAAGTAAGCATTGTAAGTAGATCATAAGTGTATGCATTGTAAGTATTTGTACGTAGATCATAAGTGTAAGTATGCAGCGTAGGTACTTGTATGTTGATCATAGTTGTAAGTATGCATTGTAGGCACATGTAAGTAGATCATATGCACAAGTATTTGTAGGTACATACATGTAGATCATAAGTGTAAGTATTTGTAGGTACATGTAAGTAGATAATAAGTATTTATAGTTATGTATAAGTAGATCATAAGTGTAAGTATAAGAAGCTATGAATGATTATTATTGGAATCAGAATTTAACAGTTTGCTATGAGATAAATCCAGTTTTTATAGTGAAAAATGGAAGAAGTTGACGATGGCATAAGTTTATGGTGAAATAACTTAAATTATAATTTTGACATAACTAAAAGGAAAGACAACTCCTACCACTTATTCAGTGAATAAGAGCAGGCTATGAAAATATGAAGGTCACATATAATTTAATATTGATCTAGATACTGCCTAGTAGATGGCTCTCATTTTCCTATTGAAGGCTTACTTTATTCAATAACTAGTTACTCTGTAGTATTTCCCCTGCAACACTTTGAAATGTGGCCAGCTATTTTAGGCCTAACCGCTCTTCATATATATTATGAACATTTTATATGAGACTGCCACAACTTTATACAAAATCTATAGTATTTTTGCATATATTCATTCTAAGGCCAACTTTATAGCAAGTATTTTGTTAAAAGGAGTTGTCGTATTTTTCTTTTGCTCATATTTATTACTCTAGCAAACGCTCGCAATATCTTACATGATATGTATGTTAGTTTGACAGATTAAAGCTAATTTGGATGGTTCATTGTTCACAAAAAGTAATCATTGTTATGTTTTACCAAGCAGCTAAGAGCGAACATTTCAAATACACTGAATTGGGTCAATTATCTTACCTAGAATAGTTACCAGGACAAGCAGGTTAATGTAGTAGTTCTGTTCATATTAGGTACACTTGTTTGAACTTGCCCCTTTCCACATTTGTGTTACAGCTTTCAAAATCCTGCGTAAGCTATGCCCAAAATATTTATTTTTACCCTTCTACACATATGACAACCATCTCTATTTCTGGACACCAGCATACTACATCCACCATCATATATTTCAGTTTATGAACTTTCTGTCATACCTTCAATCCACTATTCGGACTCCATAATACTATTAGATTACCAACTTTTAAAACACGCGTGTTCAACTCACTCAATAATTCCTGATTTCTGTCTTTTCATTTTTTTTTCTTTTGGCATGTAATGAAATACATCATTTTGTTGACGATTACATATGCCAATAACAAGTTGTACATACTCAGTTACGTTACTTATAGACAAACCAGTTTGGGCTAAAGGATAAAACATCAATGATTCTCGCTTAAAGCAAAAAGACCACCCTGGAGTAATTTCCTGCCAAGGGCCAAAGGAATATATGATTAGGAGTGGTACTGCTGAGTGATTTCTTGATTTAACACCATGTACAATGTCACGGTCATAGTGCCACTGATAAACAATGGCATCTTGTCTGGCAGTCGTGCAAGTGTGTGTTCTCTTTTTTGCTTCTTATTAATATGTTAGGTTATAAACTTGGCATGCATCAGGGTCAAGGAGAAGTGATACATTATTTTCCATAAGCGGTTCAACGCTTCTATGATAGCTCAATCATGGGAGCATCACCTGCCTAGGATGCTTCTGAAACTGCTATTTATAGAAAAGATAGAAACGAATAGTCGCTCAGTTAGCCTAAAATTCCAGCTCGAATTTAGTTAGCAACAACTGATAGCCATAAGTCGATTATAGGATGCTTACAGGAAGACAGGCTAAATGTTATTTTGATCGTCATGGCAATAGAACTGCTTTTCCTGCCACAAGTAAAGAGTTTGGCAAACGAATCAAATCTGATGAAACCTGACCAATCCCTGTTTTCAAATTCAGTTGAGAAAACGAACACTGCTCAGCTTTAAATGATGAACGCCGAACCAGCACTTCTTACAGCATACTGGTTGAACAACTGTTTGTATTTTAGCCAAACTGCCTTTCTCATTCGAATTGAACCAGATTTTTACACATTAGCCTAAGATTTTGTCTTCATATTTGCAGTAGCTGCAGTCTTGTATGTTAGCGCAATTTTTTATCTGTTCTATTCATTTTAAACAACACCCTCATAACTTATCATAAGTTTTTCTTTCCTTTGAGCTCTAAAACTGTTCAGGCAGCCAATCATCTTTCTTATAAGCTTCTCTTTATCTATGGCCGCTGCCTATAAGCTCTAGGCTTTGATATGGTTTGAAAAATGTTGATACAACTGGTCACACAGGCCATTGCTTTCTTTATGGAGAGATTGATTTGAATTACTGCCCTGGTAAGCCCCCTCCCACCCACACAGAAGAGTGGCATGATTTAGCTGAGCTGCATATACCTTGTTTATTTACTCTGGTATCTCTTACCCATTGATTTGTTAACTCTGACGTGTTGAAAACGATTGAAAGTGTTTTTACAATTTAATTCTGTTTTGTTCCATTTTACGGTAAAGCTCGATACGATGGCAGAGTCACCTGATTACGATCAATACTTACGTAAGAAGCGTTTAAACTTTTTAACACTTTGAGGTGGCTGACTGCTTTCCAAACAAGCTTGTAGCACACTCGTATACAAAAGACTTGAAACTAATATGTTTGTAGAAGTCTCTAATGACAGTTGTTTTTGCAGGATCAGGTGTTGTGGAAAACAAAGCGATCGTAAACCTGAGATGTATAGTAGAGTAACTCCTACGTCGAACTTAATTCAAGAGTATTTTATGAATACTGACTCCGGGAGTTCTCCATATTTGTTAGGTTTCTGAATTTTATTATTTATAACATCGAATATTCTATGGTGAGCCACCGAAACAAACAGATTTGCTTTTTTGTTTCGGTTGTTAAGCATCGCTTATCATCACACATAAACTGACATGAATAACAACAATTATTAAAACCCACAGACAAAGGAATATCGCTATGTTTCCATGACGTGCATTATGCGCAAATTTGAGCCAATCCGCAAGTTAACTGCATCATGGAAACAGCGGAAATCCGCAAGCTAAACAAGTTTTCCATTTCAAAACACTTTATCGAATTTGTCATGCTTGCAAGTAATGAAAGTAGCACTTGCGAATGATGCGCATTAAAATACCGCGCCAGCTACTCAATTTTAAACATTTTCAATACTTTCGTTGGTCCTTTTTTGATCGAGTTTCAAGTGTTTGCGTCGCTAACACGCGCGTCGCTAACTGTTTTGCTACTTATTAACATATAGCGTACAATTCCTTACCTTTTTTCAACAAGGTGCTGGAGTCAATCCGCATCATGCGAATGTCTATAGAAACACTTAATTCACAAGGTAACGCAACTCCAAATCGGCAGGATGCGTGTCATGGAAACATGGTGATTATTACAATGAAACATGCGACCTACAGGTTGGTAAAACTTCATTGACCTTAGTGCCTAAGCTCTCAACTTTTCTGTTTGGTACATTATGGAGCTTTGCCAATTGGAAGGCTAGACTGAATAAATACCCATCTATTTGACAGCTTGTAATAGCAATTAAATACAGACAAATCTTTCCTCCAGCATAGCGAGCACTTTCCTGCAGGCTCTTTTAATTCCATTGAGGATAATGACAAATTTATAGCTAGTCTGCAACATTTATTCTCTGCCAGTCTACATACATACATTAGGCTGACTGCCATGTAACTACAAGCACTTTGGCTAATAAGAAACTAAAAATTATAAAAGGGGTCAAGGAACAACTGGTTACCGAGCATCAATGAGGGCATATCATTTTATTAAAGTTCCGCAACCCTCATCAAAGTTAAACCTACCGGTCTGTCAACATTACTGATTCTGTGACTCGTAGCAAAAGCTCCTCAAAGTCCCAAGTCTCCTCAAAGGCCAAAGTCTGAAAGTTTAAAAATAAATTTTTTTTTTTATAAAAGAGCTATTATTGCTGATAAAAACTTAATAAAGGAAGTATTTTAGGTGCTAAGTTTGCATTATAAATAACAATGCTAAATGAGTGAGGCGTGGTAGTTCTTAACATTTTTCTACAAAGACAAAACGAGAGCTGACAATCGTGGTAAATGTCAATAAAATGCTGCTACAACAGACGCTAGTTGCGGCACGTGCGCTGTCAACACCCATAATTAAATTGAAGTTAATAGAGTGACCTTATCATTGAACACAACTGCAGGCGCTACTGCTACATTGAGCCAGTATATCATTGGGTAATTGCTCTTTTCAAAAGTTTTTATTGGACGAATGCTTAAGTAGTAAAGATAATTAATAGAAGGTTAGAAACTTATCAGCCAGGGCTGTGAGATCATTACTGCTTCTGGACTCGCTTCGCTAAGATCAGGCATGAAGGACGCTAACAGGATTATGCATAACGTCGCTATTCTATTTTTAGCTCAGCTTTGCTCTTGCGTATTCACTGCGCAGGTAAGTGCTCTTGCGTATTCACTGCGCAGGTAGGTACTCCCAGTATTTGCATCTGTCTAATTATCCATTATTCTTTCTCGCTATGGCTTTTGTATTACGCATACACCTACTCGTTGCTGTCCACACCTTACATGTGAGACGGTGTGGCGCCACATCCCTGCACATTTTCCGTAATATAATACTATTCGGGTCTTTAAGAAACGCATGGTAAAACAACATAGAAAGGAAAAGTTGAAAATTTTAAAAGTTTTTCAATAAGGTATTAAAAACATATGCGCTTCTGAAAATGTGTGTAGCAAAGATTGCCTAGCTTGCAATATTTTGCTTCCTGCCGGTTTTTCTTTCCACAGACACTGAGCATGTTGCTATCTAAATGTTCAACCCCTTCGATCACATTTACTAAAATGAATAACAACTAGCAAACCCGCAGACAAAGGAATATGTCAAAATGAAGGAAGCGATAGAAATTCAAAACTTTTATTGCTGTATGTAATATACAGGCTGACAAACAATGGAAAGTTAAGAATGATGTGTACGTAAGAAAGGAAATGCTGCGAGACATTACAAGGAGGAATGTGAGATATTTAGTGCCTTCAGAATGATCTCTATCTTATTTACTCATTCTTTCTCTAGTAATTGAGTATTTATAGGTCTTCCAACCATTATATATGTAACTCTTTGAATCAATATGTATTTGCTGTTTCACTCCACCGAGTGAGGTCAAACTAAACTGTTACAAGTATGGCTTTACGTAACTTTTTATGAGTTGCAGCTGAGTGAAAAATATCGAAGGTAATAATTACCCGGTGAATCTCCGGTACAACATCGAGTCTTGATGGATATTTAACGGCTTTACAATTTAAACGCTTATATTTTAAGAGAAGCATGTCCTAGAGCAGTTCATAGCAAACCACAAAAACATCCTCATCCTATCTTAAGAGAGAGAATCCTCACTATGCTGCGAGTTACCTTACTGCAGGGAGGGAAAGCTGTACAAATAAAATTTGTGAAATTTTGAATACAACTTAATAACCCGGTACAAACCTTAGCAAAATTTGCAAGTATTATTATTATTCCTATTGTTGTTGTTAATATTATTACTATACACTATTACTATATGTTATTACTATATTATTCTCTATCTATTGTCTTTTGTGCTGCTAAACTGAAATGATGGACAGAATTCTCTTCAGACACTGTGCTGAAGTCTGCTGTTTGCGACTCGTTCTCATATTTTCCTATTACTATTATAATTATTATTTTATCATTTATTTTATTACAGCGTCAGAACTAAAAGAATAAACCGTCATGAACTTTAGCAAAAGGTTTAGTGTTACTCCATGCGCTCCACGTGCTATACTAACTATAGGTGTCCTTTTACTCTCATCGTCCATGATCATTCGGTCTCAAAACCTGGATGTCTGTAGTACCCAAATTTTTCATGTTCTTTCCTCACCAGTCTCGCATCTCTTATTATGTTTATGATACAGTATCTCTCTATGCTCACTATTACAAGATGATCTTCTTACCCCTATCACTTTATCTGTCTGTATGTTGAAGTTCTCCAGTGAACTTACCAGGGGTACTTACCACTGTACCAACTAACCAGCGGTACTTGGTTGTTCTCAATGTATATGTTTCCACATTCTGATCATACTATTCTTGTCTGTGCTCGTTGATAATTTTTACATATACTCCAGTATACTGTTGCATATACTTTAGAATGGTTGCATATACTTTAGAATGTCTCTGTTTGCATTTGTTCTGTGTGGTTTTACGGAGGGAGGATATCATTTTCTTGTCCCGCCCTTTGCATAGTCAATATATTACTATTAAGGTGTTAGAGTTAATTTTATTCTGACCTTTTTATTGGTGCTTATTATAATGATAGCGTCCGAACACAGTCGACACTTGGACTTGTTGGTATTTGCCTGCAATGAAGCCCTCACCAAGAGGCTTAGAGTTGTAAAACCTTGCTGGTGATACAGCACCTATTGAACTGCAATGATTTCCGTCTGTTAAACATGTTCAAGTCTTTGGAAACATGTTTGAAGATGTTTTTGTCATTACTATAAGCGTTCCCTCCACTATTGGGACTACAGCTCCTCGTACTTTTTACATATTTTATATTCTATTTTGAGGTATAAATAGATATTATTATTAATATTATTGTTATTATTATTATTGTTGTTATTATGATTGTTCTTCACAGTTTTACAGATAAAGCTAGCAATATTTTTCCCATCAACTTAGTTCCAGGAGGTAAAATAGATAGTATATACTTTTGTCTGTTGCGGGTAGCGTGTTGAATTAGTACAAGTTCCTTTACATCGGCCCCAAGCTTAATATTTTTATAGTATTAGTTATTTCTATCATTAATGTTAGTATTATAATTATCATTGTTATTTATTAGCACTTTTTTGGCATTAAATCTTTCTCTTGATTGTTATAGCTAATTATATTTAATTAAATAATAGAGAGATAAACACAACCTCTGAGAGGACAGACACACTTGTGCTTATCATTGCACCAACTTATCTCAATGACTGGTAGCAACTTGTCGTAATCACTAGACACAGCACACTATGTAGAAGCTGCTGAAGAGGTCAAGCACGTACTTGTGAAACACTCTGAAATTGTTATTCATGCAGTATATCTTATTGAACTGCCGGCTAGGTGACTACACTACTAGTACATGATCGCTGCATAAACCAAACGTTACATTAGATCCTGGAATAAGATTTTTATGATCTGTCACTAGTTTGACTTGCATGCACATTTTGCAATACTTCCAACTTCTAGGTTGACAGCTCTTAGCAAAAACTGCAAACAAATTTTGCTGGGATTTTTTAAGACTCAGTAATAATTTCTTGCTATTTTTTTATTGCAGAAAATATTTTAGACTTGATGTCATTGTTTATTACAGCGACAAGAAATTTTCTGTAGTATTTCACGTCAACTGCTACAATAACATTAAGTTTTTCTTTTTGCCTTTTTTATTGATACAACATTTAAGGTTAGTCAACTAAACGTCTGCCTACTCAGTGAGTTACATAAATGAAGTTGAAACTCATTAAACAAGCTTAAAAATAGTTGTATAATATTTAACAACTTTTATTAGAAAAATATCGAAGATTGTTAAGTCATATGGTTATGGGCTTTCAAAATATTTAAATTTTGTGTGAAATTAAATTTTAAAATAGTGACATAGGACAGTCTACAACCACTAGAGCAATGACCAGCAGAGACTAGATTACTTGTCGACATGCAAATAAAGAAATTCAGTTCAGTAAAAGAGTTCTTATTTGTGATCATTTATGAGTTTCACAATATTAAGTTTACTCAGACCAAGTCTCTAAGGAGACAATGATTACAAGAAGTTGGAATAAGCCTAAATATTACTGTCGAGATGAATTGATGGATTAAAAATTTGTTTTAACAGTTATACTCAGAAAAAAATAGGCAGAGAAATAAAAGTTCTTGTTTTGTAATTGGTTTGAAAAATCTGTTCACTTTGTCAATTTCATACCTATTTATATATATGTACTAGCTGTGCTACCCGGCGTTGCCCGGTTAATAAAAAAGTCTTTGTTCAGAAAATTGATTTGTATTTAACATATAACAACATTTCCCATTTTAACTTTTAAATTACATATCATGAGAGAAGTGTTTTGTGTAATTGAAATAAATTAAGAGAAATATAAAGACAACTGTAAAGGTTTTAAAACTTTGTCAAACAACTGTACCTTTCAAGCCGTTAGCCAGGCACATTGTCAATGGAAAATTCTAGTAAGCTAGATAGGCTTCTAGTAATCTAGATAGGCTTCTAATGACGGTAAGCCATGACTTTGTATTGTTGTCCAGCTACAACTATTCTAATAATAGCTATAGCCGGACAATCAAACCTAGAATACACATACGGACATGCTTTGAGAAATCTATATATATATATAAATTACTTTATTAGCAATAATTTCATTTCAAACAGGAAATTTTTTCAAATTATTTACTAAAAGACTCATAAAACGGAAAAAAGGGCAACAGTTAGCTAATAAAATGAAACAAAGGGTTTAAATAGGTTTTCTTCCTTCTCCACCAGTTTGTACACTTTTTTGCAGACATGTAAACTTGCTGTCAGTCTCCTAGCATTCTATGTTTGTTTCCTTAACTTAGGATCATTTTAGTATTTCATTAGTGTTGAGCTCCATCTTGAGTCAGTTAATAAATCCATCTAACTGTTCTCGCTTGTCGTGTAAACTCTATGAGTACCAGATTATCATCCACATGACTAGATACTGTCCCCTTGATGACTGTACTGTGAAATATGAACTCAGATTGTATACAAACCACTCATTCAAATCTTTTCTCTCTTCATGGACCATATTCCTTCCTCTTCCCGACTATTCCTCACTCTGTGTTATGTTAATGAGTGTAGAGAGTGCTGCCTTACTTATTACTTGCTCGAATGGTACGTATATTATTGATACGAATGGTTTGATGGCTGACGATGCGTCAAGTTAAAGTTGTTTGTTTTTGTTTCTTCACTTCCAAGTTATTATTGTTAGCATGAGCAGAAGGTAATTTATTGCTTGTTGTGTTATGCAAATATTGCTTCGCTTTTGAAAGGAATCTCTTGAGTATTCCTGAAGTTGAACACTTCCGGGATAGCCTTAGATCTACCCATTTGTTTGTGACTGAATGATCATTTGCCGTCGTGTCTTGTATAACAGTAAATATTCATCTATGTTATTTTATGAATTGACCTTTGTGATTAATATTTGCCAGAAAAGACTGTTCAAAATTATACTCTTTGCTGAATAACTTTGAAGGAAAAAGTCTTTAATTACAAATTTAATTTTTAATTACAAACCAGTTTATGCCACTCTCTGATTCAGAGTGTTATTTCAGAAAAAAATATACTTAAGAATACCGAGAAATTTAATTAGCTCCCTAGTAACAAGAATTTAAGTCCTATGTAGTCTGAAAATAAAAAAGTTTTTTAGCATAATATGGTAAAACATTAATTAAATTTGGGGTTATTTATCTTAATGTTGTGGCTAAGGCCTGGCATTTTTACCTCTTAGTAAGCAGCATTTGTCGAGCTTCCTAAGCCGATTAGAAATAGAAGTTAACCAATGATTGAACAGTTAGTCGACCGCTGATCAATCCACCGGACTAGAGAAGAGATTCTGCAGGGCATAATTTGCACAAATTCGTAGACAAGTGTTAAAGCCCTTATGCTGAAAATGGGAAATTTGCTGAATATGTTTGATATATGCTTGTATAAACTGGCTTTTTGGAGATTTGGATAGTTTTTCGACTCAAACTGTTGTAGCTGGTTTTTTGCTTGTCAGTTTAAGGAGATAAAACAGCTAGAAGATTCTTAGAAGAACAAGAAATTAACTGCATCTAAGTTGGCTTTCCGAAATTTTTTCAAACATTTATGACATTTACAAAATTGACCAAATCTCAATTCCTTCAATAGAACTTTATGTGATTTGTGTAGCCTGAAGCAAGACACTCTTGAATAGCATTATTCGATCATCTTGTCTGCTTTGGGTGGTCATATTTATCACCACACCTGGCCTCCAAGTACTGGGTTCCGGCTTCATCTTATGTTCACAGTTGCAACACATTTTAAACATGTGACTTTTCAAAACAATTCCCTGTTCCTATATCTAGTTGTATCAGCGTTGATTTTCCTCTGGCAGTTTATTCTCTGTAGCTAGGGTCATCGAAAAAATATGTAATCATTATTATTATTAGTATTACTGACCTTGTTGACTCCCTCAGCTCTTCAGCCAGCGATAAGTGGGTATCAGGCTAGGGGAGCCCCTAACTTGGGATATCTAACACATTTTCAGTATCCTCACTGATCCTAGTAGGGCAGAGAATTGTACTCTATCTACTTCCTTCTCCTGTATTTCCAGCAGCTGCATTTGCTCGTGTAAGTTTGCCACTGCTCCAATGCTCCCACTATGATTGGTACTACTGTCGCTGATGTTTTCCATATTCTTTTTCTCTTGCCAGGTCTTGATACCTCTCCACTTTCTCTTTCTCTTTTCTGCTATCCTTAGGCCTCCTGGCACGGCTATGTCGCTGCTCCATGTGTGGTCGATCTCTTTGTCTTGCACAACGATGTCTGGTCTGCTGGCTGGTATGAGTTGGTCTGTTTGCATAGAAAAGACCAACAGTATTTTTGCTTTGTCGTTTTCTTTTGTCTTCTGTTTTCTTCTTTTGTCGTTTTTTGCTTTGTCGTTTTCTGTCACATTCTCCACCTGATGCTCGTACCAATTCCTCTTGTGATCTAATCCACACCACTTGCACAGATTTCAGTGAATCAGTTGTGCACCCTTTTCGTGTCGTTTCTTATACTCGATTAACTATTATTATATTACTATCAGTGTTATTACTATTATCATTATTAATATTACTAGTACACTAGCGGCCTATTGTGCAGAGAGAGATTGTCATGTGTAACAACTGTATGTGCAATTATTCATAGATGTGTAGAGGTGGTTGAGCTTGCACAGATAGTAGCGTGCTTGGCCATGTCAAGCAGTTTGTCGATTCTCCCCGAGGCCCTTAGAGCTGTAGAGCTTTTTTCATGAAGTCGGTTGCAGTGAAGAAACAAGCTTAATGCAATTAGCAAATGTCTCATGTTTTTCAGTTAAACAGAATGGTTATTTGCAGGTTACAAGGTCTGCCCAAAGTCTTATTCAAATCCTTTTTATTTCTGCTCTTAGGTCCTGACATTTAAGGATTTTCTTATCTTCCTCTTTAAGTAAGTAAATCTCTGTGTTCATCTGTCAACTATCATTCGTCTGCGTGGTTACGGTGATGAAATTTTGAGAATGGAAAATCCGCTTTTCACTGAATTTGAACTTGAAACTTGTAGTTCTGCAGAACAGCGAGCCAATCCAATACACTAAACTGTCTTTGTCATACTATTGTATAAAAAGGCATATATTTGTGTTTCGCTTACGAAAATACTATTGGCCAGTTTGATGTTACGCGTAACGTCAGGTTGGCTTCTCGGCTATTATTATAGTAACAATTTAGCTCCTAGCTTAACAGGTAAATTACTCAAATTCATTGGGCAACTATTTTATTACACGTGCAACACCAGGCATTCATCTAGTGTAGAAAGTATTTATGGTCAGACCATTTTTTGATTACTAATACATCTGGTGTTTTTGCAGCTATGACTTCATTTGTTCTTATACGCATTTCATACATTACATTGATGTTATCATCCTTAATTACATTATTATTATTATTATCATTTTAGTTATTATTACCAAACTCTCTTTCAACCTTTGCAACTCTGTTCGAAATAAAGTTAATTATATAACAAACATAGTCAATCATATAAACGGATTCTAGGAGCAAGCGCATACGTGAATAAATGGATACAGTAAATTTTCTGAACTACCAAACAATAGATTGCTATGGTGTCTAGTAAGGTCCTGTAAAGGTCACATAACAATTCTATCAAATGCTGCTATTTCTGATGACAAATTGTTCTGTAAGTATATAAATATGTAGCCCTAATTCTTTGCAATCAACTTCATCATTATAAAATATTTTATTAGATTATACAACTTGGAATACAAAGTTGTATTCAGCTGACCTCTATTCTAAAAAGTCAGCATAGCATGACCTTTTTTATTTGCATCACTAAAAGATTGATTAGTAAACAAAATATATCGACCAGTCAAAAAATGGCCAAATAAAATTAAGAGAACTAACTCTAAATTAACCTCCATGTTTGTCTTTGCCAAGTTTCAGTAATTGCTGCTGAGGTAGATATCAGTTTGGTAGGCAGACCTTTGGGGGAATACGAAGACTTGTAATATAAAGCTCCAGCTATCACAGTGTCTGTTTCCCAGCTTCACTTCGTAGTACCTCGAGGTCAAACCATTTTCTGTCTCATCAGTTTTTGATCGTCTGTCAAGAAAACATCCATAATAAATTGACAATTCACGCCCCAAAAGTGCAGCTATATTTTTAGCCGGAGAAATTTTTTATGCAGTAACACGGTTATGGTTCGAAAAGTGGCAGTAAACACCATAATAAACTATTTTAAAGCTGTGTATGATAGAGAAATGTTGTTTGCAGGCCGCTGTCAGCCGCTACAGTGAGAAGGAGCAGTATGCAAACCTAGCCCGAGCTGAACTAGAGTGTGCTAAAAAGATAGAAGAAGCGAACAGACAACAAGAAGCAGGTACTACTATAGGCTTTATTCTTAATGTCTTTAAAACGATGCTGAATCTAGAGATACTCAGGGTGAGGATAATTCTGTAAAACACTGGTATAGGTGATGGAATCCTGGTGTCAATTTAGTTAGTATGAGTTTGGATATGACACCTCTCTCTCTCTCTCTGTAACATGTCATTGCTAGATTCAACCATTTATACATTTTTGTGGCTGATCGATTTTTAGCTCGCAGTTCTGCGTGTTAACCAAAACATAAGTACGTGTTGCAAGTGCCCGTAACATTCTGCAGTTTTATGTATAACTAAACACTCTCCAGTATGGCACGTGGTCTGCCACGGAATATTTATCTATGGCCTATTCTGTATTATCGATATTGTATGCGAAGACATTAGATCAGCTGCCAGCTCGGTTGCCTGCTCTCATGGCAAATATACCGCTTTAGTGTTCACTACTGTAGTACTCACTGCTGTAGTATTGACAACTGTAGTACTCACTGCTGTAATACTCACTAATGTAGTACTCACCGCTGTAGTACTCACTGCTGTAGCACTCACTACTGTAGTACTCACTGCTGAAGTACTCACTGCCGTAGTACTCACTGCTGTAGCACTCACTACTGTAGTACTCACTGCTGAAGTACTCACTGCCGTAGTACTCACTGCTGTAGTACTCACTACTGTAGTACTCACTGCCGTAGTACTCACTGCTGTAGCACTCACTACTGTAGTACTCACTGCTGAAGTACTCACTGCCGTAGTACTCACTGCTGTAGTACTCACTGCCATTCAAAGAGTTCTTGGTTATGTAGGAACTACAAAAAGTGGTCTTGTTCAAGTGCTTTTTAAATTTATCTGTTTATTTTTAGGACATTTTACCTTTCTGTTCCTTCTCATAATTATATGCTGCCTTCATAGATGCATTGGTCTCTATGATGTTCATGTTTTGAGTATGTCAACCCCTTGCTGTTTCAGTTGAGATGATTATAGGTACTCTTGCTGTTTGATATAGTCTACTCAGCAGAGGCGGACTTCCTGGGTGTTTGCAACTAACTCCATAACCTGCAAAAATATCCTGATTAGCATAAAAAATGATTGAAATAGTTTTCCCCTGACCAAGGAATTCAAATAAAAATTCAACCCATACGAAAATAGCCATTTGCTTGCCATTGCACTTAACAAGTTGGCTGGTCATTAGCTGCTGGTATAAAAACAGTTAATTGATTTAGGACATCCAAAACATTTCTTATTCAAAAACGTCTCTTTGAAGGATATTTTTAGCCATAGTTTGCCATACTTACCCTCAACTCGCTGCTCACTGTAAATGTTGTTGCTGATAAGTACGCTGGTGCACTTGCGTTCACTTTAAACCTTAAGTGTTTGCTGTAGTGATATTAACTCCTTCCACTCTCTTTTCTATAGATAGCTGCTATAAAAAGTACCTATCATTGAGCTGTTTGCTTTTGTTAAGCATTTAAACCACCGTGAAACATTTAACAGCTGTACTAGGTTCAGGCGAGCTGCCATATGCGGCAGCTTTCCGTCGAAGGAAAAGAATGTTGTCTTATTGCCAAAATCAATAAAACTATTTCACACTTTCTCTGGTTTACGACTACAATGAAACTTAGTGCCACTCATCAATTAGATATGACAACATTTCTGCATATCACTTCAAATCCAAGATAAAGCTCTGTGCGAGTAACTGGAACGAGAAAGTGACCAACGTATGACAAACCTATTCCGCTGTGGTCCATGTCTTGATAAAAACAATGGTGAGTGACTCACAGATAAACCCACTCTCTGACTAACTGTAGCTATCGGCTCTCATTAGTAAATCTGAGCTTATCTGTAAATTTCCTGCCGTCTGATGTATTCGCAAAACATTTCCTTGTTAAATACAGTTGGAATATATTAGCTCGCTAATTGATGGCTGAGTGTATTTGTGGACATGTTGGCTGGCATATCATTGAAAGGTTTTAAAAATATTAAGACATTGAGAGACGATTCCAGCAGCCATCTCTGTGTCTTTACTATAATAGGATAATACTTTACTAATATATATTAATATGTCTGTCTGTATGTCAATCCTTCCGCCATACATGGAAAAAAACTACAGTTAACCAGGTTTCAACTGACAACCTTCAGCTTGGTAAATTGACATATCTGTATTTTGGAAGAATCGTGCAGTTTGTTGTTACATCTGTAAAACTTCTATCAAACTACTAAATCAACACAAACCAAATAAGTCAAAAAACTTGACCAAATTAGCATAACATTCTTTGATCTCATTTAAAGGATTGATGGATCTTTTGTAAAGTGCTCCGTTTTTGTTAGCGTTATGAAGAATTAAAACTATCATTGTTTGGGAGAATACAAAATTTTTTTTTAATTTCGAAAGCATCAACTCTAGAATCTGATATTTTATTTATGCATTACAACCACAGCTCAAATTAAATTTAGGTGTATTTATTGATTATGTCATCCTTTATTTGGTAGAGAATGATGAGTTCAGCAGTAGGTTTTGAAGTGACTTGCAGGTGCTTGTAACTTCTGCTGTAACTGAGCTGGAGAGCTAAGATGACTCACTCCAACTTTCATGCTTTGAAAAGTAAAAAGTCTGATTGTGTCTCTTTTTATACCAGAACTTCTTTAGACAGAAGCGTGCTGCTTGCTGGTCATGTGATTGGGAGAGCCAGGCCAATCACAGGGCATTTTATGATTATTCACTTTGATCAGAAAGTTAGGCTAAAATATTGCCTCCAGATGATTTCTAGAATGTCCTGTCTAGCAATACTTCATGACATAACATAGGAGGGTCTGAGAACAGAGTAGCTAATATACTCATATCTGAATTATTTAAACCAGCCACACCGCAGGTTTAACAGAGAGCAGATGGATAAGGGTAAACGTATGATCATATTCTTCGTGTTTTGCCAATGAAATTATTTTTCTAGTTTTTTATTATTACTGCAATAAACAAATAACTTACAAAAAATCTGCAATAATCCAGCTCATAAATCATAAAATAATGCGAAGACATTCATAGTTGCTAATAATTTAATCTGCCAGCTCATCCAATAGAATTTGATAATCTATCACTTTAATGACCTTCTCTCTTACACCAAAGTCTCTGTTGCGGCTTCGCTGATGAATGGCAAGCTATAACCTCTCAGTCTATAAATTAGTGAATGATCAATCAAGGAATTACCTTAATGTTGCACGAAAGGATGCTGTGTACCGACGTCGTCCATTAATGTCTATATTATTTTACCGCTGGTTGTTGCCTCAGCCACCGGTGACAGCCTGGTGAGAGGAAGTCATTGAACTTTGTAAGAAAACGGCTTCACACTAAGTAATAATGTCTGGTGCCATTTAACATCTTGCCATGTCCTGGATAACACTACAATGTTGAGTTTCTCATACATCTGTTATAAGCACTGGATCGATAGGAGAGGACGATTTCTCGTGCTACCGATTATCTCAGTCTATTCATCACTTTACTGATTTTGTATAAACATTGTAATGACGTTCAGCCTACAAGTTTTTGCTTCATTTGTTTGAAAAAGCTATCGCTTGCAAAATTTAACAGCGCAGTTCCGATTGCCAACTCTATGTATTCTATATATGAATACCTTCATGAAATCCACATGATAATCTTCTTTTTTTCAAATCAGTTTATGACTAGAGTACAGACTTCTAATATTTAAAAAAATGCAACTGCCAAGCCGGAGAATTATTATATTACCTCACTGATTTGGAAATATTTTTATGGGTATGCTCAAGCCTGTTGTGAAATTGAGATGTTTTACCAATAATCTCTTACTAATCCACTGCTAAGCTGCATCTAATCACTGGTCCAGTACATCTTAACTCCCAAATATCTTCACGACCAGGATGTTTTGGTGGTCAAAAAGTGTCAATTGATTTGGTATATCAATTGATAGAGCTTACGTCTCTTTTCTTAAACTGGGAAATCTAGCTGCTTGGCTGTACTGTTACAGACCACTGTTGAGATAGTAATTGATTACCTATTTTTACCAGTTTGATTTGAAACATTTTAAGGGAGGGTCTGCATAAGCCCTAGTTTTAGAAAACTGATCTTCATTGATGATCAGTTCTTTATTTACAATATGTTCAGGGAGTTCGCTATTTTTATATAATGCCTTTAGTGTTTTTACATTAACCAATGAAGTTACACACCTTATCACAATTCATCTTTACTAGTCGCACAAGAAGAATTATGTTTATCTTCTCGTGGATTTTCTAAATACAAAATAATGGCTCAGCGTTACAAGAATCAGCCAATGAGAAACAAGAGATGCAAATGCGTTCTGATCAATTACCAACTTGATAGACCTAATGCTTAGACCAGATGACTAAATCATCAGTGCCTGTGTTGGTGGGAATACTAGTTTGATGAGGCATCTGTTAAATCAAATTTTTTGTACCAGAAAAATTGAATCTTCAGATAGTAAAAACTTAGTTAGATTCAGAGAGAAGTAGAGGCAGAGCCCATTCATTATTAGCTCGCTGAGAGTTCAGAAAATACAAGCGATTTGAGCTTCGGGTGGTGCACTGTCATGTCTCAAAATTTCTGTTGGTTATGCTGCAAAGTTAGCCAAATTTTTTTTGGAAAAAGGAATAATCGGTACTCTTTTTTACTTCCATATTCGCTGTTTGCCATCATATGATCTGATTCAACAAGTGTTGGATTTTTGTTTTTCACTTTTCAGACTGCATTCTTGGGTTAATAATATGTACTTGGTAGCTAAAAATCAGCAGATTGCTAATAGGTATTAGCTGTTGATTGGTTTCTATAAAAATACTGGTTGTTGATTGGTCTTTAGCAGTGGTACTGGTTGTTGATTAGTTTTTCGTAGCTGTGCTGGTTGTTGATTGGCTTTTAACAAAACTACTGGTTGTTGATTGGTTGTTTACAGCAGTTCTGATTGTTGATTGGTCCCTAGCAAAAACGCTGGTTCTGACAAGCTGAATTTTAAACTTTTGCGGAAAATCTTTTGTGTATTTTAACTCTTTGTTTTTATAACAAACATTGTCTGATTAACTCGCACTGTGAACACTCATACATTCTTCCTTATACAGTAGTTCTTATAAATGGCTTACCAGAGTGATGGGTGCTATTATTATTGTTTTTAAACTGTGAGACACCTTCTGTATTATTCAATTGAGACTTTTTGTTTTCTTAGAAAGTAGCTCCAATTGGCAGCATACAGATTATCTATCCTTGTATTGTTTGTGTGAGTGACCGGATCATAAACACAGAAACCGGTTGCGTAAGATCATTTACGTTGTGTTTTTGTATGATAGCCACAAAAATCAACGGAGCATGGCTTGGTGTTTTATGGAAATTGATTGGCTTGCTTTGTTTGTAACAATGAAAGAAATGAAGGATAACTCAATGTAAAAATACAGCTAATCTGGCTATTTATTTGCTGTTTTATCGTTCTTTGTGTGTCATTCATTAAGAGGTTACGCTACACAGCTAGCGATAGTTGTGAGCTCAAAGGCTGGTTCACACGATCTCACTTTGTTTTGGCGTTGATACAACAATACTTCGGAGATCGTCGATAATAAAAATGTTCACCCTATCACAAACCCAATTGCATTTGCATCCGCAAATACTCCATGACACAGTGTTCCCATTCCCATGTTTTTCCGTGAAGAAACCTTTTTTGTTTTTGCGTGCTCGAATCAAATACTAATCTTGCGGAAACTATCATGAACTGAAAATAATCGCAGTATCCGCGACCGCGAATTACTATCGCTGAAATGGTTCACATCGTACAGGCTGTCGACAATGCTCAGCCTAATATCGAGACAGTTTTACAGGTGCAAACTTTCTCGACGTATCCGCATTGTTTTTTTGATGATATGGATTCCCAATGCATATAGTCGAGGGATGAATACCAAAAGGACAACTACGACATACGGAGATTTGGCTTAAAGTGAGGGAACGGGGGATGGAATCATTACATAATTCAGCTATCGGCAACTGCAAATACTATGCAGAGTTGTTTAATATTTTTTAGACTGGCATTATGTAGAACATCTTAAACAAAGTTTAAAGTTGTATAGTGTCTTGGAAGTTTATTTTCTCCATTTTTCTGACGCAGCAAAGAAACGCAAAGTAACAGGTATGATAATTTGTGCCTCAAACTCTCACATGTAGCTTTTTGAGATAACAAATACTATGTTGAATATCTTATATCTTTTCTGCAAACATTGACAAAGTAAACTACTGTAGGAAAGGAATCTTCACAACTCCAGTTGAAGCCATTCAAAAATGCTTTTTTTGCATCTTGGGTGGCCATCAACAGGGTTTAAGCTGGCATCCTTCTAATTAGTAGCTAGACCATGACTGGCACTCCTCAACAGCTATACCTACCATTCCATAAACAAACAAAGATGTAAAAAGTATCACATGATTGAAAAACCAGCCGTCAGCGATTATGGCAACTTGCCAGTTGAACTTCAACAGTAGGTCCAACTTCTCAGGCTTCAACCAGCCCTGGAATTTTCCTGTAAAGTTAGGGCATGAAACAGAACATTTGTCGACTTGATCTATCTTTCTCTTGCCAAAATGAACAGCCGTGTAAACATGAGCCAAACATATGTTTATTCAATTCGACTTTCATCCCGTTCATTTCCTCCTTGTCATAGCTCAAAAAATAATGACACAGACTGCCTCGTTTCTATACGTAGAAAGCAGGATGAAGCCATTAAATGAAGTTTTTCTGCTCTTAAATAACTTATTCTTTGGCATTTTGTACGACTTCTGCTGACTTCTGGCTGATCCCTGACTGACATGTGGCTGACCTATACTGACCTAACCCTATTTAAGTAAACTAACTGTCCAGCTCTGTGATAAACCGACTTCAAATGTTTAGACCCCTACCACTGACCATATCATTGCTTGTCACAGGATTCAATGCAAGCCTGTTAATTCTATAAACACCGACATTTGTCGCCTTGTCACTTTATTTATAAACGATGTTATATATACTTTAGCAGCGCTTTCGCTGAGAAAGTGCTTCATATAATGTATCTATCACTGATTCGCTGTATAGCAATGAGTTTCCATATAAACTTTTTTTTTTGTATCACACAAATATGCATTGCATTCACTAGTGCAACTAGGATGGATTAGTAGAGTTTTAGGTTTGCTGGACTAAAAGAAAAATAATAAGATCTTTTCTGAAAAAGACGTATAATAGTTCAAAGTGGGATGTTATGACATACTATCATGAGATCTTGAGAAGAGCCAATGAAACACAAGACAATATCTGTTATTAGCCATAACCAACGGCCAAACTCTAGGGGCACCCTCCTACACTTGCACACCAGCTTTATTAGAAACAATTCCAGCTGTATAAATTGTACTGAAAGAGTATAATGGTGCTAGGTACTGTATAACTGCATGATGATGGCAACATGTATAATGTTATAGCTATAGTGATATCATAACCATTTTGCTATAGTGATATACTTAGCTTACTTGCTAGAGTGATATACATAGCTTACTTGTTATAGCGATAGACATAGCTTTGTTACTATAGTAGTACACATCACTCTATTGGTATAGTGTTACGTATAACCTTTGAAAAAAAACAAAGCATATCTTAATTGCTATTGAGCCAGATGGGCTTTTAAGATAATACAATATAATAATACTCATATCTTGCTGAAGAAAACTATTAAAATTGAGTCCTCATGTATTTATAAAAAATGAAAGTTTTATGATTAAGTCATTAGAAGTTGTGTTACACGTATTATTTATCATTTCACTCTGTGTTGCACTTTGGGTCTCACAGACTGATCTGCAGGCACGAGTACATTGTCCTTAAGCCGCTTAGCTAACTTCTTCAACTTCATAAGTATAGCTTCCTGCATTTGATTAGCCGTGAGACACTTTGTAAATGTTCTGGTTCCTTTTCTTGCTACAACAACTTTATCACTGTCTTTTCTTCAGATGATAGCGTCCTATCCTGTCCTATAAACTTTGGGGGCGGAACGTGCTGGCCCAAGGTTCCTGCTAACAGTACAGCCGTCATACAGTGTCCTGGTCATATTAACCTCTTCGACACTTCAGGTACAAATCTATATGATTAGGATTCCGTTAATGACAAAAAGATTATCCGGATGAAGACGGCATGATAGGAAAACAAAAAGTTTGAACTGAGGAATCACAAAATAGGAAATGGTATCATTTATTAGGATTTGTCCACACCTCAAAGGTTTTCCATTCATAATGGTGCTGAAAGTATGCTGTAGTATGTCTGTATACAGAGCTGCTATGATTTGATAGTGCTGTATGATAAATAATTAGCTTTTAAAAATGTTATCAGACAGCCAATTAAATTAGACAGGCTATAACCAATTAACCAATTAAAGAGGTTCCTTTTCTTCATAAAAACTAATGAAATTTTATGATGCTTTAAAGGAAATAACGGATTAGAGAATGATATAGGGCAACAAACGACGTTTGAAGGAACCAAAAGGCGACCAATTGATTTAACGATACATGATAACCAACGATATTTTCTGGCGCTACATGAATATGATAACCAATCACGTTTCACAGTCTGATATATGATAGCTAATAAAACAGCATATTCTTGTACAATGCTGTAAATTAGGTTTTCTAATAGTAAAGAGCACATTCAAAGAAAAACTTCATAAAGTTTAGCAGATTTTCTCAAAAAGTATCGGCGTTTTTCTATGATTTGTGATTGTTTTTCATGTTTATAGTGGTCTAATTTTTAGGATGTTTCAAGATTAAAATAGAAAAAACTTGATCGCGGTTCAAACGACAAAAGAAGTGCAAAATGATGTCACTAGTTGTTATCATTGCGATAGTTGATATCAGTTATTGAGTTCAAGTTTTTGTGTTATCCGTCTCTATTCTGTTGGCCTCTGCAACTATTATAATAGTCACTAGTGGCTCGGCTACCTGTCTCTCTTATTATTGATATCAGCTATTGTGTTGAAGTCGCAGCGTTACGTGTCTCTATCCTGTTGGCCTCTTTGCAACCATAGACATCATAATCACACTATTGCTTGATCTCAGCATTTAACCGCCATCAAATTTTTTCGATTTTGATCTTGAATAATCTTGGCAGTCAGATTACCTCAAACATCGAAAACAATCACAAATGATAGAAAAACACTGATACTCGATAACCCTGATAGTTCATCTTTAGCATTGCAGCGTGTTCGGTTTATTATGTATCTGCGATATGACTTGAATAACAGTAGAAATAACCAACTCCCATAGCGTTTAGAAATAACCAGCCTAGCCATATTGCTCATCACCAAACATGCTATATATTGACTGTCTGTAGGTAAAGCTTACAGGTACTGCATGAGCAATGGCACTTGGTACTTCGACAGCGCAACGTCTTATTCCATCATAGACTACAGAAACTGCTCTCAGCAGGCTGAGGATGAGGACAGTGATAGGTACGATCGACTGGTCCATGTAAGCTCTCAAACGATGCTATTTGCTAGTAACTGATTGCGAATTGCTGATGATTGATTGTGGATTGCTGGTTGGTGATTTGTGATTGCTAAATCTAGTAGCGGTTACAATTTATTTGTTATGTTATTTAGCATTCTCGAGTATCGGATCAAAATAGCTTTAATAGTCTTTTTGCGGCGGTTTCCAATGATAAAGCCCAAAATGGTGACTAAATCCTGAATAAATTACTGCTGGTTCAGTGTGCGGTTTTGACAGCTCATTTTCTAGATGCAGGTGTTCTTGTGCTTTATAGACAATTATGCCAAGTGTGCGCTTATAGGAAAGTTCTTAAAGGCATTTGCTACATTAGGGAATATTTCTCTACAGGATTTATAGGGTTCTCTACAAAATTTTTGCCAAAAATCGCACAGTTAAGGCTTAAACTCGCGATCAGCATGTCAACTGCTAAGCACGAGGTTTCCTGATAGTGTAACTAGTTTAATAAATAAGCAAAACTATATTTCTATCTATTACTTTATTGGCAATGATTTCATTTCAAACAGAAGAAATGTTTTTAAAATTATTCCATACATGAATCATAAAACAAAGGAAAAAAGGAAGGGCAACAGTTGGCTACTATTTGCAATATTGTCTTTTGGGAATCGTCGAAACATTCTAGAACTATTTGAAACATATGCATAAAAGCTAAGATAACCAACTGTATAGCAGAATTTTTAAAGTCTAATTGCTGAGTGGTGTTTAATGAAAGCTTGAGCTCATCAATATCCCTTCTTTTCTTTTGTAGACACATTTGAGACGTCTGGGTTTGGTGTACCTGGTTGGCTGCAGCGTCTCTGTTTTCTCTCTGCTTGTCGCTCTTGTCGTCATGTTCTTCTTAAGGTAATGAAATAAATTATGAGAGAAAAGGAGAGTGATGTGTAAGAGGACAAGGGTTGGTTGTGGGTACGAAAAAAATAGGGTAAGAGACAGAGAATAATAAAATGAACAAAAAACAGATCCAAAATGGTTGATAAGGACAATAAAACATACATTTACCTTTTCCTTTTTTAAAGCCTGTAAATGGCTAGTAAGATATTAGTAGTAGTAGTAGTAAAAGTAGTAGTAGTAGCAGTAGTAGTAGTAGTAGTAGTAGTAGTAGTAGTGGTAATAGTAGTAGCAGTAGTAATAGTAGTAACAGTAGTAATATTAGAAGGAGTAGTAGTAATATTAGAAGGAGTAGTAGTAGTAGTAGGAGTAGTAGGAGTAGTGGTAGTAGCATTAGTAGTAATAGTAGTAATAGTAGTAACAGTAGTAATATTAGAAGGAGTAGTAGTAATATTAAAAGGAGTAGTAGTAGTAGTAGGAGTAGTAGGAGTAGTGGTAGCAGCATTAGTAGTAATAGTAGTAGCAGTAGTAATAGTAGGAGTAGTAGTAGTAGTAGTGGTAGCGGTAGCGGTAGTAGTAATAGTAGTAGTAGTATTAGTAGTAATAGTAGAAGCAATAGTAATAGTAGTAACAGTAGTAATATTAGGAGTAGTAGTAATAGTAGTAGCAATAGTAATAGTAGTAGTAATAGTAATATTAGGAGTAGTGGTGGTAGTAGTAGTAATAGTAAGGGTTGCAAATGATCTGCTTCAGCTGATACTCTGCCAGATTTTCATAAAAACCAAAGTCATTGAATTAAACATATATAATAATTATTCACAGCAGAGCTGAAAAATCTACTATAATTATTTATACTAATTGTCATCGATGAAACTTCTGGTTAAATAATAAAAAGGGGCTGCTCTATTGCACCAATATAGTGTGAGCAGACAAATCCTAACGTAGCTGTTTAGTTTTGCGCCCAAAACAGCTAAGATCTTAGCTTAAAGCCTTTTCAGCTACTTGACATGTCAAACAATTCTTTGCATTTCTAAAACTCTGAAGAATGGAAAAGTGCATGAAATTTTGAGTCCTTAAAATAGGTAAAAAGGATAAGTATTACATCAACGATCCTTTATTCATATGTATGTAACCCTGATTGTAGTAGTATTTGACCATCTCTTTAGACTTGCTGATGTTTATGTAAAACGGAGAATGACTAAAATAAACATTTCAATAAAAGTCCAGCACTAAAACCATCATAAAATATTGAAATTGGCTAAAATATAAACTGAAATTGAGAACAACAAATGTTAGTCCATCAGTAAGAGATTCGGGTTGCATGATGTACCGGAGAAAGGGTATTGGATAGTTATTGATCTCACCACCTCCCATTTTGGAAACAGCTGATTAAGCCCAGTTAGTAGTGTGAGCTAGGCAGGGTCCAAAATAGTGAGGAGTGGAATTTAACACATATTATACATTATTATATACATTGCATGTATAGACATTATATATTAAATACCATATGCATATTATACATTATATATTTATACATTATATAGTTACATTCTATATATATATCACTATTTGTTTGTTGAACTTCTTTTTTACTTTGGTGAAAGACTGTTTCCGCATTCAACTTAATAGCTATGAATGATCATTATTTATTTACTACTTAACTTTTTGTATCTTTATCTGAAGTTACGTATCATAGTTATATACTCATAGGTGAACATACGCAATACCTCTCTCTCGGATATGTTCATGTGTATGATATAACAAATATTTTTATCTCTAATAGGTAATGCTGTCAAATATGTTTATGAGGGAAACACATGACAGACTCTCTTGCTATAGACAATCAGATATGTTCATTTGTGAAACACATAAAAAGTCCTATTTATATTGACAATCAGATATGATCATTCGTGAAACACATAAAAAGTCCTATTTATATTGACAATCAGATATGTTCATTTGTGAAACACATAAAAAGTCCTATTTATATTGACAATCAGATATGTTCATTTGCGAAACACATAAAAAGTCTTATTTCTAGTGACAATCAGATATGTTCATTTGTGAAACACACACCAGGTTGTGTCTCTAAAGACAACCAGATATGTTCATGTGCATCACCTATCAAACACTTGCTTCCCTAATTACAGTCAAGTATGAGTACAACTTAGTTGTGGTCATCCTTGTAGTTACCTTTTCTCTAATCACTTTCTAAATTTGGTGAAAACGTTCCTATCAGAAATGTGGTTTAGCTAATCAATTAACGGAAGACAAGAATGGCTATTAAGATATTCAAGTGAGCTTAGGTAAGCTATTATAGCTAGCTTTGAAGTGTGCTTCTCTAATTTCCATTGTTGAGTTAGCAGTACTGTTAAATTTGGCTGTACCTCCAACAGGAATGATGTCTCTAGAATGTTCTTTCCTTTTATACTTTATCCTGCACACTTGTTTATGAGATCAAGAGACAAGATTACATACATTAGTTTGTAATTGCAGTGGATTTGTTAATATATAAGCATTGTACTGATCACTCTGAATTTATCATTTACATGTATGTTACATAGTTATAATCGTACAAATTTACCATATTATTCATATGAGTAGCTCTACTAGTTCTCAAATTCGTATGAGGTGCATTTATTAATATACAGCTAGTGCATGTATTTTAACATGGCTAGCTCTAGTATTTTAGTGCCGGTTTAACAATAAAAATGTTAAGAAAGTTTATTAGACAACTTTCTCAAAACCTGAGAAGGTCATCAAATGCGGAAGATCAGTGTTTTCAAGTAGCATCAGTAGCTCTATAGTATTTTATAAAACAAGACATGAATAGTCTTATATGATGGCTTGTAAAATAACAACCTAACAACCTAACATAGCAGTCTTGTCTTACCAACAGTACAAGACCAGAACTGATCCCAGTAATAGTAATAGTAAAAATAGTAACAACACTCTAATCTAGATTAATAAACTAGGTCATAAAAACTATAGCCATAGAGTATTAAAACTGCATTCACTTCTAGCCACCAGTCAGGTACCTTGAACACAACCTATTTTAATGGTAGAGTATCAGATAGATATTTGAAGATACCCGCTTGCGCCATACAAAGTTGAGTTATCTTCCATAGTTGATAGCAGAATCACTAGTACTGCCCTATCCAAGCATTCACTAGCAACAGGTTAGTTACCATTCGTACAAGTCATAAGTCTCTTTTATAGAACTAGGGTGATGCACTCTGTGGTTGGCCAACAAGCCATGTTTTGCTAGCCCACATAATTTTTAAATAACTGTTTGCTCATAATTATAAATGCCTTTTATAAACTACCATAATCTCTAGTGATAGTATATATCTAGTATATCACTATTACAACACTAATAGTTTGATGTAGACTGAAATATTGTATGAATATCATTTGGGTGAGTAACAGAATATGAAAAGTAAATATATAATATGGAGAGATAACAAATGCAGATAAAACTAGCTGTTACCTCTAATCAAAGAAGACAAAGCAGAAAACCATACAATGGCTCCATAGATGCCAAGCATAACATTTTATGGCGTCTCTTATTTACCTCGCTACTGCTCATATGTGGTTACCTTCAGTGCTGTTGTAACTGTATATCAACTGTCTCTGTCACTATCACTGTTCCTGTCACTGTCACTGTTTCTGTCACTGTCACTGTTTCTGTCACTGTTTCTGTCACTGTTTCTGTCCCTGTTTCTGTCCCTGTTTCTGTCACTGTTTATGTCACTATCACTGTTTCTGTCACTGTCTCTGTCACTGTCATTATCACTGCTCCTGCTCCTGCTGCTGCTACTGTAACATTTACTATAACTATGACTGCAACTATAATAGCTGTAATCTACAGCATCAACTCCATATGTAACTAGGATTTTGCATCTCGGCTGCTTGAATTCACAAAATCCTTTGCCATAGCAGGAAGATCTAACTAAGTGATTCGGAGAATATGATTTATGTTCTCATTGCAGACGGTTACACTGTCCAAGAAATGCCATCCACATGAACATGTTTGTCTCCTTCATTCTCAAAGATATAGTGCAGCTCCTCGTCTACTACACGTCCGATCAACCCGATACCGTTATAGGTCAGCAACATGACCCGAATCAGTTGGATGATACCAATTTTCCCGACTTACTAGACAGAGAAGGGGTAGGAAAACTCAGCGTTCTCTGCAACAGCTCTGTAGTGAGAACGCTAACCACTAACCTGTTATCTGCTGTCATATTTTCTAGTTTTGTACTACTGTGATGGCAGAGGCATGACTACAAGCTAAACATTTTTATATGCTTGGTTTTATGAAAATGTTTCAGAATTGGCAATGCAAACTATTGGCGACCATCTGGATGTACACGAGGCTATCAAACCATGTTTGGGTGTTCGTAGAAGGTTTTTACCTTCTTACGTTGATCTTCATCAACACCTTCTCTGACAAAAGTAGCATCAGATGGTTTCTTCTCCTTGGATGGGGTGAGCAGTTAAGCCAATGCTAAACATTCTAAAAGCAGATTAGTTCTTTCTGATTCAAGGCCACCACCTGTATGTACACTTTGAATCAACTTGGTTACATAATGAAGTACCCCGCTCACATTCGCCAGAAATAATTTTTAAATAGACGCTATCACATTTGTCTTTCTGATGTGCATTCTATTTGCTATCTGAGGTTTTGCGCTCTGTGAAATGTGCCATCAAATATGTGCTAAAAACATGAGCCATACTGCTTCAATACTACATGAAAAATACATCTGTCATGTGGGTGACCTTTCACTGCGCTCATTTAAAGTTGACTTGTGACTCATCTACATATTTATTTTAGAACATTTTAAAATTTTACCAAATTTTTGTTTTCACGTACATTTTTAGCAAGTAAATTTCAAATGTTATTAAAACAAGACAGCGTTGATGGTTTGTTGATATACATTAAAAAAACATAAAAGTACTAATTTTAGCTGTATCTAGTGTATGTTAGAGTAAGTTACCATGTCTAATTTCATTCCTCACTCTACCACCACACTTTACCAAAATCATTGATTCTATTGACAATACATGTCCATTTACCTGTCTCTCAGGTCAAGTATCAACAAAAATCTCCTTTTCCTTATTACTTTTTACACATAACTTACTTTTTTTGGGGTTTTGTTTCATCGTCTAATTTGCTTTAAACTATTGATAATAAAGTTAATACTTTACTAATTTAGTATTTATTTACGTATTACATAGATCTATATGCTTATTTTCATACACACATATAGATTTATGTGATGCACCTGTTTTGCTGCTATATATCATTATACATGTTTATTGTTAAACAAGTTAAACAAACTAACACCTTTTTAACAGAATGCTTGCTTCCAAATTCGATGGTTTTAAGTAGGAACAGATCAAATAATGAAAACTTTGTATACCAAGGTTGGTCTGTATTAGGTATATGAGTAGGAACATCAGTTGGCTGCTAGAGTTGCAGGTTGTTTAGTACGAAAGCAGGTAAAATAATATCAATAAAGCCGTGCTTAAACTTTCAAATCCAACAATTATGTATATGAATTAACTCCCAGTTTTTATACATTATATCAATAACTCGGTTATATATGTATATTTATCATTAGGATTGTGTGGAGGTATACTCTCAGCCTTAATTATAACTTCTTTTAAAAACACTAAGGCTAGTAGCAGTGATTCAAGTGAAGATTATTTTTTATCAAGTTTAAACAATTATTTCTTTAAATTCTTTAAATATAATTATAGCTAAGTAAAATGATATTTATTGCATTTCATTTATTAAACACACGCTTTCATATATTTAATGAGCTTGTCTGGTAGTGGCATGCCTAATTGTTCATAAAGCAGATGGAAATTTTACCCAAAATCAATTCTTTAAAACAACAGAATGGTACAAATATAGCAGAAATCATTACACCCATTTCCTACTGTAGCGGCCTGTGTTTGCTATTCCGGTACATCTAAACACTTTTCAATGGCTTCATAAAAATGTGAATAAACCTCGGCAGCGGTGGCAGCCTGATTGCATCAACTAATCTGCTGACTAAATTTGATTAGTGCAGTCAACCCTTGACATACACAGCTAATCTGTCTAACAAATGCTTCGTATGTGGAGATGTTGGAATAAACATTCTAATGGGAATACGTATACATTGTGTTTTTCGAATTCATTTTTAAACTAAAATAATGATGAATGATTTAAATAGTTACTCATAGCACCAAAACAAATTTTATTACATAAAAACTCCCAAAAGCTAAATTTAAAGATTTGCATTGTATATCAAAACTATAAGAATAAAGTTATAATCAGTAGAAAGAGGCGCTTATAGTAACTTCACCTTAGAAACGCGTGAACTGAAGAGTAGGATTAACACTGCGCAAGTTCATTAGTAGAGAGTGAGATAGTAATACACAGTGTAACCTGCTCTAACTTACATTAGAATCTGATATTATATGAATTGGATTAATTTAAATAATTTAAAATATTTTAATTTTTCAGTTTTGATTTTTATCAACTTATTAACTTGGACAACTGTACTGTAATGTTTCGGGAAATGTTAAGCGCCATATTTTTGAAACTATATGTTTATATGTATTACTTTATCGGTGTCAGTCTCATTTTGAATAAAAATGTTTTTCAAATTACGCTATATGAGAATCAAAATACAAAAACAAGAAAAATAGGTCAACTGTTGGCTGCTAAAATCAAACACATGGCTTGATATATAGCGCTTAAAGTGCGCTACTCTGCTAAGAGAACAGATATATTGTATACATGTAGATATAGCTATGTTGTATATCAAAACATAATTGGTCAATTCGATCATAGGTCAAGGTTTGTCTAGATAAATAGTTGACCTCAAAGTCTGAGCTGTTGATATTGCTTAAACTGACTTAACAAACCATCAGAAAGGATCAGCATTGTTCTTAAACATTTTACTTATTCTTATTAAACTGTTTGACATTTTCTTAAAACTAAATAAATATATATAAAGTTTTAATTATGAAAGCTTGTCTTTAGGAAAAACGTTATGCAAAAGTAGACATAAAATGTCATAAATACTGAAGTAGAAAAATATTTAATCACGTTTTGTTTACAAATCTTTGCTTTAGGAGTATACTATACCAGTTGCTATGTACACGGTTGTAAGTAGCGATACACAACTAATGATGGGTGTATATCACAATACTCAGTTACTCATATGTTCCACTTTAAATGTAGATGTGTATATATGCTCAGACTTACAAGTACTCTGCAGTGCCTGCAGTATGTATTACTCACTCAGGTTAACTGTATACTCAAGGGTAAACACGATGATTGGATATTGTGAGATATACAATTACTCTATTTGCCCAACCGGCCCACATAAAGACCCGGCAAAAAAATCTTAGAGGTCATAGACTGTGATACAACAATTAAATTTATCAGGAGTAAAGATTTTAAGCTGACACCTTTTTTAAAGAGGTGAAAAATCGCTTCATTTGTTATCATTGTAGGCAGCTCATTGCTGTTTGTGATTCCATGGATGTTTGTGAGAATCTACCTTGATGACTATGAGTAAGTCATAAAAATTTAGTAGAATGTACAATTTCTACTTATCTATAGTCATGTATAGTTTTAATCTAGTTACAGTGCGCTTTTAAACTTCCATAGGAAGACCTTATTTCTAAGGTTATGACGCCTCCCCAAAATATAAGGGCATTAGATAAGCAATGGACTTTGAACATATAATTAAAAACATTCTACATTTTCTGCCATTGAGAAATAGAGTAATATATATTTGTATGTAAATGTTTCAATTTTTTAAAAATTTTGTAAGGGACATTTTCATATCTCGTTAATTAAAAAAATTATATAAGGAAAACTTCGGGCATAAAACAACCAAATATTGTTAATATGATTTATGCTCACAAATGCTCACAATAGAGTCTGTATGACAGCTATAAGAGAATTATTGAGTTATTATTTTTACTATTAAATTTTGAAAGAAGGAAAGATTATAAATGTGTCTTATAGCTTTATGGTGCATACAAAATATTGCATAAGCTTTTGCATAATATAGAGTTATTTTAACCATCTCTTGAAGTAATAACGAAACTAATAATTCCAGACAAACCGCACAGAAAAGTACTTATATTCAGTAGCTTATTTATGTTCATAAATCAGCTACTGAGTACTTTTGCTTAAAGTCTTAGACAAATGACACCATGATTAATTACGAAAAATTAGAAAAAAAACATTTTTATATTGTGCATTGTTGTCTTTAGACATGCTATGGTACTACGAAATTGTTTGTCGTTGCTCGAAGACAGTCAGAGAGGAGACCTGATTCAATGCTGCCACCAATGTATAAAACTGTTAGGGTTATATGTACTACTACCGCTGTATAAAGGGTTAATTAAGCTTATAACATCTCCACCAAAGTATCAGAACCGAACTCATAACATGTATTACATGTGGCTGTGGACCCTCATTGCTACGATAACAAATACACTCAGCTCTTGAAATTGTGGGGGTTTCAGGAGTTTTTGATATAAATAGTATTTTTACTTGGACATTTTAAAATTTATGGTGATCGAAACAAATATTTATACCAGATCTTAAAATCACATTGATCTTTATGTGGCAAAAATGACATTTATATTATTATGAGTGTAAGTTAACGTCAAGATGTAGAAAGACATTTGCTCCGTTGCGCTTAAAAATACAACAGCAATTAGGTTTTAGAGCTGACAGAAACAATCATTTTCTTCATCTGTTGTTTGTCCTTCAGACCTTCAAATGTCAAAAATAATTATTGCGCATGTAATTAATCATATAATCCATTTAATCCCGTGATAATATAGCTAAATAAATCGGCCATCTATAGAGATTTATTTCCGAATTAGCAATGCAAATGTTGCCTCGTCATATGATGGTTGATTGCGACTCGTTTGCTCCATTGTGTTTACCAGCTGTCCGCGACATGTTGTACAACATTTAATAAGTTATCGACTGAATGGCAAAGATTAGGTCAAGCAACTCATCACTAGTTGGAACATGGTTGACGTCTGAAGCCTATTAACAAGAATTGCTAGAGGGGCAGACATATTTGAAAACGGAAGGTGCTAAATGTGGTCATACAGATCTAATACAACTGACGTCTAAGTCGCATGCTTGAGGTAGATTAAACTAGACCAAAATGTTTATGTTGTGTTACATAATTAAAGCTATATGTACCTTATATAGCCAAATCCATAGGAGAGTAATTTTCAAAAGGACCGAGTGCAAAAGAGAAAGAGAGATATATAGAGAAGGAGAGGCAGAGAGAGGGAGAGAGTGGGACAGAGAGGAAGAGAAAAGAAAGGAGAGGAAGAGGGAGGGAGGGAGAGGGAAGGAGAGAGAAGAAAGGAAGGGGGGAAAATAAAGAGAGAGAGAGAGAGAGAGAGAGAGAGAGAGAGAGAGAGGGAGAGATAACCTTATAATATAAACCTAAACCATCTTTCACCAACTGCTATATATCTGCAAGGGTCAACAGCTCCAATTTTAGCACACTCATAGCTTTTGCATATTTGATGTTATTATATCTGGAGGTGTGACAAAGTTTCTGTATGTCTACAGGTAGTTAGGACCATATTTATATGTGCATCACTCCAGTCCTCATTCATCGATCCTTTGGGTAGACCAAAATATGACAATATTGGGTCAGCTGTATTGATATATTACCATATGTACTTTTTAGATGCTGGATGGTCTACTACAATATTAACTACCGCTGGATCATAGAAGTTCCTATAGCCATCTTAATAGTTGTAAGTCATTTCAGTTTATCTTTTTGTTGTGAACTCTCTGCAAATGCGTGTAAATCCTTGACCTTCATTCAGCCTTGTAAACACTAAAGCAAAGATTTTGATTTCAGCTACAATTCTGAAAAAAACCTCACTTAGGTCAATTTCTTAACATGTTTAATAATCCCATGACCAAACACGAGCGAAGCGAGTGTCTTTGGGAGCTTTATGATAAATGCATATGTGCACACAACTCCCGAAAAGTATCCGTTAACAGCCATACCCAAACCCTTGTACCGAAATCCCATCAACAAATTTAACCATTTTCTTTGGAGTCGTTTAAGTATAATAATCATACAAAACACCTATACACTTATTTAAATATGTTACCAAGTCTGAAAATTGTCAACAATGTCCTAAAACTTACTTAGCTGATCAGATGATACATGACTAGAAAGATTCATTTGGCCTAAAATCGCCATTAAAACCTGACAAGCCTTTTTACTCAAAATTAAGACCGGCCAACAAAACGCCCATAAAGCCGTGCGACTGATAGTAGAAAAACGTGCACACTTCACCAGTCTATAGCATTGTCCAATTGCCCAAGGTCTCTGTAATAAACGTAGACCGTTTGTTTTACCTTCAGTAAATCGTAACATTATGGCATTGCAATATTGATTTACAGGTACGAAAATGTGGTACACAGTTTATCAGCCTATGTTTTTTTGTCCAATTACCGAAGGTTTCATTAAATTATGTAGAACATTAGCTAAATTTTTTTACATCTTATGTACAAGTTAGGACCGAACTACAAAGCCCCTCTATGACAAGAACCTTTCTTTATTTTGCTCCAGTTTGCAGAAAACTTCCAGGCACAAGTGATTGCTAATGCTTGCTTTCTGTTGCATATTGCTGTCACAACCATTCTACATTCAACACAATCAACTTTTAAACTGTGTATATTACACAGCAGCTTGCCATTTTACTTGTAATATTGCATTTCTCCTATTGCAGGGGAGAGATATAAACATATAATCTTTTCCTTCCATTATTGCAGTTTGTTGTACATAATAGCATCCAGTACATTACATCTACAATTGCAGTTATCCTATTGCACTGCAATGCCATTTGACTGCTAATGTTGCATTTCTCAACCAGCAGTACCCTTTCTTTTTTCCATTATCACTATCAATCACTTCCAATCATGTAAACTAGTTTAGCTTCTTGATAACGAACATTTAGTTTTTAAATAATAATTTGAAGTTATTAAAGCGAACAGGAATTTTCTCCCCCTTTATATTTTAGCCAATCACTTTTATTGTCATTACATTCATACATTCTAATCACAGTTTAAACAAGGTAGCATTTGCAAATAGTACAACTTTGGTGATGGATATTGTATTTTAGTTGAATATATATCTGGATATATCCCTATAAATATTTCAACAGAGAGGAGACAACTCTGTATCCATTTGGATATTGATTGTACAACAGCTAGTAATGCTTATTAAGCGCAAACATTAAGTAGTAATGGACCACGCGTATTGAATATTTACTACAACAGCTTTATATGACTTTAAAAGACCATTAAACAATCAATAACCCACTGAGTAACTCTAGGGCTTGTTAGCACAGAAAGTCTTACTGAGTCGATAAGAGAGAGCTGGAACTAGTAATATTATATTATTTGCATGCAAGCTCTAATATTTGCTTTTTACCCTAACTAGGCTTAGAAAATGTAGCACTTGACTTTGACACTTTAACCAGACGTTATTGATCTCTATACTAGTGTCAGGTTTCATTGTAAATGGTTTGTTGAACATAAAATTTCTTATCAACATGTTGAAACCACAAAAGAGTAATTAACAGCAAAAAACTGGATTATTTTATTAGTTTTTTTCTTAATATTTTTAGGGGTTGTTATTCTTTTACATAATTGTTCCTGAGGAATCTCCATTAAGTCTAAGCAGACCATTTGAAGCCTAAATTTCACAATTTAATAAAAGTGAAAATAATGTAAATAAAATTGTGTGTTAAATTATTGAAATAAAGATGTACGGAATAATTTTCAACTGCACAGTTTTTGTTGGTAAAGATAAACTTACACAAAAATTTAGTAGATTTTATGCAGCGTTACGCTCTCCATTTTGCTCGTTTTACAGCTATAAACGGCATATTCACGCTTTTGCTTAGTCGGCATGTTTTTAAATGCAACCATGTTTTGTCGATGTGAATATGAAAACATCTTGACAGTCAAATCACCTCAAACATCACAAACACTTGCAAATAATAGAAAAATACCAATACTTTTTAATAAAGTTTACTAAAATCTTATGCGAGTTCATCTTTAATAAATTCAAATATTTGTTGCTACAGTTTTACAATAGAAACATTTTGTGTTTGTTCCAGTTAATGACATTTATTAGTATGATTAGTTGTTTACGCTTGAATGTTAAACTGAAATTTTGTGAAATCACCGTAAAATCTAAATCTCTAATTGAACGCCATGGCGCTCTATTTTTTAACCCGTCATATATAGTGGCAGTCAATTGGAGGTGGCGGCCAAATAAAGGTGGCGTTCAAATAGAGGTGGCGTTCAGTTAGAGGTTTTACGGTATGTCATATTATACTAAATAGATATGGATGCTTGCCATAGCAATTGCAACAAACAGTTTTTAAAGGTGCGTTTGATAAACTTCACAAACTTTTTAAAGTGATAGCTCTGGCATCTTTAGATTTTGTCGAAACTGAATTTAGTTGTTCCTCTTCCGCTCTCTATGCAATGTATTATAATGGATCAGCGCTAACTTGAGCTAAAAATGCAAAAGGTCCAATTCGCCAATTTTTATGTTAGGTATACAAGGCTACCTCTGTCATTATGAAATTGCTAACAAAGCCTTTCCTTTACATTATCTATCGTGGAAGGTTGACAATAAAAGACATCATATTATGGAGAAACTAGCAAGAGCTGTACTAAAATTCACCAAATTTTGGCATACCAAGCAAAAGCATAAAAGCAGAAAAGAGAGTTATCATACCACAATCTGAAGATATTTTTTAGATGCTCATTTGATTTTAATTTTAGGTAAACTTCACATTCTTTCTTATCATCATCCGGCTCCTTTTCACCAAGCTGAGAGCTTCGGCATCAAGCACCCGCGAGTCAAGAGTATACAGGTACTTGTAAGTATCTACTCAAGTTTGAGCTTAGTGGAAATTATCTCACCCTGGCTGTTTAAATAAAATAACAACAGATAATTTCAAGTGTACTTATTTGTGTGTCAAAAGAATCTTTGTCTTGTTTTCATACTGTTCTATTTTGTGGTCGTAAAGCCATTTGTCGTAGTTTGCTTGTAAAGTAATTGTGATGTAGTTTTATGCCTATGTGCCTCTCACCTCATCACCAAGAGTTGCTGTAGATGTACGTTTCTTGCACTGGAAAATTCATGTAAATGGTGTTTGTGCTGTTTTGTAGCAACTTTCTGTCAGTTTTTTATTCATCAGTGCTTCATGGCAAGATACCTGCTTTTAGTAATGCCATAAAAATCTTGAATGATTAAAAAAGAAAACTTTCTATTCTAACAAATCAAAACAAGCGCTTCTGCTCAGCCATGCAATGCACCGATGAATTGAGCTGTGAGAAATCGGTAAGGTCGCTTGTGGTATTATGATTTAATAACCCTCTTCCGCTTTTATCTTTCTGTCTACTAACTTCTGCTTCATTACTGTTTTACTCTATTCAACCCTCTGTTCAGATCTAATCTTTTTTGCTTCGGTGTTGCCTTGAAAACTTAATTAGAGGTTGTACCCCGTAACATTAGAGTTTAATTCAAAATTTTACTTTTATGCTAGATAATGCTCTTTTATTTATACCAAATACATGGTTCCTTCTCTCTTAGAAACTTTTCGGCTGTTAAAAAGGAACATACACTGGCTAACTGTTGCTTTTTTTCCCCTTTTTTTGTTTTACTATTGTTGTATGGCCTGATTTGAAAAACATTTCGATTTGTGAAATGAAATAATTGCCAATAAAGTACTATATATATATATATATATACAAAGTTTTTGTAGAATTTATCAGAAACTATCTGTATTTTTTATCTTTTGCGATTGTTTTTGTTGTTGGAGATGATCTGACTGTCACAATGTTTCAAGATTAAAATCGACAAAGCTTGATTGCGGTTAAACTGCTCGGATGAAAAATGCGTGCGAAGTGACGTCACTAATTGCTATGTTACTATAAAATTCAAAATTAAAATCGACAAAACTTAATCACAGTTGAAACGCTCAGAAACAAAGTATAATATGTGCCGGAATGATGCCATTAGCTGTGTGTCTGCCTGTCTCTCTCTCTCTCGTTATTGATATTATCGGTTATTGTGTTCAAGTTACAGGGTTACATGCCTTTATTCTGTTGATCTCTTTGCAACTATAAAAGTCATAACTGCACTTTTGCTTGATTGGAGTGTTTTAACTGCAGTTAAGCTTTTTTTAAATTTAAGCTTAAAACATCCTGACAGTCAGACCACCTCACACATAAAAACAATCGGAAATGATCAAATCTGATAAAATCTACTAAAATTTTGTGTAAGTTTATCTTTAAAAACACTGGCAGTCTGCTTTTGATTTTTTTAGAAAACTAGCCAAGTCAACTCTCATACTGATTCCATTGTTTGGAGTTCACTACATTGTCTTCCTCTTTGCTGAGTTCAGTGAACCAGCGCAGAAGCTCGAGGTTGTCCGATTTTACTTCGACGCTCTAATATCTTCATTCCAGGTGAGACTATCACTAAATCTCCATACAGCGATAGTGTAGTGACACTTGGGTGTTCCAGTGCTGCAGCTCTACGCCGGGGTCAACAAAAAGATCAAGTTTCCATAAAACCCTGTAGTAAAGCGATGGTTATGCGATGTCTTATATCAAAGCCAAGCAAGATCTATGTGCATTCACAAGTGCTACGGTGATGGCCACCAAGGCCATTTCCACGGCACGAAAAATGGGTGTTGCTGGAATGTTTCGTTTCTATCCAGCAACTCTGAATCACGACAGAATGAAAGTGACACGGCTATTGCTGCGCTATTGCTGTATGAAAACTTAGTAAATGTGCATATAAATGCGTTATGCAGTGGTTCTTATATCTAATGAAAAAGCATGCATGAGTCAGGCCCGTATTCTCTGGGGCGGCTAGCCGGCTAAGCCGCCCCCACTTTTTTAGGAATTTTTGGCGGCTAAGTACAGTCAAACTTGGATAACTCAGTGTCGTATAGGGAGTACAGTCCATTCAGTCCCTATACAACACTCGGATAACTCGCCTTCGGATGAAATGTAAAATTTTATCTCGAACACATGGTTAACTCGAGCGAATTTGTTTGGTCCGTTCCAACGCAATGATAAAATTGCTTTAGATAACTCGACCTCAAAATCATTAACTCGAACAGTTATTTGCCCGACGGCTACGGGAAAGGTTTTTATCGCTGTAGAATATCACTTTATTTCAAGCCATAAAAATAAACATCAACATTTAGTAGTTCTTAGGCGTCATCATTATCATCATCGACAAAATATTCTTGTTAACGACTTTTATAAAGGTTTGCAAAAGATCAAGTTTTACCAGACATCCGGTTGGCAATAGCCCATTGAAAGCGTGGAAACCTTCGCAAAAAATCGGCAAAATTGATCTTTGTTAAAACGCTCAAAAGAAAAAGATGTCTTTTTTCTGAGCGTTTCAACTGCGGTTAAGTTTTGCCTATTTAATCTAAAAATGTCCTGGCAGTTACATCACCTAAAACAAACAAATCTCAAATAATAGAACAAAGTTTATACTTTCCGATAAAACTTTTTAAAACTTTACAAGAGAGGCCAGGTTGAGGTCTTACATGAGAGAAACCTATTGGGGGCTTACACCGCCCCCTCAAAACCTTCAGGTGTTCATAGCTAGTCGCCTAACATTTGCCGCCCCAACTTGCAATCAGGGAATACAGACCTGGCATGAGTAACAGAGCAAAGGCTATTAGTGTGATAATTGAAGTAGATTTCTTTGCTCGATAATGTCTGTAATTAGAAGCCAATGATGATTGTCTTTATTTGAATGAAGACTGATTGGTAATTTAACTTTCTCCTAGGGTCTTATGGTGAGCTTTCTCTTCTGCTTCATGAACGGAGAAGTGCGGGCGGAAATCATAAAAAAGTGGAAAAGATGGCGAACTGTGCGCACCTTTCATCTACAGTCATCAGCAACCGTCTCTCATCACCTAACCGTCTCGCATTCAATAGGTTCTGACAATGACAGCCTTACCTTGCACAGGGTGCCATCTAGAAACGCCTCGATACAAAGTGCCAATTCTAACAATGGTCCAATGTCAACTCTCATAGAAGAGTCGCAAATCCTTTTGTCGACGGACAAAAATCAAAATGAAGTAGAAACCAAAGAAAATATGAATGGCAGCCATTCTTAATCTAATCGAGTTTGCGAACTGATTGTTCTAAAATTTATTTTTAACTTTATACTTTCAAATGCCTTTTCTAAAGCTGTCAACATTAGCATTACCTATCTATTAGATAAGTGGGTTAGTAGCCCAACCCGACCATATCACTTAATTATTTTTTTTAACTTATAATCAATTGAGAAAGCATCAGTTTTTTAAATGCCTCTTTTAAGCATATTGTTCAAAACAACAGCATTCTTGTCAGCTCAATTTATAATAGCTGTAAATAGCTTTATACAAGTACTTAATAATATATAGCCAAAGGTAATCTATATATTTATTTGCTGATAAAAATGTGCCATGCAACTTTCTGTGATATTTCTATGTATGTAAATATTGTCTTACTTTTAATAAAATATATGCAATACGTAAAGATGGAGATAAGAAATTGGAGAAAAGAGCACAGGTAGATTTTAAGCAGAAGTGTATGACAGCCTCCATACTAACAATTCTTATGGCAAAAAAGAGGGAGTACAGTTGAGTTAGTTTTGTGTGTCACTTGTAAAAAGGATTAAAAAAATTATTGCAAATGAACATGCTCTGCAACAGAGTATATGTGGAAATGTATGCACATCGAGTAGATAACTCCTCTTGCTCCTCTTGGGGTTTCACATTTTTGTTACTTGCATCCTAACATAGCATTTAGATTCTAAATAATGAACAAAAATTTATTTATTTGTGTTATAAGACTATACTTTGAAATTACACCAACACACTATAAGAATGATTGGCTGTGCTTATCTTTGCCTGTTGTCTGTATATAGATTCAAATTATAAATATACGGTAAGTGACTAGAACCTGGCAGCTGCTGAAACGAGTAAGTACTACCATAAACAGTCCCACAAGATTGATTTATAGTATGAGCTTCAACGCTTCCAATCACAGACCAGTTTTGCTAAAAGTTCATTTGTACCTTTGTATAGATGATCAGCTCACGTTGTATTTAGTTACAATCATCAGGAATAAATGTTCCAACCAGTATGTGGTTTTATATGCTGAACTATGTTTATCCAAGACTGTAACATACTTTGAGATTTCGCATTTGAAAAATTTTAGAAAAATTATATGCCTATCTCCACATCAAGCTGTACTTAAAGACGGAGTGTAGCTGAAAGCTACACTCAGTCTCTAAGCAATGTAACTGAAAGCTACACTCAGTCTCTAAACAATGTAGCTGAAAGCTACACTCATTTTTCATACACTATTCCTAAAACTGTTTATAGACTTAGTTCCACACTTTGTGTTGAACGCTCTTTATTAGCTTCACTTGAGTATTTTTCTTATAGATAATTACTTACTACTTACTTACCAATAACTATTTTTTACTAATTATTTACTGCTAAAGTTAGTAATTATCTTATAGATAATTACTTTTGTAAAGACATTTATTCATATAGATAGTTTCTTCACTTTGGTTGACCCAAGTTCACCTTAGCTCAAGTCTCCTATTAGAGACCTGGGAGTTTGAGCACTTACCTCAAACTCTTAGCCAATAGCCGCTTTTCTGCAGCTCACTTGTGTTTATTGTTGCATGTAATGCTTCAATGACTACTGGCATCACAGTTGCTCATACATGCTCTCACTTTTCAGTCTCCTCTTTGAGTGGAATATATTTCTCCACTTTTTCCTACTCTTTGCTGGCTACGTCATAGACATTGGGTACTGCTGTACCTATTAAAACAGCCGTCTAGGTATCCTTTTCCACCACTGCAATATTTGGCTGGTTTGCCAAGATGCGCTGGTCTGTACAGATGTAGGGGTTGTGGAGGAGCTTAGCCTGATGGTTTTTATTGACCGTATCAAAAGCTTTCCACCAGTGTTGTGGTTTAATGATTCTATACTTATCGCACAGACTTCTGTAAACTATACCTGTGATATGATTATGCCGCCTGATTATGCACATCAAAATATTAGATATATATTAATCTTTTATTTATATGAAAAATTTCTGTTTCTCATCAGTATAAATTCAAAAATGCTAATTGTAAATTTAATCACATTTCATAAATGTAAGTTTTGCTGCAAAGACATAAATAACTCTAATAATGTGAAATACGACAGAAATATGACAGAGTTTAAAACAGCAGGACTTATTCTTATTACATGCTTTAGCTTTTTTCTTGCTGTAGTTTTCTTCCTTAGTCCTCTGTTTTTATGGTCAGGCAAGGTCAGGCAAGGTCAGGCAAGGTCAGGCAAGGTCAGGCAAGGTCAGGCAAGTCCGGTGTCAATATTTATAGATAACATTCACACTTACTGCAAGTTTTTTCTATGATGTCCGAAGTATACAACATGCATATGTTATGGTAAAGAGTTGATGCACCATGTTTTCATTTCTTTTTATATAAGAGGCCCATAAACATGACTCACATCAGTAAGCTGTCATCTCAATCTTGCCGAACCTTATGATAAGAGAGTTGTCTCCTTCATCCAGTTTATTCATTTAATGCTTCCATTTGGTACTTTTATGGTTCTGTTTAAATATTTACGCAAATCTATTATTTTAATGCAGTAAAGTACGTGCCAGTTTTCTGAATGAAATTAATACTTATTGTGAGTAACTTTAAACTTTATGTCGGGGAGTTAGAGTTTCACATAAACTGATATTTTATCCCAACATCCAACAGTGGCTTTGGACAGACGCACACACGCACACACAGACGCTCTTGTTGCAGTAACGACTTGGTCAAACTAAGAACTGTTTTGTATTATTTATATTATGCAGAGGAGTTTCTTCTGTAGAAACCTTAAACTTCTCTAGTATCTGTTCCCTAGTATGCCAACGTTTGTATTCATAATATATACTTTTACTTTTTGTGAGGTCAAAGTGTCAGCTAGTACCACTAACAATAGAAAACTGGATTTTTAAAAGTATGTTTTCAGCATTTTATTTGTTTCAATGCATAATGTGGCATTAAATTAATATTATCATTTGAACAAAACACAACAAATACATCTATAATACAATTAAAACAATAAAATAATAAATAAACTGTTGCGCAATAAGTTAGCTAGTCCTACAATAATTATATAGGTATAGAAAATATACAGAAAGTTCCAATGCTTGATTTCCTCACATATCAATTAAATTAGTCGACCTCTTCAACAGTGGGGCCTTGGGTAGATGTCCCGTAATTCTGGCTATCGTCCCCAGAAGACTGATGAAGTTTAGCCATAATAGGAGAACAAGTGCTTTGCAGTTCTTTAAGCTGGTGTTGGTATTCATCTTCCTCCGCTAATTGATTGTTATCCATCCAGTCTATCACTTTTTGACATACATTCTTGACCTTAGTTGTGTCTTCAGATAATAGCTTAGATTGATTTTCTTCTGCTGCTTGCTTGTATTGGTAAACAGAGCTCTCGAGCTGATTTCTCGCAGCGACACGCTTTCTCTGTTTTTCATCTTCCTCTTTGTATTTCTCAGCATCTGCTAGCATCTTGTCAATGTCCGCCTGGCTGAGTCGTCCTCTGTCGTTAGTGATGGTGATTTCCTTCGATTTACCAGAGCTTTTGTCTACTGCTGACACATTGAGGAGGCCATTCGCATCAAGGTTGAAAGTCACCTCTATCTGCGGCACTCCCCTCGGCGCCGGAGGTATTCCGGTCAAGTCAAACGTGCCAAGCTTGTTGTTATTGGCTGTCATAGCTCTTTCTCCTTCAAACACTTGAATGGTGACAGCTGGTTGATTGTCAGCGTATGTTGAGAAGATCTTGGTTTGTTTAGTTGGAATTCTCGTGTTTCTGTCTATGAGGTTGGTCATTACTCCTCCGGCTGTCTCTATTCCTAGAGACAAAGCAGCAACATCTACCAGAAGGACATCTTTAATCACATCATGTTGATCACCTGACAAAATGGCTGCCTGAACAGCAGCTCCATACGCTACCGCTTCATCAGGGTTTATCGATCGGTTGAGGGGTTTTCCTCCCATGAAGTCTTGCAGTAACTTTTGTATTTTAGGAATTCTGGTTGAGCCTCCGACAAGAACAATTTCGTGAATATCTCCTTTAGGCATTTTCGCATCTCGCAAGGCCTGTTCTACCGGTTCAAGAGTTCCACGAAACAGATCACCGCAAAGCTCTTCGAATCGGGCTCGAGTAATGCTTGTGTAGAAATCGATGCCCTCAAACAGTGAGTCGATTTCGACGTTTGCTTGCGCACTGCTCGACAAAGTTCTCTTTGCTCTCTCGCAAGCTGTTCTCAGTCTTCTTAAAGCTCTCGCATTTGTTCTCAAATCTTTTTTGTGTTTTCTTTCAAACTCTTTGGCAAAGTGCTCTACGAGACGGTTGTCAAAATCTTCTCCTCCGAGATGAGTGTTTCCAGCAGTGGATCTCACCTCAAACATCGATCCTTCAGCAATGGTTAAAATCGACACATCAAATGTTCCCCCTCCCAAATCAAAGATGAGAACATTCTTGTCGGCTTGAAGATTCCTGTCGAGTCCATAAGCTAAGGCAGCTGCTGTCGGCTCATTGATGATTCTCTTGACATTGAGACCAGCGATTACACCTGCATCTTTAGTTGACTGCCTTTGAGAGTCGTTGAAATAAGCTGGCACAGTAACAACTGCCTCAGTTACCTTCTCTCCAAGGTATGCTTCTGCAGTCTCTTTCATGCTTGTCAGCACCATTGCACTAACTTCCTCAGGGCTTAAAACCTTTCTTTCTCCTTGATATTCCACTTCTACTTTGGGCTTGCCACCATCATTGACGACTTTGAAAGGCCAATGTTTCATGTCATTCTGTATTGACTCATCTCCGAATTTTCGACCAATAAGCCTTTTAGCATCAAACACTGTGTTTGTCGGGTTCATCGCAACTTGGTTTTTGGCGGCATCTCCGACGAGTCTTTCAGAGTCTGTGAAAGCGACATAGCTAGGAGTTGTCCGATTTCCTGTCAATAAACAAAAACAGTTCAGTCTACATGCGCTGGAAACCAAACCAAAGGGTGCGCACAGTTAGCTGCAAAATTAATAGCTAACAGACAGCTTATAATCACATAAAACAACTGAAACTTTACTATCTTATTAGTCATCAGTAACATCCGTATCCTTAGTGACTTTATTGATTACTACAGTAAAAGTATGCTGAAAACACTTACCCTGACTGTTAGCTATGATCTCAACTTTTCCATGTTGGAAGACTCCTACACAGGAGTAAGTAGTACCAAGGTCGATGCCGATAGTCTTTCCCATGATGAGCTAACGAAATTTTGCTGTGTATTACTTTTCTGTTGAAACTGTTCCTTATGGAAATAATGTGTTGTTATGACTATTTCTTACGGCTGCCACTATATATACTGCCTAGTTAGCATTCCAGCAATTACTAGAAAGTGAAGGAAATTACTAGAAGCGTGCGCTACCTTGTTTATTATTGGTTTGAATAGCCAATGATTCGTCGCTGAACGGCTCCAGTGGACGTGATCAGCACGTAGTGGGCGGAGTCAACTACACGTCTGGAAATTCCCAGAATATTCTTTACCTTCCATATCGGTTTAGCGTCGTTTAGGGAAAGTTACGCCAACAACGGAGCCTATACAAACACATGTTGAGTTCCAAATAAACATCGGCCGCGCTTACTTTGATATAGAATTACAACGGACCGTCTTACGTGTCTTTGTTTATCAGCCAATAAAACTACTTTGGATAGCTTTATAGCGCTATCAAGTATACCACAAGAAAGTTAAGGTTTTGCTCTAACTCACACCACAGTTATAGAGTGACAACTCTAGATTCACAAGCTATTTACTACTTCATAGTATATAGCTCTATTATATGTGCTTGAATGTCTTAGCTAAATTGTGTTTACTTGCAATTTCACAACTTTAGGTCTCCAAACAAACAATTTAATGTATTCACAATGATAGTTATAAATATAATACCATCACTTGCCAATTTTTGTGTTCTTAGTAGTTATAAATATTATAAACAAGCTTGTTTTATGCAAATTAATGGACAACCACAAATCTATTACAGACAATGATAGTAACTAAAAGTGCAAGAATTATCTAGGACAACATAAAAAATGAACAACTTTCCATAATAAAAACTGAATGCTAAAATACCATGTTATAATACATAGAAACTCCTTCATAGTAATGTTACAGAAAGAATTAATTTCGGATTAACAAGTCAAAGGAGCTAAGGTGTACTAATGCTATAACAAGCTGCACCAGCGTGGTATTTTGTGTGCAATGGCTGACCTACACACGTTTGTAACATATATACATATTATACTAGCCAACAAGCATGAGTTCAGTAAGAATACAGTAAGCAACGAATTTCAACAACACTTAATGAATATTCTGAGTTAGTATTCGCAGGGTTTTAGAGGACTTGAATTTCCTCAAACGCACTCGCATAAAACTGTTCTATACCAATATGGGTCTGAACTGCTCTTACCTCAGTGCATAATAGCGCAAATCAGCTTATATTTTTAGAAATATTCTATATCAAATTATAGTTTTCAATAATTCTCACTAATAACATACTTTCTTAAGCTTCTTCCATAACATTCGTTCTATGCTCTCGATTTCAAATGTGATCAAAGCTGTAGGGTTAGTTCTGTTGTTGCTAGTTCTGATTCTAAAACAATTGATAAATCAATTTTTAAAAATCCCAAAATAACATGTTAAAATGAAAACAATTTGACTCAATTTTAAAATTTAAGCATGATCAAATGGGGAGCACTTTTACTCTCTGAACAGCGCATAAACATGCAAATCAGTATGAATAGAATGTGAGAAACCTGTGTGAATTGAAAATGTGCAGCAAAAGCAATTTATTATCATTGGTGATGAGAGATTGAATTCAATAGTAAATACATGTACGTGTATGTAAGAAAGACATTTTAATCATACATATCACTTACACCTCAGCGCCTAAGTTCTACTGCCCAGAACAACTGATAAGATAGTTGTTATAGCTGTACACGCCAATAGTAAAAATATTATAGAAGTTGTAAAGTGTTGCTCTAATTTTATAGCATGAGAAAATGCGTGTTACAGTTTCAGGACATAAACCTGAGGAGACCAGTCTTTTTGCTTATTCTCATAAGATAGTACAGTTTAGCGCATGTACCGGAACTAGTGGTGTAAAGATATATATGTGTAATACCAAACAGAAGTGAGTAAGTGTCAGCTAGGAAGCAAGAAAGCGGACATAAAGACTACAATTGTTAATCCCATTGCATTTTGGTACCCATACCTCTTTGTAGTGACCTGTTAAAAGATGCATGTAAATTAATAACTGAAATTGTTGGTAATATAAAATTGCTTTTGCATAAATCCGTTGCACAGTTTCCCTACGACCAAACGAGCGGGAGCAAAGTTTGAAAGTTTTTATGATAAATGCATGTGCACACAACTTACGAAAATTATTCATCAACAATGTCTCAAACCCTCGTCTCGAAATCTCGTCAACAAATTTACCATCGTTTTGTAGAGTCGTTAAAGTATAATAACGATACAAAACACATATAAGCCTATTTAAATATGTTACCAAATCTTTGTAGATTGTCGACAGTCTCTTAAAACTTACCCATCTGAGCGGATTATACACAAATAGACAAACTTATTTGGCCGAAAATCGTTATTAAAACTTGCTGAGCCTCACTTTTATCAAAGTTAAGACTGGAAATTGAAACGTTGAGCAACAGAGAATAGAACGATTAAGTCGTGCGCATTTCACGAAAAAATAATGTGCACATTTCACCAGTCTATAGCATTGTCGAATTGCCGAAGGTTTCTGTAATTAACGTAGGAGTACTAAAATCGTTTCATTTTTGCCAATTTCAAAGTAACTGACATTTTAGACACTTTTGAGTACTTTGGTATTCTAACTGATGCCCAACGCAGTGTAAGTAAAGGAAATGACGATGATAGTTTTTTCTAACGATTCTTATGAGATTATTACAATATTTAATTATAAGTTTAGATGACTACAGAACAATGACTACGTAGTACAGATTTTCTAAAAATCTATGTAACTGTCACAACTTCTTGATATTGTTAGCTATGATGTTTTGAAATCTAAACAAAATTGTGCATTGGTTTTATATTATTACTATATTAATAATATTGGTTATTCTAATAATATCAGAGCATTTTACTTCTAATATTGACCAATATTGCATTCCTCCTATTGCAGGGGGAGAGATATAAACATATAATATTTTCCTTTCATTATTGCTATTTGTTGTATATAATAACACCCACACCCAGTACATTACAGCTACCATTGCAGTTATCCTATTGCACTGCACTGCCATTGGCTAATATTGCATTTCTCAACCATCAGTACCCTTTCTTATTTTCCAATATCACTTTGGTCGTGGGCTGTATGACAGTGGAATTTCTAGTATATATCATAAGCAATAAATGAGAAATCTACATTGGGTATAAAAACTAATGATAAAAGTTTTCTCACCCATATTTCCGCTCGTGCTGGGGAATGCAGGAGAGCTCCGGCTTGTGATTATAGTATTTTTTAAAGTGGTTCCTCTTTCAAAGACAGGTGGTGGCCTGTGAGTAAATAGAGTAGGAATAGCATCACTTGTCAGTCGATGTTTTCCCATTTTAGTCAGTGTAAAACACTTTTCTTCAAAATGTCTCTATAAGTAAACAAAAAGAGGAGAGGTAAGCAAGGGAACCAATAATATGAATACTACTATTACTAATAGGGCTACTACTATTATTATTCAACCTATTCTTGGATGGCTATACAAATTTTTCCAATAATTTTAACCAGTTATCTATTAATGAATGCAACGTACTATATGCTATAATAACTGTTATCATCTTCATAATAACACAAATGCAAAGCAGTACAACAGATAAAACAACTTTTGTAATAATAAAACATGATAAAAAACAATAGTGGTACTAAAAAAACAACTAAACTTATGAATAGAATTTATTATCATTATAATCATAGAATGTATTCTAACAACTAGCAGCAATAATTACAATGACAGTAAAAATATCAATATGGTTTAAAACATATATACATGTAAGTAAAACATATATACATGTAAGTATAACATATATACATGTAAGTAAAACATATATACATGTAAGTATAACATATATACATGTAAGTAAAACATATATACATGTAAGTATAACATATATACATGTAAGTATAACATATATACATGTAAGTATAACATATATACATGTAAGTATAACATATATACATGTAAGTATAACATATATACATGTAAGTATAACATATATACATGTAAGTATAACGAGATAAATTTAAATTATATTTTGACTAGCCTCACAAAGTTTAGAAGAAGCAGTTGGCAGCAGAAGCTTTGAATTCCTTTTGTTACTTTCAGAATCCAACCTGTAATTTTCACATTGACAGTGATTAAATAAATAAAAGATTAAATAAATAAAAGATTAAATAAATAAAATAATAAAAATAATAACAAATGACTCCGTTCACATAGGATTGATATTTCCGTGAATAGTAGTCTGCAACTATCCTTAGCATTCTCATTGGTCAGTTCAACATTCAACTAAACTCTCATCACTCCTTATCTCTTATGTTCGCAAGAAGTCATAAAAACAAAAAATTTGAACAATTGACACTAATCAGCGAAAATTTTATGTTATGTTAGATAGCAGTGTGGACAGTAAATGTAACTACCACTAGAATAAATTTAAACTAATACTAACATCTAAAACAACGTGAATTTTGCCTGCCCAATTTAACAATCCATGCATTGCTTCTTTCAGAATCTTTTGGGAACTGAAACACCTGTAGGCATGTTTCTGATCTGCCTGAGAATTCCACAGCCTAACAATTGACCATTATGATGAAGATGCTGTTTAAATTACAATGAAAACTAATATTTAAGAAAAATGAAATGGCAAAGTGTTAACGCAAAGATGAAATAACTCCTTTAATGTCACGCTGTCAGATAAACAGAAGTTAGCTTTTAGCCTGATGTAAACCTAACTAACCACAGATGAGCTGCTAGTGCTATACATGAAAAAAATCGGAAAATCCGGACGATCTTTGTGGTATATGAAATGGCTAGCAAAATGACGATTTCGTCTGTGTATAAGTCAAATGTCTGATTTAATACTTTAATCTGCAACAGAACTTTATATGGCCATATGAGTTTGTTTGGAACTTTTGAAAACATTTGATCTTTCGGTGGCTTAACTCTCCCTAAACGTCACTATATCGGACCGGGATCGTCATCAAATCACAACGGCATGAAGGCTGCTATTCTTTAGCGATAGCCATTGCCTAATGACAAATATTCAACTACAGAGATGTGAGAATGCTCACCTTTGAAGTTTCCTGATGCTCTAAAATTATTTTGTTTTGAGTTTGATGCTGCCCAAGAGTAATGAAAGCCAACTAATAGCCTTAGAAAGAGCTTGACAGTGAAGCAGAGGATTTTTATGGAGTGTTCTCGGTGGTTTTAAAACCCTCTTTTGCTTTCTACGCTTCATGAAATGTTCCTCTTTTATGCTGAAGAACCCTCATTTGTTTTATTATGTGCACTCAATCATTTGTCATGTCATCAGTCCATGCTGCACTTACAGCCAACCTACACCGCAATTATGAAAATGAACATTTTTTGCAGAATTGGCTAGAAGCTGAAAAGAGACTTTTCTTGGCAAGCTTTCAATCGAATATGTATCCTTTACTCCTACATCCACTGCTATTACTCCACTATTTTAGTTCTTCATAGATAATAGTTCATCCATCTAAGTCCACCTTAGATGACTTGGATAAATGATGAGTGGGTTAAACATAATTGCCATCTATTTGAAGGGTGATTATGTGTGCTTTGTTATACAACATATTCTGATAGTATATACAGTATAATAGTATTCATCTTGCAGCGTCTAGAATCTTTCAGCAGTTTGCGGATTTAAACGTTAGCAGATCAACCATCTAAACAGTAGATGAAATCAATATATTTTCCACATACTATAACAGCAGTAATCAATTGGTTGATGGGAATGTGGAATGTTCTAGAAGCACAGCTCTCCTGGTAGTTTAGAACATTCTGGAGTCATTTCGTTTGTACCTAGTGGGTAATGCATATATCGTTTTCAGTCTTTGATCTTTGCTGAAAGCCAGACAAACAACTTGTTGAGTGCTAAAATTAATTATCAGTCCATCTGTACCAGCTATTGGATTGCATCATTTGTCTGGAATGTTCTTGGTATTTCCAAGGAAGTCTTTTGGCTCCGCCTAGCTTATGGTTCATTGGATAATTCAATCAATGGTTAGCTCCTGATTAGACATATTCAATGAAGCTAAACAACAATAACACGTGGATCTAGAACATTCCTCCAGGTACTAGTACAGCCTAGAATGCTCCAGAAAACTAATGTTCTAAGTATAAATACCAGTGCACTGTTGATGTGGGTTATAACTACAAAAACTATAGGCAACATTTGAACTGAGAAGCAACAAGCAAGATTCGAATCATTCGTCATGGGAAAGGCTATCGGAATAGATCTTGGCACTACATACTCATGTGTTGGAGTCTTTCAGCATGGAAAAGTTGAGATCATAGCGAACAGCCAAGGTATATATTTAATATAACTGGGTAAAATACTTTTTCTTTAAAAATCTTTCTGGTGAAATGTTTTAAAAACTGTTAATTGACATTTTATAATAAACGCCTTTCTGCATCGTATGTGAAATATAGCTGTTCAATTTTCTAATTTACATTGACAGGAAATAGGACAACTCCTAGCTATGTCGCCTTCACAGACTCTGAGAGACTCATCGGAGATGCAGCTAAAAACCAAGTTGCGATGAACCCGACAAACACTGTGTTCGACGCTAAAAGGCTTATCGGACGAAAATTTGGAGACGAGTCAATACAGAATGACATGAAGCACTGGCCTTTCAAAGTCGTCAATGATGGTGGCAAGCCCAAAGTAGAAGTGGAATATCAAGGAGAGAAGAAGGTTCTAAGCCCTGAGGAAGTTAGCGCAATGGTGCTGACAAGCATGAAAGAGACTGCAGAAGCATACCTAGGAGAGAAGGTAACTGAGGCAGTTGTTACTGTGCCAGCGTATTTCAACGACTCTCAGAGGCAGTCAACTAAAGATGCAGGTGTAATCGCTGGTCTCAATGTCAAGAGAATCATCAATGAGCCGACAGCAGCTGCCTTAGCTTATGGACTCGACAAGAATCTTCAAGCCGACAAGAATGTTCTCATCATTGATTTGGGAGGCGGAACATTTGATGTGTCGATTTTAACCATTGCTGAAGGATCGATGTTTGAGGTGAGATCCACTGCTGGAAACACTCATCTCGGAGGAGAAGATTTTGACAACCGTCTGGTAGAGCACTTTGCCAAAGAGTTTGAACGAAAACACAAAAAAGATTTGAGGAAAAATGCGAGAGCTTTGAGAAGACTGAGAACAGCTTGTGAGAGAGCTAAGAGAACTTTGTCGAGCAGTGCGCAAGCAAATGTCGAGATTGACTCACTGTTTGAGGGCATTGATTTCTACACAAGCATTACTCGAGCCCGATTCGAAGAGCTTTGCGGTGATCTGTTTCGTGGAACTCTCGAACCTGTAGAACAGGCCTTGCGAGACGCAAAGATGTCCAAAGGAGATATTCACGAAATTGTTCTCGTCGGAGGCTCAACCAGAATTCCTAAAATACAAAAGTTACTGCAAGACTTCATGGGAGGAAAACCCCTCAACCGATCGATAAACCCTGATGAAGCGGTAGCGTATGGAGCCGCTGTTCAGGCAGCCATTTTGTCAGGAGATCAACATGATGTGATCAAAGATGTCCTTCTGGTAGATGTTGCTGCTTTGTCTCTAGGAATAGAGACAGCTGGAGGTGTAATGACCAACCTCATAGACAGAAACACGAGAATTCCAACTAAACAAACCAAGATCTTCTCAACTTACGCTGACAATCAACCAGCTGTCACAATTCAAGTATTTGAAGGAGAAAGAGCTATGACAGCCAATAACAACAAGCTCGGCACATTTGACTTGACCGGAATACCTCCGGCGCCGAGAGGAGTGCCGCAGATAGAGGTGACCTTCAACCTTGATGCGAACGGCCTTCTCAATGTGTCAGCAGTAGACAAAAGCTCTGGTAAATCGAAGGAAATCACTATCACTAACGACAGAGGACGGCTCAGCCAGGCGGACATTGACAAGATGCTAGCAGATGCTGAGAAATACAAAGAGGAAGATGAAAAACAGAAAAAGCGTGTCGCTGCAAGAAACCAGCTCGAGAGCTCCGTTTACCAATACAAGCAAGCGGCGGAAGAAAATCAGTCTAAACTGTCATCAGAAGACTCAACAAAGGTCAAAGATGTATGTCAAAAAGTGATAGACTGGATGGATATCAACCAATTAGCGGAGGAAGATGAATACCAACACCAGCTTAAAGAACTGCAGAACACTTGCTCTCCTATTATGGCTAAACTTCATCAGTCTTCTGGGGACAATAGCCAGTCTACCGGAAATTACGGGACATCTACCCAAGGCCCCACCGTCGAAGAGGTCGACTAATTAAACAATTACATTAATTATATAGCACTACAAATATTTCATGCCTTGTTAATACGTTATTTTTTATAAGTTGTATCTTATTATTTCTCTTATTGTAACTGCTGATAGTATTTTTTTAATATTTTATGGAAGATATCAATAATGAATTTCTTTTTTTGCTTCAAATAGAATTAATGATATCTTGAATTATGGATGTATATTTGTAAAGCAAATTACTTTGTAAATAAACTCTTCTAACAGGTTGTTACAAACACAGCGACATTATTTTGAAAGCATCACAAGGTAGCGAGTAAAGTCCTTGTCAATTGCAAGTCATTTCTGTACCAAAAAGTGAAGACACTTTAGAAAAGGTTTTGCCACAGCAAGCTTTTGGTGGTTACCAAGACATCATTTCAGAAAAAGATAAAAAGCAATTGATGCTTCTATGTAAGTTACAACTCTAAGCCTTCTCCTAATTGTATAAAATAGTTTCTAGTAGGTTTGATGGGCAGATGATTATAAGGATTAGCCAGCGGTGAAAGGAAAGCTTGCTTTGATAATTAAAATATGCTACATTGTCGGAGATGAGATAACAAAATGATAAATGACAGGTTCTAGAAGTTACCAAAACCTTTTAAAACATGGAACACTACATATTATAGAAATAAAAGATATATTCAGCTTAATACTACTAATATAATTTTAATAATTGAATTATTTAATTAGTCATATAATTATATGCTATTATTGAGTTTTACAATAAAGCATCACTGATACAATGAACTCTCTCTGTCAAACAATCTCATTAACTAGCTAAAATAGACATGACAGTAATAGCTATAAATAAGTTAAAATGGCAAGTTGGAAATCTAAATAATATTTAGATATACCAAACATATTATGTTTGGTACTGATGCATTTAGCAGTATAATAATGCTCCGCTTCATTGGCTTGAACAGAAGAGTTGATTTGAATTCACATACACAAAGGGATTAATAAAAATACACAAGTTGAGTCTTTGATCACTTTTAAACAATAAAAATGTATATCAATCTTATACTAATTAAGGTATTAAATGTACTGATATTTAATACAATTATTTTATATTTAATGTAATGTGATATAATACAATGTAATATGATATAATACATACTAACAGAATATGCTATTATAAAACATGGCATAATACGATACAAAACTATACAAAAAATAATATGACAACTTAATATAACATAAAATAATACAATATAGGGTAATATATGGTATAATATATCATAATATACAGCAGTACAGTATGCTATCATATTGTCTTACTAGGTGAATGAATACCCAATGTTGCAAGGGTAATAAAATGGTTTTAGCACAGAAAATTCATTTTTATTTAGCATACAAAATTTACCATTCTAACTTTTAAATGAAGATTTTTATTATTTTTTTATTTGACTACTTTTATATTTAGTAATTGCGTTTGAGCTGGCTGACGTATACTTTTGTCATTTCTACACCTCCAGGAGGTAGACAAATGGCGCATTACTCATTTTGAGGGATGGCTGGATTCCCAGTAGCCACACCAACCACTGAAACTTATGAAATTGATTAAAAATGTAATTTTATAATTTGAATTTTGTTAAAAAATGTTTTAAAACTATGATTAAATGATAAATTACTATTATTAAAACAGTTTGAACAATGAAACTAAAAAAATATATAAGTATTTACTTAACAATAACAAATCAAAGACTGTAGTTATAATAACTACTTAACAAAAGAAGGAAATTAAAAATTAATTAAGAGATAATAACCGTGATTAGAACATTAGCAATGTTTAAACATAAAACAATATATCCAAATTATGTTTAAAAAACATAACTCTGAAGTAATAATAATGATAAAACAAATTGCATTTTATAAATGTAATAATTATTTAACAAGTATAGGAGAGTGAGAAATAACTGATAATTATAACCTTACACAATGGCACAATAACTGTTTGTTTTAAAATGCGATTAATTAAATCACGAACATGTGGCATTCAAAAGAAAAAAATATGTGAGATAATACATGAAACAAATACTGTAATGAGCTTTTGTGATGAACTTGAGTAATGAACTCAAATTCATCAGTTGAGAGAAGGAACTTGCCTATGTTAATGTAATATATTCATTTTAAATTACAAATAGACAATATTCATACAAATGACAATGCTTTAAACAAGATAGATTAAAGATAGTTAGTTATAAAGAAAACTAGCCTTAATTAAAATAAATAAAGAAATAACGTAAAACTGTAAATAACAAAAAAATATGAAGTTTTGTTAGTAGTCAATGATTGTGGCACACAAGCAAAGAACGTTAGGAAAAAAGATTCCACTTTACAGAAATCACACCCACAGATATATATATATATATATATATATATACATATATATATATATATATATATATATATATATATATATATATATATATACAATAAAGTATAGGCTAAAAGTCAGCATAAAGTGCTCGATACTGAAGTAGAGCTTACTATATATTTGGTAAGAAATTTATTAAAATTTGACTAAGCAAAAAATTACTAAAAGTTTCGTATTACACAAAAGGTGTGTAACACTCATCAGATAAAATGCCTAAGCATTTTATCTGATGAGTGTTACACACCTTTTGTGTAATACGAAACTTTTAGTAATTTTTTGCTTAGTCAAATTTTAATAAATTTCTTAACAAATTTATATATATATATATATATATATATATATATATATATATATATATATCTGTATATCAATAGCCCTCTATTCAATTTGAGTAAGCATCTCTCTTTAATACAAGTCATACTATGTATATCACCTCCTGTAGTAACTATGGAGATATATGCTAGCTGCTTACTGAACATTTAGAAAATGCATTTTAAACCGGTTTTCATTGCGGATGATGAACTAGTTAGAACTATATCACGAGCATATGTACAATATTAATTAAAATGCACAAAATTAAAACTCATTTTGTATTCATATTTTTTAATAACAAATGAGAAAAACCACCCACTAAAGCATATTTTATCATAGTTCAACAAACTTCAAATGAGAGACTCACTGTATCAAGATTCATAGTAAAAGCACTAAGAGCATCACTACTTATACCGAGAATATTTGCAAGATTTTAGTGTCTTTTGCATGTGTTTCATTTACAACTGGGGTAGTCTTGCACGCAACTCTCTGTTGAATCACCTATACAACTACGGACTGAAGTTTCCAATGAAATCCATACATTTTAGAAGCATAATAGTATACAAGATTGTATTTCCAGCAATGAGCTTTCTCAGCAGCTCTGCTTCGAAAGATTGTTAAATTTTCAATCTGGCAAACTTTTCATGAAACTCACTTTTTAACATTAACAACTTCCATCATTATTCATCACTGGTGAAACTGGAGTTATCTGTCTCTAGTAAGATAACTGCTATTCGCGTATAGATACTGATGTCTTGATAATGATGATCTGTTGTTAGCTTTTCATAATAATTTGGTTGTCGAGTTGGCTAAGCTGATGATCTGAACCACCCTGAACATGTCCCCAGTGAAGATCTAATATAAAATTAGGGGAAAGGTACTGAAAGAGCTGACAAAGGTCACAACTGTTGTAACATGTAAGAGAAGAGAGACGGAGAGAAAAATGAAAGAGATGGAAGAGAGAGAGGAAAGGGGAGAAGGAGGCAAAAAGAGAGAGAGAGAGAGAGCTGCGTGAAATGATGGAGAGAGAATGAGAGAAGAAAGAAAGGAGAGAAACAAAAAAGGATAGAGAAAGAAAAAATAAGAGAGTGATTAAGGAGAGGAGAGAGGGGAAAAAAGGAAGGAAAACGGGTTAAATATATAAAGCTTTAGCTTTACAATCACCAAATTTGCTCTCTTTTTTCCTAATCTTTCTTCATTGATTTTGTCTCACAATTCTCCAAAACATTTTATGTTCACAGAGCGTTGAGGACAATCAACTTACAAAAATGAGCAGTGTCTGTTTCGAAGTCTTAGGAGTACATGTGCGTAGATGATGGTAAACACCCTTACAATCCTTAGGTTTCTGACAAGCACATACCTGCAACTATTATTTTCTTGTTCAACACAGAGTTCAGTTCAAGTTGACAGAGAAGTACATTTAAATGCGAGACCATATATATCACAATCACTGATATATTTCAGCTGGATCGATACTCATCCCAATGATAAGTATCACACTGTCTTCATCATGCAGCTATTATATTTCATTTGCGCATCTTCTCTTTCACATATGCAAACTTAGAAGTTGAAATTTAATCTTGCTAGAGACCAATCTGCTTAGATAACAAACACTTAGTGAATTCAATAAATTTCATATGCGCTTGTTGAGCTTTTAAAATAGAAAGCCTCTTGTAGCTGACACGCAAAAGTGTGATGGTTACATTAGACTTTTGCTGCTATTACTAATGGCTTCTTTCAGAAAGGCTTCGCTAAATTGCTTAGTAATCTTTTTTTTTCTTGGAGTAACAAGACATCATTTAGCTACAGCTGATTTCTATGCAGAAGAAATACTTTCAACCAATAAAAGAACTGAACGTATTAATGACGTTACCAGACAGGTTTATGATCGATCACTGACCATCAAGATAAAACCTGCTCCATTAGTGATGTCAGGATGGAGGGTAACGGTCAGCATTTGCTGCATAGCTCATCTCAAATCTTATCAATGGAAGGTAGGTAAATAAAAGTTATATTGTGAACAACAGCCATCATACCTGCACCCACATGTTCAAGCTTATGATTTTCTAAGTTAGTCTGCTTTCCTCTAAGTATACACATGTAGTGTCAGAATGCTGTCAGGTAAAAATGGTAAAACAAAGAATTGGTCAAAAATTTCCAGCACTATTTAAATTGTTGTAGCTGTTCTGATGCAAACTAAAATCTCTGAACATACTAGTTCATTACTTAATTTGGAAATATCCGATCCCTCCATGTTAAATATCAAACAGTAAGATCATTAGGTGTGTCCTGTTTATATTTTCAGGGAAGGCTGTATGCTGTAACAAATAAAGTATCCATCACCTATGCGTACTCTGAAGGAAGTCAAACCTGCGCGAGCATTAATGTGATGTTTAGTAGCAAAATTAGTGAACCTATAACTGCAGGATGGAGTTATCTAACTTTGATCAGTGAAGATTTGGACAAACACGGGTGTGACTATGCTAATGTAGTGTACAGTCAACACTTTGGAGCACGACAAAGCAAAGACGACTTTTGGTTTGTCACTGTCAGCCCTTGGTTAGCTCTAATAACGAAAAAGATCCATACTCCATACTTTACCTCAACTACAAAATTCAAATCCAGTTCAACAACAGCAACATCTACATCAACCACAACACCCAAATCAACCGCAATGTCCATGTCAACCACAACAATATCCACTTCAACCACACCATCTACGTCCACCTCAACCAGAACTCCGACATCCACCTCAACTACAACAAAATCTATCTTAACCACAAAACCAACATCTACTTCAAATACAACATTCACATCAACCACAACATCCACATCAACCGCAACGTCCATGTCAACCAGAACAATATCCACTTCAACCACACCATCTACATTCATTTCAACCAGATCCCCAACAGCTCCTTCAACCACAACAAAATCTATCTTAACCCCGACACAAACAACAACTTTAGCAACAACACCTCCTTCAACAACTACATCTTTCTCAACCAATATACTAACTTACATTTTACCCACAAAATCAACATACACTTCCGTTACAACAACATTTGCCTCAACCTCAATACCATTATCCCATTCTACTACAGCAGCATCCAAGCCATCTACCACAGCAACCACATCAGCTACAAAACCAACATTCATGGCAACAAAAACACAAACGTTGAATTCAACTACAACAGCAACTTCAACTAAATCATCAAAGCACACCTCAATCACATGGTCACCTGCTTCAGCTAGTACAACCTCAACATTGATAAGACCAACAACCACTACCAGACCAGCAATGCCAACATCCACAACAAAAACTAGCAGAATGGTGCTTTTACCATTTTCATCAACATCTTTCTCCACAACAACAGTGGCGCCAACACTTGCCTTAAAAAGTGTGCTACTAACACTTCCATCAACTTCAACAAATGTGACACCGGCATATCCATCAACATCTGTGACGTCTACTCCCACAACTGCTACACAACCATTGATGTCAGCCAGAACAAATTTGGCACTCACCTCTGAAATACGAACACATGCAAGGTCAGTGGCAACTCAGCATAATACATTAGCAACACAGGGACAGCCCAAAACCATAGAAGGTATGACACATACTGTTATGGTAACTAGTATGAACTCACAGGAAACAACTCAAGACACAAGAGTCATTGAAAGTTCAATGATCACTGACATACAAAGCACATCAGCATCAACAACCCGAAAAGAAGAGTCATTGCCCCTGACTAGTATGAACAGTGATTCAGCACACATTCCTCCAACAACATCCTCTACTACTTTATTAGCAGGCACAAACGTTTCTTTGGAAAGTATCGCATCAACTAATGGTCGACCAGCAAACCAGCCAATTATAACTGCCAACACATCAGTATCGAGAATGACAACGACTTCAACAATGTCACCAGATACATCAAAAGTAACTACCATGACCCCAGTTACATTCGTTTCCGAAATATCAGCAGGTAAGGAAATTAGAAACTTTTTCCTACTTATACACATCAACAATCATATCTTCCTTTCTCATCCTTCTCCAACCTTGAGCGTTCTTGGGTGATTGAATGTTTTCATGAGCGTACAGAGTGAGTTTGTGGTTTCCGGTGTGAACAAAGTGTGAAACTTGAGTATTCATTGATAAGTTGATGCAAAATTGTTGGTAGGTATACTGGGCTGTAAGTGGCCTTTAATATGCAGTAAATGGTTTATACAGACTAAGATGATGCCTAGAGCTATCTGCACCTGCTGCAGATATAGTCTGAAGCAGGTGCAGAGACTGGCGCTACTATACTTTATGTTGTCATATATATATATATATATATATATATATATATATATATATATATATATATATATATATATATATATATATATATATATATATATATATATATATAATAGATAAGTGGTCAGGCCTACTGCTAACAGCACTCTACGCTCTAAAAAGTGCGGAGTGTTATAACTAACTAGAGTGTGGAATAGGTTAATTTTATTAACCTATTCCACACTCTAGTTAGTTATATATATATATATATATATATATATATATATATATATATATATATATATATATATATATATATATATATATATATATGTATATATATATATATATATATATATATATATATATACATACATATATATACATATAAATAATATATAATATATATAGCCTATATATATAGCCTATATATATGTATACATATAATGACTGTCTGTCGGAAATTGACAATGACGTGCATCTCAGCAATGCATGTTTGGGTCGAGCGGTATGGTGGAGAAGAGGTATTCCAGTTCTCAGTATCTACCACTTCCGGAACTGTCAGATTAACCTGAAAGGATGCCAATGCAACGCGCCCATTCTGACAGAACCAGGTAGCCATTTCACTTGCCCAATGAGTACATGAGTACAGTGAGTATATAAATACAATATACTAATATAAGTATATATTCCCACGAGCAAACGAGCGGAGCGATGTGTGGGAGTTTTTATGATAAATGCATGTGCACACAACTTACGAAAATTATTCATCAACAATGAGACGAACCCTTGGCTAGAAATTTCATCAAGAAATTTAAGCATCGGAATGTAAAGTCGTTAAAGTATCATAACGATACAGAACACATTTAAACCTATTTAAATATGTTACTAAGTCTTTGTAAATTATCGGTATTATCTTTAAACTTACCCATCTGATCGGATTATACACAAATAGACAGATTTATTTGAACGAAAATTGCCACAAAAAGCTTGAAAAGCTCGGTTTAATAAAAGTTAAGACCGAAAATTGAAACGCCAATAAAGCCGTGCGACCGATTGTAGAACTATTTAGTAGTGCGTATTTCACGAGAAAACCGTGTTCATTTTACCAGTCTATTGTGCTGTTTACTTGTAATCGAATTTATTCGAAGGTTTTTGTAATAAACGTAGACCGTTTGAGGCGTAGACCGATTTACAGGTACGAAATTGTGGTACACCGTTTATCAGCCTATGTTTTTTGTCCAATTACCGAAGGTTTCATTATTTAAAACGTTAGCCGAAATTCTTTATGACTTACGTACAAGCTAAGGCCAAACTACAACGCCCCTTCATGACGAGAACATTTTTTATTTTGCTACATTTTTATACGAGTGAATTCTCCTACCCACTTTCGGTTAAAGATCGCTTATCAAAACCATTCTACATTCAACGCAACCAACTTTCAAACTGTGTATAGTACACAGTAGCTTGCCATTTTACTTCTAATTTTGCATTTCAGAGTTATAATAAACATATTTCTTTATTGTTGTTGAATTACATACATTACAGTAAATTGGGCCTACAGCTTTATAACACTTTTATAACAGCTTTTATTTTGCTGCAGTTTGCAGAAATCTTCGAGACGCATTAACGCTCATAGGTTTTCTATTATTGCTGTATTACTATATTAACAATATTGGTTATTTTAATAATATCAGTGCATTTTACTTATAATATTGGCCAACATTGCATTTCTCCTATTGCAAGGGAGAGATATAAACGTGTAATATTTTCCTTTCATTGTTGTTGTTTGTCATGACGAAACACTTTTTAAATAAATTTTCTAAAAACCTATATAAATACCACAACTTCTCGATATTGCTACCTATGACGTTTTGAAATGTAAACAAAATTGTGTATTGGTTTTCTATTATTACTATATTAATAAAATTGATTATTCTAAGAATATCAGTGCATTTTACTTCTAATATTGGCCAATATTGCATTTCTCCTGTTGCAGGGGGAAAATATAAACATATTTTCCATTCATTATTGCTTATTGTTGTATATAATAACACCCACACCCAGTACATTACAGCTACCATTGCAGTTATCCTATTGCACTGCAGAGCCATTTGATTGCTAATATTGCATTTCTCAACCATTAGTACCCTTTATTTTTTTGCCAATATCTCTGGCCATCTCTTTGGTCGTGGGCTGTATGACAGTGAAATTTCTAGTAATATATATACCTATATTAGTAAGTATACAAGTATATATATATTAATGTAAGTATATATTAGTATGCATATACTAATTGACCTTTGTTGTCGGAAGGTCATAACATCTTTGCTGAATTTGTATAATCATATTGAAGCATTATCAACGTATTGTGTCATTAATAAGTTGTGATGACAGATTGTAGAGTTATTTGCAATGTTGAATATGTGAAAAATATAAATGATAATAATAAAAATGTTAATTACAAGAATGTTAAAGATTGACTTACAACAAAATTCACATTACAATTATTTAGTATCAAAAGATTCACCATGTCTTACTCTGTTGTGTTGTAAGTGCCAAATATGTGGAAATGTGATTACAAGCTCTTAAAAGCTCACAAACGAAAAGCCGCCGTAAATTGGAATCTGTTTATTTCTCTGACGTAGTCATGACAGTTTAGTTATCGTCTTGTCATGTGATGTTCTCACGTGAATTGAAAGGCCAATAAAAAGCTCAATGTAAAACTTATCATAGTACTAGTTTATGACAAACACTTCGGGTTTTACCAAAGACTCCGTATTGAATATAGATGCTCGCTACTTTACAGTTTTGATTCGGCATTATTCAATCGTCAAGTCGTTCTCTGATCATGTGACCCACTACTTCGCAAATAATTTTTGCAGCATTTTTCGATTATCACAGGTAACCAACAGGCTCGTCACGATTATCAGACAATGATATGTACTCTTTCGAGCTAAGGTTAAAAAGTTTAACAATTTTTTACAGTAAGTTATAAGATATTAGTGCTAAAAGTGACAGCATTACAATGACGATAAGATAGACGCGTAAGAACAATAGACATAGTTTTATTGAATGCGTGAAGTATATTTGTGAAAATATTTCGACGAATAAGGTTGCAAGAAAGTGTAAACAGAAACCATCTCTCACAACTACATCACATTTGAGCCGTTTTAGAAAGGGAATCCAAACTACGGCGGTTTCGTGTGGCTGCAATTTTCTGTTCATTTTTGAGCTTTTAAGAGCTTGTAATCACCTTTCCACATATTTTGCACTTACAACACAACAGATTAAGACATGGTGAATTTTTTCATACCAAATAACGGTAATGTGAATTTTGTTGCAAGTCAACCTTTAATGAAAAAATCAATTGATTACAAAAACAAGAAATTGGCTGCATGAAATAAACCAAACAACAAATAATGACTTTAGTCTTTATGTATTTCATTAGAATTTCACTGCAGTGCTTCATGGAGGGTTCTTATGAACACCAGTAGCATTCACATATTTGCTGAAAGTGGTTGTTGAAATTTTGTATGAAAAGCTGACATTTTGTGTAAGCTTTTACATGGTTAGTTATAGAACAATGGTAGCATTTAATCAAGTAAAATGAACTACTTTTTACTTTGGGTGCTCTCATTTTAAATTGTTCCCCATAATTCAACCACTTATGAATGCTAAGTGGTTAAATGCTTACTTTTTCTATCATTTTGTTATGTTATGATTTAATGTAAATAAAACAAACAAACAAACCAACTTATCAAAATATGCAAGACTCAAGATGACTTGAAAAAAGATGCCTCTGATGATTTCCAACCATGATTGTTGATTGTTGGCTACAAGATGATCGAAGATCATCTTGTAGCCAACAATCTCAAGATCTCAGAAGAATCTCAAACATTTCAAGATCAAGTTGATTTGGGTGTCTCTAGAAGATCCAAATCTTTTTATAACATAGCGCTGCAGTGGCTCTTGATAGGTGATATTTAGGTCCTACAGTAGATATGGTAACAGATAGAAGAGGAGAAACACAAAAGTTGAAATTATTTTTTACATACTTTGCTCAGTCTGTTTGCTACTCCATTTTAACCATTTATTTTATTTCTTTTCTTACAGTAATTAGTGAGTTTAGGAGGAAACTAAGGTTTGGGGTACATGACTCATGTCTCAAGTGTCATGACTCACGACTCGTGACTCAGGATTAAAGTTACACGTTACACATTAAAGTTCATTTGTAAAGATGAACCTTAACAAAATTTTAGTAGATTTTATTAGAACATATTGGTAATTTTCTATCATAATTGTTTTTGCGACCTTAGATTCAAGATTAAACTTGACAAAAGTTGAAAAGGTTCAGACAAAAATTGTGTACAAAATGACGTGACAACTTGCTATCACTGCGGTAGTTGATATTGTCTCTGTTCTATAGATATCTGAGTGTTCAATCGGGGTCAAGTTTTGTCAATTTCAATCTTGAAATACTCTGGCAGTCAGATCACCTCAAACATCAAAAGCAATCACAAATAATGGAAACATACCGCTACTCAAATTTGGGAAGTTTCATCTTCAACAGAAAAATGGTAGCCTGCAAGGTACTCTGAGCCAAAGACTCCTCTGCCAATGTAACAAATTGACTACATGTTATCGACTGCTGGCATTGTTTTCTTGGTGAGTTATCTAAACACACTACTTTATTAGTAAGTAACCATAATTAACCAAGCTGCATTATCAAAAATCCTCCTCAAACTAAACTTTCTATAATATTTAAATCTAGCTCAATCAGACTGCTAAAGCTAGGCTCTCTTAACAGCTTTGGAGTTGTCTGTCCTCCAAAGGCAATAGCTGTACCTATTCATACTAACCCAACCTAATTGTAATATCTTTTGCACAGCAAAGTTAGTATATAGACTGTTGTCAGCCTAAAGCTGCTGAGCTAACATATAAGTTAACCTAACCAACTCCCTTAACATGAGAGATGCAATTAGTATGTCAGCAGTCAAATATCTGAATAAATCAATCACTTGACTTTCAATTTCGCACCACGTCATGTACTTCTGGTGAACCTGCAGACCAGATATAAGCATAAACAATAAGATACTATGTATTGTACAATTAGTACTTGAACACCATGCGTGTGATTTCCAAAAACAATCCATATGTGAGAAACCTTTCTTTGCTGATTACGGATGATCTTCACATTCTTCGCCTACTCAGCTTGAGGATAAAACAAAAGTAAATATAGAGCTATTATCTAATTTATTCTTATATGTATCTTTACATCAGTTTACAACAGTGCCATTCACTCAAACAAATGACCAATTCCTTATGGCTCACTTACATTCTTGGGTTTAGCTAAACATTGGTAAAAGCTTTCACTGATCTGAAAAAAACTATATAAAATTTATTGAGAATTAAAAAGGCTTGTTTGTTGAATGCAAAGTCAAATGTACTTTGCTACTATTTTAGTGAACCAACATTGTAAGATGGCATTTTTAATGAAGACATAATACCAATAGTCAGCAATCTATTTTGCAAACATACTGTAAAACAGCTAATTTAATGCAACCTTTGTTTGAACGCCACCTCTAATAGAACACCACTTTAGGAAAAGAGTGGCAAAATAGAGTGTCACCCTTTACTTGAACGCCACCTCTATTAGACTGACACCTTGTCATTCATTATGTTTGGTTTTTTCGATCCTGTAATAAAAATGGATCAGTATAGAAAAGCATCATCAAAATGGTATTAATATTGACTCCGCTACATCATTAACAATTAATTATTTCATTGTTACTGTAACTTTGCCACGGTTTTAGTGGCAGTGTACATGAGAAGATGAGATCGTCATAACCATTACAATTTTGATTTTTATTCCTTATTTTTATTAGCTCTGCCACCCTCCTCGTCTACTAGTGGCCATAAATGGTTGCCTATCGAGTGTCATCAGCATGAAGTTCCTTGCCAAGTCAGCTAAGGAAAATTGATAGTCACAATGGCTTTAGGGCTGATTTGAAGCAGTACTTGCTGGACTCTGGAACAAATTTATTGTTATTTCTTTTGCTTACACAACTATGTTTTTTTCATTAACAATCTCATCTGTTAACGCAAACTCTGCACCTCGAATAGCCACGCTACTGCGCATAAGGGCCCTAATTGCACCTTACTTTTTATCATTTTGTTATATTTTGATTTAATGTAAAATAAAACAAACAAACGCGTAATGCTATGAGCAACCAAGCAACGAGTGACATCATTTTGGCACATACTTTTCATACGACACTTTTAAATGTTATTAAGTTGTGTTGATTCTAATCTTGAAACACCCTGGCGGTCAGATCACCTAAGCATCAAAATCATGAAAAGATCATGTAAGCATCAAAATAAATCACAAATAATAAAAAAATACTGACAATTTCTAATAAAAACCTTTTGTAAGTTTATTTTTAGGTTCTGATTATTACAGCCAGAGACTTGAATAGACCCAAATTAGGTCAGTGAAATCTATGGCTGCTTATACAAGTGTGCCTGATGTATTTTCATGGCGAGCTTATCATCTTAATGAATTAAACAGTTCTTTGACCTAAAAAGGGATACAAGTGAGATTCTATACTTTTACTACCGTGATTGTCAAAAATTTATCTAAATATTTTAAAAATGATCTAAGTTGGTGCTATCAAAAGTTCAATTTGTTCTAATTATGTTTGTACTAGTGTGCATGTAAAAGAACTTGGTGTATTTTTAGTAATTTTACACTTGCGTGGCGGTAAGTTAAACTTGTGTTAATTTTACTCATGTGTCTGACGCGAGAATTTAAAGAAAATGGATCTACTTAAAACTATAAAGCTGCTAAAAATAGAAGACCTTTTAAGAAAGTTTTAAGAAAGTTTATAGCCTCAGAGCGTGGAAGCAGATTTAGTCTTTATATATTCATTGAATGATACTTAATAGAGCAAGTATAAGAATAGATGAACTAGTTATTGGAAAATATGGAATCTCTCATAAGAGAACTTAAATTAAAATGCTTTATATTTGTTTTACATATTAGATTTTAAATAAGTCGAGTAAAATATTTGAGCCTGGATGCCCCACACCATTGCGTCAGCAGGTGGCAGAGAAGGTGGTCTATCATGGTAGGTTGGTACATTTAGCAGATCTTTGACTGAGCAATGAGTAATTCGGTGCCCTGCTGCTTTTTAGGTGATAAGCTGGAAGTGATTATTAGTCATTGAAAGGTGAACAGAATAAAAAGGATTATGTTTTTTCTATGAGAAAGTTGCTAAAGCAACCAGTCAGATATGTAAACCTAAACATAGTACACTTTTTAATACAAGGAGGGAGGGTATTTTGCCGCATCAATAACAGTAGTAGGACCTTAGCCTGTTTCCTGTAGTGTTCAGAAGCTGTCATTAACACTGGTAGTAACAGTAAACATTTAATACCTCTTCTTGAATTGATTATAACAACTTGCTGTCACTGATTGCATAATTCATTACATTGGAGTATCATATTTTAATACGCTAATAGGTAAGCTAATAAGCCTTACTGATGAAATACAGCCAATAACAAAAGTTCTTGTGATCTGTGGAGCGCCATTTACAAAGAGCCTGAGAGGTCCATTGAAAACACATTAAACTCGCATTATTGAGTCATGCATATATGATACTGAATGCTGGATGAGGTTTTCTGGTGAGCCAAAATATCATAACCCTTCTCATGCTACGAGGAGTCTCACAAGACCTGAAGAAAATAAAGGGAGAAAATAACAAACTCATATACTTCATCTGTTGGTAAATGATTCAGACATAATAACACTACCGCAAAGGAACTGTATAGCAAATGAAGTCTACTACTACCACCCCTGTAAAAAGGAGTACTGTCGCATTGTGCGTACGTTAAATGTTTCTACCACAATTAAAAATCAGTAAGTTGAGCTCGATACACTGTATATGCTGTGCGGAGCAAAACTGAATCTTTCAACCATCTATTTCAACATGATAAGTGCAGTCTAATGTCTTGCCCTTAATTAAAAAGTATACTATGTTTATTTTGCCCAAGTTTTATTCAGATAAGGTAGGTAAATTTTATAACAAAACCATTAACTACAGTGAAGTCTGCATAATTCATACTAAAAAAAACCAAGTCAAATATTTTGAATTAACCAAAGTTTGACTAACAAAAAACGTGCTATATCTTGCTTGTACCTTTGTATATAGCCACAACACCTAATCAAAAGCCAGCAGTCATTTAATGTATAGTCTGTTGAACTAATGCATTTATTTTTGATTGATTGATCATTTGATTATTTATTGGAGAATTAAGTAAATGAGCTTTCTACCTCGTCACTTCAGTTTCTTCTAAAGAATTGAGATTTCTTGCAGCTTAATAAACTCCTTCATATTCTGAATCATGAGTAAATCTTACCCAGACTTCAGTACAGTATTTACATGAGACAAGCAGTGTGAGTTAGATGGCTTTACTAGCTTTCCAATAGACCACTCACATCCTTTGTAGATATTGCTCAATAGCTCACAAATATTTTCAATTAACTTTTTTTCATTAGCAAAACTTATCAGTTTATTAAGATGCGGTAATCCATTTTAATTAATTTTGCAACCCACAATAGCTAGTGTGGGAGTCAATTTAAGTAGATTTATTAGATTTTCACCGCGCCTACCAACATTGACGCACCAATGAACATTAATAACAGTTCTTAACCATTCGATAACGTAAACAGCCAAGTGCCTAATTGCTCATTGTCGTATAAAAAAATTCCACAGGTCTTTAAAGCTGATTGGTTGATTTGGTAAATTACACTTGGTGTAAGAAGATATTGATTTTTCCATTTTTGCTCATCTCTAAAAGACCAATTGTCCTTGCTTGACAGTTATACCACCGGCAGGTGTTATTAAAAAGGTAAGGAATATCTGGTAAACCCAAAACCCATTGCACCCATTGTCCTGCCTTCTTGGTAAAAATAACATGATAATGCCCTGCGGTGATGAGTTGATTTAAAAAACTATTATCGAAAATTTTTGTTCAGAAAGAGGTCAGGCTTTTAGAATTATTCCATGTGATTATTTATTATTAGTATGTGCTCTGTAATTCATATCGAAACTGTAGTTGTTACTGTATAACTACAGTACAATTGGATAAGCAAAAGAGATTGGAGAGTTGCTTATAGGATGACCAATAAGAACAAGCAACGATCTGCATGACAGTATAACAACCTCACATTTAACCGCACAAATGTGGCCTGCAAAATATTCTGAGAAAAGATTCGTTTGTCAAAATACCCAACACTGACAAGAGAAGCCATTTTAGCGATATCGGAGCAGAAAAAACAGCAACTAATATCAATGACAAAGGTTTTGCACTCATGTTATTACCACCAACTGCTGCTTAAGCTTATTAACTGTATATGTATTCGATTGTAGACATGGTTTTCTGTTGTTAGATCTCTAAATGCAATCATATTATTTTTATAAGCAAACCCATAACTACTACACTAAGCATCACAACAAATCTCCTTTACAACAACAAAGAGCAGACAACCGCCGCTTATGAATTTTAATGCTGACGAACGGTTTTCCAAGCGTAATGGAGTTTTATCTGACCAAAAAGTTACCATGAGTTTGCATAATCTTATTGCAAACACAGAAGCGTAGAATCCTGCACATTGGCTAAGTTTTATACCAGAATAAAAATAAAAAAGCTGGCTGGTAAATGAGAAAGAGATATTCTACGTGTACATTTAAAAAAAATTATTTTTGAGGCAAGCATAACCGAATAAATCTGTATTCTTTTGCTGAGACGTTTTAACTTACTGAATACATAAAGCTTTAGAAGCTGCATTCTTTTATTTCTTTTTAAAATGCCAAAATAAATTTTAATATTATATTAAATATATTTTTTGAGTAAAAGAAAAAATCAAAGCTAAAAAATTAGCTCTCAAAACATTCTTTTGCAATGGGTTCAGGAAAAAATAGTGCACAAGCCATCACTTATTTTGTGATAATTCAAATTCAATTGCATTAAAAGGTAACTACATCTTCAGCTATTTGTCTTAGGTTAATCAAAATTCACTTATTTGTATCTGCAATTATGAAAGATTGCATATATGCAATCTTTCATAGTTTTACTTACTAAAAAGCAAAAGTTAAATTATTTAAATTGAATAATTCAAATAATTTGACTTCAAACAGAATTCACTCATTGTGTGTACGCAATGAGTGAATTATTTTTGAAGTTAAATTATTTGAATTATCCCATTTAAATAATTTAACTTTTGTATTTTAGTAAGTTGCAAAATATTTAAAATAATTCACATTTTAAACTAAATTGAAACAGCTGGACTGCCTGAAGTTGACTTACCATTTTAAAAGAATCGCTACTAAAAATGGCACCTAAGAATAAAAACAAACCAATAACCAGAAGAGAAGCAAATGCTAGAAAGTAAGCAATAAGCTAAAATTGTGATTAAAATATGTCACATCAATTCAGGACATTCCTGTCATATTCAGAACTGTATTTTTTCAAAAAGACATTTCCAAATTGAAATTTATAAAACTTTCAGGCTTAAATTTAACACAAGCAGAGAGAAAGCCAGATTGGGTCAATAGCTGCTGAGAAAAATTACTGCTAAAAAAAAGTCAAATTTTGACATTTCAAGGAAAATACATAGTCATTCTTCGACATAAGAACTTAAAAAGAACTTAAGTTGGTTAAGATGGTTTTAGTAGCTTTCAAGTAAATCACTCACATCCTTTGTAGATATTTATTAATATATTGGAAAAATATTTCCATTGTAGGCTCATTTCCATTAGCAGAGCTTATCAGTTTATTAAGATGTGGTACTTTACTTTAATTAACTATGCAACCCACAACTATTATAGCTAATGTAGGAGTCAATTTAGGTAAATTTATTTATTTTTTTTGCACTAACCAACATTAAAAACAGTTGTTAATCATGATACTGTAAACAGATTAATTGTTAATAACCGTATAAAAAATAATATAAGGTCTATGAAGCTTATTGGTAAATTGCACTTGATGTAAGAAAATATTGATTTTCCTATTTCTGCTCATCTCTAAAAGGTCCATTGTCTCTGCCTGACAATTATACCACCAGTAAGTTGGTGTTATCAAAAATGTAAGAAAATCCCTGGTCTACCTGTAAAACCCAAAACACATTGTATCTATTTTCTCACCTTCTTGATAAAAATGACATGATAATGACCTGAGGTGATCGGATGATTTAAAAAAAACTACTGTCAGACATTTTTGTTCAGAAATAAGTGACAATTTTAGAATTAATTGGTGTTATTATCTATTACTAGCATATCTAAATACCATGTAAATTGTAATTGTTTTGACTACAATGCATTAAAACATACATACAAAATAGATTGTTGAAGAGTTGTTTTTAGGATTGAATTTTTAGATCTGTAATTCTGTTTGTTCAGCTATAGCAATAAAGTTTTAAGTAGGAGAACTCCGCTGCAAACTGGATTTGAACCCACGACTTCCAGTTCTGTGGGCATATATTTATCTAATACACTACACTGTCCAGTTTGCTATATCATACAATAAATTTGGCACAAATTTGAATTACATGCCAACTTTTTATGACTTCGCGTTAAGCACTACAACTCTATGTGTGAAGCCATATCGAAAAAATTCGTGGCGTCTTGCTAGAAGAATAATGCATGACCATAAGTGAAGAACAAATTCTTAAACTCATGTAGCCAGCAAGAAAATCGCCAACAGTATAGAGCTGTGGTAGGCACTGCAGCCGGTATAGTATGAATTACACAGAAATAAACACAGTAAACATAAATAGCACAGTTTACATAAACAAACAAACACCTTCATTTGTAAGTTGGAATGTTAAATGTTGAACATATGTATGCTCAGAATAAATAACCTTTTGTTCGAAAAAGGTTTTGCAATGCTGGGCATCCAGGTATTACCAAAATAAAATTGAGAAAGTTGATTGATTGATAGGAAATAACTATGCTATGCATTTAAAAATTCCTTTCTGAGACTCAAACAAGGCCCAATAAATCTGTACTCTTTTGGCGAATGTTGTTGAGATGTTTCAACTTATTGAATGCATAATGCTTTAAGATATGTTTTTTTCTTACTCCTTTCAAAAATGCCAAAGTAACTTTTAATAGTAAATTAAATATAATGTTCAAATATTAAAAAATAAAAACTCAAAAAATAGCCCTTTAAAAGTTATTATGCATTGGGTTTAAAAAATACAATGCATAAACCATCACTTATTTTATAGCAGTTCAACTGCATTAAAAAGTAACCATATCTTCAGCTATTTTACTTAGGTTATTTAAAATTCACAAATTTTTATATGCAGTTATGAAAAACTGTACTCAAACACTTCAACTATTGTTGTTCTAATAATTTGTGAAATTTTTAAAATAATTCACATTGTAAACTATATTGAAACAGCTGGTCTGCCTGAAGTTGACTTACCATTTTGAAGGACTCGCTACTAAAAATGGGACCCAAGAATAAAAACAAACCAATATCCAAAAAAGAAGCAGATCGTAGAAAGTAAGTGATAAACTAAACAATGCATTTAAAATATTTTGTGTCCATTGAAAAAATTCTGTCACGCTCTATTCTATTATATTCTAACATCTAACATCTAACATCTATTATATTCTAACATCCGAAAAAAATTTCTAGTTAAAATTCATAAAACTTCCAGATGTAAATTTAACATAACGAAGGCAAAGCTATATTGATCCAATACCTGTTGAGAAAAATTACTTATAAATTACTTATAAAACAGAGATCAACTTTTTGGCACTAGAAAGAAAATACAGAATAATATACATAATAATATACTAGCTCAATGCATTTTAGGGAAAAGCTCATATGTCAAAGTTCTTATACATCAAAGCGTTGTGTCACAGCCGTGCATAATAATAGCATTGATCACTTTTACTGCATCACAGTTTGCAGTATACATACATTGCAACTATTTTCCAATATACAGCGAACAGTGTTGGTGCAGTATTAGTGAATAGCTTGTTGAGTTTACTTTGATGCAACTAAAACAATTACAAGATGTGAATGCTGTTCAAACGTCAAGAAGGTTGACTAGAACTTAAACTGCAGTCATTCAGAATTTCTAAGCAAATGAAGATTGTAAGATGATTGGTTTAACTGCAAGCAGTTTCACCGAGCTCGAAGTACTGTTAGTGTTAAAATCCAATTCACCAGTCCACTGACTGTAATTTAATATTGTACAATAAAAGTACATCTTGGCAAACTACCATGGACTTTTAAAGGCTTAAAAGTAGTTCTTGGGGATTAAGATATTTCAAACAGGCTAAGATTCATGATAAAGCAGACTGTCTAAAAACTCACATCATGCAACATCTAAATCAAAACAATTTCTCAGCCTAAACGTTTGCTATCAAAATTCTTTTGCAATATAAACATAAATCTTTAATTAAAAAGTCTACAATACTGCTATTAGGCTTATAGGAAGTTCATTATATTTATATATAATAATTATATTATATTTTTTTAAATACTGCCCTCTAAAACTCGCATCATTCTCCACTTAAGAAACTTTGCTTTTAGCATTTTCTAAAAACCTAACTCTTTTAGCAACTTAGATTTGGTTGAAGCTTTTAATAGCCTACCTCGATTTCAAGCTTCCGTTCATTAGCAAAATGTAATTGAAATTGATGCTTAAAATAAATCTTGTAAGAGGTTTTTCATGCCAACATCTTTTACAGTAATACGGATGGCATAATAATTTACTGTGTAAACATTGTTAACGGCGTGGCCAACAGGACTTGAGTTTTTTGTAAATTAAATGCAATGTTTTAACAGATGCTCTTACAATGTAAATATTATGTTCTAGGAATATGGACGTTATATGAATTTGATGTAATATAAACGGTCAAATACAAGTAAATTGACTAATACATTTAAAAACTGTCTTGAACTCATCGCTTGACACTTCAAATGGAAACAAATTAAACCTTACTTTTAATTTAACGAACAGTAACTGTAGTATTGTTGATTTGTGTTGAAAAATTTTCTCATTTTTTTAATCACTTTTACTTAGTTAAAGTTCATGATTACGGTAATCCTTCGAGTTGAAGGAAGCGCCCACCTTAAATTTAAACTCGAACCAATTTAGTTCACTTTTTCCAAATAACAAGGTCAAACATGGTTAAAAGAAAACAATGAAAAATATTTTATACAGCTCACTTTTGAACTAAATTGACCCTGTAAAACAATTTTTGTGTTACTAAGTAGAACACAATGATTTTTTGCCTTCTCTATATGAAATTTATTTTTTCGGCTTGCACAGTATGTCTGAAATTAAAAAAATTACTCTCGTAAGAGTGTGTCTCTTGGTCCGTCAGCTTTTGTCAACACCGGGTTCAGAGGTTAGATATTGGGATAAAAACTGACTGCAAAGAGACTCCAAGTCGAGAAATTTAGCATAGGAGACCAATGTAAAAAATATGTCGAATGTAATCTTATAGCACTTTATTTGATTTATCTTACGATAATCATGCTGTTTGTATACAGTACTCATTACACTAATTTTAGAAACCCTGTTAGATATCACTGCATAACTGATACATAAGAGACATTTGGTTGGCCTGTGACCACCTAATTGATACACCGAAAATATAATTGTCTCAGGAATAATATTCAAAATGTGGCATGTTGTTTACTGTATCATCAGCGGAAGTCAACATCTTTTTTCTAAATGTTCTTACAATCGAATATGTTATTTTGACATCTTCACCCTGGTTTGCTGGGGACATTCTTATTAATCCATATTGTATGTGTATCTTGCTTCCTGTGTAAACATAAAGGTTTTTCGATTTACTAAACTGTTATCGTAGCAACTTGGTTCTGGAGTTTTAGTGGTTTTGTAAATGGTATATAAGGCTGTGTTTGAGAATCAATATTGCCCATAGATTAGTAAGCAAGCCATCAGGAGTTTAGTACGATGAAGTTTGATATAATCCACAAGCTAATCTCTTAAAAGTCGATTAAAAGATAATTGGTAGTTTAACCACACCGCACCTAACTATTATACCAACGTTGCAATGCCTGAACCAATCGACCATAAAAGCTTTTTTTTTTAGTAATTTTGCACTTAATCTCTTTACTTCGAAAGCACTCATGACAATCTCTCACTAAACTGAGAGAGTACTGGTATATATAATAAATAGCCATTTCACCCATAAGTGTGGCAAAAAATTTTTTTTAAGGCAATCTATAAGACTCTCCTTGTTACATTATATGGAACTTCTTTCATAATATAAAGCAAAAACTTCCCATAAATTAAACTCAAATAATCAAACTAAAAAAATTAAAACTTAAAATCAAACTACATAAATTATTTACATTAGATGGAATTAACATTATAGAAAGTTTATGCTGTAGGATCGTCTACTGCAGCGCATCAAAGCACAATAATATTGTGCTATATTGACTATATTATAGTCATGCTGGCCTCTTGTGGTTGACTAACAAATGTCGAAAGCTGTGCTCGTAGCTGCTAACAAAAGGTTAAGTACCTGACTAGGACTTGAAAATAATCATCTTAATTTGCTAGAATACTGTCTTTATCAAGCCTTACGTTATCATGTGTCAAGTCAAATAAAGGGAAACAGTAAATGGTTGTAAAAATATAGCAATGACTCTATAAGTGATTCCACATTTAATTAATTCTTTGTAATATACTGAAAAAACAGCTCCTTAGAGAAAAAATTGTTGTGAAATCAAGTAGCCTGCCATTTTACTTGAAATCAACATTTTCATTTATGCTTTCACAGATTTTGCTGCTTTCATGTGTTTTAGTTATTGTATCGTTTTTAGCCAACTTTTTATATTTACATACACAAAGAGCCACACCAGTAACCGACGTTAGACTTTGAAAATAAAATAAAATTTGCACACAAGCTTTCAAAGGATTAAAAAATGAACTTTTTGGACCGCACTGGAAAACTCTATTTTTCTACTTTAGAATCACTGTAACTATAAATAAATCCATTGTGCTTTTCTCCTTGCTTTTGATAAATATGATGTTCTTTGTTACCGAATGTGGTCGCAAAAGATTGTTGTGTGCTTTTGGCCAATTGCAATGGCGGTTCAACAAGGTGGTTGAACGAATAACCACCATTGCATTGAACAAATAAGGTTGGCTACCACCATTGGTAACCAACCTTCATTTTAATGCTTTTCAATATTGGGTATTTGTCCACCATCATAGCTTGATAGAGCACCTTTTAAACTCAAGAAACCAACATGTAACTTAAGAGTGAGAAACTACAATTTTTATAGCAAGAACATCTAATCATTACTAGCGTTATTCGTTGATTTAACTGGTCAATAAAAATAAGCTTAGCAAGTGTTTAAAGATGGCATGAAGTTAATGTGAAAGCATGCTGCCAGCATAACTTAGCTTTAACCACCGTAAAAAAATGTATTTGAAAACCATGGATCTTCATTCTTAACCCTTTTCCTGGAGTGACATTTGATTACAGTGATTGAATTAGAGATTAAATTATGAATTTAACATTTAAAAGGTGGCACTCTTTTTCTCATAATATCGTGCCAAATCTGGGAAAGATAAATTTAACTCCTTTACAGGCACACGATGTTAATGTCACCGATATTTTGTATTCTCCTTTTGACAGATTGAGATTTATATCAACCTTGGTATTTTTCAAATCGAGTAAAACAAGTAACTACTTTGATTATAAGATATTAGCGTGGTGCTGTTACTGCAAGTATTTCAATGATGTCACTATTTTTATATTGCAAGTGTTAAAGGCTTTATATTTGTATGCTGTGAGTATTTCAGAGCTTTAAAAAAATCTCTAAAGATTTGCAATTACAAAGTATACAAAAATTTTTAAAATTTTTATGACAATTTTAACGTTTCAATGTTGAATACGCCATAACAATGGCTGCTATTGCGTTGTTCGATGTTCCTCAAGTGTCTTCTCATCATTCATCAAAATGCTTCAAAGTATTTATGTAAGAGTTTCAACCACATTATGGAGGAATCTGAAAACATTTAATATGATTTAGATATTAATAACCGAATCAGAATATAGTTCTGATGAATATAATGATCAATACTTTGAAATACACTGTCACTAAAACCATGGCAGCTACATGTATGGCCACAACAAAAAAAGAAGTTGTTATTGATGTAGCCGAGTAATTATTATTACTATTTTGTGGACACTGTCCTAGTCATCATTTTCTATATATGGGTTCATAACGTTGACAGAATGTCAAAGTGGTGGGAAAATAGAAGTGGTGGTCAATTAAAGGGTGGTGCTCTATTTTTCAACTTTTCTTCTGTAGTGGCCTTCTCGTAGAGGTAGGGTTAAAACAGGTGGCATTCAAAAAGAGGTCTTACAATATTCTACAGGAACATTTAGAGAGGTGAAAATTCACAAATTTCTAGTCATTATCAACTCGAAATTCTCAAATTGATTTTTTATAATTTGTTATGAGGCCAAAATGTGTCAGAAACCCATTACCACTTATAATAAAGTAATCTTCCTGCTAGAAATTGTATCGCCTTACCATTGTCTATATATATATGTTATTTCAATGTTAAAAGGCCTTTGCTGTCTTGAAACTGATTTGAAACGAGGTTTTAAGAATACATTAAAGCAATGGTTTCAAAAATAAATTTCAAACTACCCATACAGCCTGAATAATGAGAAAAAGTTACTAATCAGCTATGAATGTTAGATTATTGATTATTGATTACAAAAATATGGTATTTTATTCCTGGGAATAAGAGCTATACCATTTTGTGTTTACATTTTTTTGTCTCCTAGATTTTTCTTCTTTTTTTTATTTTACTTCTTTTGTCAGAAAAAGAAAAAAAAAATTGTACTACGTGAAAAACAAAAATACAAGTTGTTAGTAGTCTTAAATCTATTTTACCGAATACAGAATACAATATGTTGATAACCTTTAATCAAGACTCTCACTGAAACCTCTGCTCACTCTTTTAGACTTTAAAAAGAAGTTTATGGTTTAATTTTTATTAACGACTAAAACAAGGGCAATATACGTTTATTGCATTGGTATGTTATCTTACAGGGCTGATGAGAGAAAAGAAAAAAAGAAATTGGAGAAAAAGAATTCTTTCGCAGCATTACTATCAATGTGAATATTTAATCGTTGTACAGTACTAGAAGTATAGAAGTAAGAGCAACAAAGTTACATATGCTTATTTTATTCACCGCGAAGTACATGACTTGAATGTGTCAAAGAGTTGTTTACAAGGATTTCATGCTCTTAGTTGACATTCATGTTAAAAATTTAGTTAATAATTTCACCCTAAGTCTAGCGAATTGCATAAATGGATATTTAAGTATCCAGAAGATAGACATCCAGAAGAGCTAGTGGTTCAACAAAGAATTTAAAACCAGTCAATTCACTCATAGGTGACAAAGCAGGAAGTCAAGCTGTCCTGAAAAGACAGAGTCAATGAACACCTCTCTTTATGAAACATATCATTAGACACCAGCAGAAAAACAACTTCATAAATGAACCATAAACTACAGGCAATTACATTACTGTGTGTGGTACATTGTAATTTTATATTAGCTCTATTAGGAATCATCTACTCATTGTTAATTTTGACCTCTTGACCTCATTTAGAATTAAACGCAATCATGGTTGCTCTGAAGAGCGCTGGTGCTTGATGTTGTTATAAGCTCAATTTCTCTGGATTGTTTTAAGCCATATAACACAACCTTGCGCATGTTTAACAATGTCACCGGGGTTATCCATTGAACAGTCCAATCCTGATATAGAAAGATTTGAAAATTTTGAGAATTTACATATTGTAGGTATATTTATAGTGCTGAGATAACACTGATTTATTCACATGCACAACCTTGGTTTGTAACAAGTTTAATTTTTGGAACAAACTATCACTTTTTGAGGGCAAAAATTTGCCCTGGTCCAAATTGAGTGCAAAGTTCTGAGGCTATTTATTACCTACAGAATCGTATCACACAGAAATTTTACAAAGATTATTAGACCGTTTATTACTATATTACTGTCATCTTAAAATAATTATACAATATTTAATTCTTCAATTTTACAAATACCTCAAATTTATCACTTGACAACATAAACAAAGTTAAGGTGTTTAAACTGCTTCTCATATTGTCACGGCAGAGCACTGTAATCAGGGTCACAGTAATCGACCTCCTGGCTACCACGGTCACAGAGCACCAAGCTTTTCAAGCCCAAGAGAAGGCTTGGTCACGGTTTAGGATGCCCAGATGACTGAAATTACCATAATAGAAAATTGAATAGAAAACTAAAAAAAGGGGCAAAGCCTAAAAAAAAAGAATTACCCTACTTGATGAAAATATTTAATGGATTTGATAATTCGCGATTTCGTGAACAGACGATTCCGCAAATTATTACATTTTGCAAATAATTAGTTATATTGTTAAACACAAGGGAGGATAACTACTGTCTCAAATTAAAAACTAGTCGCTAGGCAGAAGTAGTAAACGTAGCCGAGTTCAAATTTAAAAAGAGAATATTGCTGGGTCTTTGAGTTAAACCCAATGCCATTGCATCACACTTCTTCACAAAATTATTCAAGGTTGTCACAAGTTATTTGGAATTCGGCACAACATCATCGTTGAAAAAATCTCGTGCAATTCTTTACGTTGAATAAACATTAACAGTTACCACAAGTTGTTGATTCACCAAAGGCTTCCGAATCAATGAAAATTCATAAAAAACTCTGGATGAAACCAAAAATTTATAGCTTAGCATAATTTTTATGCTTAGCTTATGAATTAGCTTATGTATAAAGATATTATAATTAATTACAAACTTGAGTGTACAAATACAAAACTTCAAATATAAATAAAATTTTACAAACAATGAATGAAGTAAATAAAAACAGTTTGGCTCGTATGGCCGTGGTCTGGCAATAAAATTAAACTGATACTCTTGATAAGTAAATACTAGCGTGTAATGGGGCTCTCTGACTAGTTATTTTGGTAATAGCAGCGCTATATTGCTGTCACTGTCTTGGGGAGATGTCAAAGGCGGTTCTCTCGCTATTACATGTCTGGTAAGACAGATATCATCAGAACTATTTTCGAGGCCTACTATTGCAAAGTTCTGCTGGTTGGTCAAAAATTTGTGATCGTAAAGGCAATCTTGTTCCTTTTTTAAAACAGATATATTCTCCTTGTTAGCAGCTTCAATCCCTTCTACCTCAATTTCAAGACATCCCCAAATTATTGGTAATCTTCTAGGAATGATATCCACCACCTTTGCAGTCATTGTGGCTCCGTGTATAATGAAAAAGCTGTATACTCCACTTATTTCACAGGGTAGATGACCAACTGTGGCGCAGTCTGCATTTATTAGCTTTACTGCAAAAAAAATTGTGCAGGTTATTGGGCTCTTCTCTCACAATAAAACAAATAGTGAAGCAGTAAGGATGAAACAATTTAATATTGCATTTACCAAAGAGCCAAAGTAATACTCAAGTATTAATTTAGTAAATGGTTATGGAAAAACTCATTACTTACCACAAATTGTTAGTTCATCATAGGCCTACAAATCGACGAATATTTGTGAAAACCTCTGGCCACAGCAAGTAATTTATAGCTTAGCATGATTGAATCGTAGTTTTCAGCTAAATAGAAACCTAAACATGCGGTGTACGCATGCGGAGATTTAACTCTATTGCTAGCTGCAATAGAGTTAACTCTTAATAGTGATTGATTGTGTTCCTCCACAAATAAATTAGTCTGCGGATATGCATGAAAAAGGCGATTCGCGTTAAACTTAACTCCGCGAATATTTTCATCTTGCAGGGTAAACAAAAGGAAGACAAAAAAATCGTTAAAGCAGAGTTGCATGTGCCCAATCTCTGCATGTTTGCATATCATTTATTGCCTACGAGACATTTATTTTGATATATATATATATTATTTATTTAAATCTATATATCATTGGAGTTTACCATTCAGTGTTATTGTTTAACTGTCTTGCGGAGAGCAAAAAAGATCCGCAGTCCCCTTTAGAATATAGTAGTTAGTAATGAAATATCGAAAAAACTACTAAAATATAATAAAATCTGTCATTATACAAAAAATAAAAAATACATAAAAACAGCGAAGAAATGATGAGAAATAACAAATTTACATATTAAAACAAAGAAAGTAAGCCAACTTATAGGTTATATGAGTACCTTGTTCAAGCTTCTAGGAATACTAATAATTGCATTATTTTGCTGTATATATGTAAGCATGCATGTTGTATTCTTTGGCAAAAAACAATGTAGCAGTACATTACTGGATAATGAATAAAAATGTAAATGAGTGTTTTGTTTATCAATAACTAGAAGCTTATAACGTGATTATTTCAAAGTTTTGAAATACTGAGTCCTTCCAGCGTTTGAATAACAGTAGTAGTTTATTCGTAACTAGAGATCAAACTGAGGAGTACAGAATAGGATTTCATTTACATATCAACTCGTTAGCTTTATAGCTAAAAAGATTTTATGAATGTTGACATTAAAATTAATTCAGCAAATCTGCGTAGGGTATTATTTTGTGATGTTGATGATAATCATGGAATATAATATTTATTGATAAACCATTCAATTTGCTGCAAAAATCCAATGTTTAATGCAAGCATTGAAACCAGACTTGTGTTTTTAGGAATGATGCTCCAAGATCTCCAAACGATGTATTAATGCCGGCTGCAGAAATATATGCTCAGCAGATTAATTTCTATCCTGCGTTAAGTTTACAGTAAGTAAAATTAAATGGACTGATTTGGTAAAGCCGATGGTGCATTATATTACCTCTGAAACAAACAGTGGCACATAATAATAGCATTTAGGCTAACGTTATTAATATGTATAGACATGAATATGATAATGATATGGGTATTCACAAATTTTAACCTGAGGACTGCAGGTTGCCGTAAAACGATTTGCAGTGACTAGCAACTTTATTCTAATATATTAACGGCAGTTAAGGTAAATGGCACCTGACTATATGTTTTTAGGCAAAATCTAGATCCTCTTCAATAACTGGGTTTTAAAGTATTTGAGAATCTATTTCAAATATAAATTTATTCCCATCAGTTTAGTTGAATAAACTTATTTATATAAACTTACTTATATTTTCGAAATAAACAATCAAATTTCAAGAACTAGAAGTTTGATTCAAATTGATTGATGACTATTTTTCAACAAAAACAGTTGCGGATTCTGACCTTTTAGTAATTGAAGTTTTAATTACAAAAATATAATATATATGAATTTATTTAACAGTTTTGTAATGTTTAGTGTTAGCTTGCAAAAAAGAAATACTGATTTGCTCAAGATAGATAATGATATCAAAAAGACTTCATAAAAAACATGTAGCTACCCAACTCAAACTACATACAAAATTGAATAATGTCAGTTAAAGTTCTTTTGAACTAAATAATTGACAATAGCTTAGTTAGAACTTAAAAACTTAAAAAGCTAAATTTAAATTTGTTAATTAAGCTTAACAACTGTGTGGTAGAGTTAGCAAATAATTACATGTAATATTACACTAACTGTGCTACCCGGCGTTGCCCGGGGTACAAAAAAGTTTTTTGACAAAAAATTGATTGTTATTTACTGTATTATAAAATTTGCCATTCTCACTTTCACACTATTTATCATAAGAGAAGTGTTTTGTGTAATTGAACTAAATTAAGATAGAAAATAAAAACAACTGTAAAAGTTTTCAAAAATGTCAAACAACCGCAACTGTCCAATTTTATTTCATGAGGAACAAGTTTTGTGTAGCCAACTAGATTAAAAATAACTAAAACAACTGCAAAGGTTTTCAAACAACTATAAATTTAGTATTTCATATCTTTCAGCAATGTATGTATATTTTTAATAACGTGCTGTGAAACCTCGGTTCTTGAGCATTATCTGTTCCAGAAGGTGTTTAAAACCGAGCTGTTCGAAATCCGAAACAATTTTTCCTACATACATTAGAGTAAATCTATGTGAACTTTAATCCGTTCCAATACAAGAAAACAACTTTGGTAAAATATTTATTCAACATTTTAGACCATAAACTGTACCGAATACTGCATACTATAAATAGAAATGAGTAGATATAGATTGTGTTTAATTTTAATAGAATGTTTTTTATTTAATATGATGGAAAAAAACTAAACATTTCTTATGTTTTGCTTTTGAAAAATCAGAAAATTTAAAAGTTAAGATACAATACCAAAAATTGCAAAAATTGATAATGGAACCTTAAAAAATGCACCAGATCAGCTGCATCAGAAATTGTCGGAAAAAGAAAATATAAATGGCAATAGTACGCTTACTTTGCATATCTGAATGAGAATCCTCCTCCAAAACAACTTAGGGTAACTTGACTGGGTGGGGGTTATCTCCCTAGCAAATATTGTCTGTAGAGAAGACTCGTTTCAGATGGTTCCTCTCTTTTTTGTAAAGAATTTATGAAGTTTTAATTGCTTTTCTGTTTGGTATCAAATGCTTCCATGCTGTTTGTGGAGCTGTTCCAATTCTAATGCGCATGCTCTGGTTTGGTTGAGAACCGAATTTATGCTCGCGATTTGATACGAAAAAATCTCAAATTCTTCGGTCGAAAACTGAATTGACCGAGAACCGAAAGCTTTGAGAACTGAGGTTCCACTGTATATAATCAGTACCCAAATCGCCAAAGTTTAAGTTCACGATAAATTGTTGTGGATATCGTGAAGAAAAATGTGTGTAAAAATTGTGAAAATTGAAGAAGCATCGTGTTGCATATAAACTTGGGTTCCATAATATTTCTTAACAGAGTCATCGTAAAATGCGTTGCCGCAATGCTAAAATAATTATCATGCGCATGGTGTATGCAGTATGTAAAAATGTCTGATCAATATGGTGTTCTAGCTCAGTGGTAGAGCGTGAAGTTGAGAAACCTGTCAAAGCATTCGTTGTGAGTTTAAATCTACCGGAATGTGAAACTTTAATATCAAGGTTATAATAGCTATAACCGGATTTCGGATAGACATACAATAGACAGACTTCGAGAAATATATAAATATATACTATAAATATATATATATATATAAATATAAATATATATATATATAGATATATAGATATACTCATTTTGCAACAAGACTTTACATGTATTGATTTAACCCGCAATGAACATACAGGCTTGAAATCAACACATCACATTCTCCTGACAATTCCATTTTCATACTGAAGTTTCTACATCTTAAGCTTTTCGAAGTGATTAGCATTTAAAATCTCATATTACTTTTGACAGCTATTAATAAATAGCTCTTACGATTAACTTATTCTACATTTTATCAACAAGATCTCAACAGATATATGCTTCTAAATCGATAGCAGCAGTACATGTCTACTGTTGAACCAGTTTTTATGTGAATAGTGACATGTTATACATGTAGTAGGCCATATGCAACAAAAAGCATCAATTTATTTTCAAAATGCCTTTTTTGCTTCTATTTAACTCTTTTTGCCTATTTTAGTCCATTGGATGAAAACGAAAGCCGTGATTCAAAACAAAGATTGCGATGTATTCAGCCCTTCAGCAGTGAATTTGAGGAAGACTCTATTATGCCTTACTTGTATATACAACCTTCCCTAACAAGCCTATCTTTGTACTTGATTACATTGGATATAGATTTGTAAGTAATGCTTGATGCTTATTCTAGTAGTAATTGTAAAACTAGCAGTCACTAGTAAAAAGTAAAATCATTCGAATCAAAAGTATGAGACAATAACAAAATAGCTACAACAATCTAACAAACATTTATTGATATAAATTATTTATGCAGATTTCTCAAACTTGTTCAAAAGCATAGCTATATCAATGTTTGACATTTCTGCTTTAACTGATGTACCTGAATTGAGAAACCTGATGAGATGAGCGCATGAGACCAAGGATGAAGTCTGTTGAGATAAATGAAAACATAGTTAGTTGTATATGGGTTTTGGACCAAATAGTTACAAATTAGTGCACACGATGTGTAACAATACTTAAAAGTACTTGATTTAACAATACGTATGAAAGGTGTAAAATAACACTAATAATGCTGTGTATAATAGTACTCATAAGGTGTGTATAATATTAGTCATGAAGTGTGTATAATAGTACTAATGAGATGTATATAATAGTACTCATGAAGTAAGTGTAATAGTATTCATGGGGTGTGTATAATATTACTCATAAGTTGTGTATAATATTACTCATGAGGTGTGTATAATAGTATTCATGGGGTGTGTATAATAATACTCATGAGGTTTGTATAATGTTACTCATAAGGGGTATATAATATTACTCATGAGGTGTGTATAATAGTACTCATGAAGTAAGTGTAATATTACTCATGAAGTGTGTATAATATTACTCATAAGGTGTGTATAATAGTACTCATGAGGTGTGTATAATAATACTCATGTGGTGTGTATAATAGTACTCATGAGGTGTGTATAATATTACTCATGAGGTGTGTATAATAGTACTCATGAAGTGTGTATAATATTACTCATGAGGTGTGTATAATAGTACTCATGAGGTTTGTATAATGTTACTCATAAGGGGTATATAATATTACTCATGAAGTGTGTATAATATTACTCATGAGGAGTGTATAATATTACCCATGAGGTGTGTATAATATTACCCATGAGGTGTGTATAATATTACCCATGAGGTGTGTATAATATTACTCATAAGGTGTGTATAATAGTACTCATGAGGTGTGTATAATAGTACTCATGAGGTGTGTATAATATTACCCATGAGGTGTGTATAATATTACTCATAAGTTGTGTATAATATTACTCATGAGGAGTGTATAATAATACTCATGTGGTGTGTATAATAGTACTCATGAAGTGTGTATAATAGTACTCATAAGTTGTGTATAATATTACTCATGAGGTGTGTATAATATTACTCATGAGGTGTGTATAATATTACTCATGAGGTGTGTATAATATTACTCATAAGTTGTGTATAATATTACTCATAAGGTGTGTATAATAGTACTCATGAGATGTGTATAATATTACTCATGAGGTGTGTATAATATTACTCATAAGTTGTGTATAATATTACTCATGAGATGTGTATAATAGTATTCATGGGGTGTGTATAATAGTATTCATGGGGTGTGTATAATAGTATTCATGAGGTGTGTATAATAATACTCATGAGGTTTGTATAATGTTACTCATAAGGGGTATATAATATTACTCATGAGGTGTGTATAATAGTACTCATAAGTTGTGTATAATATTACTCATGAGGTGTCTATAATAGTACTCATGAGGTGTGTATAATATTACTCATGAAGTGTGTATAATATTACTCATGAGGTGTGTATAATAGTACTCATGAGGTGTGTATAATAGTACTCATGAGGTGTGTACAATAGTGCCTAAATAGTGTATACAATAATATGCATGAGGGGTGTATAATATCACTAATTAGGCAAATATAATTAATACTGTTATAGTATATAGTTAATACTAGTGTAATATAATACTTTTAGTGTATAGTGCTCTAGAGGTGTGCATAATATTAGTTATGAGGTGAGAATTTAATTACCCATTAAGTGTGTATAAAATTATTCAAGAAGTCAAACTTAGCAATAAAACTTAGCGTGGTGCGCAGGTGAAAGAAATGAATCTTCAATAGTTTTTTTAAGTCTTCAAAAAGTTTAACAGAGGCGAAGGCAACCGGGATTAAGAGAAAATATGACTGTCATATTTGCTTTTTATACCACTGTCATTATTCTCTTACTGTTTTTGTTTTATCATGAAACTGTCACTCGAGAGCATCTATACTGACTGATAAAAAATAGACAAGTAAATGTATAAATTTATTTATTTTATAATATGCGTCAATTTCTATTTGAAACTTTTCCTCTAAGCATATATATATCGGCATCAATTCTAGCCACAAACTTTGAGCAAAGCTGCTGTTTTACTGTACCGTATATTAAACAAACTTTCGGTATGATTTGCTCCTGAGTTAGGTTGGTTGAAAGTGCATTTGTATTTAAAGGACAGACCAGTATGTAGAACTCTATTTGCTGATGTCGATGGAGAATGATGAAAGAAATGCATACCTAAGACACCTCGGCCTACCAGGCAAGCTTGAAGATGATGAGGCAAGATGTTTTGGAGATTTGGTGATATGGGTAAAGGCCCAACCTTCTCTGTAAGTACAAAGTTTTGTATGATATGACGAAAAATATGTATACAGAAAGCACTCTCGCTAATAGATCAGAGTAGTCGCAGCTCTTTGACTAGTGAAACTTCTTTCAAAGTAAAACAAATGGAAACCATATCCACTTCTCTTGCATTTTATGAAGCGATTTTTGCAATCTAGATCACGCCTGACTAAAGACCAGCAAAAACCTTTAAATTGGTTGACTTTCATCTATTTGTTTAGCTAAAGCAATTAAAATCTAAAATCAAAAACTTCCTCCTCTGCAAACAGTTGAGCTATTCATTACACATTCATGAGGATATTTTGTGGAATAATTGTTTTCATATTTATTACGCTTGCAACTTTTCGATTGTACAAAACATGAAATAGTTCAGGCACCATGATTGCACCATGATGTCTCGCGCAATCATCATCTTATAGCTTATTAACAAGCTTTACGTCGTTCAAAATTTTTTATTACCATGTTTTTTATTAAGAGTGCCAGTTGAAGTGTACCCTGGCCAAAGCGTACCCAGGCTGAAGCGTACCTAGGCTGAAGTGTACAATTCATCTTTCAGCTAGCATTATAGAAGACTGTGATAGCGATAGAGGCCATGATACACCCCTTTTTCTTAAAACTAGCTCAAGTTATAATCACAACTCTTATTATAGTAAGGATTCAGACTAGCTTAAATTACTCAAATGTATTAAGTAAGAAACTTAGCCAATGGTAACTCTAGTACCTACCAATAGTTTACAAGCTGTTTTAAATCTTTAACCAGGGTATAGCATAAGAAGAAAGTTTTGTATTTCAACAATCTGTTTTAGCTGTTTGAGCTTTCTAATATTTCAACAAACTGTTTTAGCTGTTTGAGCTTTCTAATATTTCAACAATCTGTTTTAGCTGTTTGAGCTTTCTAATATTCGAGCCATGCTTTGGCTGGACACACACACAAAATAACAACAACCTTCTTTTAAAAGATAGAACCGTGAATGTTGAATATTTTGATTAAATTTAAATTTACTGAGCAAAATATTTTAGTTATCTATGCAATACTAATTAATAATCCAGTAGTGCTATAAAATAGCAATAAGGTTTTGAGCTAAACTAATGTGTTTGATGGTTGAAAGTGTTTACGAGCTCAAAAACAGCAACATAAAAAAATTTCATAACAAATTTATCAAGTAAAATCAACAACTCTTTCAGTTGTCCTAACAATCAACAAATCTCATTTTTATGTACAACAAATTGGAAGGCAGAATGGCTTTATTTAAGCATTGATGACTGCAGTTATTTATTTGCTGTTTTGTTTGCTTCTAATAATCTGTTGACTGCATATTGCAGTGATACCTGGGCTCCGAGTAAATCACTAGTACCCACTGGAAATAAAACCGTTTTAATCAAGTTGCTTTTCGGAATCGAACACTTCCCTTTTGATGAAACTTTGAAAAAATGTAGGAGTCTTGGGCAAATGTTGTCGGTATTCAACAGAAAGAAAACTACTGTGTAAGTAAATTAATGTTGTTTTCCCAAAAATAACTCAAACATAATTATATTAAGCTTTCGTTGTGTTAGATTTGTTAGTTGAGAAATGTACCACTTCATGATCTAACTATTTTGGGACAAATCCCTACAGCAACTGTCTGAGCGTCTGTGTCTTCAGATTCAATTCCGATGAATCATAATGGCGTGACCAATACATCACCACACAATATAATTGGTGAAAGCCATATCAAATTTTATTATTGGGACTTTGCTAAATAGGAGAGTATAAGTGAATGTCCTGAAGAGGCTCGCTTGTTTTGACAACATATGATAGGCTTCGATGATTACCAATGCCTATAAACATGTGATACCAGTGCTTTTCACTTGCGCTCATGTCATCAAAAGATTCCATTGAAGAGTCAGCAGTCTAACGTGATCTCTCGCGGAGTGAGAGACATCAATGACCTCATCAAAATTAATGCCTACCAATGGTTGCGGTGAGGCACTCTCCAGAGATGTGTGCTTCTATTGACTCTAATATATATTGCTTATGTAGTTTTTTATAGAAATCATATCATGTTTACAGTTTGAAGTTGTTTCCTCATGTTAATCAATGGAGGGCAACTCCCTATAATACTCTTGTTTTTATCTGTGCAAACCTCTCATACTTTACTGTTTCCTGTTCTCTCTGTATTTAACTGTTTGAATGAATACAAGACTGTGAGAGCCTAATCTTAACTATCTAGTAAATTTCTACAGGTTATGGGCCCAGGAACGTTATATGTACTGTGTAACTAGTTAGATTAGTCATCTGTGATCATTATGGACGATAAATGGAGTGTAGACAAACTTTCTAGCAGCAACTATGCCACATGGAAGTTCAAGATTAAGCATCTGCTGATTGCTAAGGAGCTATTTGGATATATTGATGGAACTACAGTTGCTCCGGCAAGCACAGCTGATGGGGCTGTGAAAGCTACCTATAATAAGAACTCGAACAAGGCATTATCTCATATTGTGCTTGCGGTTGGCGATGAGTTGCTCTACCTTATAACTGAATGTGAAACGGCCAAGCAGGCATGGGACAAACTGTCTAAACATTTTGAGAGAGACACTCTAGCTAATAAAATGTTCTTGAAGAAGCGCTACTTTCGCTCAGTAATGTCTGAGAGCGCATCAATTGAAGGTCATCTAAAGAATATGAAAGATCTCACGAATCGGCTAGCTGCTATCAAATCACCTATTGCTGAAGAAGACCAAGTTGTAACCCTTCTAGGCTCCCTTCCGGAGAGTTATTCAACTGTAGTTACTGCTCTCAAAACGCAGAAAAATACGCCATCGCTAGAATTTGTTCAACAAGCTCTTTTAAACGAAGAGCAGAAACGAAAAGAACATAGCTCTGTATCAGCTTCTAGTGAAAGAAATGTTGTCGCCAACCCTGATACTGCTCTCTTGGCTACTAGACTGCAAATTAGACGCCAGGTTACCTGCTGGTACCGTAATAAAATTGGCCACGTTCAACGTTTCTGTAGAGAGCGAAACGGAGAGAGAAAAAATGCAGAACACAAAGATGTTCTACACCAAGCTAAGCATGCAGCAGATAACTATCCTGACACGGGTGAGTCAGCCTTTTTGGCTGGTACGGGTAGTGACTTCACCGATAAAATTAATCAACGCTGGCTGATAGATTCAGGCGCTACAAAGCACATGACTCCTCATAAAAGCTTGTTCAGCGAGTTCACTCAATTTGACAAACCTCATAAAGTAGAAGTAGCTGATGGAAGCTCTGTAGACGCCATTGGAATAGGTAACATTAAAGTATCAATGCAGTTAGGTCGTAGAGTGAATCGCAAAGCTGTGTTATATGATGTTCTGTACATACCTGACCTAAGCACAAACCTGTTCTCTGTTCGCGCTGTAGCCTCTAAGGGCTTGATTATTCAATTTGGACATAGTCGATGTTGGATTAAAAACCAACGAAAACAAGTATGTGGCCGAGGAACACTCATAGATAAACTGTATTACCTGGATATAGAAACTTCAAATGACAGTGCGCACATCACTTCTCACAGCGGTGAGCTATGGCATCAATGCCTTGGTCATGTTCATGAAGCCGCTATACATCGTATGGACAGGGAACAACTGGTGAGTGGCGCTAATCTCTCTGGTGTAAAACTAGGTTTGTGTGAACCATGTGTAAAAGGAAAAATGTCGAGAAAACCCTTTAAGCCCAATAGCGACATCAAGTCCACGCGTCTCCTTGAACTTGTACACACAGATGTGTGTGGTCCTATGCAAACACAATTCATAGGAGGTAGTAAATACTTCGTTACTTTTATCGATGATTTCAGTAGATATACCCATACATTTTTTATGCGAGATAAGTCTGATGTATTTTCTAGATTCTGTGAGTTTGCAGCTTTAGTAACCAACCAAACCGGAAAATCAATCCACTCAATGCGCTCTGATCGAGGTGGCGAGTATATCTCTACAGAATTCGAAAACCATCTAAAGTCCCAAGGAATCCGTCATGAACTAACTGTTAGACATACTCCAGAGCAAAATGGTGTGGCTGAACATTATAACAGAACGGTATGTGAATCTGCTCGTGCTATGATCATAAATGCAAATCTTCCCAAATCTCTATGGGCTGAGGCTGTTGCCACCGCTGTTTATTTAAGGAACAGAATTCCGACTCGCACACACAAAGCGCCTACAACACCTTATCAGATATGGTATGGTGAGAAACCTGATATAGATCACCTTCGAGTATTCGGCTGCATGGCATATGCGCACATACCAGACGCTATTCGTAGAAAGCTTGACGACAAAGCTGAATCCATGACATTTGTGGGCTATAGTGTAAGGTCTAAAGGTTATCGCTTGTACGACCATCAATCTAATTCTGTGGTTGTGAGAAGGGATGTTATGTTCAATGAACAACAGTTGGGTATCAAAGATGAATCGTGTATCCCAGCCGCAAGTCCAAGGGTGGACAACCCTGCTACTGTAGCAGTAAATATTTGCAGTGCTGACAAAACTCAACTTCGCCGATCTGACCGCTCTCGCAAATCACCACAGCGCCTAGGTATAGACACCGCTTGTCATGTTAGTGAGATTGTCGAACCATTGAACCTTATCGAAGTAGAAAAGTGTGAGCAGCGAGATGAATGGTTAGCTGCAGCTGAGAAGGAGTATGATGCTCTCATGAGCAATGAAACATGGACACTCGTAGAACTGCCTTCACAACGTAAATCAATTGGATGCAAATGGGTATTTAAGGCGAAGTACAATGCCGATGGTCAAGTCGATCGTTTCAAAGCTCGCCTTGTAGCGAAAGGATATGCGCAAAAGGCTGGCATCGATTATAATGAAACTCTATAGTGAACTCTGTTTCTACCCCGATGGCTACCGATGTGAAGTTTATGAAAGACGATGGTAGTAAGCTAGCAAATGCATGTGTGTACCAATCGATGGTAGGTAGCCTTTTGTATGCGGCATCTGCTACTCATCCTGATATATCTCATGCGGTGGGAGTGTTATCTAGGTACAACTCATCACCAACCGAAACGCACATGACAGCTGTAAAACGAGTACTCCGATATCTCAAAGGCAGTATAGACATCTGTCTTCACATTGAAAAACATAACATTGGTGAACTGTTCGGGTATACAGATGCTAGTTGGGCGGACAATTGTGATAACCGACACTCAACCTCCGGATTAGTATTCATGCACGGCGGTACACCTGTTAGCTGGTTCAGTAAATCGCAGAGTATTGTTGCCGTATCTACCGCCGAAGCAGAATATGTAGCGCTGTATGATGCTGCAAGGGAGGCCACATGGCTTCGTCAGCTATACGACACTGTCACCAACTGCCCGACTCCAGCGATTAATGTCTATGTTGACAATCAGTCAACTATCACAATAGCAAACTCAGGTTCAAACACGAAACGAACTAAACACATTGACATAAAGTATCACTACTGTAGAGAAGCTATCACAAACGGTGTCATAGTAACTTCTTATTGCCCGACTGAGAAAAACATAGCTGACATTTTCACAAAACCGCTGACTCGACCCCGATTTGAAGAGCTCCATAAACTACTCGTTCATTGACAATAATAATTCACTCGTTGGTTACGTGTATCAATTATTTTCCTCTGCTAATTGTAAAAACTATGTAGGAGTATTGTTTATGTAGTTTTTTTTATAGAAATCATATCATGTTTACAGTTTGAAGTTGTTTCCTCATGTTAATCAATGGAGGGGCAACTCCCTATAATACTCTTGTTTTTATCTGTGCAAACCTCTCATACTTTACTGTTTCCTGTTCTCTCTGTATTTAACTGTTTGAATGAATACAAGACTGTGAGAGCCTAATCTTAACTATCTAGTAAATTTCTACAATATATTTGGCACTGAGTAAACTACCCTAGGTGAATAAAAGCATAACTGCTGCTTGTGGCAGAGACGCGTGAGAAGAAAGAGCACGCTAGAAGAATATAGAGAAAGTTCAAAGCATGATATTGCTAAGAGTTGATTGTCACAAACCCCTCTAGCGGACTATAAACCAAACTTCCTGAAGACTTTTTACTTGGTGAAAAATGCTGCGCAGTTGGCTGTACTGTCGATGATTGTCATACAGGCAAACAACACTTTGGTTTAAACTGTGCGGAACAGATTACTAGGCATGGTATGCACTGCTTGACACAGGAGTGAGCTGTTGGAAGTTGCAACACCGAGACCTTGAACCGCAATGTTAGAATAATTGATTTGGGGATCGTAAATTTCCCTATTTGTGATGTTTTATTTTGCACTTATTATGCAGTTTTCTATTATTAAGGTTATTTAGGCAAAGGATAAAAAATTGATACCACATCACTAGAATCTTTTGACTTGGTATACACTCATTAAAGTAAACGAATACAAATGACTGACTGTACATTCATCGATGCGAAAAGACAGCAACAAGTCTGCATATCCTCCAGGTGAGGTAAACGCGTTGATCAAACAATTGGACCAAATTATTCTTGCGAGAATGGTGTGATAACACTATGACAATATGAATAATTTGCTCCCAACTCAGTCAGAAGGTTTTGGCACATCTGCAAATTTTATGAGCTTACTATTCGGTCTAGAAAACATTTGTTTGGAGAAAATTCAGCACACTGGACCCAGTAGCGGTAGTGACTCCCATGAAATCAGTACACAGATTATTGTATGGAACTGCCACCGTCACCATTGGCCCTTTGAGCAGCTAACTTTGAGAAAACTTCATTTGTTCACTATGCTATGCCAAGGAAGCATCGATTTTCAGCCCGAAATCGCGTTCCTTTGAAGGAAAGAAAACACTGCTCCAAAGGAAAACAGGCATTGACTGCAAAAACGTTTACTCAAAATTGCAAAGTAGATACATGTAAAAAGATATTACTACTGACTACTACATTGACTAGGAAGCGGCAAGCTCATCATTGCTCTGTGAAGCAAGAGAAGTTGAAGTGAGTTATATTGGGACAGGAAGTCTGGTTGAGAGTGAGCTCTTGCAAAAGCATCTTTCAAACGATTCAATAGAGAAATGACAGCAGTGGAATGGAGCAGGCTAGATATATACTGCAATTAATTAGAGACAAAAATTACATCCGTGGTCGGCAGGAATAGCTTTGACAATTGGGGCAAGAGTGTTTACTGTATTCATCGATATGGGCTCTGCTTTGAGGTGCAAAAGATCTGGTTCAGCAAAAATGGACCAGTAAGTTCCTCCCAGGGCAGGACCAAAACATTCTTGATAAACAGTTCCATTCAAGATCTTTGATGTCAACCTACAATTGCACAAGGTCCCTCAGTGCAGTTGCGAGTTTATCTTATAAATGTTTCTCACATGTAGTTCACGAAGATGAATTCACAAATTTCAAGTTTCTGTTGACAGGAATTTGAGCAGTTTCACTTTGTGTCTAGCTATTTTGTTGCATTTGATAAGCATAAACAAAATTTTCAGAAGTATGAGCAAAACATTCAATAAATTTTGCTAATAGAGTTTGCAGATAGAAAAGGGTCACCAACTTAAAATCAAAACGGTACTCTCATTTTTGAGATGCAGGATGAATGGCTTTTTAATAAGATCTGTTTGCTTACTCGACCATCGTTTGAGCAACATTGTGGGCATTACATTCAAACCACTTTTCAAAAGGATTTTGCTCAACAGATTGGCAGTTGGTAAAACACTATCAGCACACTCGATGTCACATATCAATGCCACATTTCGCAACGTTGAACACCATTCAACAGTAAAAACTGGCAGATGTACGATGAATGTACATGAGAGCAGAGACTAGACAAATATGTTTTAAGTGCTAAACTCACCCTTTCTACAACATGTCATAAAATAGAACTAAAAACTACCTCTGGCCATGGCGGTGCAACTCGCGAATGTGGTGTTAATGTGACAGAGTAAAGTACCAGAACATCCTATAACTTCAGTCTACTTGACGACTTCTGCAACGACTATTTTCTACACCAACCCCAGCATCACTTCACTACTTGTCTCGAATGAAAGCTTAAAATAAACAAACAGAAATTAGAGGTCATCAGACAAGCTCGCATCCGCACAACAACTTGCACAATGGGACCAAAGAAAATTATTTTTCAAGATGTGGAAAAATAATGAAAGTGACAGAAATGTGTCCACACTTGCTGCTCTGCTATACACCTTTCTCTCATTGCCATCTTCATCAGCATTTACAGCAGCAATGCAAAGATTGCGCGAGGGAGCACAACGTCTCTCATTACTTTCCTTTTGAACATTGTGGTGTTCCGAACCCTTTCACAGTTTGGTAACATTGATACTAATCAACCGTTTCTAAATAAATAAAATCTACTTATATGAGATACATGATGGTTGTTTAAACAAGAATCTCTATCAAATCTTGGTGTTACCAAGAATGTGAACTGCTTGTTGTCCGGTGCAAGTAGTAGACAGGTAGACCTTGCTCAGGAAAAGAACGGTCTTCAGTCTACTCAAATGCAGGGACAAATTAACTTGTTGGTGATGCATTTGTATTTTGGTCAAGAGTCACCTTTTTAATTGCAATTTTTGTTGAAGGAGATGAAAACCCAAACACTTAGATTGAGCTATCCAATGTTCAGTACCGACAGGCCACTAGCCTTTGTAGGAAAGATTTGCAAGTTATGATTTGACACAACCTTCGCCAAATTTACAACTTCTTTTCACTGGTAGAGGTTGTATTTCAGGGGTGGGAAGTCTATTCTTGCCTCTATTTACAATAGATTAAAAGCTGGTGAGGGGTGACAATGCTTAAAATCATCTTACTATACAAAATTAAGGTTTATTAGTCAATTTAGTCAAACTCGGTAGGTAATTATTTTTTATCAATATTGGCCTAAATTCTCTAAAACCTGTTAGCATCATAAATTAAAGCTTGCTAGCAAAGTTTATGGAACTCCATATGTAATTTTTTGTTCTCATCAGATTTTGTTAAAACAGCCCTTTTAATACGCTGAATAAAGGCTTCTTACCAAGTCTTATCAAATTTTGTATGCAGTTCATTTTGTATTCATCAGACTTGACAAAAGATCTCAAAATTTTTTAATTACAGTGAATTGCATATTTTTGGAAAGTTATCTCAAAATTGTTACATCATCTGTTGTGTTTTAATCGGATATTGCTAAAACTCTCTATATTGTTTTATCATAGCAGGTTGAGGATTGCTAGCAAGTTTGGTCAAAGTTGGTAGATACTTTTTTGTTATTTGAGTTTTCGTTGTCATCTCTTTGACCAAGTAATGGACACATGGTTCACAGGTATAGCACCACTGGAGAAAGCCACCTATTATTATTACTAGGACTATACTATACTATATTACTATACTATATACTATTATTATATAAACTATACTTATTATTTATACTATATACTATATACTAAACTATACTATTATTATTATTTGGACTAATGTAGAGCACAAGGCAAAAGCCAGTTTTCTGTTTATTCAGAAGTAACTATAGTGAATAGGAATGACCTTTGCAGAATCTTTCCCAGATTATTGCAGTCGAAGCATAAAGTGATTGCTAAAACACAGAACTATAGCTCTGTGTTTTGGTGAAGCTTGAAGACCTTTTCGGCATGTCTGAAAGAGCTCAGCACCAAAAACACAATTGTAAACTGAACAAAAACAAAAAAGACAGGCGTTCTATATCTAATGGTAGTTTAAACATGGAATGAGAAGTTCTTCCACCTTCTAACAACGTAGCGGCTATACCTGAGGATGCGAATGACAATGCGACTTGCCGGTTAGATCTGATTTTAGCAAGCAAAACATTGAGCAAGAAAGTTTTACTAGTTGCACCAGGAGCGTTCAAGAAAAAGATCGCTTCACGCTCATCATCCACAGCTTATAAAACTTTTCTGTAAACAAAATTCTGATCAAATGTAAGGTTTGGTTCCATGCTGTAAACAAATCTATCTAAAATTGCCGTGTCATAGTTGGTTTCTCGTAACAATTCTGTCTGTGGAAGCAGATCAAAATCTCTGCATGGCGATGTGAATCCAAGATGCCCTAGTCTCTTACCAAAAAAGTTAATGACTTTGTCTTCTAACAAAATCAATGCTTTGTTGAAAATTTCGGCTGTAAAGTCTAAAGAGATCTGCGGTTGAAGTTGATTCAATTGTCTGCGTACATCCTCACTCATGTTTTTTCTATGATCTAGCCATAATTGTTTAGGATCAGACAGATTGCAGCTAATAAGAATAACAGCAAACAGATTACGCAACCGAGAAGGTGAATCTGAAACTGAAGCTTCCTGAAAAGTGTTGTGCCACTACCCAAAATACTTGACTTGTAGTGTTGGAATATACAGAGACGCTGGGCTTGCGGTTTGCAAGGTACAACACAAGCTATAGAGAAAACAACAAAACTACACTAATATGCAACATATTTAATAAAATCAACTTGAAAGTTACTATTGACGCAAAACAAGCAATCAGTAAACATTCTTGATGTAGCTTTAAATCTACAAGATGGCAGCTTCAAACTTTTCCAAAAGCCAAGTAGTACAATACTATATGTGCAAAAACAAAAGCAATCGTCAAACTTCCAAATTGAAAATATTACCAGACAATATAAACAAACTATTAAATGCACCCTCCTCAAATGAACAACAATTTAACAGCACAGTACAACTATACCAACAAGTACTCCACACGAGTGGATATAACATCAAACTACAATATGACACCAACATGAAATAATCCACAAAGCGTACCAGGCCAAGAAAAATCACATGGTACAACCCCCATTCAGCATCAATGTTGCAACCAATATTAGCCAAAAATTCTTCAGCATAGTTGCGAAATGCTTCCCAAAGAAACACCCACTCCTAGCAATAATTTATAGACAGACTTTAAAACTGAGCTACTCATTAATGCCAAACATGAAGACAATCATTGATGCGAGCAACAAAAAACTCACTCGAACTATTACACAACAAAGAGAAGACCACGAGGAAAGTTGCAATTGCAGACAAAAAACAATTTCCCTTTGGAAGGAAAATGCAGAGCTAAGAATGTAATATACCAAGCAACCGTGAATAAACATACAACCAACCCCGTAGCAACCAACATAGGATTTTGCTCAACAGAATTTAAAACCAGATATAACAATCGTAAAGGCTCATTTAACCACAGAAACAAATAGCACGACTCAGAACTGAGCAAGCAAATTTGGAAGTTGAAAGACAGCAACTCAGCATAGAACATAACATGTAAAATAATAGCTCAAGCACAACCATATACAAACAAAACAAAATGATGCAAAATATGCTGATTAGAAAAAATACTTCATAATATGCAAACCATACTTGGGCCTCTTAAATAAAAGAAATGAGTAGTCTTCTAATTGCAGACATGCTAAGAGGTAACTTCTCGATTACACTCAGCACTAAATCATATGATTAAATCAGTGAACCCATTTCTAGCATTTCTGTACATCGGTACAGCTTTTCATTTAAGTCACACCGCGTCTGATGAGTTCATTGCACGAAACAAATTTGTAGCGCAATTACTAAAAGTTTACTTTCTTCTTAATATTTTTTTCAAATATATATATACATGTATAAGGCCCTTGCTTATATCATATCTAAAACCTTTATGATGAGTGCAATAGCGAAAGCCGTGCCAGCTTCGAAATCGCCTAGTCAAACAAGGTCCGCGCTGCCTGTAGCCGAACCAGGACAAGGCAGTGAAAATTGGCTACTGGTTCATAACAGATGAAATGGACTCGGACCTTATATATACTTATAGTATATATACATGTCTACATGTATATACCGTAAGTCTTTAAGCTCAAGCCGCGCGGCTTGTCGTTGGGCGCGGTCTCTGATTCAAGGTCATAGGCCGCGGCTAAAGCCAAGTTTTTAAAACTTATGTGAGGCTTAGGACGGCTTCTCGATAAATGCGGTCTTTGCTCAATTTCGCGCTATAATCATAAAATCGCAGTCATGATACACTTTTATGTACGGGATTTTGGCGACCTACTCATTTATTTTCAAGGTTATGTTTATGGAATACTTTAGACTAACGAAGAATTTATTGCTAATGTTTAACTCACCACAGTCATAGGTCATTAATACCGTTTCATTCTTGACCAGCATCTTTCCATAAATGTGAAGCCCTCTAACAGCGCAATAAAAATCTAGTTGAGACATGGCAAGTAAGTTCTTGATGCAATGGTTTAGGAATTTTAATTCGAACTTGGAAGTACAGTAAAAGAAAATTATTTTCACACGTACTGATGTAGCCTGTTTTCTTATTCAAGAGGACGAGGGTATAGCGAAACCCTTCTCAACACTCTTGCTCCTGAAGGGGTCAAGGACGACAAAACCTCAGTCGTTAGCCGGGGTCTGTGGGCATACGCGGCTTGTTGGAAGATTATTTTTTCTTTCATGAGTCTTCTGGTTTTGAGCACAAGCCGCGCGACTTGAGCATGAAGACTTGCGGTATACATATATACATACATATTTATATATATATATGTTTCTCAAAGTATGTTTTCCGTTTTTGGCATGTCCAGCTATAGCTATTATAATTATGAATTTAAAAATTCTACATTGTGCTAGACTTGAACTCACGAGAATCGCGATTGCAAATTGGGAATTCAACGCTTTAACCATGAGACCACATAAGCTTACACATCTGCTCAGTCTTTATACATAACGTATACTTCGTTTTCCTATTACAACTCTATAAACCTTTTTAGCTCTATGAGACAAAATGCTTTTTTGTCCTCGCCGTATTAGGGCTAATTTGTTTTCGGAAAATTGATGTTAACAATAGACTTTTTCGATATTAGAAGCTCCCAATTAAATTCTATTAACTTTATGAAAACGATGCCTTTTTTGCCATTTTTGTTAACCTCTATTTCTGACTTTTTCTTAAGGTTCAATGGCTAAATCGCTGTAAAGGTTAATGCTTTTCATGCGGACAATTGTATTATCTTGAGTAGAAAAGCTTTTAGATTCTCTCACCTTCGATCAGACAAAGACACTACAATATCTCATTTTTACATATATTCGTACCAGTGTCGTTGTATTCATAGTTTTGATAGAGAGCTGCTAGTGGAACAGTAACTTTTTATTCACACACTTCTATGCAATAATTGTTATTATTAAATCAAAATTTTCAGGAATTTTGTTTTGTTTTATCAGTTTGTACATGTATTAATTGTATTGTTACTGAATCATCTTATATTGTTATTGTAGCCAAATCGACTTAATTTAGCTATTACTTGCTAATTATTTCACATTTACATCTAAAACCATTCATAATAGTTTTTTATTGGATTTGCACAAAGAATTTTTCTCATGACGTTAAAATGGAAAGTTACAGTTGTTTGACACAGTTTACCTTTACAGTTGTTTCTATTTTCTATCAAAATATTTCAACTACGCAAAACACTTTTCCATGATATGTAGTCTGAAAGTTAGAATGGCAAATGTTGGTATATGTTAAATACAAATCAATTTTCTGTCTACATAATTTCAATTACCCGAGGAACAATGTGTAGCACAGCTGGTCTTGATATATACACATGTAAACATGTATACATACACAAATATTTTTTTCTGATAACATTGTATGAATGACCATTGCAGGAGAGGAAATTATGAGTATGTATGGTCACTACTTACACTTTCGAATGAACGAAGAAATCGCGTACTTGAAGAATTTCGCAATTATTATTCAAGAGAAGAGTTTGGAAAAATCAATGATTTGACTGAAGATGAAGTACGAAATTTGGAAGAGCTTCAAAAATGGCTATTAAGTCTTGAAAAAATGGGGATTGCAAAACGTATTATAACTTCTTCGTAAGTAACTATAAATTACAAGAGTCGCCTAAACCATCAGTTGCTTAAAATAGTGCACAATTATTAGCGTTTTGATTTTAACGCCTGATTAATAATTACTCAGTATTAGCTCACCTTGCATGGATATATAAATATTGGTTTCAAGCCCCAGTTTTGAAACAAAAATAGCATACAATTTTTCTAACAATAGTTGAAAGTATTTTAGGCAACATCATGATTTAATATCACAAGTTAGAAGAATAAAGACATGGGAACAATCTAGTGAAAAAGCTGATCAAGTACTAGAGATAGCAATGAAGTGTCTGACTATATTAATCACACCTTGTTCAATTATTTTATTCTCTTGATTGCATGATGGATAGACGACATCAGATATATGTGAGTTAAGCTAAAATTACCAAATAGCTTGGTAAAAAACGTAACACAGCAGCAGACAATAACATCGCTCCAAACCGGATTGCAGCTACATGACCAACCAATCAAATACCTCACCAGCTGGTCGATAAGAGAACAAGTAAGCTTGGTCAAGTTGTGAGAAGGTCGGCCTAACCTTACCGAACCAATCTGAGAAAAGACTGAGCATACTATAAGTATGACCCAACCAGGAGTTTGACCGAGCAAGTAGTCCGACTAGGCTGGGAGTTCAACAAAAAATCTAATTGGTCGACCATCAAACTGCACATGAATAATCGAGCAGCCACCGAGCCGGCACCTAAAGGACTGGCCATCCGCCGGCTTGGTAGTACCCGACTAGCTCAGTCTTGGGAAAAAGGGAGAGCTTAGTTCAGTCCAGTGTATAAAGAGGTACCAACACTAAAGATTGGCACAGCAAGAGACAGCATCACCTTATGCAATTATATGTATACACATATTGCTAACCGCATCCCATAGTTATTACATGATTTATTTTAAGTGAAGCAGTAAAGGGTCCATTGAGACCTTTTACACTGATGGCAGCAGTCAGATCTCTGGAATCTCATTCCAAATAAACTTTTGAATCCCTGGATAAACTTTCTACCGCAGCCTTAAAAAATACAGTAAGGAAGAACCCCAGAGAGACCAAGTTATTTGAGGAACTCTGATGACCAATAGATTCTGAGCTGCCTTAAAAGTGGCAGCTCACATCTTAACCTAAAAAAACACTTTTGTAAGGGAAAGGTTCTGACATGATAACCCTGCGTGCTCAGAGGAAAAAAAAGGACACAAGCCATATGACTGATCTTTTGGTAAAGCTAATAATGGTGCCCCGGACACTGGTCCTGGCCAATCAGTTTAAAACGCCCCAAGACAAAGACACTGGGTACATAAAGTATTTCGTAGACTGCTTTTGGGTGGTATAGCCAACAAGTGAACAAAGGCAACCATGTAGCTATACCTCAGCAAAGCACAGAATATGGAAGACTGACATATTTGTTGCTAAGGACTTGGTTTGGCCTGCACAGCTCACACAGCTCACAGCTGCACAGACCACTTTCTAAGTGCATACTGTCAAATTAGAACAACTGGTCATAGCGGCCATCAAAAATCTGCCAAACCCCATTGGGCCAACATCGCCAATTTGGATGTTTTCAGAATGCTGAAAAACCCCAGACTGCAACGACACTTACTGGATGGTGCTTATCCTAACGCAGACTGATGAGGTGCAACTTGGCATGGGACATTTCAAGCCCAAGTCTGAAGCATGCCAGCAATTCTTTGTCTACCATCCATGTACAAATTTAGCAATTGACCTACTGTCATCCATTTTATCGAAAATCGCTGATTTTATTTCGTTATATGTGTACAATATTTTGTCAAATTCAAACTCTATCTAGAACATTTTGTTATATTTACATTTTATTTTGCCAGTATGTTAAAAACACTGCCTTGCAAAAAAATCAATTTATCTTTAATGTAATGTAATACTTTTTGTATTGATAAAGCTTTGTGAAGCTTCGATCGCTGCAGATCTGAAACGATCTTAAAACAATCGTCTATCATGTTCCTTACTCTGACAAAACTATCATTTTTATCTCTATCAGAATCAGTGCTGCTACTTTAATTATCTGTGCAACCACTAAAATCTGAATTTGAATTAGCTATAATGTCATAAATATAAATAATTCTCTAATGTCTAACTCGGGAATTACCTACGAAAGCCATAATAACTATAAATAACTCAAAAGTTGGAAAGAAAAATTGTTTGTATTTAAGTTGAAAATTTTTAAACAAAAAGTTAAAGTTGCCTTGGTAATTTAAGCTAATTTTGTAGATAAATCTTAGAACAATGCTGTTATAACCATAAAAAGTCTTAAACATTATTGATTATGTTATCGACAAGTAATAAAATTAACCCACTACGCAACTGCTGGGAAATTCACAAAAATGCACATACGGCAATTGACCATAGGTTTCGCATGAAGTCGCATATGGCAGTGAAAAGGTTAACCTCAACAAGAAACATTTTGACCAACTGGCCAGGCCCACTCACTTGAAATATCCCTTGACGCGAGAGGCCTCTAAAAGCGATGGTAAGGTGAGGTGGAGACCATCCACAATACCTGCTCAAAATTTCAACGGAGACCTGAAAAAGTTGGAGCCCAGACTTCTGGCTAAGGTAAAAGAGCAACCCACCAGACAGGATTACTAAAAGTGGAGTGAAACAGCAGACAGAAGAAACTGAACCCACGGTCATTTGCCCATACTGGATGAACACATCAAAGGCCTCTTTCAGCAACAACACACTTTAACGTGTCTACTTTAGATTCAACGGTCTCTTGGATCATGAGTGGTACATAACTAATAAAAGCACATGCTTCAGATTGACCCAATTTTCCTACATACTTCTATACAGAAAAGCCAGAGCGGTGATCCATCCAGTGTCTTATGAAAACTGGAACCACTAAAAACTTGCTGAGCAAAAAACTGTTTGACGGGCTCCCCTAGGTCAAGTGAGACTTGCTTAAGAAAAATGACAGCCACAGCTTGCTGGCTGACAGGTTACGGGTGGCAATTTACAGAGAGATAGCAAACCTACCCACAAAGAGCTAGCCAGGAAGGACCAGATATTTTTGTGCAAATTCGAGGAAATTCCAGCAGCCGTGTCAGGTTAGAGGCTGTCTGAAATGTGCAGAAGATGGCTGGTCCGTTAGAGGAACCTGTTGCCTTTTAAATGGTAGCTCTAGAAGTGCCGCAGAGCCAGCACCTTGCATGTTGCGATACAGCTAAAATAAAGATTTAAGGTATTACTATCAGGAACTGGCATAGATGCAGTCAACCTGCAGAGGGCCCGTGGTCTCCATGTATTGACCATTTTCAGGAGAAAAGAGGCTGACCAGAGAGCAACTGAAGCTAGGAGTATAGAAGTGCCAAAATCTACACAAAACTTTGCAGTTCTTTGACATAAATCTGGACATACTGCTAGAGGCAGCACTTCATCTCATAACCAGCCCAGATAGAGCACCACATGCTCGCTGTTTTTCCGAGAAATTGTAGTGTGGCAAACACATGCTTTGGTCCACATTAGGCAGCCGGTCAGTCAGTCTTTCCCACCTGACTTGGTCTTGGCCTTGCCTGACAGCGACTGTAAAGAAATCGGTCTAAAGCTATGCCAAGGTATGCCAAGCTACAGTTCATGGTGAGACAAAGACAGCCAGAAAAAAAGAGAAATTGTGCATTGGTCATGCCTAGAAAAATTTACCATTAGACTTGGTTGGTACTGCCCCAATAATACCAAAGAGTAATAAGTTTGTCATGGTACTTATTCTGCCTTTTGCTGCTAAAACCAGTTATCTCAATTGAAAATAATTTTTTGCTGCGAAGCTGGTCAATTTTGCTCTGGTAATTTAGTTTGAGCAAAATTTTATTACATAATTTCTTCAACTATTATTATTTGAACTTCATCAATAAGGGATTATTAATCCCTGTTAATTTATTATGAGTAGTTAGTTCTATCTGCAGTTCCCTTAAACAAAGTGTGGGAATTCTGCATATGAAACTACTTATTAGCTGTTAAACAATTTTATGCGCAGTTGAAGGTATCTGATTTATGCAATGTCTTTAGATAACTTACACTGCCCATAAATGTACTCATTAGCTGAAAAGTAGTTTGGTCTGCTAAATTTTGGCTCTCTGTTAATGTGAGCTGCTGATATAACTACTCATAATAGATAATCATAGGGATTAATATTCTGTTTTTGATTGAATTATATGGAATGATAGCTGAGGTGATTATGTAACATTATTTAGCTGCAACTAAAGTATTTGAAAATAATAAGCGGGATGCATAGAAGAAACTATATTTTGAGTTTTTGCTGGCAGATGATTGAACTCCTGGCAGCTGACTTAATCCCTGAACCCGTGGCAGCATGTGTCCAGGAGTCAATTGATCTTCCCCTTGACCGGCCTATCAAAGTGGCATTGATCAGCCCGCATGGTCAGTAAAAGAAGAAAGACTTAAGCTTCAGAAGAGAAGTAGTTAGCAAAACACAGCAAAAGATTAGCTGAAGCCTTGAGCAGGGGAGCCGCTACCTTGGTCCAGGAGCCAGAGACCCAGACCAGCCTACCATAAGAAGAACTGGATACCTTTCCCACAGACCCACTCATTAAGATTCTGAAGTGTCAGCAGGCTACTAATTACTGAACAACCGGCAAGGGAGGAGGGTTTGACAGCCGATGGTAAAAAGCCAGCACTAGGAGATTGCAGTCAAGGTTATTGCTGACGCTCTCACTAATGTCCAATTGAGCTATCAGATTCAAAAGACTCTGCGGCAAAATCTCCAGCACCAGCAAGGGGTCATACAGCACTGCGTGTTTTTTACATTAGCAAAATGCCCTAGGAAAGTTCCTTGGCCATAGTTTTGCAAATGTCAGATTTACAACATGAAAGCAGTAAATCTCCCACTTATTGAAGAAATTAATGATCACTCAATTTGAAATTCTCTGTACTTTCCTTATCTCACTCTCTGTACATCTAACCATTCAACACACAAATTATTATCACTGGTTGCAATCCAGCCATTTCCAGGCAAATAATGTTACGTTTAGCTACGTACAAAATGTTTTTTGCTGCCTTACACACTGTATAATGTATTATATGGTGTGAGCACCATAAATTGTTCAAAGAGGCTAACGAAATAGTATAAATCTATCTATATTGCCTTAACTAAAAAAATGCTAACAAGAAAATAAATTATGAAATATTAATTTGGGCTTGATAGCGCTGTAGTAGTTACCTGATTCTAATGTCTACAACTGAAGCTTATCTAAAATTAAATGTGTATTTTTTAGAAACTTCTTACCACGTTGTTAGCGTTCAGAGAATTAAAGTTAATGTACATGTAATTTGTTTGCAAAGATGAACTTTTAGTTATAATTTAAGATTTGTAAATTCATGAACCTTTGTTATTGGCTTATAAACTTTTGGTTGTAATCTAGGCTCACAATACAGAACAGAACATCATGGAATCATAGCAGCACAAATACATCCATCATAAGAACTATGCAATATTAGTGTTTTAAATTTTGAAAGAATTTATAATCATTATCTAATTACTAAATATATTATGAATAACGCAATGTAGGTCACAAGATGTATGAGGCTAGTTTATCATATCACAGCATCATCAAACCTTGCCCTATGTATGCTGGAAACTATTTGGTGTTCTGTACCTTGATAATTTTAATTATCCCATGAACAAACGAGCGGATGTGAAGTTTGGGAGTTTTTATGATAAATGCATGTGCACACAACTCCCGAAAGTTATTCATCAACAATGAGACGAACCCTTGTATCAAAATTTCATCAACTAACTTAACCATCGTTTTGTAGATTAGTTAAAGTATAATAACGATACAAAACACATATAGGCCTATTTAAATATGTTACCAAGTCTTTGTAAATTATCAAAATTCTCTAACAACTTACCCATCTGATTGGATTATACACAATAGACAGATTTGTTTGGACAAAAATTGTCACAAAACGCTTGAAAAGCGTGGTTTAAGAAAAGTTAAGACCGGAAATTGAAACGCCGGGCGACAGAGAATAGAACGATTAAGTCGTGCGCATTTAGCGAAAAAATAACGTGCAACTTTCACCAGTCTATGGCATTGTCAACGGTTTCTGTAATTAATGTAGGAGTACTGAAATCGTTTCATTTTTGCCGATTTCAAATTGAAATTTTAGACACCAGAGTACTTTGGTATTCTAACTGATGTCCAACGCAGTGTAAGTAAAGGAAATGACGATATTTTTTCTAACGATCCTCATGAGGTTATTACAATATTTAATTATAAGTTTGGATGACTACAGAACAATGACTACGTAGTACAGAATTTCTAAAAATCTATATAAATATCCCAACTTCTTGATATCGCTAACTATGGCGTTTTAAATGTAAACAAAATTGTGCATTGGTTTTATATTATTACTATATTAATAATATTGATTATTCTAATAATATCAGTGCATTTTGCTTCTAATATTGGTCAATATTGCATTTTTCCTATTGCAGGGGGAGAGATATAAACATATAATCTTTTCCTTTCATTATTGGTGTTTGTTGTATATAATAACACTCACACTCAGTACATTACAGCTACAATTGCAGTTATCCTGTTGCACTGCGGTGCCATTTGACTGCTAATATTGCATTTCTCAACCATCAGTACCCTTTCTTTTTTCTAATATCACTTTGGTCGTGGGCTGTATGAAATTGGAATTTCTAGTAATAAAATCAGATAGAAATTTTAATTAAGACCTGTTTAATGACAAATACAATCTGCTTTCTTAATAATGCTCCGGAATATTTAGACATGTTTTTATTGATGGCAATTTGATGTTTGTGAGATATTCTAGATTTGAAAGAGGGAAAATCGATTGGGCTGTATACCCTCAGACATTAAGTTACAAAATGAGATACAATTAAAAACACTCATCAACCATTCTTGCAATAAAAAAGGCTAACCTGCCGTTAAAATAAAAAATTAAAAAAAACAAATTTACAATTTTACAAAAAGGCTACTTTTGCCGTTTTACCATAATTATTTCTAATGATATCATTTAGAAGTGCAATTCCAAAGCTTCCCAATTATGTTTTACATAAATGAATGTATTGAAGTTGCCCCAATTGATGTATAGCGGAGAAAACCAGACCACATTACATTTATAAGAATAGCGGCTATCATAATGATAATACAAAAATAATAATAATGATGATATATATGAATTATAATAAAATAATAAAAGTAATACTGACCAGTCTATATATTTAATTATATATTTAATAGAAGCTGAGGTCAGTTTAAAAAGCGATCGTCATTGTTCTCTAACCAAATCACTGGAGGCTTCTCCAGTTATGTCAGGTTTTAGCAGATTTTAATTTGTATACACATTATAATTCTAATTAATCTAAATTGATTTTTATACTTACGAAAATTCTACTATTATAACTTTTTAACATTGAAGCTAAAATGTGTTGCTTTTATTGAAATCAGCCTAAATAGACAAACTTTGACAACTTTTAAGACTTTACGATAAAAACCGTTACAAAAAAAATTTAACCCACATCCTAGTCTGATTGCTGTATTTTTTAAATTGTAGACAAGTATCAGCTACTATTGTGAAGACCATTAATGACTTGTTAAAAGTCGAAGTAGAAAGCGGATATCTAAAACAACGTCATCTGAAAAAACCCAAGTAAGAATAATGTTATCATGTTTTAAAAATATCCAAGTTACAGTGTCATGTGAGAGACATATTAGAACATATCAAAACTATATCAGAATCATATTAGAGCTATGCTACAGCCAAACCATACTCATCTCAGAGTTATTTCAAAGTCATGCTTTTATCAAGGTTATATCTAAATAACCTCTGTGTCATGTCAAGGTTATAGCATTGTCATTTCAAATTCGTCTGTCTATCTATGTATTTCTCAAAGTTTGTCGTCCATTGTCAGTATTTTTACCCTATTTATAGCATTTTATAGCCTATTTATATTTATAGTATTTTTAGCTATAAAGATTTGGTAATTAAAATATCCCATTTTGTTGGACTTGAACTCACAAACATTGCAACCGCAGTTTAGCAATTCGGTCCTCTAACTGCGAGACAATGAAACCTGTTGCAATATTAATCGTTCCTACTACATAGCATATACATCCTTTTCTGTTTTTGCACCCAAAATGACGTATTAATTAAAATTATATGAATTTTTTAGTTCCATAAAACGCGATACTTTTTTACCCTCTCTGTACTAGTGCTAAGTTGTTTTCGCCGAAATGATATCAACAATAGATTCTCTTGAAATTAAAATCTGGTGATTGTTGTACTGATTATGACAAAATAACAATTTTAATTGGGTTTTTCAGTTTGTATTAATTGTATCATTACAAAACATCTGTTTTTTGTTACATACTTGCTATTTATTACACATCTACACTTCTTTTTTCTCCTAATTAATTTTAGCTGCTCGGAAGACTTTGTCCCAGCCACACTACGTTTCCTGAAAATAAAGAGTTAACTAACTTCTTAATTCTGATAATAGCGCATTATAGTATAAGCATTTCCATGCTAATTGACGTGTTAATTAAAACTATGACACCTACTAGCTTTTCAAAACACCATGATTTTTTGTCTTTGCCATACTACGGGCTAATTTATCCGCAAAACGGTATAAAGAATAATTTTTCTCGAAATTAAAATTTAGTGAGTATATCTCAGTTCAGCACCATCCGTTACTTAAAAAAGGCTCCCAAACAGATAAGTGATAAACTTTTAGTAAACTGCTTACTAAAATCCATACGAAATCTGTTAAGTATGTTTTAGTAATCTATATTCATATAAGTTAGATTCAGCGTTTATGCTACACGTCTGTCTTCAAGGGAATAACTTTTTGCATAGTACATTTTAGTGTTATACTATCTTACAGATCGTAATCACAAAATGCACTAAAGTTATTGTTGGTAATTATAGGTACTAAGGTTAACATAATGTCTCGTAACTATTTTTAATGCTGATTGGTTTGATGATTTTTAACAGACATTGATTGCGTTAGATAATAATTATGGGTTTCTATTCAACCCTGTACGTTTATACGGTATTTTCACCTTATGATGCCAACACTGAGACCAACTAAAATCTTATACCCATATATCAATGAATTTTTTATTGTAATGATAGCAAAACAAACTATATTTAGCCATTTCTTGCTAATGATTCCACATTTAGATTTAAACATTTTTATAGTTTTATTTTCTCTCCTAATTTATTTCAACAAATCACGTCTTTAATGATATGAAATTTGAAAGTTCTATTTGTTTTAAAAAGTTTGAAAACCTTGACAGATGTTTTCTTTTTTCTCATAATTCATTTGAATTGCACAAAATCTTTTCTCATGGTATCAAGTTTAAAAGTTAGCATTGTAAATATTAGGTAAAAATAGGTTTTATGTTCCAATACTTTTTATTACCCGAGCAGCTCCACGTAGTACAGTTAATGTATCTATACCTATGCAAGTTGGTATGTGGGTTTGTTCAGCTGCTATAGTTATTAAAATCTTGGAATAAAAGATCGTAATGTGTAATATTTGGTTTTGGACCCTCTCGTTTGTCATTCCAGTCTTTTAACATGGGTACCAGTCTTTTGCTATGAGTTGGCTGGTATTTGTTCAGTGTGAAAAAACTCTAGAGATCCTTCACTGCTTAAATTAGAACCAACAGCTTGCTTGAATGAGAATAATATATTTGTATTAACATTTTAATTACTGTATAAACGAAACACACTTTTACACATTTGTTCGCATTGAAACGTTCCTATACTCTGCTTGGTTTAGTCGTGGAATACAGAAGTATATACAGGAAGCTCTATTGTCTTCTTTTGAAAAATTAGTGGTTTTTTAGCCACCCAATCATCCTTTGCACCGGCCAGCGCCTGGCATAATTTTTTCTCAGCTTGGTCTGGTACCTCGTCTATTGGCTCAATGATGTCGAGCCATTTTGTTTTCTGCCCAGCAGAACTGAATTATTTTCTTGTCAGCGAACAAGGGCTAAAAGCGGCCGGGCCGCTGAGTGTTTGGCCAAGAGGTGGGTTAGCTGACTTTCATCCCACTATATTCATCTAATAACTATATTTGTCCTGCATTCTACCATTGGACACCTAAACTAAAAAACCCGCCTTACCCATTGGAGAAATTGATACAGTTTCTTTCTTAGCATTGCTACTTGCCTCAATATCTTTTGGTAGAGATACTAGTTAATGTGACCTTCTTATATATGTAGCTTAAGTTGTACACTCTTGCCAAACACTTAACTCATTCCTTTTTTGGTTTCTATAAGGAGCACTGCCAACTACAAAGTATATTGATTCAAAGGAAACTGTGGTCTTCTGGTCAGTGAAATGCCTCTCTATGCCCTATTGCTCTTTTTACCTCACTAGTGTTTTGGGCTTTCATTCCATGACTACTATTGTCTTCAACACTGTTTTTATAACTGTTTTTATTATACTCTTTGACCACTTCACTTTTGTACTCATCACTCAGATCTCTCTACCCACCTCCATCGTTTCCAACAGTCCACAACTCAATCTTTGCAGCCACCTTCAAAATATTATTTGCGGTCAGAACTGCTTATGAGATTTTGCAAACTAGTATCATTTGAAATATGACGGTTTACCTCAGCAGCAATAAGTGTCAAGGAAAACAAATAAACCTGCTGAATTCTTTTGCTGACAAACTAATTTTTTTATGGAGCCACAAATAAATATTATTTAAAACTAGTTGTTTTACAAACGCTCACATAACTTGTCATAACTTTTGAACCACACAGTCAATAAAAATATTGGCTACACATTTATTTAGTGTACAATTTTACATCAGCTGGTTCCATAAATAGGTAGCAGACGTGTTACAAAATGACCTTGTAGAAGTTTTTGGCCATTTTCGTTTCCATCATGAATATTTTTCGTGTTGGATTAGTTATCAATATGATTATAACAGTAATAATTACAACAATCTTATTACTGGTAAACCACAAAAAACCCTTCTCAGTAGTAATATTGTTCAATCACCCAAAGTCTATTGATTTAAAATTAGTGAAATCACTATAGCTGTGATACATTGACTCAACTGGTCATCGCGACGAAGAAAATGCAAAAACAAAAATTGCTTTTGCCAGAGCAAGACTAAAATTAGGGTTGGCTATTATGTTTTATTGGCTTCTAAAACAATTAGTAGATTGTTTTTATGATTTAAGCAGAAATATAATAGGCCAATTAACTACCTACTCAGTTATTCGAAATGATTTACATGAAGTTTGCTAAAGCCACACTACATGTACTTAATAGTTTTGCAGTTTTGCAGAATCATCCGATGAAAAATAATTTTTAGATGCAAATAATTTCTCTGGTTCAATTGGGCCAATTGGTCAATTGAACGCATTGAAAAATAATTGCAAGACTAAGCGCAAAAAGTATTTTACGAAAAGATTGCATTAAGACAATTCATTCATGAGTGTAAACTTTAACTTGATAACCTAAAAGTTGACCTTCCAAACCGCAATCTTCATTTTGAATGCTTTTTCAAATCGGGTCTAGAAGGATCTAAGTGTATTAGCCAATTAGAAAATGATGAAAAAAGTCTCCGCAGATACGCTTGCTCTAAAATGGCTAGCATGACTTTGGATATTACTATCTTAACCAAGATCAAATGGTGGTTTCATGCTAGTGAGAACTCTATTCCTACAAAATGACTAGTGATACGCTTAGACAGAAAGCTAGCACTGTGTATAAAACTCCCAGTAACTCAGCATGCTGACTTAGATTTAAATATATCTCGTATACACACACAACATGATCGTTGTCAGCACTCTCCATAAGATGGTATACTACTACAAGTCAGCCCAGTCAATCATTCTAAGAAAGGTGATTAGTAGAAGCAAATAAATATCACACAAAAACAGTTCATAGGCTTTCAAACATTCATAAAAATAACACAAATAATAATCAAAGTAATAGCAATCAATAAGTTGGTTTATAAATTGTTAGCTGATATTATTTGTGAACATATGAGAATTACAAAGTTCTAATTTAAATATCTTGATTTAGCTTAAGATTTTGCTTTAGTACCTATAAAATAGTTACATAATAAAACAATTCAAGTGAGTCTTATTCCATTGCCGTTGTTAGTAACCTCAGCTAGTAACCTCAGCATATTTACTCAAGCTTTAACTCAACAATTCTGTATCACTTTTGCCAATAACTTGTCTAGCTGTACAGACTTCATGGCTCTTCACAATTATACTGTCCTGTCTACAAAAATGCTGTTTAAATACTACTTCTCACTACTTCTTTACCACTGTGTCCAATTGATCTAAGAAGGAACATTAATTTACTTCTACTCTTGATAGTACTTTGTCTACTACAGCCTTTAGCTTCATGACCTCATTTATCAACTGCAATCTTGATAAACAAACTGAACTCCTCAACATATCTCTCTTATTAACCACTACTGTGATCACCAAAACCAAACTAGCAAAGTTTCATAACCACCAAATGCACCTTAATTACTTTACATCATAACAAAATCGATTTTACTTCTTTCTTTTGTCTTAGTTAAACTTCTGATCTTTTCCCAACTCTTATCCTAGCATAATATATTAATTTATTTACTAACTAGCATCTTTCCCACAATGATGCCTCTTCTACACCTCCCATACATACCATAGGTTATCAACAAGCGTTATTTTCAATTGACCACCAGTAGCTGTACAGGTTAACCACCAATTTTATAATGACCAGACACCCACAGAGGATTATGTGAAACGCCTATTGGAAAATGCAAAGTATATGCCACGTAAATGATGCTTTATCTTTCAAAAAGTTAGACCCTCAGACTCCTGAGAACTCTAAATTTGTTATGCCATAGGTAGTAACAAAGCTGAGTAATACTAAATGCTTTTCTGGTATTTGATTAAAATGATAGTGTTTTTTGACTAAATAGTAATAATAACAATAATGATAATAATATGGCTGATGGTTCTGAAATTGACAATTACTTGCATCTCAGTAATGCGTGCTTAGGTCAAGCGGTATTGTGGAGAAGAGGTGATCCAGTTTTCAGTATCTACCACTGCTGGAACTGTCAGATTAACCTGAAGAGATGCCTTTGCAACATGGTCAGTCTGACAGAGCCAGCTAAATTGCCTGGCTCTGTCTAATTACCTTGTGCCTGACTAAACCTGATGCATCTAAATTTTCAAAGGTCACTTGGCAGGGGCTCTGATAAGAGGTACATTTCATTTGACACTATAGAGTATATAATTTTAAAATGCTAGTTAGGCGATTACCTAGCAATAAGAGATGGTCGAAAAGTAAAACATCTCCATTCAGAAATTGCCAAATATTTTTGAAAATTTTCGGGGTTTGTTTTGTTTTCAGGTTTTTCAGAAAAACTCTTAGATAGTCACATTACAGCTAAAAATAGTTATTTTTCAAACAGGTTCAAAGAAATTCACACTTGATTTTCAAAATCACACTGTAATATTACAGCATCAAAAAGCTGAAAACGATAGATATCTTGAATGTCGTTGATGATGAAGCGAGAGAACTCATACTTCAACAATTTGATCTTTCATTAACAGATGTTTACGAATTACACACTTTTTCCGAGATTGCTTTGCTTTTATCCAACTTTGCTGACCTCTCAGAACACAGGTAAGTTTAAACAAGAACTATAAATCACTTTTATTGTTATATAGGTATTTATATACTCATTGAACACTATTCCTTAGACTAGTGATTGCTAGCAAGAAACTTGCTATGTATGTGCAATAGTATTTTGTGCCTGCATATATTATAAGTATGATTTGCTAATGTCACTTGTTTGTTTAAAATATACCCGTAGCGTTTGATAGAATAATATGATATAACCCATAAATCTGTAGATTCATAGCATATTATTTGTTGGCATCATTGCGGGGATCTGAACTAGGCTAGAATCTAAATATATAGATCGACTCGGAAAATTTTCTGCTAATGTACATAAAAGTCCATTTTTGGCTGCAAATTGTTGCAAATGTATCTTTAAGGGCAATGAGCTTTTATGCATCCTTGTTAAATAGATTTATAAAGTGAAAATATGCCTTTAAATTTAGGTTGATATACCAATATTAAAAGCTTTAACAAGTTGCAGTGCAGGCTATAAGATTATTGTATGTTAATTGCAAGCGATATTTTATCAACTAGTAGAGACATGTATCTGCTCCCCGGTGCATATTTAAAATGTATTTAGAAACTTATGACAAGTTAGTGGTAAGTTAGCAAATTTCTTGCATTTACAATGGTAAATGTCACATCGCCTGAAGGAGAATGCAAAATATAGGCAACATTCGATTTGCAAGGGTAAAAATTTATTTTTCATTATTCTTACAGAGTGTTTGACAAATAAAACGCCACCCCTTATTTGAACATCACCTTTAACAAACCACAACTTTAATAAAAAACGTTACAAGTCAGAGGGTCATTGCATTCAAATAAAGGTTTTATGGTAATTTAATATTTTTCATAGTAGTTAATAAAAGATGCTACAATGGTGAAAGGCCTGTTACCAGCTCCGAGCTGCAGCTCTTAAATTATAAGTATTTTTTTAAACGAGTATTTTGAGTTTGGTGAAAAATGTTTTCTGTTTTAATTGTACTCCAAGGTCAGTAAATACCAAGTTTCTCACTAATATTTCAGGAATTTCTAAAAAATAATACAGGCTTTCACTGTATCACTAGAGGCTTTCACTGTATCACTAGAGGCACTCACTGTATCACCAGAGACATTCACTGTATCACTAGAGGAATTCACTGTATCACCAGGAGCATTCACTGTTTCACCAGAATTATGAAAACAGTTTATATAAACTTCTAGCTAATATATTAAACTTTGACAAACCAACTTACCCTGTAATATCCTTGACCTTGTATGTCAGAGCAGACTATTTTTTGGCAAATATTTTTGTAAGCTTGTGTTGGATTTAATTAAGTTAGAGCAAAAAAAGAAACATCAAGGTATTACAGATTGCATTAAAACAAATGATTTGTGTAAAACTATGTACAAGATAATCCAATATTGTAAATTATTAGTGAAAGCTAATGTGATTAAATGACAATCAGTAAAATGTGTTTGTTATTACTTTACTTTAGGTGAATGTTAACTCAAATGTAGATTTGACAGAGGAAAAGTTTATAGGTAGAGTTAGTCATGAAGACTCACTAGATATAAATATAGTTATTTTAATTCATGCATTTTTTAGTATTTTTGAATTTTATTTTTCATCCGTTTTTACTATTTCCGTGAAACTTCTAATCGAACACCATGGTGTTTTATTTTTCATTCCTTCTTCTATAGTAGCAGGTTATTGGAGGCAGTTTTAAAAAAAAAGGCTGAGGGTGTATTCCTCAAAAGGCTCGTCAGAGCTATCGGAAGATAAACTTAGCCCTATTACGGGTGAAGCAAATGTCGCCTATATTTTGCTCTCTTCTTTTGGTTGAGCGATATTAAATCTGTTGAATGCAATTAACCTGCTAACTTACTACGTACCTGTAACCTACCTACAACTTGTCAAAAGTATTTTAATAAAAGAGTATTACTAATCCAAGAAATATTTCTACCAGTTGATACGCATTGCTTTCAATTGACCTGCGTTGACATTATAGCCTGTGTCCTTCTTTGCAATTTGTTGGAGTTTTCAATTTTAATTCAATCTAAATTTGAAAACACCTTTTTGTTTTATATTCATATTTTTGAATGTTTCATAAAAACTCATTGCACTCATTAATATGTTTGTTCTAGCTTACTGCCAAACTTGACTTTTTATGTGCAGTAGCAGAGGAGTTACAAGCTTTGATCATTGGTATGATTAGATATCCTGCAACCATGCTTTCGAATAATATGCTATAAATTTGCAAATTTATAAGTTATATAGTGATAATTTGTAAAATGCAACAAATATATGCTCATGAGCAACTAAAATAAACAAATCGCAGATATACTACATGCAGAAACAAAAGCTAAAATTTTCAAAACAAAAATATTTACATGGTTTGCTCGGATAGCTGCGTTCAGATTATTGCTTTTGATGGAACTAACATCTTTTAGTTGTCCAATACCCTACAGTATAAAAATATTCGATGGCTATAAAAAATCGCGACTTCGCGAACACTCAATTCTGCGAATTATTGAATTCTGTGAATAATTAGTTCTATTTTTAATCACAAGGAAATATAATAGTTTAGGAGCAGAGTAACTCAACTGTGAGTTGTTATTACTTTTCTCAACTTATGCAATATGATGCGTGTAAAAGATTTTTCAATATTTGTATGTTGCCTGCTTGAACGTTGCACTCTGTAACCTCGTTACTTATATACTTTCATGCTTAAATTACATCTCATCAAATGGCGGAGGCGTAATAAACAAGTCAATCACTGTTGCCATTGTGACAAGGAATTTCACAAACTATGATTGGATAATTGAAATAAAACGTCATAATCCGCCAGTTTGCTTAGTAATAGCGGCCAAAACTAGGACCGTGTGTTGCGTGCCCGAGCGGCTAACCTCAAGTGATTTACCACCTCAACAGATAAAAACGGTAACTGAACGTGTTGACCATTATAAGTTCAACCATCTGGAATTATTTACAACTATTGCTAGGAAAGCAGAACTAATTATTTTCATAGAAGACCTCCTTCGTTCACCACGATAGCCATTATTTCATTGTCGTTGAATATCAAGAACGATGTCCATATGAATATGATGATTCAATCACTATTGACTGATAATAAATTCTAAGTAACTAACAGATGTCATCACAGACCAGGTTTTACATGTGATGTGGTTAAATATTCCATTGCATCTTGTTGTTTTGTTCGTGTGAATTTGATGATCCGGTCTCCTACTAATCATGCAGCTTGTCCCACAAATCTCGGTTGGAGTAAAGACGACGATGAGATTTCTGTGCAGTGGTTTCCTGATGGACACAGAGCTATTCCCAGGCAGTTTGTCAATTGGACTAGTTGCTCATGCAAAAATAGTAGATGTGAAAGCCGATGATGATGCAAAACTGCATCTTTAGCTTGCACAAGTGTCTGTGTAGACTGCAGCAATGAAATGAACGATGAGGTTGCAGATGGTAATCATATATACAGTGATGATGAGCTTTAAGATTCTATTTAATAGTTTGATTAAATACTTTGCAATATGCTTTCTAGAATCAATTGAGTGTTTTCGATGTATCATGATAAACAGACTGTGTACATGGGTAAACATGCTATATAATATAACAATCATACAATGTATCAAAATACACATACAAAGTCCTATGATATTAATTATTCTCCATAAAGTTAGTTGTCATCGAACATACTGCACCAATATTGTTTTTGCACACTACCTGTACAATAAATCTAAAAGTAAGCAAGAAATTTCGCATATAATTGTCAGTTAAATAAAAAAGAAATGACATGTACCAACGGAAAGTACTGAGAGAAGCATAATAAATACTTTATGCTTGTCATGAGTCGCCCAGCAATATAATAATTTAATTTAAAATATTAAACATTAAATTCGTTAGTTTGTCTGCGTCACAACCAGTGTACCCAATGAGGTATACAGCATAGCCGGTCAATCAGTAGTTGTACAGGTCCAATTGTGAAGAGTATGAAGAGCGTTCTTGGCAGACCAGTAGATACGATGATGAAGAGAAATGTCTGTCATATTGAGTCCCTGGCGGCTGACTACAAAGAAAAGAATCACATCCATTACATACGATGAGTACAAAACTGTCATAAAGACATATAAGAGCTTACGTTTATGGTGCAATATTTACCCATTATAACCTATCAGAAAGAACGATCTAGCAAATCTTGTAGGTATAAATTTAAAACTTGGAAATAGGAAGAGGTACAAGACTGATTTTGATGTGTAAGCAATGTGCATAGCCCTACATGAGAAGAATAGAAGTACACCCTTCAGCTTTCGCCACAACAATATTTAGTTAACTCATACATCGCACACTTTTGTAAGGTAATAATTGATATGTGAGCACTATAATAATAATAATACAATATAACTCGATAGATTAAAATACAACGAAATATGTATTAATATATAATATCACACAACATAATGCCACACATAAATCATATAAAATATTTTAATGCAACGCAGTTCAATACAATACAGCATATTACAGTTATTATAATACAATACACCAGAATATAATGTAATAACACAATAATACAGTATAAGTTCTGCATGGCACTATATAAAGATTTAAAACTAACCAAAACAACAGTTACATAATAATCATACAGTTGCATGAAGGTACTACACGTTGTCTTGAAATTGGCTTGACATTTTAAAGAGCAATACAGTCTACAATTTTGTAAATAGGCGAGATAAGTCTTAATAATGATCAGCAGAGGCATGCTGTATAACAAATACTCCAATATTACTGGTTTATTCAAAAATACACAAGAGGTATTTTACATGTATTTATGAAGTCCAATAATTTAAGTAGCTAACAATGTTATGTAGTGCTGCCATCTTAGCCTAAAAAAATTAAACAAAGTGAATTAAGCCATTGAGTGTATAAAACACTGAGTGTCAATACATATGACAGAAAGTGGTTTATTGTATAGTTTATAACCAATATGTAAAATATGGACTGAGAAGTTTGACAATGATTCATTATAATCAACACTTATCACTCATTGATCTAGCTGACTGCAGTAAACACCGACAAACAATACTCTAGCAAGAAGCTGTTTTGTTTTGGAAAAGCATGATTAGGTGAAGGAAACGCAAGATTTTCAATGAAGCAATGCATTCAATCTTCAATTGATGAATCGTTTGATTATTTATCGAAGTATTAAGTAAAACAGTTTGCTATCATCTCACCTTAGTTTGTTCAGGGGTTTGAGATTCTTTGCAACTTGAGCTCTATGTTATTTCGACTCACCAGCAATCTTCATCAAGCATTCAGTGTAGTATTTGCATACGTCAAACACTGCGAGTTGCTCCGATGACTTTAATAGGGTTTCTACAGACCTATCTGACTGTTTGTAGATGGTGCTCTACATCTCATAAAAACTTTAGATTATCGGCTTTTTTCCGTTAGTAAGGCTTATTAGAATGTAGAGCTTGATTATAAGAAATTATGTAATCCATAATAACTAGCTGTGGTAATCAAATTAGATAGATTTAAAATTTTTTTACTGCTACCTACGCTGACGGCTGATTTAATCTTCAATGAATTAATGGCTATCGTGGTGAACGAACGGGGTCTTCGGTTTGATCCAAAAAATAATTAGTTTTCCTTACCTAGCAATAGTTGTAAATAATTTCAAATGTTTGGTCAGCGAGCTCAGTTACCGTTTTTATCTTTTGAGGTGATAGAACTGCTAAATCACTTGAGGGTAGTCGCTCGGGCACGCAACACACGATCCTAGTTTGGGCTGCCATTACTGAGCAATCTGGCGGGTTATGACGTTTTGTTCCAATTATCCAATCACAGTCTGTGAAATTCCTTGTCACAGTGGCAACAGTGATCGGCTTGTTTATTACGCTTCCGCCAATTGATGAGATGCAATTTAAACATGAAAGTATATAAGTAACGAGATTACAGAGTGCAACGTGCAAACAGGCAATATATAAATATTGAAGAATATTTTGCATGCATCATATTGCATAAGTTGAGAAAAGTAATAGAAATTATTTTTATGACAGATACCTTATAGGGTACCTTATACCTGATAGAGTTATTCTGCTCTCTGACTATAACTACTGCATCAAATTAAAAACTAGTCGCTAGGCTAGTTTTTAATATAAATACTAAACGTAGTTGAGTTCCAAAACATTTTTGAAATCATTGCCTGGGCTTTGAGCTAACACCATTGCCAATGCATCGCATTTATTTAAAAAATTGTTCAAGGTTGTCACAAGATATGCAGAATGGCGTCATCGCAAAAATAGCCGCTAGGTAGAAGTACTAAACGTAGTCGAGTTCCAAAACCTCTTAAATAATCGCTGGGGCTTCGAGTTTTATTGCCATTGCATTAAACTTTACAAAATTATTCAAGGTTTTCACAAGTTATTCGGCATGGCTTCGTCATCGCAAAAATCGCTCCTAGTCTTTTTACATTGAAATCAACTCCATCAATCTCTAATACCGAAGTTGAGGACGATCATGATTCTGATCTGGACATTATGGTATGTATTTGATTTGCAGTGCAGATACGTTTTTCCATAATTAGCTGCGTTAGTTAATGCTTTTGTTTAAAAACTGATTGCTTTCATTAAAACTGCAGCTATTGTTTTTGTACTTCCTTTACACATATTAATATTTTTTTCTTTTCTTTGGTGTTTACTTCAGATTGAGAATGAAACAACCTACTCCGATTACGAAAACTAGAGACAAGTAGTAATATTCATCAAGGCAGGAACATTGGCAGAGAAGCAACCAGTCAACCTAGACCTCTTCATCAACAACAGCAACAACAACTCCTTGATGTCGCTGCAGCAAACATGATTATATTATATATTTTATTTCATGTATAGACATATTATAATTTATTACAAACTTGAGTGTACAAATAAAATATTTCAAATACACATAAAATTTTACAAACGATGAATGGAGTAAATATAAACAGTTTAGTCCATATGGCGGTTGTCTAGCAATAAAATTAAACTGGTACTCTTGATAAGTGAATAATAGCATGTAATGGTGCTCTCTGACTAGTTATTTTGGTAATAGCAGCTCTGTCGCTGTCACTGTCTTGGGTAGATGTTAAAGGCAATTCTCTCGCTAATACATGACTGGTAAGAAAGTTATCATCAGAATTCTCCTCATGGCTTACTATTGCAAAGTTCTACCGGTTGGCCAAAAAGTTTGTGCTCGTAAAGGCGTTTTTGTTCCTTTTTAAAACAGATATATTCTCCTCGTAAGTAGCTGCGGTCACTTCTACCTCAATTTCCAGACCACCCTAAATGATTGGTGATCTTCTAAGAATGACATATACCACCCTTGCATTCATTGCGCTTGTGTGTATGATGAAAAATCTCTCTTTCACACTAAAACAAATAATGAAACGGTAGGGGTAGAAAATATAAATATTTCATTTTAACGAAGAACCAAAGTCAAATTCAACCATTTTGTAAATGGTTTTGAAAAAACTCATTACTTACCACAAATTGTTGGTTCATCAAAGGCCTCCAAATAGATGAATGTTTGTGAAAACCTCTGAAGGCAGCAAAAAATTGATAGCTTAGCATGATCGACTCGTAGCTGCCAACTATGGTGTACATCGCGTTCCGGTGTATGCGCACACCGAAACACGCGGTGTGTGCATGCATAGGGTTAACTCTATTGCTAGCCGCAATAGAGTTAATTTTTTATAGAGAGTAGCAGTGTTCAGCCGCAAATAAATTAATCCGCCAATATGCATGAAAAAGCAATTTTTGCGAAAATTAATTCCGCGAACAAATTCATCCTGCAGGGTACCTTCCACAATGTCCTTTTGCCTCAAGTTTTTTCTGCTCGGCCAAACTAGTTTATATTAGTGTCCAAACACTTTTTCGGCAGAGCAAAACCTTTCAGCGCTGCATCTAGCATAAAAGCAACACGGAAAATTTGCTTGCTAAGCGTAACATTTTGCCCAAAACCTGCAAACCACTTTTTTATTTGCAAGGTCTCCGAAGTAGTAAGACTGCATTAAGCAAGGAACTACTATCAGCCGTAGACAGTTAGTAATTATTTTTATGGCACCAATTTTAGGGGTGAACTTTAAAAAAAAGTGTGTAGTTCAAAATTTGTGTAATGTCTTTAGGGTCGGAGGAGTGCGCGGGGCCACTCCTTTGTCTGGCCCTGCGCTAGCGGAACTTTTTGAAATTTATGCATCTTAGAATAAAGGAGAGTTGTGCTTGAGCCCAAAAAAGTGTAATCATTTGTTTGCAGCAAACAACAAGTTCAGAGGTAAAAATTGACATTAGATTAAATTAAATTGTTGTTTTATAATGTTATTATACTATGTATATCAAGATTACATGTAAACAGAAAGTTAACAAACAATTGTGCAATAAAATAAAATCAAGACAAAATCAATCACAAAACCTCAACAGCCATTAATGGTTTGGCTTTGCAGAAATAAGCCGTCATTTCTGCAAACTACCATGAAAAATGTTTTGTAAAATTAGCTACACAACGACGCTCTTATAAAGCAGACATAGTAAGGCATATTTTTTAGAATTTTGTTGTAGAGAAAAATGATCGAAAGTTCTTTATTGGCCTTTCTTTTGAAACGTTTTGCTTTTAAAATTGATTTTAGTACTTCGTTCAAAAAAGTTGTGGCTCAATTGGGGATGTCTATTGGGATCACCCTCATTTGTTTATACAGTAACAAATTAAGGTCAAGGTTATTAAAACTTGACTGTTATAACGAGCCCGTTATAACTAGGCCGTTTTTGTTAATTTCCTCCCAAAGCAAGTTCTCAGTGAAGTAAAATTCACTCAATTCTTGATGGATTTTAAATCTTTTTATTGTTGTTGCCATATTTAGGGTGGTGCATTTGCACCATATGCATGCACTACGGTAGATCCACTCCTTTCAAGGTTTCTTACCATCGTACATTCAAAATGTTTTATATACATGTATACGTAAGCTACTTCAAAGTAAATAGACCGCATTAAACAAAAATTTACTATTAGCCTGGGAGAGTTATTAATTATTTCTATGGTGTGGCTTTCAAAGCTCATCTACCATCGTAAATTTAAACTTTATTATATACATACTTCAAATTAATAAGATAGTGTTATACACTGAACTACTATTAGCTTGAGACCGATAGTGATTATTTCTATGGGTTTCTTACAAAGTTTTAAACAAAGAAACCAAACATCTTTGGAGCTGGACAACAAAAGAATTGATTGCTATTAATGTAAACGATTCTTTATTACTTTTGTGGACACTTTTTTACTGATCACCTGATACTATGGGTTTATAAAGATCCAAGATAGTCAAAGTAGTGGTCTAATAGAGGTGGCTTTCACATAAAGGGCGGCAATCTATTTTTCAACCATTATCATATAGTGGTGGCCTAATAGAGGTGGCGTTCAAATAAAGAGCGACACTCTATTTTTCACCCATTATCATATAGCGGCCGCCTAATAGAGGTGGCGTTCAGATAAAAAATTAATGGTATTTAGAAAACTATTGTGCTTGGAAAAATATGGGCAGTTTATTTTCAAAATAATCTTTAAATCAAGATGACATTTACCCAGTTTTTTATCACACATCCAATATGTTGCATTTATAAGTAATCAATCATAAACAAGATTATATTATTCCGTTGTAAAATTTAGTGCACAGTTTATATTTTCAATAGCTCAATCACCCATCATGCTTATAAAATTAAACTTTGTTTGGCGTGCTTATCCACCAGTTCAACATCTACCTCAAAATTTTTTAACAATACAATTGAGCTTTATACGACTGTTTTATTACGAATATCTTTGTCACTTTATTAGAAGAGTGAAACAGTTTGAAGACTTGTGGAAGTACGACGAACATCAACCTTCGAGAGGAAACTTTTTGGGGATAGTGAATAATGAGTTTCCCAATGGCTGGAATAAATACACTGACATCAGCACACTTGGTGAATTGTTTGACTGGATGTTCAAACATAAAGTCATCAAACATGCGTAAGTAGCCATTAGAGGCTTACACAGTTCTAGTCGCTACAATTATCAAATAAGATCCTTATAACAACTAAAATATGTCAAAAGATCTTTTTTTAATTTGTTTACAAAACAGGGATCATTGCGATGTTTCATAACTAATTAGGTTTTGAATTAAACATCTTCTGAAAACAAACTTTTTGTTGCACCTGATCAGTTGCAAAATTCAGTCAACTAAATTTCAATACAGATCAACTATAGCTAAAATCAGTAAATGCTGGCTTAATGCTAGCTAACTTTAATAGATTGAAACAGTAACATGCTTATTATGCTTTAAGTAGTGGCAGGCTACTGGCATTTGTTTATCAATTATAAAATCAGTTACTCACTTATACATTTTACCTTCTTTGGAAGAACCTCAGCTCATAAACATGCTGTTTTCAGATAGCAATTTGTCAGAGTTTTACAGCATTAATTAGCGACTGAATTAAAACAAAAGAAAATAAAATGTTACATTTACACCAAAATATGTCATGTTGTGTGTACACGTGTATCAACATTGTGACATTTTCAAAAATATTGTGCTAAAAACTAAGGCCTCAAGATCTAATGTATCTGGACGATGATCATCTCAGCAACTTTGCTCACCAAAATTAGAATATGCATTTACAAAACTTCAATGCAGTGTCTTTATGACCAACGAGTACGCCTTTCCTTATGCTGCTTGCACACTTAACATGTAGACTGTACATGTAGATCCTGCTTTTCACCAATTTTCACCTACAGCAAGTTTTGTTGCCTACTGGAAAGTTAATTGACTAGTTTTGGGAGCCAAGATTGTCAAATTTTAGACATTGTTCTTTAGTATCATCATTCAAGGGGGTGAAATTTCAATTTTACAAACAGAACCATCTTACCAGTTGACTTGTGTGGGTAGCCAAGATTGTCAAATTTTAGACTTGTTTTCTCAGTATTACCATCCAAAAGGGTGACAAATAAAACCACCTTATTTATTCCGGTTCTAAACTTCACATACATGTATGACTGATGGGTGGTGGTAGTTACTTTCTTAGTCTGAGTGTTTTATAGAAATCAAGTAGCTTCCCTCAAACTTGTAGTAGTTAATCTTAAAACTACTCGTAGCAAATATCCAAGGGTTTATAGTAAAATTAGCATCTCACTGCCCTCAGTCTTCAGCTCTGTATTTTACCTTTATATTCATGCTATTTCAATGTTAAGAAAAAACACATATCATATGCTTTTTAATTCTTGTTAAATTTTTAAATGCTGGTAATTGTTACGGAATAAAAAAATTCAATATTTTTTATCAGTTTTACTAAACTCTTATATTTTGTAATATTCATTTCTGATATAGACTTATAATTGAGGTTCAGTTTGAAGGCTTGTATACTATTTAATGCCACACAGTTCTGATATGTTTGTTAGAATTTTTACATGATGTTGTTCTTAATATTTGTGATCGCAATTTCTAAAGACTCAGTTTTTATTAGTTTTACTATAAAGTAGATCTAACTGCGTTTTATTTTGAAAGAGCTAAAATATAGCAACAAAAAATTTGATATGATCATGAAAGCAGGCTTATTGACCAAAAAAGCAATTTGATAAATTGAAAACTACAAAAAAAAATGACTTTTGCATAAAAAATCATGTAAAATACTATATACAATAAAATTTGTTTTCATTTACTGTAAATTTGTTTGAGAATTCTCATCTGATGTAACATGTTTTAAAATAAAACTATCATTTTTGTTTCAAGTTTTTGTGTAGCACAAAAATTGACTGTTTTTGACATATGACATTTACATATTAATGGAATTTATGTCATCAGGTCTTTGTATTTAGCAATCTGTGCAACAACTACATGTACCTGCAAAATATTTACTCAGTAAGCTCTTTTAACTATAAAAAGTTTAATGTTTGATTATAGCGTCGAGTATAATAAAACATGGAGAAGCAAACCGGAAAACAGGAGCAAACAAGAAAAAATAGACATGTTCAGAAGATATGATGATGACCTTGAGATGCTGGTGAATGAGCGAGATTACTGGCTGGAAATCATAAAGTAAGATGAAAATTGTATTAAATCTGCCACCTGCTACCAGTGGTGCTTTTACGTTCCCTTTACATTTTATAATAGCCTAATATGGTAAACTGCAAACAAAGTCTTATAGCTGCATCATATGTTTTAAGTCTTTGACTTTCAGACTGCAGTGAAAATAAACATAAAAGTGGGCTAAAGTTCAATATTGATGAAAGTTTTGTCTAGACCTTTGCATGTTTGATTCGTAAAAATGCTTTGAATTTAAATGTTCATTTGCTAGCACAAAACCAGTTTTTGACTTAATTTTGTCTTTTAAAAAATTAATTTTACTGTATTTTAGCACATTAATAATCGTAAATAATGCTACCCTTCTCAGTAATTTGCCTAAAAGTGTCCTTATACCTACTTGTAGTTGAAAAATAGCTGTTTGCTTTTTACAAATTCGTGTTGCTTGTTTTCCAGTGTTGTTGATTATTTATGATGAAAAACATAAATTATATAATCTGAACACCTTCAGATTTTTTTCAGGCCCCTTCGAAGTGTTAAGCCTAAAGTTGAAATTCCTACTGATGAACCCGCAAAACAATTACCAAAAGATAAGAAAGCGACAGCTCCAGCTAATAATAAGACAACTCCAGCTAATGGTGAAACAGCTCCAGCTAATGATGAGACAACTAAAGCTAATGACAAGACAACTCCAGCTAATGTTGATACAGCTCTGGCTAATGTTGAGACAGCTCCAGCTAACACTGATACAACTCCAGCTAACAATGAGACAACCCGAGCTAATGATGAGACAACTCGAGCTAATGATGAGAAAACCCGAGCTAATGATGAGAAAACTCGAGCTAATGATGCAACTACCAGAGTAGAGAGTTTGTAAGCTTAAATAATCATTTATTACATAGTTTTAACACATTAGCTTTTTAATTAAACTTTCTAATATAATCTGCTAGTTATCATTCGAGAATGTTTAACTGCAACACTTGTTAGTACCTGCTGTAAAAAACTTTAGCGGAGATGTTTACAAGGCTTTAAAATAGATTGATTCAATTCCATTGTCATCAAAAAATTATCAATTCAATTACTAATTCTCTTGAATGTTGTGGAAGAATTGATACAACTCTGAATTCATTGCAAAACACCACAATTCAATTGTCAATTTTTCAGCTATCCTAACTTCAATGACTCGATTCAATTCAATTCTCTCAAATGAAAAAAATCCATTCTCTATTGATTCTTACAACAAATAAACAAATAAAAATAAACCACAAATGCTAATTTACCTAACCCCGTTATCAGCTTAGCCTATTGATTGTTTGTAGAGCAAACATAAACTATTTCACTGCAGATTTTAATGTTTTTTGTTAGATACAATTTCTTACTAGCATACACTCGGTGTTTTAGTTGCAAAAACAGAGTTTCTGTCATATTACTTCCAGTTAAAGCTTTTTTGAATCAACGAAAATTCTGCTCAACAAACCATGCTCTTGTAAAACAAAAGAAGTGTTTAATATTTTTGGCTGTTTTTGGAAACCGGCTGCAAATGAAAAACGCTATCTTTGTAGAGTTTGCAAATGGATCTGATTAACATTTTACTCTCTACCAAACAGTCAAGCAATAAACACAACAAATTCTGGCTAGCAATATAAATTTGAATAAAAAATATAAGTATATATATATATATATGTCTATGCCTTAAATAAGGTTGTTGAATGGCCTGCTTTATGGAATTGACATAAAGCAGGTCTCATTTAGTTAAAAAAAATAGACAGAGCTAACGCCGGGTCCGGGTGGCCTATTAAAAGTTGCTGAGCCCTTTTTGGGTTGACATGGCTAAATAACTGTTCTGCAGCTTTGCCAACTAGATCGGTCTGCAAAAAACCTCCTGGACATGCCCACAGCTAGTTTTACAAAGGCCGTGGGCGCTGGTACATAGTTTTTGCAGATCAAACCCAAAGGCAGAAGAGCTACCAATATCTTGGCCCGGGAGGATGCTCTTGCATGAGAAGTGGGCAGCTATGATACAGCATTAAACGGTCTGTCGGCTGGCTCGACTCATTCGAAAGCTGCCACACCAGTTGCAGCAAGAAAGAGATCGGCCCTAAAAAAAAACAGGTGCAGAAACCCCTACACTGTTGGGGTGTGTGGGGCCACCGATCATGTGTGCCGGCATTTTCCCAAGAAACTAGTACACCGGCGAAAATGTCACAAACCACGACAGGAGTGTCGACAGTTGGTCACACTGCAGCCTTCAACTGGTATTCTCCAGCAAAAGTGTTAAGTTGCTTGTAGTATGTATTAGCCATTGTAATATATGAGACAGATGGGAGTTCAGGATGTGTATGTTTGTATTTTTGACTGACTAAACAACAACTGAACACACAATAGAAACAGCAATGCAAGATAATGACAGAATAATAAATCATAACTACATGTACACAGAATAATACAGGATACTGGACGAGTTATACAGGATAACACAGGGTATTAACTTTAGCAGTATCGGTCAAACAAATATGTAAATATTAGCTCACTTAGATTACAACATGTGATGACTTGATATCAAAAATAAACTAGCCAGCACTACATCAGAGGCTCGTCATGATGGTCGGCCTGACCAGGTAGCGGTTAAAAAGGTCTAGCCAAAGCTTCAACCCAAAGGTGTTGTCACCAAAACAGGCTTACAGAAAAGAAGAGGTCTGTCACTGCCATGATACCAGTAGAAAAACAGTAGCTGTGCAGATTTTTTATTAGGCTCTTGGATACCTGGAGACTGGACCTTCCAGAGACAAACCCAGCATGTCATCATACCTGAGCTGAGGTGTTTCATGTAACTAAGCCAGTTCCATGCTAAAGAACCAGTAAGAGGAATAACATTAAAGGCTTGCCTTTATGACTGAACTGACGTGTTTCCAGTTGCTTACCCTTACTGGTACAACACTTCAGAAGGCAGTTTCATCAGAAGTGTAGGTTCCCAAGGCTGGAAAAGAGGACAACAGGCTAGTATGGCGTTGGAAGCCTACCTTAGAGGCGGTAGAACTGGCTTGTGGTACACGAGCTGTGCCTAAAGAGGGTAGAATTGTTTGGCTGTGCAACAATGATATGAAACCAGTTAAGGCGCAAGCACTGAGCCGGCCCTACTTCACCAGCTACTTCCTCTTCAGAAAGTTTCAGGGCGCCCTCTCATCTCTTCTGTTTTGTTATTGCTTGACACTGAGTGTACCACAAAGTTGCTGGGTAAGCACGTGTTCGGCAAGCTCCCTCAATCCGCAATGAACTTGTTGAACAAAAGCGACAGCCATGAAGCGAAAGTGACTGACGACTGATGGGACCAGGATGCAGTTCTATCCAGTCATGCAACTACCCTTGTGGCTTCGGGGCACAAAATAGAAAAGTCGTTGTAGTGAGTCAGATTAGTGAGGACGCTCACTGGGAAATCTGTTTCTGGCGGCATACTAGCTCTTTCACCTCCAACCATGTACAAATTTGGCTACCCGCTTAGTGCCAGCTGTTTTACCGAAAATTGACGATATTGCTTTACGATATGTGTACTGTATTTTTTCAATTTCAATCTCTATCTACAAAATGTTTGTTACAAATTTTATTTTGCCAACATTTTAACCAACATTGCTATGCAAAAATTCAGTGAATCTATACTTTGTGCAATGATAAAGTTATGTGAAGCTACATGTACAATCGATCTAAAGCTAAAACGATCCTCTACAATGTTCCTTACTCTTATAAAACTATTACTTTCACCGCAATCAGAGACAGTGCTGCTACTTTAATTATCTGAATAATCACGAGAATCTTAATATAATGTCATCAACATAACTAATTACCTGTTTTCTAACTCGCGTGCGGTAGTTGATGAACTCACAAAAAAAATGTTTGTTTTTAGATCAGAAATTTAAAAAAAAACGTTTAAAATTGCTTCGTTTTTTTGGCTGAGTTTATAAAAAAATTTTCCGACAACACTGTCAATGTCATACAATTCTTAAAGACCCTGGGTTATGTTGTCAACAAATATTAAAATCAGGTTACCACGCAAATGCTGGGAAAGTTGCGAAAATGCGTCTATGATAGTGGCCCCTAAAAACACATAAATGCGTTTATGGCAGCTAAAGGGTTAGTGTGCCATGGAATTCCAGCAGTGTTGTTGGCAGTTAATCCAACTGCTTTCACCAGGGTAAAAAGGAAATTGACCATTTTTTACTCCTGTTGAGAGCAAAAAACCTACTGAGTGTTAGCTAAAAATATATACATGCATATCTAAATAATATATATAGGTATACATGTATGTCAATATCATAAGCAAAAATTTAAGCATGCATGCAGAGATAATGCGTGCAGTACGACTCTGCTGAAACGATGGCGTTTTCCTTTTTTTACAAAATCGTCTTTTCTTAAGCTCTGTCCACTGTTCTATCTATTTGTTTCTCAAATTTCTGCTTGTTTTTCTCAGACGTCCAAGTTTACTCATTGATGGCCAAGTCCTCTCCTATGACAGAAAGGCTCGGTCTGGTGACCGAGGAGTCGGCTACCACCGCTCTGGCAACAGCGCTCTGTTGTAACCGTTGAACCAAAATTCCGACCCACATGATCAATTATTAGAATATCGAAGTTAAAAATATCTTTGGTCCAGTGCTGAAAGGTTCAGTAGCAAAAATACGTCTAAATTGATGCTTATAATATTCTTTTCATTCGTACCAAACTGGAACAAATTGAAACCATGATTTTATTCCATTTTGTGAGTGAAACAACTACATGTACTTAACTGATTTATTTTTGCCATAATGATAACCGAACATCCTAAATTTATTGTGGCAAATATTTTGGGTGAATCTGTTGACACCATAGAGTTATCTCTCCCTAGAGTGATAACTACATGAGCGTTTCCGCTGCCAACAAGGAGCGTTTAGGCCGCACCCCTTTTTTGTGCTAGTCAGTCGTAGTGATTGATTAGATCAATAACATCAGCCATGAGAATGGTAAACAATGATCAAGAATTTCCACAGTAAATTAGTAATTATTGCACATATTAAATAAATGATGATTATAGTTTATTACTTTAATATATGCTTATTATTTAAAGCAATTCAATACCTACCATGGATCGCTAAACATATAATGGAAATACTTACTTTTCCATATCCATTTTTATAAACATAAATATTTCCATAATTTTAGGGAAATGGATATGGAAATTTTATTTTAGAAATATGGAAATGGTATGGAAATGAATTTTGGAAATGCTATGGAAATGGAAATAATATGGAAATGAATTATGGAAATGTTATGGAAATGGAAATAATATTGAAATTATTTATGGAAATGTTATGGAAATACTATGGAAATGGAAATACTATGGAAATGAAGTTGGGAAATGTTATGGAAATGGAAATAATATGGAAATGAGTTAGGGAGATGTTATATAAATGGAAATAACATGGAAATGATTTATGGAAATGGAAATTGTGACATACACATAATCTCTGATACCTACATGACTTGCAAAGGCACTGAATAGATAGTGTTAAGTAAGTGAGTTAATGCAATCAGTTACTCATAGATAAAATAAATAGTCATGCTGGGGTTGTATTACATTAGTGTGACGGAAAGCTAATCGACTGCCATCAACTATGAGCTGTACTACCTGAGTCGCCTTAGTGATAAAAAAGTCTTTGGACAAAAAATTTATTTTTATATAACATTTACCATCCTAACTTTTAAACTTCACATCGTGCGAAAATATTTTTAAGCAGTTCAAATAAATTAAGAGAAAAAAGAAAACGACTGTAAAGGTTTTCAAGCTTTTTCAAACAACTACAACTTTTAAATTTCATACCATGAAAAAAGTGTTTTGTTGAAATAAATTAGGAAAAAAAATAAAACTGTTAATGTGTTTAAATGTAAAATAATTAGCAAGTAATGGCTAAATATAATCTGTTTAGCTATGATTACAATGAAAAGTTATTTAATAAATGAGGTAATAAAAAGTCCATTTTATTTTTATATAATTATAATTTAGTATAATTAAATATAATTTATTTTTATTTAACATATAACAACATTTGCTACCTTAACTTTTAAACTACATATTATGAGAAGTTTTTTGTGTAATTAAAATAAAAAAAAAACTCCATAATTAATTTTCATATTATTTCCTTTTTCATTACATCTCGCTACTTCATTTCCATATTATTTCTATTTCCATAACTCATTTCCATATTAATTCCATTTCCATAACATTTTCCTAATTCATTTCCATATTATATCTATTTCCATAACATTTCCCTACTTCATTTATATAAAATTTCCCTACTTCATTTCCACATTATTTCCATTTCCATAGCATTTCCATAATTCATTTCCATTTTTATACCATTTCCATATTTTTAAAATACAATTTCCATATCCATTTCCCTAAAATTATGGAAATATTTATGTTTATGGATATGGAAAAGTAAACATTTTTATAATATGTTTAGCGATCCTTGGTAGATATTGAACTGCTTTAAATAATAAGCATATATTAAAGTAATAAACTATAATCATCATTTATTTATTATGTGCAATAATTACTACCTTATTGTGGAAATTCATGATCATTGTTTACCATTCTCATGGCTGATGTTATGGATCTAGTCAATCACTACGACTGACTAGCACAAAAAAGGGGCGTGGCCTAAACGCTCCTTGTTGGCACCAGAAACGCTCGTGTTGTCGAAGGCGCAGTTATCACTTTAGGGGGAGATAACTCTATGGTTGACACGGTGATCCGTAAACAATGCCATTGCGTAAGTAAAAAGGTGAGTCATTATAAAGGATTGTCCGAACAAGGAAAAATATTTGGGAGCAGTTACAAAGCCTATAAAATACATTATAATATAATAATAAACCGGTTTATCTATACTATACAACCATATAAAGTACTAGAAATTCCACTGTCACACAGCCCATGACAAAAGAGATATTGGAAAAAAGAAAGGGTACTGATGGTTGAGAAATGCAATATTAACAGTCAAATGGCACTGCAGTGCAATAGGATAACTGCAATGGCAGCTGTAATGTACTGGGTATGGGTGTTATTATATACAACAAATAGCAATATTGAAAGGAAAAGATTATATGTTTATATCTCTCCTCCTGCAATAGGAGAAAAGCAATATTGGCCAATATTAGAAGTAAAATGCACTGATATTATTAGAATAACCAATATTATTAATATAGTAATAATATAAAACCAATGCACAATTTTGTTTTTATTTCAAAACGTTATAGCCAGCAATATCAAGAAGTTGTGATATTTATATAGATTTAAAAAAAATCTGTACTACGTATTCATTGTTCTGTAGTCATCCAAACTTATAATTAAATATTGTATAAATCTCATAAGAATCGTTGAAAAAAATATCATCGTCATTTCCTTTACTTACACTGCGTTGGACATCAGTTAGAATACCATAGTACTCAAAAGTTTCCAAAATGTCAGTTACTTTGAAATCGGCAAAAAGGAAACGATTTCTGTACTTCTACGTTAATTACAGAAACCTTCGGCAATTCGACAATGCTATAATAGACTGGTGAAATGTGCACATTATTTTTTCGTGAAATGCGAATGACTTAATGGTTATATTCTCTGTCGCTCGGCGTTTCGCTTGCCGGTCTTAACTTTTATTAAACCAAGCTTTTCAAGCGTTTTGTGACAATTTTCGGCCAAATTAATCTCTCTATTTGTGTATAATCCGATCAGATGAGTTAGTTTTAAGAGACTGTCGACAATCTACAAAGACTTGGTAACATATTTAAATAGGCTTATATGTGTTTTGTATCGTTATTATACTTTAACGACTCTACAAAACGATGGTTAAATTTGTTGATGAGATTTCGAGACAAGGGTTCGTCTCATTGTTGATGAATAATATTTGTAAGTTGTGCTCACATGCATTTATCATAAAAACTCTCAAACTTCGCTCCCGTTCGTTTGGTCGTGGGACTAAATACTATATGTAAGTTATCAAGGTATACTTTATCAAGTTGTTATTATAAAGGCTTGTCCGAAATAGGAAAAATATTTGGGAGCAGTTACAAAGCTTATAAAATACATAATAATAATAAAGCGGTTTAACTATACAACCATATAAAGTACTAAATACTTTATGTAAGTTATCAAATACTGTAAAACCTCTAATTAACCACCATGGCGCTCTATTTTTAACTCTTCCTTTTTAGTTACCATCAATTAGAGGGTGATTTCAATTAGAGGCTTGCGTTGTATTTTTCAGCCGGCTCTTCAGTAATTTGGGCAAATAAACATAGGTTTTTTTTTTCGAGCAAAGCAAAGTTTGCCTACATTTTGCCCCCTTCTTCCAGTGAAGCAATGTTAAACATTGTCAAAGATGTCAAAGATTTCTAAACAAAATATGCGTTAAAAAACCCAAAGATATTTCTACCAGTTGTTATCTATGGCTTGCAAATAATCTGCAAAGATATTTTAGCCTGAGAATTTCTTTGCAAGTTATTAAAGCTTTCAATTTTTATTTTATCTTATATTTAAAGGCACATTTTAAATTTACATTTATATTTAACAATGTTGAATAACAGCTTATTGCATTTATTAAACTGTTTGCTACAGTTTGCAGATAAAACTAGTTTTTTATGTGCAATAGAAGATGAGTTATGAGCGTCGATCTATTGCAGGTCATGTTGAGATAACCACAAGGATGCATTCTTGATCTTCCCGAACCAGTATCAGTCAAAGTGATCAGTCGAAAAATATCTACAAAATTTTACCGATGATGATACAGTTACATGTACATCAATAACAATAAATTTTTTTAATGCTTCTGTTCTTATCAAAGTCTGTTTTTTTGCACCAAAACCTTACGGCTTCTTCATCAAAACTCTAAAAGCAACACAATAGAAATAATAATTGTATAAGGCTAAAAGTATGTCCTTGTTTAACACAGTCTTGATACTTCCACAAATAGAAAAATCAGTTTAGAAGTTATGATGGAATCTGCACTACTATTTTGAGGATAAAACCCGTGCTCAGTGAGCATGCGGCTAAAGTTTCTCAAAGTATGTGCAAAAGATACATTCGTTAGCCTCTAGCGAGCACATCTAATCAAGTACTTTAGGGGACATACGTTAACCAGCCTTTGTGAGTCACAATTTTTTGAAACTATTTTAGAGAGCTGATTAAAATTTAATACTGAGTAATAAATATTACATAGTAGAATAGCAGCATTGAATGCTATACGCCGATTCACTGCTTCATTGTTACAAGATGCTAAATCATCAACCATTTTGTGATCTTTTAATATTAACCTTTGGTTTTTGTCTAAGAGACTAAATGTGGTGTCAGAACAACCAAACTTATGCACTTTACATATTGTTTACTTAAAACAAACTTGAAAAACTTGATACAGTAATCAGAGGTACAACAACTACTGCAATTCTGTGTATCTATTATGGTGTAAGTAAAAGTTATGTACAACAACATGAACACAAGTCTATAAAATCTATTTCTAACACTTACAACACGTTTTTTTAGTGAAGCTGCTGGAGAAAACCAAACACAAGAAATTAAACCTGCTGATCCATTTCCAGAAGAGAACCAAAGAACAGAAACTGAACCCACTGATCTGCCAGAACAGACAAACTTGAACGTGGCTAATAGAAACTTTACTCCTCGTGTAATTAGAGTAAGGAGGACTGTGTCTAAACCAGGGTTAGTATATAGGATATCACTATTACTGCAATTAATCGCTTAATTTATGGGTCAATAATACAAAATTGAAAACTATTTTTTATAAAAGGCTTTTAGACTCTTAAAAATAGTTTTTCGTAAGTGATTTTTATTAACCAAAAAACACTTCTTTTAAATCTGCTACAGCAAATGCATTATTATCTAGCCAGTAACGTTTTCTTTTATATGAATGGCCACGCTTGATTTTTAGAATTGTTTTTGCACAGGGTGTTTTTAACCTAAAAATAATGTGATTTCCATCTGTTGATTGCTAATATCCTGTTATCTAATATCATGAACCAACATACACATATAAACACATGATCTATTTTTTAGAAATGTAATTCCTTCTGGTAAATATCATTCTGCAATTTATTTGCTCTTTTTTAAGCTGGGTATTTTGTTTCTTGTTTCATGTTTAACTTAGCCACGCTCTTACACTCTGTTCTGTTATTCAGAAACATTTTCTTTTATACAGATTATAGATGAGTATATGAATTTTGTTGAGTAGTTGTTACAAATATTAAACTCATTAAAGGGCCGGTGGTGAACGATGGCCTCCATTGCTATATGATCGCAGTATTTCAAGCTCTCACCCATTTACCTGAATTCATGGAAGCAGCTTACTGTAAGTATATAATAATATAATTAACTTCATTCAATTATATAGGACAAAATCCTTGAGAGTTTTGAGTTTTTGCATACAACTACGACTTTTCTTGTCAACTAAAACTACTTCCGTTACACATAAAAGCCAGTTTTACGTACAAAATGTCTTGAAAAGTTTGGCTGCAAACTATAATAAACATATCAATGAACTTAACCAACTTGTATGCAAGGTTGTTAAAAATAGTTATAAAAATATATGCTTTTAATTTGAGAATGAAATAAAGATTGAAAGCTCTGACGAATAGCAACACAGGCTATAAGAACATTGTAGGTTAACTGCATGCAATAAATATCAGCTGGTAGAAATGGTTCTTAGCTTCTATTGTATATTTATTTAGAGATTTACCTCCGAAAGAGTTAATGCTGTGCTGCCCAAAGGAGAGTGCAAAATAAAGGAAGCGTTAATTTTTTTGTTGGAGGGTAATGATTATCTTCTCAAGATTCTGATGAGCCTTTCAAAAAATATTTTATAGGAACCGATTTGATAGTGGCTAACAAAAAGCAGCTAGCCTGTAGTGATTGCCAAAAACCTCTTTTGGCTCCGCAATCAATAGTTTCCGCAAATCATTCAAAGGTACAGTAAACAATTTAAAATTTAATACAGATTGGAAACATGTTTGACTTTTTTAAACTCTCCGATGGTCTAGCTTTAACGCCTGTTAGAGATCTGGCAGCCTTGCAGGTAAGCTGGTCATAATATTTTGCGTGCTACCAGTTCCAAAGTCCATGTTAGTTGATGATCTATTGTTAGCATCATGTAGCGCATCAAACTAGCATCTGGTAGCGATTGAAAGAAGAAAGTAAATTGTCTCCCAAATTAATTAGCTGCACTGAGAGAAATCCTTCTCCAACATCTCGAAGAGTAATGAGACATAATCTAAAAATTGTTTATGACACGCTCCAGCATAGTTGTTAAAACTGATTCTCATTAAAATGATGTTGGAAGAATTCAGACATGTTGGAAGAATAAATCATGGTCACCTGTTTCAAGAACAGTAGTACTTTCTTTGAAAAGAAAACGGTTGCAGTAAAAGAGGTGAGTCAAAAAGTGGATATGAACGGTAATAAAGGGGAAAAGTTTAGCAAAAAGAGCAGGCTAGATATATTTGACTAAAAGAACAACCTGTCATTCTGGTATCAACATACTGGTGACCATGAATAATCATTTTATTACCATTTATGTAAGAGAAACTTAGAAATAAGCATAATGCATTGCCAAATGTCTGAACTCATTTTTTTCAATTGACATATGTATTTACAGAAGTTATTGTTGACAGATTAAAGGGTGATGAAAGCATACTCTAAAAATATAATCTTATGTTTTAGGCAGTCGAAGAGCAGGTGCTTGTTTAACTTGCCATTTTCGATTATTGGCATTAAAGTCGCTAGCAATGGAAACTGTGAACTCTAGAGATTTTTGGGAAAACAAGGGTGAGTCGGCTGCAAGCAGACGAGTATAGAAAAAACTGAACGTCTCAATCATATTTTCTTAGGACAATCTAGCGGTTTATTATGATTTTTAATGTCAGTGATACATTTTCTTTACAGTTTATTGGCTAGTTAGAGTCTTTACACATTAAACTTTTCCACACACTGAAATTTGTTTTCGGTGTCAATAGATGGTATCCATCAGTTAGTTTCTTGCTCCTTGGGGTGGTTTCCATTGTTATCCAGACCAACATATGCAAATTTTCTAATATCTAGCTTGATGTATAATTCATGTATATTAAACTTACCTGCTAAAATCTAGAGATAAGTAATAAACACCACAAAGATAGCTCAAAAATTTAAATAATCTTTTCAAGTACCAACAGAATAATGTTTGTTCAAATTATAGTAAATGAATTTTTTCTGAAAATGTTTTGATAAAAGGTTTTCAGTATCGAAATGACAAACTTTTGCTTTGTTGGTTTTTTAATCGAATTAGATTTTTCATAAAAATGAAGACACTTGTTTTTTTATTTAACCTGAAACATTTAAACACATAATTGAAAATAGAGAAAAACAGTATTTTGATTATTGTGTCATTTATCTAGACTTGGAATAATTGATTTGGACAGAAGCTAAGATGTAGTTGTAGTGATAGAAACAGTTGTACAGAATAATTCAATACATCTACTTTACCTTTTATATTTTATTAGCGACTGGTACTTCATTATTTGACTTCTGTGGTGATGATTTGTTATTTTCTAGTGCTATATATTTAGGTTGTAAGTTAAGATCGCTACTCAACTAACACAATGGTACTCCATTAAACAATCAAACTGAAACTAAGATAGCTATTAAGTAAAAGCTTTATCTACCATCCGGTAACAATTTGTCACTTTGAAATAGCTAATAAACTCTAAAATGAACTCACTTTTGATAACTTCACTGTTACAAAAAAGCTAAGTTGCAAACATGTTTAAATGGAAAACTATTGCATGTATTTCTAAGCTGTGTGAACCTTTATTGCATGTGTTTCACACAAAAGTAATCCAAGTTTCCTCTGATCTGAATCAGCTTTGTAGTCTTTTTTTACAGTATAAACTATTATAGTTGCTTTGCTCTAAGTACACGGCCCACTGGTATATTCTTGTTTAGATTTTAGATTATTGGCTAACAGAGTGATGAGGTGTGGTACCTTCTAACTGCAGGTTTTTGACTGGAGATTTCTGGGTAAAAAATGGAAACTAGGTTTACTTAAAACTGTTAATTTTATTTTAGGAATAAAAAATTAGAAAACTGAAAGAAAAATATTGAATGAAAAACCTGTTTTATGTCTAGAAAAATTCTTTAAAAAAAATCCTTACAATCGTAAAGCCAATTTATTGCTTGAAACTAAAATATGTTTCAATTCGTTGCTTGCGCGAGGTCATCTTTGTAAAGCTTCTTAGATATTAGTCTATAATAGATAATCTAGCATGTGCAGAAAAACATAACCGTGTCTTGTTTTAAAAGTTATACATATGGCAGTTCTATTCAAGTATTTGATGTAGAACCTTTAGATTAATACAAAGAACATTACCAAAGCAGAAAATAAATTTGTTAATTTGCTTGCAGATCAATGGAGGAACTCAACTTTGAGAGCGCTCAATTTTAATGACGTCGACGATGTTTGTTCCTTTTTACTATCAGTTATTGCTGAGTGTGATAATAATATGTGAGTCTTACAAATAGTCTCATAACAGGATAACAGACGGATGATTATTATAAAGAAAGAGGGGATAACTCTAGCCATTTTTGAAAGTATTGACTTAGTCATGGCTTGTTAAGGTTAAGCGGATATATCTGCTATTTACAAAAATTTGGATACTAATGACTGCTTGTCGTTGCCTGGGTAACAGAAAAGCTTTTGCACACAAAAATTATTCTTTTTTAACATATACAACAGTTACCATTATAACTTTAAAATTTTATTTTCCAAGAGTTTCGTTGAGTTTAAATAAATTAGGAAATAAATAAAACAACGGTAGAGCCGTTTAACTCTGAATTATTTAGCAAGTAACGGCTAGATGAAATCTGTTGGCTACGAGTATCATAACAAATAATTTGATACTTATACTATTAATATGAACTGAGAAAACAAAATAAAAATCCCTGATATATTGAATTATTAATAAGGATGAGTAGATAGAAGTGTGTATAACAAGGATACTGTGGCAGCAAACTCTATCTAGCAGAACTTTAAATACGGCAATTATACTGGTACCTCTCAAAACTTGTACAAATGGGAAAATGACTTAGCAGATATTTTGTCTAACCGAACGTAGAGAGACCTAAAAAAAATCAAAAACTAAACACAGGGGTATAATGGCACATTTTGAATTGAAACAACATAACTGAAAATTAAAAATTAAAACTAGATAATATAATTAAAACTAGCTTTTAAAAAGCATTCAAAAAGAAAAAAAAATGCACAAAGTAAAATCGATAATCAGTACATAATAGCGTGCGCAATAGCGATAACAATAAGTAAAAATGTTAAAAATAATAAGACTGGCTTAGCCAAGTTAATGGTTAAGCGAGCTTGTTTTTGAACTTGCGATTTCAATGTCGTTAGTTCTAATTTAGTGCGAAATAGGTTTTCATTGCTAAATTTCAATCGTTAATATTAACCATACTGATGGCGACTGAACCAACCAAAAATGACAAACATACTATAATATTTATATCCATAGATCTAACCAACATACGTATTACCGACGAATATGCAAACCAACAAACCCAACGACTATAACATTTATATACATAGATTGTAGATGTCATTGTATTTGTCTTATTCATTTATATGATTGGCTAAATCTGCTTTCAAGCTAATATCATGCTTGTAATAAAGCAAAACTATTCAAGGACTTGCGCATTATGAAAAGTTTCTTTTAAAGGTAATCTAACCTAGGAGCCAAAGATTTTTGATATTTATTTAATGTTTATACATTGAGCACTTGACCTCAACCAATTTTATTAAAAAATGTTTTTTGGCTTCAGCCAGATTTTATAATTATGTACATTTGGTGGTCAGTTCAAGTGAGTCGGTCTGCTATTGACACTATGTAAGTCAGTGTCACTTGTTTTGTGGGCAAACCATCAATAAATAAACTTGTAAACCTATCTTTTATGAAAGTGTGAGTGGTTGGTGGACATCTTTTTACATTGCAAGCGCAATACCCGTCCATAAGGCACATGCCAACAACATCCTGTGACTATCTACAATTATCTGCTACCTTGCAAATGTTTTTTGAAAGATGTGGTTGCGTCAAAAGGGTCGATTTAAGGAAATTAAGACCAATAAAAGGCTAAAACATAAGCTACAAATTGATGTCATATTTGCTTTTGTTGACTAACTCTTTCCAGAGATATATGCGTTCAAATGAGGCCATCTTTTAAAAAGCTCAGATTCCAGCAAGTGCTTCATTAGTGGCGTAACGAGTGATACGCTTGAAAAGAGTCCACGAGCAATAAATATAAGATCTCTTCATAAGCCAATCTTCAGTAGAAAATTTTTATGTCGGTAGTATTAAATATTATCACTTGTAAAATGGGTTGTCTGTGATTAATTAAAATCTGTCGGTAATTAGGGATTTTGCTCTCTTACTAGTTAGTCACGTGCATCAACTAGTGGTAGATTCTACTAGCTACATGCATCGACATCGATATTTAATTGACATCATTAATTTACCAAATTACTGCACCGAAACAATTTATTGACGGACAACAAAACTGTAACAATGTGAAGGTGACTCAAAGTTTTTTGAGCGACAGATGATTAAAGATTCGGGCCAACAGGCTTTAGTTAGAGCTGACAGGCGTCAACAGCGTTATGCCGCGGAGAAAGATAGGGGAATGGAGGTAAATTTATTTCTAACTATGAGTATCCTTTGCATATATTCTAAACTAACGTAATAATTTCAGTTCTCATGAATACATCTACTAATAAGTAAAATTATAACTTTTTGCTATCATGAATCATCGTTTCAAAACTTTTTATTGTTTCATCTAGCTATAACATATGCTTGAGATTTTCTTTGGCATTTTTAGCTAGCAAAATAGATTCATGATTAGAAATTATCTTCATTTCTCACTTGTAGAAAGTGAGTAACATTGATTGATCAATGCTTATTCTCAACTCTCAGAAACTAAGTTTCGAATTGTTGGCTTTGCGTATTTGTGCTTTTGTTAAACATTTATTTATTTTGAAAACTACACTCACAACCTATCTAAATCTCAAATGGAAAGCTTTTAGTAGATACGCGTTAGAACGACGTACATATGAATAGCATTTGTTTTATTGTTACAGGATGTTCACGTGCTTCACGAGGGGAGCAGTCGTGTTGGCCTAGAAACTGCCACAATTGGGAAAGAGAGACACAAATGTGTGCTGCACAAACCATAATATGTTTTGCTTGAGTTTTCTGCAGTAGATTAATTTGTCGTATTATATGTGATGAAACTACATATGTGAATGGCTACGACTTGGATGGTTTAATAAAAACTTTATCCTGCAACAAAAATATTTTGGCTTGTGAAAATTATATTATAAAATAATATTGTTGAAGACAATGCGAAACATTATATGCAAAAAACATTGAATACAGCATAGCCCTGTTGCCATCTGTGATGAAATCTTCTCTGATGGATGAATTTCTGAAGTGTAATTAGAGCTGTTTTGGCAGCTACTTTTGCATAGCTCGATTCAATTCTAATGGACTAAATAATAGGTTCAAAAACTTTATGCTCTGCCATACTAAATAAAACAGGTGAGTCCCCAAACCGTCAACCAGTTAATCGATTTCAACGAAATTGACGCTGTTTTGCGTTCACTATTTTGGTCAACTCATAAAACCATTGGTTTTGTACTTGAATTAACTAATCGAATGTGACCAGCAAATTATTATTTAAAAATTGATAATGATAGTGACTAGATGACGTAGACTATACATGACCTTTTGGGATGCAGTTCGTTTCGCCATATATTCGAGCATGTTATTTTCAAAGATGGCGACATGCTTAGTTTGTTTGGTAGCTAGTTTTCGGTGTGAGTAATAACTGAAAAATTAGCTGATACAAAGGCCGCGATGAAATAAGTTAACTCGACAACCTAATTACCGTAGATCGGCAGAATCGTTGTTGGTACTCAGATGTTTACACAGCAATTAGAAGAAACTAATATGACAAGTTTTTAATTTTCTTTATTTGAAGCTTTTGAGACATTCATAAAAATGTATCTGTTCCTTGAATTAAAATTTTATTCTAGCCAACATGAGCAAAGGCAACATAAGATATATGTCAATAGAGTTGCATAGAACTAGACTTTTATCGCAATACCCAATATGTATACAAGAAATAGAGACAGGTTGTATCACTCATTACATCATTTTGGACAAGTCTGGGCATGTTTTTTGGAGCATTTTTACCGCAATCAATCTTTTCGATTTTAAGCTTTAAATTAGAGCTGCACAATGATCGCGTTAATTAAACGATTAATGCGACTAATACAAATAAACGATTAACTGAGTTGGGCTAATTAATCTTCAATTAAATTGCAACCGAGGTGATGATCTCGATGTGGTTCCTTTCCTTTGTACTGTTTAGTACCATACGTTAGTAATACCAACGTAGCTGGTTACTACCATTTTATTTACTAGCAAATAAGTATTATGACAAGCAACACTTTCTTACCAATAAATTAAACCACAATTATTTTGCACTCGACTATGAAAACACAGTGAGTCGCTAACATTAAACTTGTTTATACAACACATTGCACAAGCATCGTGCCGATCTAGCCGTAAGCGGCCATGTCGTTAGTTGTTTGAACACGTTTTTAGGTAATAGCATAAAAAGTGATTTCAGTATTATTTAATATCTTACAGTTTGTTTTGGTTTATTTTTAAAAACTTTCTTAAGTAAATTATACATGTATTATCATTTTGCAAAAAAATCACAATCATATTTCAGCTTCAGAATATTAGTAATATAAGATTGACACTTTATTGGAACATGAAAGCAGAAAACTGTCTTCCGCCCTCGGTAGCGCATTTCTGTAAGTTATTGGAAGCTTAAACAAAAAGCGAAGTGCAGTATATGCTAGAAAGAATTTGCTTACCACCACAACACATCATCATTAAGATATCATTTAAATAATTCTCATCCTACCGCTCAGAATTCATCACCAGCTGTCGCAGACAAAGACTAATACTACTGACTACCGGCACTCCTGTCCCCTGTGAGTGGCTATTCTCTAAATCTGGCAATATTGTATGTAGCAAGAGGGTATCTGTTTATTCAGTTAATGTGAATAAAATGTGCTGCCTCAACTCTTGGCTGACTTAATTGTAGACTTTTATAGACAGTTTTCAAACTCATAATAATTATTACATTGTAACTTATATACATTGTACATAACATGTACTACTGCTAACAATTGTTTAAAATATAATTAATCTATATGTGGCTGTCTTACTTGTTTTTGAATATGCAGGTCTTTACTAGATTAATTCTAAGATTAATCGAAGATTAACTGGTTAAGACCAGTTATTAATCGCGATCAATTTTTATAATCGTTGTGCAGCTCTACTTTAAATATCTTGACAATGAGATTGCCTAACACCACAAAAAAAACAAATCAAGTGATAAACAAAAAATTATTTCTTTTAAAATCAACTCAAATTTGATGCAACCACATCTTTAAAGGTGCAAAAGCTATAAATTGTAATCTCTAAACAAGTGCTGTTAGTCTGTAATTCTTTTTGTGAAAATGGAAGGGCAAAAAATGCAACAAAATTCACATTACAGTTATTTGGTATCAAAAAATTCACCATGTCTTACTCTGTTGTGTTGTAGGTGCAAAATATGTGGAAATGTGATTACAAGCTCTTAAAAGCTCAAAAATGAAAAGCGGCCACAGATTGGAATCTCTTTATTTCGATGACGTAACCACGAAATTTGGTTATCGTTTTGTCACGTATGTTCTCACGTGAATTGAAAGGCCAATAAAAAGCTCAATATAAAACTTATCGTAGTACTAGTTTTTGACAAACACTTCGGGTTTTACCGAAGACCCCGTATCAAATATAGATGCTCACTACTTTACAGTTTTGTTTCGGCCTGGTCTAATTGGCAAGTCGTAATCTGATCATGTGACCCAATACTTCGCAAATACTTTTTGCAGCACTTTTCGATTATCACAGGTGACCAACAGGCTTGTCATGATTATCAGACAATGATATGTACTCCTTCGAGGTAAAGTTAAAAAGTTAAACGAATTTTTAAGGTAAGTTATAAGATATCAGAGCTAAAAGTGATAGCATTACGGATGACGATAAAACAGACGCGTAAGAACAATAGACATAGTTTTATTGAATGCGTGAAGAATATTTGTGAAAGTATTTTGACGAATAAGGTTGCATGAAAGTGTAAACAGAAACCATCTTTCACACATACATCACAATTGAGCCGTTTTGGAAAGGGAATCCAAACTACGGCGGTCTCGTATGGCTGCCATTTTTTGTTCGTTTTTTAGCTTTTAAGGGCTTGTAATCAACTTTCCACGTATTTTGCACCTACAACACAACAGAGTAAGACATGGTGAATTTTTTCATATCAAATAACTGTAATGTAAATTTTGTTGCAAGTCAACCTTTAAGTAAACTTGAATACTGTGCAGCAGAGCTCTCAGCTTACACAGTTTTTGCTTTCAACAGGCAAAAAAGGCGATAGTGCAGTGACAACAGAAGCATGAAAGAAATACTTTAAATTCTTTGATCACACACTAGGGTGCAGTTGGCAGAAGTTTATCTATTGCTTAGCTGAAACTGGAGAGAGTAAAACTTTTTGGTAGTGACCTTTAGGATTTAACAAATTTTTTTAGGAGCCACCCTAATCACCTAAATCAAAGAAAGAGGTTAGAAAAAGAACTTTAACCGTAGTCTGTCAACAAATAATCTCGACAGAAAAGTCGCAACCAGCAGAATCACCTTAGCCGGGGTTACAAAGTGAATATGAGAACAGCGAGCTTTAGTGTCAAGACAATGACAAGCACTGAGAAATCTGAGTGATCAGAGAGAAGTATAGTTGTCATTGCTTGTAAACCCCAAGGACACAATTACAGCCTTACAAGCAACATGTCTTCCAGGTGCTAAATTAGGTCACTGGCATTTACATAAAACTAATTTTGTTATCGTTCAACAATCAAACCTGAGTGATATTCATTGTACATGTGCAATGAAAGCAACTGATGCTTGCTGGATTTATCACAAAATTCTTTTATTGCACACAAATCTCAAAGTACAGTAAACACTACAAAAAAACTTATAAAAGAAAATCAGTTAAATTCAGCTTTAACTTTTTGGGCTAGCCTAATGTAAAGGCTGGAGAAAAGTTTCTCCAGATAAAATCTGGAAAAACACTGACTATGGGCAGTGCAATCCAAACAGTGGCAGAAAAAATAGAGGACTCAGAGGCCAATACGGGAAACGGTGCAGTCCACGGTGTCACACAAGACACCCTGAACGTATTGCTATTCGCAGCGAAGTAGTTAGCGGAACAGGTGAAGCAGCTGCAAAGCAAGCAAGCAAGCTTTCGAAAATTAATCTTGTTACCTGGTGAGGATGTGGGGGCACGAGACATCTTCAAAAGGAGTTCTCTAGTAAAAAAAGTTTGGAAACAAAAAAAAGCCTCATCAGTAGCACGTAATACTAGCTGCAATAAGGCCTTTGCAAGAACCAGGAAGGAAGGAAATACCGATTCAGCCAAGGCCTCACCCGGATGGTCTTATCTGAAAAAATTAAGCTGACTCAGAACTCTATCTCCATCAACTCTCATGGCTATCAAGAATGCATTCCAACTTCTACACCTTGAAGAGACAAGCATGATTTTCTCTGAGGTAAGCACTATGCCTTTCTCTCAAGTACCTTGGTGCCCTGTCTTGCACAGGACAGCTCCCTGTCATTCATTGAGATCCGCCCAAACACGTTTTCTACCTGCACAAACGGAACAGCCTCAGGCAGCTCCTATCAAACACAGGCAACCTGCTAAAAGACCTGCTATGGCGCCCACGCCCTACCAGTTGCTTTCTCTCAGAAAAAAATGGAAGGTCAAGCAGTGCACTTCCTGTTGGATACCGGATGCACCACAGACCTACTGGGAGAGCAGGTGTTTGACCGACTCTTTCGGAGTGTAAGCGGCCAACTGGAGAAGAGTGGCACTCATGGCCTGCTTACTGATGGGACCAGGTTGGCCTTTTACGGTGTAATCCGGCTCTCTGTAAGACTCCGCGAAGTAAAGACCGAAGAAGTTTTCTAATCAGTCTGATTAGCCAAGACGCTATTCTTGGCATGCCCTTTCTATGGCTCACCAATGCTCAATGGAGTTTGAAAGACCGGTGGTGAAGGTGGATGGGAAGCCATAGGCTTGTATTGATCAAACGGAAAAGCTCCTCCAGAACAAAGTCTAGGTAATTAGGGACCTGTTAGTGCTGGCTAGGACAGAGGTTGCAGTAAAGTGTACATTGACTAGACAGATTTTTGTCTACTCGTGATAATAGAAGGGTACCCTGAAAACCTGCCTCTACCACAAGCTTGAAGGAGCCTAAAGCAGATGAGAAGGTGTTGGTGAGGTCTAAACCCAAACCCCTAGCTTCTTACTCTCTGTTCAGGAACCACTGTAGGCAAATACACTAGTGTGGAAGCACCCCCTTTTATTACCAGCTCCCTTTATTTCAAGGGAAGCCCTGCCGTGCCAATCACTCAAGTCGAGGCCAAGCCACTCTCAGCATCTTCAAGAACTGTACCATGCCACAAGACCCTTGTGCCAGAATGCAGAGCAGACTAAGAAGCTGGCTACCCTACTTACCAAATATGGGCCAGTGTAAAGCACTGTAGAAGAAGATATGAACAGAACGTTGCTAGTGGAGCACTCCGTACCAGTGAAAGACGGAAACCAACCTATCGCTATTGTATCGCTATTGAGTTTTGCCTTCATTTATATTGTATTGCTATTATGTTTTGCCTTCATTTATGTTGTATCACTTTTCTAATGTTTTATAACTATGCCAACGCATTAGCAATTCTATTTGTTTTCATTGTTACTCGGTTTTTGCTTACTCGGTTCCATTATCTGGCACGGGTGAATAATTGTGTATAAAGAGAAAGCGATCACTAAGAGAGCGGAGCAGTTGTCGAAAGCTTCTCGACTAACCGACTTTCCTTCCTAAATAAAAGTGAACAAAAACCATACTTAATCTCTCTTCTTTATGCAACATTTTAAGCAAAGGCCAGCAAATTCCTTTACACTTGGACTCACAAACGGTCGGAGAGTGCACTAACAAGCGGACATCATACTCAAATATAACTTTTGTGGAAATAAAACTTTTAATCCTACAGTGTGAAATATTTGTATCTCTTTAAACATTATATTCATAACTTGTTTAAATTTTAGGTAATGCTGAAGATGATGACACTTACATGCATATTAATGAAATTTCATTGTTTCTCGTTTTAGCGCATCTATAAAATTTCCAACCTATATTATATTTCCAAAAAATAGGTTTTAAAGTATGATAAAGACCATGACCTATATTTTGCTAATTAAAACTTATGCAAACAGTTATGAGGAGACCCCATCATATGACTAGCCGTGAGTAAATGTGAAAGTAGAGTGTAGTTTTATACATTTATACATACCTAAATTTTGTTATTTAAAACTAACGCAAACAACTATGAGGAGACCCCATTATTTGACTATCTATGAGTACATTTGAAAGTCAAGTGTAGTTTAATACTCCCTCTAAAGGTCAAAGTTTAAAGCTTATTTAACAAGTTTAAGTTAACAATTACAGAGATCCCATGTGTAAAGTTCAGCTGATTTAGGGTACCTCTTCTCTGTTAAAGATAACTTATGTGGTACTATGAATACTTTGCTACGCATTTTAGTTTATAATACAAACACTTTCTCCTTACTATTTTAGAGAAAACATATTTACCATGAGTTCTATGTCTGTAAAGAGGTGTATGACATGTCAAGATATTTCCACCTCCGGTTTCAATTCTGGGGTTTATTTGCCAATACCGCTGGTGGACACAACCTGTGATGAGCAGGTGAGCTACTCAACTCTTCCATCTTTTTTATCCTATGAAATGAAGATGGTTCTTTCAATTAGCAAATTTTATGTGTTAAAAAATTGCTGTGTTCAACATTTTTTATGAATGTTCCTAAATGAATGACTTCCAGTGTCATACAATGTTGAAATAAAGTCATGATCATCAATAAGTTTTTTTTACATATAGATTTTTTACTCTATTTTGCATTTAGAGTTTTTTATTATAAGTTAAATGAGTTTCAGCAGCTTTTCATGATAATATAAAACTTAGTCCGCCTATGTGAGCAAAATAGAAGTTAAGAGTTACGAATCCATGCATAAAGTTAAGAGTGTACAAAAAGACAATTGAACCGAGTTCTATCAGATGGTGAGCTAATGAAAAAGTGCTAAAAATTGCCATCTTACAGAATAAGTGTCGATTATAATTGTTTAAACATATTTAAAGACTAAAAATTCCACTGTCATACAGCCCACGACCAAAGTGATATTGGAAAAAAGAAAGGGTACTGATGGTTGAGGAATGCAATATTAGCAGTCAAATAGGATAACTGTAATGGTAGCTTTAATGTACTGGGTGTGGGTGTTATTATATACAACAAATAGCAATAATGAAAGGAAAAGATTATATGTTTATATTTCTCTTCCTGCAAAAAGAGAAATGCAATATTGGCCAATATTAGAAGTAAATTGCACTGATATTATTAGAATAACCAATATTATTAATGTAGTAATAATAAAAAAACCAATGCACAATTTTGTTTACATTTCAAAACGTCATAGCTAACAATATCACGAAGTTGTGATATTTATATAGATTTTTAGAAAATCTGTACTACGTAGTCATTGTTCTGTAGTCATCCAAACTTATAATTAATTATTGTAATAATCTCATAAGAACCGTTAAAAAATATCATCGTCATTTCCTTAACTTCTACTGCGTTGGACATCAGTTAGAATACGAAAGTACTAAAATGTGCCGGCAAATGAAATTGAAAATGAAAAAATTGAAATCAGCAAAAATGAAACGATTTCTGTACTCCTATGTTAGTTGCCAAAACCTTCGGCAATTTGACAATGCTATAGACTGGTGAAAAGTGCACGTTTTTTTCGTGAAATGCGCAGGACTTTATCGTTCTATTCTCTGTCGCTCGGCGTTTCAATTTCCGGTCTTAACTTTTATTAAACCAAGCTTTTCAAGCGTTTTGTGGCGATTTTCGTTCAAATAAATCTGTCTATTTGCGTATAATCCGATCAGATGGGTTAGTTTTAGGAATTTGCGGTAACCTTTCAAAGGCTTGGTAACATATTTAAATAGGTTTATATGCGTTTTTTATCATTATTATACTTAAACGACTTTACTGAAAAATACATGTAGTTAAATTTGTTGATAGGATTTCGTTGCAAGGGTTTGGCAACGGCCGTTACCGGATAAGTTTTCGGGAGTTGTGTGCACATGTGCATTTATCATAAATCTCCCAATCAATCGCTTCACTCTTGTTTGGTCGTGGGATAACAAAGCTGCTCTGATAGTTTGTTGTAATAGTCATCCCAATGCAAGTTTTTAAAACCTGCAAACCTTTTAATAAATTCAAATGTGAACAAATGCAAAAAAACACAGAAAGTTTATTTTAATCATTTACTTTTTGCATGTGCAGAAAAATAAAATAGAAAACAGTATTAAATAAATTTTTACAGCATTACATTCTTTTCCAACAGGGATGTGCTATCCACCAGGCAGCAATCGGTGGCTTGATAGCGGAACATAAGAAAAGTAAGATTCGACAAACATTCTGTGCTGAGTGCAGGTAAGGATAAAATTTATTTTATATTTTGTTTTTACTAATTTTTTCGATATGAATTTTTTCAGCCTAACCATTTTTTATACAAAGTGTTGAACTAACTTTGAGTATGTTATAATTTTTTGTTAAAGGTTAGAGTAGTAAGTTTTATTATAAAGGCTTGTTTTTTAAGAAATAGTTTGACATCATCTATAAAATAGCATATTTAAAACTGTCTGTAGAGCTAATGTTTATACACTGTGTTAACAAACTGGCTAAAATAACTGCAAACAAATCAGATGCGTGTGTCTGTGTGTGTGTGTGTTTGTGTGTGTGTGTGCGTGTGCGTGCGTGTGTGTTAGTGTTGGGCCGGTGTCTAATTTAGTGCCGGATCGGATATGCTTGCAATTTTTCATCGGTTTTCCCAGTATCGGTATCCTCGGTATTTACCATCTTCGGTATCCTTTGCCAACTAAGAAAGCTCGGTATTGTCGGTACTATTGTTCGGTATGGGGTTATCAGTGTGTCTTTAAATGGTTTAAAGCTTAATGATTTAAAATCTAGTTTGTAGTTTGTGCAAAAAACATTCTTTAGTCAGCAGCATATTGTTACGGCAAGGAGACTCCTTGTTTTAGCAAGCAAAAAAAAGATGGAAATATAGGTTTCATGATAGATGTTTTTTATTGTTCATTCTATTAAAAAATATAGTTATTGATACAAACTTTATGTATAATAGAGAACAGATAGATAATGGCAAGAGGCTCTCTTTGTTAAATAAACTGAAACAGTTTACAGAAATCTTACTATCACATATTGTAATCAGGTAATGTAATCACATAATTATACGCAGTCCAATTAGAGTCCAGCCCCGTTAAAATCTTTATACATCCTCCCATCTGTGGAGAACTCCCAAACCTTTGAGGCTGGTGGCATTATCAATGTAACGTAATATAATAGTAGATACAGTAAGCGTGGAAATCTTCGTTGAATTTGTTCGCCAATGCGTGCTGAGCATTGAACTCGAAACCCAAAAAACTCAAAAAAAAAGGGGTTTTAAGTTCAATGGTGCTGAGATTAGCATGTTCGTCAACGAAGCGTATCCGGATATCCGTATAACCATTTACCGATAGGCTTTTACAGATAATTACCGATCATATAAACCGGCCGCGGATAACTAGCTGTCTCCGAAAATGATTGGTTTCCTCTGATACCGAGAATCCCTCGGTATCGGTAAGAGCGGATAACCTAATACCGGCCCAACACTAGTGCGTGTGTGCATGTGTGAGTGTGTGTATGTGCGTGCGTGTGTGCGTGTGTGCGTGTGTGTGAGCTTTTATATGACTTGTATCTATAAAATACTCACATCTTGTGCTAGTTGAGCTAATCTGTCTAGTCTTTCAGATGACTTTAAATAACATATTGTAACCTTCACACGCTGTCAGTGAGACTTAGTACTCATCTTGATTCATAGCTTTTTGGCATTTTCAAATACCAAAAAAAAACCTTTTACTTTACACTCTAAAACAACAATAGAAAACTTCAAAATGATTGGATAAAGTTAAATTTACTTGCTAATATAATAATTTTGATTTTGTGTATTGCGCTAAAACAGTGTAAGATGTTTTTGATCTGCTAAACATTTTTGTCAATGTTAACAAACTCTTTGTGAATATCAAGCTACAAAAACAAAAAAATAAATAAAAGAAATGATGCTTGAATACACTAAGACAATGCTTTTAGACATATAACCTATTTGATAGGTTATTGAACTATGAAGTGTGCAGCCAATAAATCAACAAATAAAAACAACCGTTTTGATTAAAAATAATTACTCAACCCATTCTGCATTGAAACCTAATATACTTGTATAAAATACTTGTTCAAGCCCATCTAATTTGTGTCAGTCTGTGTGGTTCTACTTTGCAATATACTTTTTTTAAACCCTTTTGATTTAATTATAAACTTAGTTTATAACAAATATTGGCCTAAATAATTAGAAATAAATTATTAACAACAATCTTTACAAAATACTTGTTAAAGCCAATCACATTTCTGACAGCCTGTGTGGTTCAATTTTCAATAGAACTTTTAAACTCTTTTATTTAGTTATAAACTTGTTTTATAACAACTAATACGTGGCCTGAAAAATTAGGATTGAACCTCTACTATTATTTTAGGTTATAATTTGTGTTTAGCTTGCGTTTAATGTTAAAAACTACATAATGATGTTTTGCTATACTTGTACAACTGTATATTATACAGTCAAACAACTTCAGTTGAAGAACAGGAAATAATTGAAAACCCTGGTAAAGTAATTATAATAGAAGTGCTAAGAGACACTGAAAACCCGGCTGAAATGGACAAGAAAATATACGTAAATGAGAACATATCTGTAAGAAGTTTACGTTTGCTTATTATGATTCTAGTCTACAACTATTTGCTAAAACAGATCTGCTAGTGATTGTGAAATATCAACTAAAAGCAGCTGTATAACTATCTCAGAATTTCTCTGTTTTTAGCAAATAGTAACTATTTGCCAGTATTGCCAACTATAACCAAAACTGCTTTTATTCTATAAACTATGATTGAGGTTACAAAATGTTTACAACTGTTGTAAACATTTTGTAACCTCAATCAGAGTTTATAGAATAAAAGCAATTTTGGTCGAGGGCACAAAAGTTTTCAAGAATAACAGCATCTTTCAAAGAATTATTTTCATCTTTAGTTTTGGTAACAAAAGAAATGCCTTAATCACAGCTTTCAGAAAAGTAGATGTACAAGCTAAATGTTATATGTATAGCTTGGTAACGAGCATTCAAAGACTATAAGTACTATACTAGCTACTTTGCACAAACCTGTAATATACTCTTTTTTACCAGACTAAGTCAAGTTCTATCTACTACTGGTAAATAATAGTTTCTCCTAGTTTCGGTTACAAGAGTTGAATTGTAGTACAACTTGGTTGCTTCCTGTTACTTTCATACAAGAATAAAAAGGGTATAATTTGGAATACATTCAGAACTAAAGCAAACATTAGTCAAAGGCTTGTGGTAGGCTACTCTTAGTTGGTGTCATGTTGAAGCACAAGAAAGCGATTAAAGTCAGACTTACAAATCTGCCAAAATATTGCTGCACAAAGGGCTGGCATGTCTCAATGATTTCACAGGCGAATATTGGCCAACTGGAGTGAGAGCAACCATTAAAAGACAAAACTCAATTAATTCAATTCAAGTCAACCAACGCTTACTCAACACACATTTTTTATAGAATAACTCGTCATGAAAACCGATCAAGGACATATTTGTATAGATAAGCACCTGAGTATAATGTAAGCATTATTCAGAGATAATGAACCCTCATCTTGGACCCTCATCTCACCTACTTGAGTTAGTTTGACAACCAGCCAACTGGCTATCATCTGGCTCCTTTGAACAGGCATAATAAGGTTTTAACTTGCCTCTAACTTCCACTTTTGCTTGCTTGCGTCAGTCATGTACATTTTTCTACCTGCGACAGATCTCTATCGCGTGCTCGTGTGCTAGAAAAGTTGGTAGGGGTGACACTCTAGATGGCCCGATAACTTTAGGTCTCTGTTTAAAACCATCGCTTGCTGTTTTTCTTTATTGCGTAGTTTGACACGCAATTGCTACACTCTCATATATTCAAACTGAACTCTTTGGTCAGTACTTATTTGCTCTGGTGATTTTGGGTAGCAGAATACTTTTCTGTTAAGCATGTTGGCCACTATCAACAATGAGGTCTCTGAAAAAACCAGAGTATCCTGTGAACAGGTTAAGTAGTTTGTAAGCACCAACATCGTTCTGTAGCAGTTGCTCTTTGGAGTGCTAGGGAACAGGGTCGACTAAGTTAACGGCTTCTTTTTGTGAAGACCGTACAGCATATACCTTTTCTGTTTTGCTGTTCATCTTATTTATCACCTTTGACCCAACTTTCCAACAGTTGCTGCCATATCAGGAAAGTACTATGAAAATTGTTGATGGCTTGTGGTCTTTTCTACCATAAAGTGTCCTAGAGTGTATGTATGCCATGCAGTGAATTCTTGCATGCCCTGCCGGCATACTGCACCCTGCCTTGAATGATTAAGGGAAATATCCAGTATTCAGTACTCTGTCCAACTAGGTCCTGAACAAACTCTCAATGCTATGCAAGGTCAAGAGTTCTCCACCTTCTTCTGATCCGAAAGATTTAATTTACACAGATCCAATGTAAAAATACAAATGCATTACATTTATGCGGATGACACTAGCCGCAAAGTATATTGATCTTACAACCAAAACACAGGAAGCTGAAAATATGATTGTCCCAAAATGCTGCTACATAAATAATTTAAAGTTTTGTAATGCCTCAAATTACATTTCAAATATGAAACTGCTATATAAAAAACAAAAACTTACAATGCTATTCACGAATTGCTGTAATTGAAGTGAAAAGAAGCGCAAATTAGTTAGTTGAAATAAGAAAAAGACAATATAAGTTTGCATTAACATCACCGATCTGTTCACGAATAACAATTTTGAAATCTAGAAACGGATGAAAAAAGACTCAGTAAAAGACTTTCTATTTTCAACTTAAAATTATGCCATGTAGTAAGCAAGAATAAAAAATTTTCAAAATTTTTCAACATTTCTACCTTTGCAGATATAAACTCTAATTAGGGGCATTTTTCCAGGGGACTATCAGTAAATTATTTTTAATGTATAAGTCTCAAACACTACAGCCATCGTAAGCCGATTGCTTTGTGACTGTACATTGGCTAGTCTATATTGACATACAAATACATTTCAAAGATAAAGTTTATTTTTTCCTAAAATATTTTTCATCTCATCAAAGCTGGTAGCCTTCCTGACAAATACCCCTACCTCTAGGAGTGCTTGTTGATTTTATTGATGTTAAATTTATGGCTAAAAATAAGTGAGCTTTATTGTAGTTTTATGGCTGATTGTGGTATGACATACTGTCAATTTGACCTTAACCTCCTGTTTAACTGTTGTAATAAATATTATTCCTCAATTATAGCCTTGACTTTAACTATCAATGTATTTGAGCTGTTGCTATTTTAAATGTAGTAAAATTCTGCCGTGTTTGATATGACAAACTAAAACACACCCCTAACCTTGTAAATGTTATACTATTCAGATGTGCGGGATCAGCTATCATCTGCGTGCTGCGATATTCTACGTACAAGAAGGTGTAGGCCACTTTATATCTTTTGTGAATATTAATAGTAACTGGTGGAAGATGGATGGGCCACGAGTAAGTACTCTAACATTTATTCTTTTGCTATGAATATTCTTCAAAAGTTTAGTATAAACCACCGGTTACAAGAAAGCCAAAAATTGCTTAAGTATTGGCTTGCCGCTTCATGGCATAAATGGCTATTCATGAATTTTAAAAAGTTTATTGTACTGCTTCATGAGATAGACTCTAGAGCAGGCATTGGCAACGTATGGTCTTTTGGCCACCGTAGCCTCTTTGCTGCTTCAATGCGACCTTTTTGTTGCTAGCTAAAGATAAATTTTTTTTACTTATTTTCTAATCTGAATACTGCAAAAATCGATTGCCAGTCTGGTATCAAGTAGACAGGGCTTTCTGTATTGATGTAATAATGCAGCATTATTGGGTTATCACTGTGCTAGTCCTCCAGAAAAAATGAAGTACTTTTTTTGCACAAGAAATCCCTCCAACAGTTTCTTTCCACAGTAGATTATTTAGCAACTCTGTGGCAGTGAGTTTTTAGGTGCAGTAATTGCAAATGCAGAAAAGAAATTAAAGCGTTCTTTAGGTGAAAAGAAACGTAAATTCAGCTAAGAGTGGATCGATGAATTTCTTATGATGAAACTGCCAAACGGAAATGAAATGTCATGTTATAGTGTGTGGACATCATCAAGACCTTTGAAAAAAGCAGTGCAAAGATACATTTCAACGCTAAGCATGGAACAGTATATGGACAAATGTCCAATAATGCTAAAAGGGCAACAAGTGTGATATCACTCAGCAACAAAAAAACACAGCAGAATATGATGAGGACTTCTACTGAGAGCAGCCAATAGGCCACTTTAGCAAGCATGAAGATACTGTAGTTTACCAAATCAGCAGTTGCGGGAAGCCAGTTATTGATGGTGAGTTAATGAACCAGTTTATTGAAAATGCAGCTGATGCTATGTGCTCTGAAGAAAAAGCCAAGAAAACTTTTAAAGGTATAACCCTGTCTTGTTGTACAGTAGCTCGTCGAACTGAAGTTTTGAGTAAGGCTGTGCAAGTGACAGCCACAAGAGAAATTGCAAGCTTTTACGGCCTAATCCATAGCACTCAAGGAAATGACAGATGCAATAGAGGTATCACAAGTAGCTGGGTTTATTTGTGGAGTAAACAGGGAACTCACTAATACTGAAGAGTTACTTGCTCCGTGCAACATGCATGGCCGTAAAACAGGAAAAACTTGTTGGCTGAACTACGAAAAGTGGTAGAGCAGAAAAAAACTTGATCTAAGCTAAAAGTTTTTCTATAGCAGCGAATGGAGCCCTTGCCATGATTTGCTTAGTTTGCTAATAAAAGAGCTCAATAAAGACTGAATTAACCCACTTTTCTTCCAATTTCACTGCATTCTACATCAGAAAAACCTGGCTGTTAGGGCAATGGATCTGGATCATGTTGTAGGTGTTTTTAAAGATGTTGTCGTCTGTCTGCCACAGACACATCGAGTTGAAACAAATTCAGTTTCACCAGTTTCTCAATGATATCAAGTCAGAATTTTAAGATGTTCTATATTTTGCTCAATTATGCTGGTTATCAAAAAAAAAAGATGTTACTCCGCGCCTTCAGTCTGCAAACTGAAATAATATAATTTTATAGATTGCAAGAGAAAGAGCTGCCTGAGTTTCATGATGTTCAATTTGGGGATGACTTTGACTTTGTTGTGGATATGATCCTGCATCTTTATGAACTCAACTGTAAACTGCGAAGTGAAAATCAGCTGAATAGTGATGTGTATGTTGGTGGTTTCCATGGTCTACTTGAAATGTTGGAATCACAGTTGAGAGAGAACAATGTTGATGCACAAAGCTTTTGAATGCGCTGTGATCGGCCAAGTGAACCACTGCAGCAGCTAGTAAGGCATGCTGGTATTATGTGATCTGAAGCAAAGATTTGAAGACAGATTTTATGACTTCATGGATATAAAAAGAAAGCCCTGTCTGTTCTCAGTGGTGCTAATTGTAGAAGATATTCTACTTTATCGTCAACTGAAACTGATTGAACTTAGAAATGATCTCATCTAGTCACCGCTGTCTAACTCTGGTCAAGATCTCACCCACGCCTATCATACACTTAACTGCCTGAAATACCGAAAACCAAAGATTTTTGTAGCACACATCATGAACATGTTTGGAAGCACGTACAGGTGTGAACAACTCTTTTTTTGCCTGCATTAAGGCAAAAATAAAAACAGACAACTTTCTGCTTCAGACATGACGCCACGGTACACTCAAGTATTGGATGCCATTCAATGCCTAGTGTCTCATTAAAGGAGTCATATGTAAACATAAACTGCTGTTATCATGCTGACAATATCTTATTTTTGCTTTCTATATATACTAATTCATGTTTATTTGCATTCAACGAGAATTAAAATTCAATAATAGGCCTACATTTATTGCAATAGCCAGACAGAGTTGAGTTTCTTTAAGCTTCCACAAATTTTTACATTTTTATAATGTTGAACCGGTATTGAAAAGTTCACTCTATAAGCATTGACATTCTGAGAACCGGTGACATAAAAAAGTAAACATTCTTTTGACTGCACTGGTCGTTAAAAGTGTTAGGACATAGGTGATAGTGACCTTTTTTTATTGAATTATCATCTGAAAGTGGCCTTATGCTAAATAAAAGTACCCACCCATGCTCTAGACTCTAGGGCACACTACAAACATTGGGATGCGCAGTGAATAAACCAACCTGATCAAAGATACTGATTACTATCAAAGATACAAAGTGTATGTACCAAACAGTCAAGCTCCTTATTTCCTCTTCCTAAATCTAAAATCTTATTCTTAACCAAAGACCACTAGTTAAAGCTAAACGGTTCACCTTTCCTAAGACACTTATGTATTCGCCTCATCTAACTTTCGCATTTTTGTGGAGTCATCTTCTCGCGAAAACTTCCTGAGCAAAACTAAACTATTATAACGAATGAGCGAAAACGCGGAATTAAATAGCTTTGTTTATTGATAGTCCAAGAAACAAATGGCAGCAAGCGATCAAATTGCATTATCGATCTCACCCACACAATTCTACCTGCGATTCACAAATACAAACTAGTCCCAAATGGAACATTTTTTTCCTACCGGTGAGCCGAACCTGAGGAATCTAATTATGTTTGTTCTACTGCATTTATTTTCACATCACTATATTTTCGCACACATCAGAGCTGCGAAATTAAGTTTTAGCAAAATTTTACTCTGTATGCTACTCACGAAACTAAATACTAGCAAAATATAAGTTTCCTAAGGTAATTTGTAATTGTGGATAAAGTTTCTGAGATCAAAAAAAAGCTATACTCATCAATACACAAAACTAGGGCTGCAGCTGTCAAGCATGAGCAAAAATCTTTAGAGTAAACAAGCGCATTTCATCCATGGTGAAATGTAAAGTGTCTAGAGCAGTGAATCTGTCAACCTTCTCGTATGGCAAAAAGAGCTGAATGTTTTTCAAGCTCAAGTAAAATAAATAAATGATGTGATAGTGAGGACCTTGCAAGATATCATAAACATCAAGTGGCAAAACAAGATCACAAAAATAGAAATTTTAAAACTGGCAGGCTTACGATCGGTAGTTGACATTCTCAATGAAAAAGTCTGAGATAGTTAAGCGATGTAAACAAAATGAAATGCAGCCAACTCCTACATCAGTATTATACTCACAAATATGTAGTAGTAAACAAAGATAAAAAGCCTAAAACGGTGAAAAGGGTAGATAGAAGCTGGTTTTGAAAAGTCAGATGTGTTAAACGGTAACTTTAGCTAAGCCAGATGTTTTGTACCTAGACAATTTCTTTGTGGCTCTTTGATTGATCTGTTGGAACAGAAAATTACAGCCTTTGTATAGCCTAACTAAAAAAGCAATGAGCAAAACATTAATTGTTTAGGAATATACTTATTCTACTATTTGGAGGTAAGTCCATTAGAAAGAGCTAGAAATAAAGCTGTGATAGAGCTGTTTCCTACAGTAGCACATCTTACATGTAGAAGTTACTCACTAAATTATTTGGTGTTTTGCAGATAGACAAAGCTAGCTATACAGATTTCAATGAGAAAAAAAATGTATTGCGAATTGCTATTTACGGAAGACCTTCAGTGCCCAGAACAATGCAGTAAGTCATACATTTTATCATTGACTCCACATTTTCTTTAAAATTAATAAACATTGTAGATTAGTCTTTTAAAATTAAAACAATCTGTTGGAAACGTGTAGTGTTGGACGTAACTCGGATACTGCCAAAATGTTTACTCGTACTCAAACATTTAGATTATCTAAAGCTTGCAAAAAGTTTACACACATATTTGGTGACAAACTTAAGATCAGCTCCAGTCTCAAGTGATAATTGATGATATATGCATTTGCTTACACACAGCTGTTTACAGTAGTGTAACAATTTTGTGTATTGTAAAATAATGTTTTAAAATACAATAATATTTGGTAGAACTCTAGTAAAATAGTTGGGCAACCAGCAAAAAATCTTATCAAACTGAAAAAAACAGTACTTTACCATTATTTGGGCTAAAACTATCAAAGTTCATAAGATTTTAAGAAACCCGCAAAACCATTTTCCGTAGATCCATCCTTTCATTTACAGCACATCCATTGGACACATGTTATTTTTAATTTTGTCACTAAACATTCTACTGGAAAATTATAATTAGTGTAATAAAACTTTTCATTTGCACTACAATCATTTATTACCAACCGACAAATGAGCCGTGTCAATTTTTTTCGATATCGCTTTAATAAATATTTTTTCTTTTGACGGAGTAAGTAAATCAAGATATTTGAAAACTGTTAGAAATGGAACTTAAATTTCCGGTTTACCATCCTGTGCAAAAATTAATTTTATTGGTTTATCCTGTTAATTAGAAACAGCTTTTGTAAACAGAGCTATTTGAATGTCGGTTTTCTGGCTCTTAGGGATTTTGGCACACCCTAGGCAATGCCCGAAAACCGAAATGATTCATTGTTGGAATCATCAGAAGTCCACCATGATATGAAGTCAATAATGCTTAGTTCTAACCTTCTGTATTTATATGTATCTATGAAATGGTTTACCTTATCTGGAAACATGTAACTTGTTAGATAAAAGGTTAGAATGCTCTTCAGAAGCAACTTAGGATGTACTATTATCTGAAGATGCTAGTGTTACATTATAATAGTAAAGCCTGTTCTCTTCACAGCTCTCCAATTTTTCTCCAAGTTCTATTGTTTTCTTTATCTTTATTTCATGACATTGAAAGATGATTAAAATACTTAATAATTCTACAAGCTTTTATGTTTTACTTAAAGCAGCCTTTTTTTCTTTGCTTATTTAGTTTTAATACTTTGATATATAAAAACCGTTTTAGAAACGCCTTTAGTATTAATGTTATTTTGCCAGTGTGATAATACGAAATGTTAGCAGCAGAAATTTATTTTTGCCTAAAACATGGTTAAAAATTCCGCAAAATATATTTTATTAAAATTTTTTACAATGTTTTTGCTACATAATATTAAAAATCTTTTATTTAAATAATGCGTAACTTTTTTATAATAAAGATTTGCAAAAACATTTTAAATGCAAACTAAGAAATCTCACACTTTAGTTGTTGATTTATTATTTACAATCTCTGCGTCAATGAAAAGACCAGCTGCTCAATGATTATTTTGCACTAGCACATCTTTGCAAACAGCATACGGTTCAAATGTTTTGGTTATTTAATATATAATATAGTCATATATAGCCTACAGTATATAACTGCCAATATAAAGTTTCAGGAAATTTCAATATATTATATATATATTATATATATGTTTCTCAAAGTTAGTCATTCGTTTTCTGTCATCCTTTGGTACGTCCAGCCACAGTTATTATAACTTTTGGAATTAAAATTTCAGATCCTGCTAGAGTTCAACAAAAGTTCTCAAAATTGAAATTTGGCGACTTTTGTACTGATTACTGACGAAATAGCGATTTTTATTAGGTTTTCTCAGTTTGTATTAATCGTATAATTACAAAATCATCTGTTTTGCTATTTATTTCACATGTACATTTATTTCCTTTCCTAATTTATTCAGTTGCTCCAAAACCTTTTTCTCATCCACACTACGTTTCTTTAATTTTGATAAGAGTTATATTAATTCTATGAAATACCATGCTTTGTTGCCTTTGCCATACTAAAGCTAATTTATTTTTTTTGCAATACAACATAAAGATTAAACTTTCTCAGAACTAAAGTTTGACGATAATATCTCAGTTTAGCGTCATCCGTTATAACAATGACGGTTCACAAACAGATTAGTGACAAAACTTTTAGTTAAAAGTTTTATCACTAAAACATAACATTTTATAAACTTTTAGTTAAAAGACTACTAAAATGCATTTGGAAACTTTTTCAATTATGTTTTTAGTAGGCTAAACTCATACAAGTTAAATTCAGCGTTTATTGTACATGTCTGTCTTGAAGGTAAAAACTCTGCACGTAGTACATTGTAATGTTACATTTTTTCGCATATTATACCAACAAAATGCGCTAAAGATACTGTACGTAACCATAGTTAGTAAGAATAACATATTGTTTTTTACTACTTTTTAATGATGATGATTTCGATGATTTTGACAGGCAGTGATTGCAGTAGATAATTAATATGTGTTTCTATACCGCTCTGAACATCTATAACATATTTTCACCTTATGATTCCGACGCTGAAATGAACGAAAATCATATAATCGTATATCAAGTAAATTTTTATTGTGACCATAGCTAAACAGACTGTATTTAGCCATTACTTGCTAATGATTTCACATTTACATTGAAACACATTTACAGATTTCTTTTTTCTCCTAATGTACTTCAACAAAACATGTTTTTCATGATATGAAACTTAAAAGTTGTAGTTGTTTGAAAAAGTTTCAAAATTCTCACAAATCTTTTATTCTCTCTTTTAAATTATTTGAACTGCACAAAATCTTTTTTTACAATATGAAATTTAAAAGTTAAAATGGTAAATTTTGCCTATGGTCTGTTAAATATAAATAAATTTTCTGTTCAAAGATGTTTTTATTACTCGGCAACGCCGGGTTGCACAGCTATTATATAATATATATTATATATGTTACAATATCACAATAAAACTTTAGCAGCACTTTGAGTATCAATAAAAAAGTTAGTTTGCTATTCTGCATTAAAATAAATTTTAAACTTTTATTTTCGATGAACCTAAATGATTGCATATGACTTTTAGACAAGTGGTAAGTGCACCGAGAAGGACTAATGTTAGAGCTGCCGTGAAAACTCAATATGAAGAGCTGATGACAGAAGTCCGAAACACAGCTAGTTTTGATGAGATCACCAAAAAAGATTTTAATGCAACCAACTGGCAACAGTTAAATGACTTGGGAGTCACTGTAATTGCAAACGATGTTAAAATAGCTCAGCTGCTGAGAGCACAAATCAGTGCTGATGTTTTGAAAGAGCCTTTCCCAGTAAATGAGCTAAAAAACATCATTTTCCCGCCAGATACTCCTCAAAATCCTGCAGCACTGCAAGATTACAGTTTCATTGCAGACATAACTCCTTTAATATATGGTAGTTCACCACAACAAAACGAACGCAATGTCCAACATAGATTTAGGGAATGGCAGAGTAAGACTCAAAGACCGAACCAGCTAGCGCAGTATGAATCTTTTTTGCAAATATTCAAGCAAGTTTATGATGCGTATGAATCCTATCAATGGCCCGAAAAAGTTATGAAGCTGTGCAGTGAAAATAAAGAAATGTTTGAGAATTTTTTATCGCACCATCGAGATTCAGCTGCAGCACTGATCGTAGCATTGATCGCTGACAAAGCCATCATGGAAGCGCTTAAAAAGGAAGTAGTCCAAGCTATCATTCAGAGATATTCTATTTCAATGTTTGAGCTGATAAGCCTATTTGTGAAATTTTCAAGTGATGGTAGACGATTAGAATTGCAGCATTTGGCCCACAAAGTAAATGGAATCAGAAATGAAGTGGTTCATCGAGTGACAAAGCATACCTTTGTAGGAGAGGAACAAAAACAAGAGTTTCTAGAAGCTTTTACAGATTTCATCAGTGACTTTGACTTTCGGGGATGCTTTCCACTCGCTGAAGAAGACACTATGGTGAGACATTTTTACTATAATTTTATCTATTTCATTTACAGAACCTAATATAATTTCATTTTTCTCAATAATCTTTGAATATATGCAGTTTTTTTTAACTTTCAGCTATATATTGATAGTATTTTGTACTTCTAACAACCAAGTGATACGATATTGTTTTTTGTCTAATTTTATTTGTAGAAAAGAAAATACATGGAAACTGAAGTCAGTTATAGCTTGTATATAGACATATTGACCACGTACAGCAAGTAAGAATTATAATAATATCATTTATTAAACATTCATGACAAAGCACTTTGTATTTCTGGCACAAATTTGACGTATTTCATTGCACCAGTTCAAAATAATCAGTTTATGTTTCTTGACACCTTGTATGTCTCTTTATAAAGATGATGAACTTGTGCACTGCAAATTAGCTATCAACTGTATTCTGAAGATCCTTGTAATATATATAGAGTTATACAAAAGCCTAACAACAGAGTGATCAAAATGAGTAATACTTTTGAGTACTAGTTAGACTAACTAGACACTCTATAGTATATTTGGAAATTATTGGCTGCTGGTTATTGCTATATAATTTTATTTGCAGTCTTTACCAGGACTACCGGCATGTGAAGACACAGTTTGAGTAAGTTCTCTTTAGTAAGCTAGTATCTTTTCATAAAAGGCTGAGCAGAGATGGTCAAATTTATATGATATTAAGGGAGTTTTAATTAGGTCTATACCACTGGATCAGCTAACCAATGACAGCTTTTATTAGTTTTTATATTAATGTATTTATTCATCTACTAAAAGCTTTGAGAATAACAGCAGAAAATTATGGTGTGTTGTTCTCTCTGGTAACAAATCTTGCTCAAATACAGGCAGATATACATTAACTGGTTTGTCAAATGACAACAAGACTAAACTTCTGTGGGAAATTTATTTAATTTAATTGCCTGTAACAAAAACGTTTTATAATTCCTCAGCTTGCGAATGTTTGTGATCAGAATGTTTGGTCAATCATATGTATTTTCATCGAGGCGTCCTGTTAACAATGTCTAACAAAATTAAGCTGTTATTGGTTGACATTATACTTGAATTTGTGTTATGCTTGGCAATAAGAAAAAAAAAACAGTATTTAGCCTAAATGTACTCTGACAAAAAAAGTTCATTTTTTTGGTTAGAAGGGTTCGGTTGAGAATGTTACTACTTTTTGTTCATGCATTGTATTATATATATACAGTTTTTAAAAGTTGATTGAATGTTAATAGATTTGTTAACGTAATAAATGTATCACATTTAGTAGTAATTCAAAGCGAGGGTTTAGAGTAAGCTAAGCAAATAATTTCACTGACAAGAAAAAAGTTTCAACCAAATGCCATCGACAAGTATAAAACAAGATGTCAATTGTTTAGCACTAAAATAGCTAAACCAACAGTAATGTTTGTACCACCTCATTATTTTAATCAATTTATTTAAAATATACATTTTCCTACAACTTCTAGAACGTTTAACATAAATTGAAAATGAAAGCTGTGTGTCTTTTGACTTTTAGATAGTGCACATCCATAAATGTTTTTGGGACTACTATGTTGTGTTTTAAATTACATTAAATAATACTAAAAACAAACTTTAAAATTCACAAAAAGTCTGACTATATTAAAAGTCTGACGTAATAAAGAACTATGCATTTACAAATCCTTTGAAACTTTTCACTGCTGAAATCAATTGTACTTGATCAGAATATCAAGACCACAAATTACTTCTACCATGAATCCGATTGAAATAATGTGTGCAACAATATATCATACCAAATTTGGTCATAGCGAAACAATCACAAGGAATTTGTGTTCAAGTAATGGATATGAAATTCATACTATTTTTGAGAAACATTTCGAGATTTTTTTAACAACAAGAAGCCCCTTTGCATTGCAACTGTTTTTGATATAACACTCATTAAGGTGGAATATGTATGTTAACTAATTTTTGATGTGCTCTGTAGTATTCCTGATATTATATTTTTTATTATTAGTTTTCTGGCACATTCTGAATTGAAAGGTGTTTGGTCTTTTCTAAATAATTTGTTGCAATTACGGAGTTTATATTAAACAATGAAAATTAATGCTTTCTGAAATTGCTCAAACTTAATGGTTGGCAGCGAACAACTGTATTGATGAAGGATTGTCCAAAATTAAACCCATGGTATGAAACTTATATAATAGGTTCTCTTATACTTTTGGCGGTTTCATTAATTTCGGGTTGCTATGCTGTATAATAATAATGATTACGATCGAAATCATCAGAAAGTTTTTTTTACAGTAATTCTATGATTAAATGAAATTTGCTGATATGGTTAAATGGTATGTGTGAATGACTGTAAATATATTATAATTATTACTAAGAATTCTTTTAAAAACAAAAAATAAGATACAAGTTCATAAACTAGCTTTCATTGCCATTATACTTTTTTATATCTCTCTTTATTTTTTCATTCAGCGCTACCATCTCTCTCTTCTGCCCCAACTCTGTGCCCAATTTCTCTCTTTTCATTTTCATTTTTTACTCCATTTCTCCTTTTGTGATTGTATTTTTTGGGCTGATTTTTATTAGCATTGATTAAAGCGTATGTTCTAAAATAGACTGAGAAATTATCTTGAAATTTCAATCGTTTTAACAACCGGGGTTAACAACCCGTACCTAAACTTTCTTGGACCATAACTATTGTGCTACAGATTCATAATTTTATGCTGCATATTTATCATTTTAGTAATGCCAAAAAGTCAACAAATGAATGTATGAAACGGCTAGACACCTGCTACAGTGATGTCAAAAAAGAGAATGAGTATATCAAAGATCAAACGTATCATTAATTGATGACCATCGATTTCACAGAATTTTAGTGATCCTAAAACGCTAAGTGTGAAAAAACTTGTAGTTGGATAAGAAGATGTACAAATCTGATTGTATATGTACTTATTTTCAACAATAAATAAATATACATGGTGGCTTCCTATGATATTCCTATATATATAGGAACTTATCATAATAAATCTATCCACTTGGCGCAGCTTGTCACATGTTTATTAAGCCACATGGTTGGTTATATACCTTGTGTACTATGGAAAACTATTTGTAATCTCACCGCTTTAAAAAATTATCTTGAACAAGAATAAAGATAATTTCGATTAAATTACAGTTAAGACAAAGTATTAGTACAATTAACTACTCTTTGAAATGAACAAAATGAGTTGGACTTGTAATGTTTGAGTAGCCTGTTATTTTAAAAGTTATCATTTTTTTATTGGTTAAAATAGTTTTTAATTTAGCGCAACTAAACAATTTAATAAGCAAGTTTAATTTTGAAACACAGACTCTATTTCAATATACAGTAGGATTAGGGACTGGCCCTTTAACAGTTACAACAAATCCTAGCATTTCACAAGCCTGCAGTAATATATTAATATGACGAAGCAGCTTTTAATATACGTAATTCAATATTATTTGTCCAAATTACTGATTGTGAAAGAACTTAAAAAAATTCTTTGCTAAAAAAACAATAAAAATATTTGCAAATGTATCAAGTGTTGACTAAAAGATCCCAATCACATCAATTGTTGGCATCTATAAAGCAGTGCTGATAAGAAGATGACTGACAAATGAGTAAGGAGACACCACAGATGAAATATAGATGGAAAGCTCAAAACTAGCTAAAGGCTAAGATTTAATAATATCCTGAACTAGTTTAAGAGTTGTTAGTTAATTTTGGTAAGTACTTGAAAGAATAGGTTGCATGAATTAACTTGGAAGCAAACTTTCATGTTCAGTTTTACCACCATCTGATTTTTTTTGTCTTCTAAAAACACTGATATACAGGCTAAATGAGCTTTCAAAAGCTACTCTACCTGGTATGGTAAAAAACCTGAGTCATATTTAAAAGCAGGTTTGGCCAATATTTTTGACAATGCTAAAAGCAACTCTTGCATTCATCGTCCCTGTTCTGTTGTCGCTGAAATGTTTAGCGGAGTTCTTATTGATGACTGATTTTGATCAGCATGCACTGGCTATACTTTTGTTCAAAAGATGTGATACAATTAACCTATCAAATTCTCTATCTCAGTACTTCCTATTTCATCTAAAGTTATTAAAAACATGTTACTATTCACATCTGTTCTCGTTGGTCTAACAATGTCATTTTACATATTTCCCAGAGAAGTGAGAAAGATTCCACCATTCAAACAACATCTTTGTTCTTAGAAATAGCTGTGTCTGTACTTAGTATCTGCGCTTTACTGGCACCCCCTGATTATCACTCACATCACTCTAGACTGCCATTGTGCTTGTGTGCCAGCGTGCTTTTTAACTTACGGCGAGCCACACTCTTCAGTAAGTATACAGTAATATAATGTATGTATAATGTAATATCGCATCAAACTAGATACAAAGGCTGTATATAATTTTACCAAGTTACCTAACCTTCTTCAGAAACAACGATTTTGTAAATATTTTGCTGTTCAAAAACGCTTGAATTTTGGTGGTAAATTCTAATTGAACTATTAGAACATTTAGTAAATAAAAACAATCATATTTTTTGGATATATTTTTTATACCAAAATAAAGTGTGCGTGATCGTTAATGTCTGAAGTCAAGGTTACAGGATGAGAAAAAGGATTGTTATATGCGGGATTTGAACCCCTATAGCGTTCAGCTTGCTAGACAGAACTCCACTACTCAAAGCACCTGATGATCATTCCCAGCACACGACTGCAAAGGCACTAGCATTTACATGTATGTGTGGTGGAACACCAAGTTTCTATCCTTCTTGTACAATTTCTAACTGGAGTTATGTTCCCTTTTTATCCTTTTGTAACCAAGCCCCTAAGGGAGGCTGGTCTTTGCATCTCATTTGCATAATTTGATGTACTTAAGGCAGGGCCTCGGCTCTTTATGTTCGTTCAATATATGCAGTGCATTTGGAACCATACTCTTTCTGCTACCCTGCGTGATACCAGAACCACCCCAGGCATATAGCTACCTCCAAAGACCTAGTCTATGGACTGTGCTGTGGGGATAAACTCGTAAAAACACTGTCGACCTTGTCGACCTCCGGTCGACCTTGTCGACCTAGTATAAAACCCCTCTGGGTGCAATCCCTTGTGTACGGTGGTTAATGTTGACCGGTGGAGTAAGCCGACCTGGTCGCCTCTGCGTGTTGGTCACGAGAAATCAGTCACAGCCCCTGTGAAGGGCGAATACAGACCGGTAGAGTAAGCCGACCTAGTCGCCTCTACGTGTTGGTCGCAGGAACCAATACACTGGTGGCAGCGGTGGGATCTGACTGCTATAACACGAACTTCTAAGACAACCTTTGTAACCATGCCAAACAGCCGACGGAGTGCTACCAGACATCTGGCTGAGGTAGAGCTACAACAGGTCGACCAGATTGGTCAGCTGACAGAGGCTATTACTAGAGCCTTACAAATGCCTAAGAGGGAGGCTAGCTTCAAGCCACCGAAGTTCGATGGGAGTGAAGATGTGGAACTATTCATCTCCCAGTTCGAAGAGGTTGCAGAAGCTAATGAGTGGAATGAGAAGGCCACTCTCCTCCACCTGCATGAGACATTGAAAGAGGGGGCCAGAGGTTGTAGTCGAGGAGATTCACCTGCCTCCATCTTCTCGGCCTTACGCACCAAGTACGGGCTCTCCCCGAGAGAGGCTAAGAGTAGGCTCCACCTCAAGAGGGAACCAAAGACTAGCCTCCAAGAACACGTAACGGAGATGGAGCGTCTAGAGAAGATAGCATACGCTGACCTTCCGGACTCCTACCAAGCTAACATGGCCATGGATGCGTTTTCCCTGACTCTAGGAAACACGCACCTCCAACGCCATCTTTTGGCAATAAGAGCCCAGAGCTTAGAGGAAGCAGTGCAGGCAGGGAATGAGTTCCTGCAAATTCAGCCCACTCTTCCTCGGCCTGGTGCTCGACCCATAGTAATGACAGTGGAGGAGGAGGAGGAGACTACCCCTGCTACAGTCGCCCCCATGCACTCGGATCCTCCATCAGCCACCCTGAATGACGTCCTACTGGCTATAAAAGGGTTAACCGATGGACTAAAAGAAGGAAACCGATTGGGACGACGGGGAGCGGAGAAAAGGGAACCTAACTGTTGGGGCTGCGGCCAGACAGGGCATGTACAACGCCGGTGCCCTCAAGTTATCCAAAGACAACCACCTCAAGCCACGAGGTCGGGAAACGGTTCCTATCCACAGCAGTAGGGGGAAGTGCTGACTGTGGATCTACTATACCAATGCAAGGCCAGTGGCAACGGCCACGACGGACTAGGCAACACAGGCTCCCCCCTGCTCGCCACCGGTCCCCTTGCATAACCAGTATCAGCCCTTACCTGAGTGTGCAGGTCTCCCACCCTCAGAAACCAAGGAAGAAACATACGTCTGGCCAAAGCCGTCTCGGCCTTCCAAAAAAGGCCCCCAGAGAATGAGCGAAGCCAGACGAACTCATGGAGATGAATTGTGGAAGCCACATAATAGCAGCTATTTCTTGCCAGGTCGCATCGGAGGACAGCCCGTCCAGTTTCTCGTGGACACCGGATGCACGTCTAATCTGTTGGGACGACATGTTTTTGAGCGCTTACCCAAGGATGTCAAAAGCCAATTAGAGGTTCGAGAAGACTATGGGCGGATGGCAGATGGTACACGGCTGAAATTTCATGGACTCATCACTCTCCCAGTCAGAGTCAGGAGTGTCCAAATCACTGTATCTCTAGTGGTGTGTGCCTTGAAGGAGGATGCCATCCTGGGCATGCCATTCTTGGTTGACCACCACTGTGAGATGAATTTTCAGCAACCCACGTTGGTGTTAAATGGACAGAAATTGACTTGCACTGACAGAGAGGGTCGACCCCTGACAAGTGGAGTTCAGATAATGCGAGCCACAACGCTTCCCCCTCGAGCCGAGGTCCTAGTTGCTGGGCGTCTCACGTCCTCATCCTATCAGCCAGTCGGGTTAATTGAGAGAGTAAGAAGCAGTTATATGGTGGCCGCCAGCCTACATCAACCCGGTAAAAAGGGGAGAGTGGCCATCCGCTGCATGAATCCTGCCGACCATCCAGTCAGCGTGACGGCAGGGACGATTGTGGGACAATACACTGGAGTAGGGCCGGACGAAATAGGGGTTCCCTGGACAGCAAAGGAGGATGTCGAGACTACTAAGGAACATCCCCCTTCTCCTTCAAGCGTGCCCCCCCACATGCAGGACTTGCTCCAACAAGCAGCGCCACATTGCTCGTCCCCTACCGAGCACCGAAGGATGGAAGACCTTTTGGTTCGTTATGCGGATGTGTTCAGCCAAGGAAGCAAAGACGTGGGGCGTACCACCCTGGTACAACATGAAATCCCCCTTCTCCCAGAGGCACAACCCATCCGTCAACACCCATATCGAGTAGGACATGAGAAAGAAGCCGAAATCGAGCGACAGGTTTCGGCCCTTGAGAAACAAGGCATGATTGAGCCCGCTCACGGGGCCTGGAGCTCCCCGGTGGTCTTGGTGAGGAAGAAGGATGGGGCGTGGCGATTATGTGTGGACTATAGAAAGCTCAATAGTGTCACTCGCCAGGAAGCCTACCCCCTTCCCCGGATTGGCGAGAGTTTAGATGCCTTGTCCGGCAGCAAGTTTTTCAGTACCCTGGATATGATGAGCGGGTATTTGCAGGTACCTCTCTCTGCCGAGGCCCAGGAACGGTCAGCATTCACCACACGCAGTGGATTATGGAGATGGAAGGTGCTCCCCTTTGGGCTGACCTCCGCTCCGGCTACCTTCCAGCGGCTAACGGAACGCGTCCTCCGAGGGCTACACTTTAAAACTTTGCTGCTATACCTAGACGACATCATCGTCATGTCGGCAGACTTCTCTAGTCATGTAACTAGGCTGGCAGAGGTGTTGGAACGATTGAGGCAAGCAGGGTTAATATTGAAGCCCTCTAAATGCAGTCTGTTCCAGACCCAAGTCAAGTACCTGGGCCACATAGTCAGCGACACTGGAGTGGCTACCGACCCTGAAAAGATTCAGGGCATCAGTGAATGGGCAGCACCACAGGATGCGACTCAGTTAAGATCGTATTTGGGTACCACTGGGTACTACCACCGATACGTACCTGACTACGCCTCGATCGCCAAACCTCTCACCTTGTTGACAAGCGAGGGGGTCCCCTGGAAGTGGGAGGAAGATGAACAGGAAGCTTTCCTTAAGCTCAAGTGGTCACTGACGCACGCTCCAGTACTGGCATATCCTGATCCCTCTTTACCCTACGTACTCGATACCGATGCTAGTAACGTAGGGACCGGGGCTGTGTTATCCCAGGTCCAGCAAGGCAAGGAGCGACCTATAGCCTACTATAGCAAGACCCTCTCCCCCGCCGAACGCAACTACTGCGTGTCTAGAAGAGAGCTGCTGGCAGTCGTTCTAGCTGTCCGACATTTCCGGCCATACCTATATGGCAGAGAGTTTACTATCCGGACAGATCATGCCTCCTTGGTTTGGCTGCACCGGAGAAAGGAACCCTCTTGCCAGGTGGCCCGGTGGCTGGAGAGCCTAGCCGAGCACAAGTATCGAATCATCCATCGAAAAGGCGTTAAGCACGGTAACGCCGATGGGTTGAGTCGACAACAGTGCATCGACTGCCGGCAGTGTGCTGCCATTGAGAAGCGGGATCGGGGGCCAACTAGGTCACAAGTGTGTGATTCGCTAGTACCCCCAGGGACAAATCGGGAAACTACCGTACCAGTGGACCAAGTTCCAGTACAACCACCAAGAGGTACGGGAGGACCCAGTCCTAGCGCCCACCAGTTGGACGAAGACGAATGGCCTCAACTACCCAGCAGCAGACATACATCAGGGCCCAGCCTCCCGGTTCCCACACCAGCCGGCCAAGTTCCAGTACGGCTGCCATGCGGTGCGGGTTCACCCGGAGTGTTGGACAACCCCCTCAGAAAGTCTCAAAACCCTCGGTTACGGGCCATCAAGGTGGCAGGTGAGCCAGGACTCGTTGTGGAGACTGACAAAGTTGCAGTACAATCAGACGCTAGAGCCACGAGTTTAGATCTCTCACCGCCAGCTGCCCCGAAGGTCCCGGAAATGTTGACAGTAGAGCAAACCTCACTAGATGAAGTACGAGCATTGCAACAGAGACCCGCTACCGACCTAGGGATAATTTACCAGGCCGTCAGGAACCGGAAGAGAATCGAAGAGGCCGTATTACAAGTAGGCAGCCCCGAGTTGCAGCGGTTGGCCCGGATGTTCCATCAGCTCCAGATTCACCAATCAGGTTTATTGACCCTTCATCTCATTCAGAATGGGCGAGAAAGGGTGGTGGTGGTATGCCCCCAAACTCTGCGACAGGAGATCCTGTGGAAGGCCCACGAACAAAATCACTGCGGTGCGGAAAGGACCCTGAAGCGCGTCCAGCTGGATTGGTACTGGCGGGGCATGACTGGAGATATCAGGAGGGCAGTTCTCTCCTGTGAAGTTTGCCAGCGGGCTAAGACGGGAAAGGCCCGGACCTCCGGGAATCGACAACGGCTGTACGCTGGGAGGCCATGGCAACGTCTAGCCGTAGATTTAGTGGGACCCCTACCTCAGACACCTCGAGGAAATAGCTGGGTGTTGGTACTCACTGACCATTTCACTCGGTGGTCGGATGCCTTAGCTATCCCTGACGCTACCGCCCCAACGGTGGCCCAAGTCTTGGATGAAAGAGTATTCAGTTACTTCGGTCTGCCCGAAATTATCCACACCGACCAGGGGAGCCAATTCGAGTCCTCTTTGTTTCAAGAGCTATGTGACTTGTGGGGAGTCGACAAATCTAGGACCACTCCGTACCACCTCGAAGGAAATGGTGTGGTTGAAAGAAACAATCGAGTATTGGGTGACTCCCTACGAGCACTTTTACTGGGCAGAGGACAAGAGGACTGGGATCAATTATTGCCACAGATCATGCGGACGCTGCGAGGGCTACCGCACTCCGCCACTAAGGAAACACCAAATTATTTGATGTTGGGTCGAGAGCTTCGTCTTCCTGACCAATTGCTGCATGGAAATAGGTTGGAGTCATTTACGAGCACACACGAGTATGTCCAGACTGTTCACGACCGGTTGATACAAGCTCATACTCTCCTCCGAGATAGACAGAAGGAAATTGTATCAACCGATGTGAGAGAGCCTCCACTGTTCAATGAGGGTGACCTCGTATGGTTGCTAAGCAAGCGGCGAAGAAAAGGAGAAAATCCGAAATTAGCGGCCAAGTATGTGGGGCCCTATCGCGTACTAAGGAGTCACGAAAATCATACGTACGAAGTAGAAAGATATGGACAGCGATCCACTCAGGCCGAAGGAAGATTAAGGCTCTGTTGCCCTAGCCTGGTGCAACAAGGACAAGCCCCAGCTGAAGTCGAACCTGCCCGACGTCCCAACATGAGAGGTTACCCCCGGAGATGAGTATCACGAGAAAACGGTAATCCAGATGCCGTTATTTCCGAATCACTTCTGCCTAGTCGATTAATAGATTTACCAATACCACAATCGCCGGGAAGATTGGAACCACCTCAGCTCCCCAGCGAAGATTTTTTCGTCTCTCCAGGTGAACACAACTCTAACTCGAGGGCTGGCCTCGACACTGGCTGCGAGTTGGCAACCGAAGAAGCAAGAGCTACGGGGAATGAAGGAGTCCAGGCTAGTACCACTGGGACCGGAAACACCACGCGGCCCCAACGAATAAGAAAGCCCCCTGCGTATCTAGCGGATTACGACACCAGTACTGTCCAATCAGGAGAAGCCAGAAGGGGTCAAGGTCAGAGGGCAGCCATTTTGGAAACCAAAGAAAGCTCTCTCACTGTCTGTTATCAGCTCGACACGCACACACACGCATATTTACACCCTCCAGCCATGGAAGTGATCAAGGAGACCATTAAGGAAGCTTCTCCAATTACCGGAGCTCTGCCCCTACTATCGGAGTTAGTGACTCTATTGGAACTACACCCGGCTCCCAATGAAACGCTGGATGGTATGGATTCCGACTCGACGAAGGAAGATTCCTCCCTGAGCTCTCGCCTACCGACCAAGTGGGTCTCAGAGGAGACGACCAAGAAAATAATGAAGCTATGTCAGGAAGACGGTGTCCACTGTCCGTTGTGCCAGCAATCATTATTCACCCCCCGACAGCGCCGGATTCACATTGCACAACATTTTACGAGGTTCTTTTGCAAATGCGGGAGAAATTCGACCTCGAGGGACACAATCGCCAAGCACCAATCAAGGATGAAGGACGTGGAGATCCGGAAAGCCCACGGTGGAACGGGCGTTAAGATCTACGAGGTCGACCGCGCCAGCTATCCCGCATGAAGCAGGAGGGTCCAATTGGTCAACCCCCCGGCCTTCGAGAAACCTATGCCCTATGGTCCGGTTAAGATGAAGCCACCTGTGAGGAGAGGACCGCAGGCACCCTTTCCCTCTCCCCCGAAGGAAAAGCGGATAGATCGGAAATGTAGTCAGCTCAAAAAGGGGAGACCCATACCTGCTCCCAGGAAGACGCTAACGACGGTCGGGAGCATCCAGAGCCGACTGGGAGATGTCCGACCCCGAGCCACGGTGGACGCCCTTCGAGAGGAGGCCTCTAGCCTCAGACGGACGGCCCGTCGCCTGGAAGAGTTGGCTAATCGGATGTCGACCAAGTGAAAGATTGCGACCCGAATCCCGTTAAAGACATTGACTATCCCTATTTTGTAGTGTGTTCTAGTTTGTTTGTGTTTTCTTTTATTATTTTATTCTTTTTTTTTGTTTTTTTTCATTATAGCCGATTGCCGTCTATAGGGGCGGCGTGTGTGGTGGAACACCAAGTTTCTATCCTTCTTGTACAATTTCTAACTGGAGTTATGTTCCCTTTTTATCCTTTTGTAACCAAGCCCCTAAGGGAGGCTGGTCTTTGCATCTCATTTGCATAATTTGATGTACTTAAGGCAGGGCCTCGGCTCTTTATGTTCGTTCAATATATGCAGTGCATTTGGAACCATACTCTTTCTGCTACCCTGCGTGATACCAGAACCACCCCAGGCATATAGCTACCTCCAAAGACCTAGTCTATGGACTGTGCTGTGGGGATAAACTCGTAAAAACACTGTCGACCTCCGGTCGACCTTGTCGACCTAGTATAAAACCCCTCTGGGTGCAATCCCTTGTGTACGGTGGTTAATGTTGACCGGTGGAGTAAGCCGACCTGGTCGCCTCTGCGTGTTGGTCACGAGAAATCAGTACACAGCCCCTGTGAAGGGCGAATGCAGACCGGTAGAGTAAGCCGACCTAGTCGCCTCTATGTGTTGGTCGCAGGAACCAATACATATGTCAGCTTTCTATGTATGACACATTCCATAATTACAAAGAAATAAATTGTGGCACTCCAGATACAAATGCTACATTTAGCATTGTCCAAATTTTATTAACCTTTCTCGCAAAAATGATCTTGCAACTTTTTTGATGTTCAAAGTTTCATACACAATTTTCTTATTGAAGACAAAAAAGTCTTAGCGAACAAAATGCGAGCTTTTGCGGATATTTATTTTTAATTGTTTACGGTCTCAAGAAACAAAAGAAATTGGCAACAAAAAAAGAAACGGGCAGAAGACAGAAAAATTAAATGTTATAAAACTCCTTATGAAATGAACATTAAATGAAAAAGTCAGTATTATTTTTCATTTTATTTTCTTTTTTAGCAAAGTTGGGTGAACTTACATTAAAGAAGAAAATGCTAATGGAGCGTTTTTACACAGGTTTTTTAGCAATCTCTGCGAACATGTAATCTGGCTTCTGGCTTGTTTGAATTCTCGCATGAAAAGTGATCATAGAAAATCAACGGAAAAATGGGATTAGCTTGGAGCACGTAAAATACGAAACCAACGTAAACGAAAAACAAATACAAAAAGAAGAATCAATGAGCGGAGATGATAGAGTGGCAAATAATGACTATAGGGATGAACCAGATCTAGCATAAATGGATCCAATAAATAAAAGAGAAAATTTCATAGCACGAAAGCAGCAGCATCAGACAGCGGATCAGAAGTTGAACAAATAAAAAGGCTTAACAGTAATAACTGATAGATTTTGAAGATAGGAGGAATTAAAATAACATATAAAGAAGCGAAACAGATGATGTTCAACATATTAATTCCGTTGGATTGTATATCAGCTCAATGAATGTTAATTGTCAACGCAGGCAGACTCTCTGACATGAGGAAGAGCCTTTGGAGGGTAATTTGAGCATTTTTATGAATATCAGGTCATTTTAAAGGAATGACTTTATCATGATTTTTAGCTATACGTGTATTTTGATATTTATTGTATGAAAACATGAGAGAAAGTAAACATGAGTTAAATTAAACATGGTAAGATATCAACTTGAAGAAATATACACAAGAAAAGAAAAAGTTAGAAAGAAAAACATGGCAAAAATATAAACATGGCCAATGTTAAATTAAGGAAAAATAAAAATAAGGAAACGTAACAGTATGGACAAGGAAACATAACCATTAAGTAAACACTTGAAAAAATGTGGTTTCTAGACGATGATACAATGACGTGGTTTCTTAGATGGTTTCTGTTTACACTTTCATGCAACCTTATTCATCAAAATATTTTCAAAAGTATACTTCACGCATTCAATAAAACCATGTCTATTGTTCTTATGAGTTTGTTTCATTGTCATTGTATTGCTGTCACTTTCAGCAGTGATATCTTATAACTTACCGTAAAAATTCTTTTAATTTTTTAACCTTAGCTTGAAGGAGTACATATCATTGTCTGATAATCATGATGAGCCTGTTGGTCACTTGTGATAATCTAAAAGTGCTGCAGAAATTATTTCCGAGGTATTGGGTCACATGATCAGATTACGACTTGCCGATTAGAATAAACCGAAACACAACTGTAAAGTAGCGAGCATCTATATTTGATACGGGGTCTTCGGTAAAACCCGAAGTGTTTGTCATAAACTAGTGCTACGATAAGTTTTATATTGAGAATTTGGCCTTTCATTGGCCTTTCAATTCACGTGAGAACATCATGTGACAAGACAATAACCAAATTTCATGACTACGTCAGAGAAATAAAGAGATTCCAATCTAAGGCGGCTTTTCGTTTTTGAGCTTTTAAGAGCTTGTAATCACTTTTCCACATATTTGAAACCTACAACACAAGTGAGTAAGACATGGTGAATCTTTTGATACCAAATAACTGTAATGTGAATTTTTTCGCAAGTCAACCTTTAAATAATACAATATACACTTTAAAAGGCTCTAATTTTGCTCTTAATTCTCAAAATTTTCTCCGGGGAGGGCCCCCAACCCCCTTTCTCTGGGAGGGTGCTTCTGCTCCCCTCCCAGACCCTCCGCGCATGTACGTACGAGTCGGTCTTCGGCAACTACTAACTGACAGTCTCCTGACCACTTTTTCTTTGGACAATACAGCCCTGGTGCAATCACATCTTCAACGCATGCAAACAATTCAACTAAAGTTCACACAAGATCAGCTTTCATTTTGACAGCTTTCATTTTGGCACATTTTTATTATTCACTAATCTTCATTATAAATATAATATATGCATATAACAAAGTCAAATTTCAATACTTCATAATTGAGACAACCAGCATAAAACTGCCTAAATAACTAAATCTTACACTTTGCCGCATAAATATGTGAGAATATATCACTTATATACCGTATTGTCATGTTTTCATAGTGCATTGTGAGCAACTATTAGTGAATTAGAGGGGCTAGGCTATTTTTCTAGTCTTAGTTTGGTTGTCCTGCTGCATTGACTTCTTTCAGCTTAGGGCTTGCGTGTCTCCTGCCGCCACAAGTGTATTGAAGTTTTACACAAGCCAAAATAAATTGTTAGAGAATTTTTTTTAGATAAATCGTTGCTTAAAGTTTGGTTTGTGCATAAAGTAATCTTACCTGCACCATTTTGAATAATAGTAACAATGCCCAGATAGAACTATATAGTATCTTTAGTTATGAGGCAGAATAACATTCAAAGATTAAAATGAAAATTTTGTGCTGTTGTTTAGCGACTTTTAAACTTTTAAATCTTTCAAAAATATGAATTTGGTTGGTTCTTACCTACTAATGGCTGCTTTTGTACTTGATTTGATAAAACATTAGCCATGATTGCTGCAATTGTAATGGTAAAGGGACCTTTTTTAACCAGTTAATTTATTCTACAACATTCCTTTAGAACAAAAGCAAGACTGAAATCAAAACCAACCTTGAGTTGTTGTACTTGTAAATCACCAATACTTAACTTTACTGTGAAATATACGTAACTGGGAAATTAACACAAAAAAAGCTGATTGAAAAACATAATTTAGACAATGAAAATGGTTTCAACCTTGCTATAATACACACATGTTTTTAAACAATGTCCCTAAGTGGTAGGTTAGATAGTACCTAAATACCATGAGCTCACTGTCAAGCTTAAGGAGTTTCAACTCAATAAAAATGATCGAAGAGCATTAAATAGTACTTCACTCAAAATTAACTCTTTAAATTATTGTTTTATTTGTTTTGATTAAGGAAGGTAAGGCAGCTTTTTAAATATTGTCTAGCTGTATTACCAAGGAATTAGTAAAACACTGAGTGCAGTCTTCTCTACCAGAAACCACAAACTGCCAAGCAAACTCGGTTCACATTTAAAAGGGATGGGCAACAGAAAAAGGTTTAACTGTCATGAAATAAAACCCAAAGGTAGGAGTACCAGAGCTGTAAGCTAACAAATTGGTTGCACTCTATCACTCATGAGATGAAATCCGATTGGTTTCTGTAGGTGCAATTTGACCAAATCAGGCTGAATATGTAGATTTCATTTTAGCAACTGCTACTGAAAATTTTCTCAAGTTGTCCAAGTAGTGAGTTGTCTCATCTAAGATAAAACCTAGAAATTTGGCAAATACACCGAGAGCAATATTTTCATAATGCTTGCTGTGCCACTCGGCTAATACAAGTTTTGAAGGTTTTTGTTTTGAATAAGTTTCACACCTGAGGTGTTCCAGAGGATGATCAGTAAGCTTTTTCAAATAGTTTTGCTACAAAAATTGATGATTTACTTGTTCATGCACTAATAACTCACAGCAGAACGCACCATTAACAAGCACAATCATTGGTAACAGTGCATCTTAGGTTGGTACAGCGCATATGCAACGCATGCCCAACAGACATACGTGGCACTTGCAACGCACAAGCATTGTGGATAAAACGCGCATACACTATCATCACACCGCACATACAACGGTCAATACAAATGAATAGAATATTTTGTGTAATGTTTTAGACCTGTTTTATTAACGGACTATAAATATAAATAGAATATTGAATAATGATATAATATTATTACTACTACTATTATTACTACACATTAACATTAATAGAACACATTAATATTACACATTAATATTATAACACAATAATATTAATGTGTTAACTGTGTCACGCTGTGGCGTATGCGTTGCTAATTAATTGTGTCGGCGTTGTAACCACAATGTTTGTGGGTTGCAAGTGCCTTTTACACTGTATGTCCTTTGCACATGTGGCGTATACGCATTGCACCAACCTAAGATGCACCGTTACCCAAATATTTTTATCAGATTTAACATGGCCGGTCTTAGACACAATCTAAAAATGTAGTTTTCTGAATTGAAGTATTCCAGCCATGGGTTATTGACGGATCTATATGATTAAACCTGATACTTTTTAAGTCAAAGAGGTCATTCAATTTTGAGGACTCTTAGAATTTGTGTCAAATTCTAGGCACATATGTCTTTATGTTTCAAAAATTACAGCTCCTGCTAAAATATTGACAAAAAAATATGGCTCAGCTGTACATCAATGTTGCTCTTATAAACAGTCTGTGACTTCATCATATGACATAGTTGAGTCAAACACTCACTATACACAGTTGCCAAATGTTATTGTGACAATAATCTGGTATTTTACCTCAGATATGTTTAGCAGAGAGGTCTTTTAGCCTTGAAAGCTAATGATATACTGAAAGGGTAAATTTTATGTTGTCACACAGACAGCTGGTTTTGCAGCCATCTACAATCAGCCAAGGTATTGGTGATGCTAATATATACAAAACATGTTTCCAGTCTTTTTTAAACCTTCTCAGAATTACAAAAACTATGATGACTATTAAGACTTTTCATATTATAATAAAAAGAAGCCTTTTTTGATCACTTAAAGTAATTGAACTCCACTCATTCCTTTAGGGGTAACCAAATGCTTTTTCATGTTACAAATAATAGAATTTTTATGGTAACGTTGCATCAATTACTTTATTAATTGACAGTTTTCAAAAGATATTATCAATCTTCCATTACAAACTCAAATATTATTATCTGCATTCATTTTTTTTTACAAAACTCTATTTATTTAAATGGTTATGCATCAAAATAGGTTTATTCCATAATATAGTTCTCTTCTCTCTGAACAGCCTCACTGCAGGCAACTAGGCGTGTCACACATTCAGTTGCTTTATCTTTGGCGGCACTAAAATAATCAAAGTATCATGTGATACATTCAGTTATGTCTATTCAAAGCAACAATACTTAAAGGGATGAATCCATGAGTGGGTCTATTGAGTTTGGCTAATTTGAGTTTGAACTGCTAATCCATACTAAGTTTCTATACATTCAGCATATCAATCGAATCTCTACATTTTAGCTCAACTCACATTAAAATTAGTTTAATATATTACAAATTAAGGTACAAACATGTTTGAACACATATTGTAAAAAGAACTACTGCGACCTATTGCTGCTCCACAAGGAACCAGAGCATTTTGAGTATGTGAGGAAATGTATATACATGTATTTTTGCAAATATATAAGTTATACTATCAAAAATATGCATACACTCAAATGCATGAAGCAAAACTTTGCCTTCATCTGGCTTGCTTGGCTTGTGTAGACTCTTAATATATGATTGCAGTGTATAAGCTCCGACATCTTTCCGAATGGCCGATTCAGTAGTGGGGTGCTTTCTTACTTGGTGTCTCAATGAAAGGTCGGTCTCTCAATTGATGACTCAGCAGTTCCTCAATGACCTTAATGGCAAACGATGGGGTGATCGTGCTTTCCCCAAACCCAAAGTCGACTGGGGCTCATCTGTTTTATTCTCTGCTAGCTCTGAAGGGCCAACTTGACATTTTTAGCTCTAGCACAGCCATTTAGTTGGGATGGCTTTTTCTGACTTCGAGCCAGTTCATTCTCTGCCATCACACCCTCCCCAAATAAAGGCGGAGGGGTTTTCAATATATATAATATTGTAAAGGATCTGACTCCGGTAGCTGAGTCAGCTTTACTTCCTAACAAGGGAGTCGCAACCTGGGCTACTGGCTGACCTTGTCCGAGGCCTGATTGACCTGCCTGTGGCGGTCAAGTCAGTCCAAGACAAGAACTTAGTAGTCAGGCTTGCTCCGAAACCAAACCCCCGGCCTGCCTCTGGATCTCTATCTCAGGCTCGTCTGGATCCACTAATGGCTGGTCTTAAGACTGGATCTCTAGTGCCATGGCACACTCGATCGAGTCTAGACAAGGCCGTGGATCGCCTCCTAGCCTTCTTAGAGTCACCCTGGCAGTTCCGTCTGTTGGTTGCACTGATCCTGCTTGTACAGTCGGTGAGCCAACCAGGCAGGCGTCAATAGAAGCAGTTCGTATGAGTATATAGCAGTTTATTATCGATATCTTCAACACAAGTATGCACAAGTATGAGTGGAATCAAGCACACCCTGCCTGTCTACCGCGCTGGCTTATTTAGCCAGCGCCTATCGTTTAACTCCGCCTACTGATCTATTTATATCACAAAGGATATGCCAGATATAACAGGATGGTTATGTAACAAAAAGGCAGTTCAGTAATACAGTTATATAACAAAAAGGCAGTTCAGTAATACAGTTATATAATAAAAGGGCAGTTCAGTAATACAGTTATATAACAATAAAAAGGCAGTTCAAGTATGCAATAAAGGAAGTTCGAGAGGTTCGGTTAAATGATAGTGCGGATATATATATGAGTGCAGTAAATAGTACACAGGCATGTCCCGGTCCTCCACAATATTTAAGTTTAATATGAATAGTTGAATATGTTTGTTTTTGGGCATTAACATGGTTGCCCTTTTCATATAGGTTGAGTTTGGCGTATCCCAGTACGCTTTCATCATCTCATCCCATTTCTCATGGCTCCTGTTTAGCAGCACCACTTTGATTGAGTCCCCCAACTTCCGGCTTTTGCTCTTTAATATACCATTGACTGATGTTATGGAACTTTCTTCGCACAGCAGAGCTGACACAGCTCAGTCTTTGGTTGAATCTTGAACTGTGCCCCTTGGTCTGAGGCCTATTTTGGTAAGCCAATGTAACAAAAGACTCTTTCATTCAGAGCAGTTGCTACTCCTACTGCCATGACTTTTGAAAAAGTCAAAGCATCCTGCCATTGGGTGAAGTGCTTGATTAATACCATGTAGTATAGCGGCACATTCCTCATCAGCCGCTCTGTTTATTCATTAATTTTGTAACACCTAAAGTAGGGAGGACATTTACTGAATGGTGCATACTTTTACTTTTCCTTGCCTATATAGAGTGATAAGTGACTGGGTAGAATCATTATTTTGTGTTTTCGAGGTTAATATCGGACAGGGAGGATGGCTTTACTCTTTTTCTGGGGGAAATTATTTGTACTACACTGATATGTCATGCCTTATCTAGAGGCTTTGCTATTTTTAAAGTCAATGTTTTTGCTGGCCCATCTTCCAACCAGTCGAGATATTTATCATGTATTTAGAGCAGCGTTGTTTCTGTGCTGATCTGGCTTGGTATTTCCTTAAACCTCACGAGTTTATTCAGTTGAGGAGGCATGGTATCTGTTTTTTTGAAAAAGGCTTGACTGGCTTAGTAACATTTTAATAGCTTGTTTGCAGTCAAGTTGTTTAGCTGATGAATCAGCTATTGTAAATACATTTCAGAAGCACATTCTATATTTGTAGAGGTTAACCTTTGTATTGTTGCCTGATCGTTTTTAGCACTCAGGCTTTTTTAAAGGAGTGGAGCAATATTTATAAGAGGGGTCAGGTTTACACTTTTCTTCTTATGCATTGGACTGTAATGTATTGCTCTGCCATAATTTTGAACGATTGACCTTGGAACATGTCTGATCACCTAACTGATTCAGTTTCAGGGTGCCCCATGCTGGCCTCAGATTGTATCAAATAAACATGGTTGGTGGCAAACTGAATGGTCTCTTTTTAACTCAGTTGGTCTAAGAATCTCATTTGCTGATGTTTGATCAGCACTGTCTGATCAATTTTATTGTTTTCCACTTCTTTTGAAAGTGGGACACTCTGTCGGTGGATGAGAGACTAGCTATTTAAGGATCCTAGCTATGAAGGTAGCCATGTAGCTCTGCTTGTTCTATAATTTTTTTCTGAATGTAGTGACTTTGCTCCTTTTATGTTTAGTCATCTGTTGGACTCTAAAATAGCTGGAATATTTTTCCAGTTATTCTGAACAAGCCAGTTATGACTTGAGAAAGTTTTTGGCCTCGATGGAAAACTTTTTTGCTACCAGGGCAGTGAATGAATACATGGCATTCACACACTAGGTATGTTTGAGTGGGCTATGCTTTTACAATTTGATATTGTCCCACAAACCAGGGTTGCAGCTTTGGGTTGTCTTTTCTTTTTCTTTCACTATTGGACAACCATACCCAGTTACTGACGACATAGAAAGTTGGCTTTTCTCAGTTTTTTCTGCTGAATTTCTGTAGGGATCTGATGGAGCATCCTTCATCCCCTCATGTTTATTTTAGATTTTTATCAAATGTTCTCTAGCTGGAAAGAACTAGTTGATGCGAAATAAGTTTTATTTTAGTCTGGCAACCTCAGCTCCCAGCCTCACATAAAAATATTTGCTCACTTAAAGTTGCCGAGTAAGGTAGCCTCAGTATGCCCTCATAAGCTGGAGAAGAATCAGCTTTTATACATCTTGGCCTCACATCAGTAACTTGGATCAGAACAAAATCATTGAAGCCTTTGTGGCCTTATTACTATTCTGTTTTCTTGCGGGTGGTGGGGTGTCATACTAGTGGTAGAATGTGGTGTCGGCTTTGTTGAAATACCAAACCTGACAAAGTTCAGCCATTGATAAGCTTTCAAGTTGTACCCCTGGTCTGTTTTTATCTCCTCTATCAGCCAATAGCTGCAGAATATTCTTTTGTTGAGCCATCACTGGCATTGTGGTGCCCAAAAGTGACAGGGTATTTGACATCTGGTAAAATCATTTGTGAGAACTAACACCCAATTATTGCCTCACAAGGTGATAGGTATCGCGCTGACTAAGTCAACAGCTGCGTTTTGCCAAACTCGCAACCTTCAAGGTGGGAGTGCAGTACGGAAAAGTGATTGGTGTTCCTGGATGTCAAGCATTGTCCAAGATCAACCTTGCCATTTTTAAGGCAGCAGCTCCATTTGGGCAACCAGTTGATATCTGTGATGGCATTTTTATTTGGTTAATCTCAGCTAGTTTCTTTCAACCACTAGCCGTAAAAAAATGAGCTGCCGGCTAGTCCTCTGTTTTGCATTTCAATGTTGTCACATTGACAACTCCCAGTCGGCGGCGTTCCTTTGGTCAGCTGGTTATTTCGGTGTATAGCGGGAGCCAGCCAGTTTTTCTATCCATCCAGCTATTTAGTTCAAGGGCCCTTTTGTGACATAAACAACCAAACAGGGCATAGTCGGCCTATAGAAACAACTTTTGGCCATATAGATATGGTTGAAAATGTTTGACGTGCTTGATTTCCGTCAGGAATTCTGTCAACATGATGAAATAGTTGGGCTCCAACTATGTCAGAGTCTGGCTGTAATAGGCAATCACACCTTTTTGGCTTTTTTGTACCTAAGACAGGACAGCCTTTATGCCATGTCTACAGGCATCGGTATCTAAGATACACCGTTGTTGTGAGTCAAGGTACCGCAAGAAAAATATGTTAATTCCTGCTCTTCATCCGTTCATTTCCAAAATTTGTCCTTTGCTATCAGCTGGTGTAAAAGGAAGGCTATGGTGACAAACTTGGAAATATATTGTCAGTAATACTCAAATGAACTCAAAAAACGTTGCAGCTCCTTGATTCTTCAAAAGGTTGACAACTTCTGAACTGCTTTTAGATTAGGATGGTCAGTCGACGTTCCGTCCTTAGTGACGTTGTGTCAAAAGTAGCATATTTTGAGCTAGAGTAGTTTGCACTTTAAAGGCTTTTTCTTCAATCCAGCTTTAACGCGAGAGGCTACAACTTTTCCAAGGCAATGGAACTCTGCTTCAAAGTCTACAGCAGTGACAATAATTTACCTAAGATACCAAAGTAACACGCGCCAATGGAATATATATAAGTTGCGCTTCATAAATTGCTGGCAAGTAATCATGGCTGAGGGCAATTAAAAAGGCAACACCTTCTATTTTCAGAAATCAGATTTGATGAAAAAGGGGGATTCTTTTAGCTTCAGCGTTAAGGGGCACCTGCTATTACCTGCTGACTAAGTAAAGTGTACTGAATTAAAGACTGTCAGGTAGAGAATTCAAACTGTCTTTGGTTTGGTGAAGGGTGTACGTGTCCTGCTTGGTAGGTGCGCTTAGATGTTGGTAATCAATGCAGAAACCTCAGTTGAGTGTTTATCTACCTTGAGACAAAGGATAATATTTCTGTCCTGTCAGTATGTTTGGTCTTTACTGCATGCAATGAAACTTTTCAATGCGTGAGCTTGCTTAGCTTGTCTATGCTCCTTTTATAATATTACAGCATACACGTTTTGCCTCTTCTCTGAAATGGCCAACTTAAAGATAGGTCAATATCTTACTTAGCAACTTGGTGTTAAGTTGGTCTTTCACTTTTTAATGCTTCATCTGGCAACTCGGTGGTAGGCTTGTGTCTCAATTGCAAACTCAGCAACTCCTCAATGACCCCCATTGACCAATCACCAGCTGTCCATACTTTTAATCAAGCCGAGAGCCTGCTAGCTCTTAACTGGTCTGCTGGATTTGAATGACTCAGTCAGCCTTTTAGCTTTACCTGACCAGCCGGTTGTGGTGTCCCTTCGACTATGAGTTCTACTAACTTCTGCCATCACAGTATTCCCATTATGTCAAATATACTGTGCCTCATATAACTTATTTCATAGCACTAAACTCGCGATGACATGATAATATATGGTACATATGAATATAAATAGCTGTAAATGCTACATTAATGAGAGTTGTTAACAGCCTTGTGTGCAGCGATTCATTACCACAGACTGAAATAGTCAATAACCTTTGTGTTATAACTTTACCATGGAAATACCAAAGCGAAGCAAAAGCATGGCAATCATCAAGTTCAGAAATGGTGGTTGTGATGAAAATATGCAGTATGACTTCTTTCAACTTAGGCTTTATAAATATTAGCTTAGCTCAGCTTTTTCCTATTAACATCAAATCTTCAATTATATTCTTTGCACGTTAAACTTATTAATTGTGTTCTGACACACATTGATTTTCTTATGTTTGAAGTTAGTTTGGTTGTCAAGTTTTCTACTGCATGTTTTAAAATTAATTCATTACAGCGAAACAAAATAAAGGTTTGGCTGACCTCAAGGTTGAACACTAAATTTCCTTCAAACTTGAGTTGTGTGTACTAGTGCTAGGCACAAATACTTATTGGACAAAGAGTTTCGACTCGCCCCTTTCGTTTGAGTTTTTTGAGTCTTAGATAGCTTGTAGTGTTTGGCACGAGCACTTCTTGGTCAAAGGGTTTTTTGGATATCGGGTTTGTTGATACGAATTTTATGTTTAAAATTTTCAAACATCAGACATATTTTGAAGTTTGCAATGCAATTATAACTCTATTAAATTGTTTTATTGTTTTTTACTATTTTCTATCGACCGATATTCGTGCTCACAGCGTTAACAAACGGATTGTTAAACAGTGCTTAGAGCTCAAGGTGCAATAGACCGAGTTCTGTTTATTCTACTCAATGGATTTTTGTACCATAACCTGAACTCACAAGTCAAAAACCTGAACCTGCAAGATTGAAACGCTCAAATATTTTATTATACGAGACCCGAGAGACGATAAACCTGCGAGTTTTATTACGTGTACCCAGCACTACTGTATACTACTTTACTATCAATAATGTTAATACACTCAAATGATTGGAAGAAAAGAGCTCAGAAACTAACTGGAAATTAAAGCTACACTTATTTTGTTCATGACTTTGTGACTTAACCAGATGATTTGCAGCATAGTCAGGTACAAAAATGACGCTGACGGGAGAGACAAGGAGAAAAGCAAAGCATCATGGTACATTCACTGCATGTCCAAACAGACATACTAAAGATTGCTGAATACTTAAAGAACTTACTCAAACTCCCTATGTAACTGCTGATAGTCTGTGTAGAGTCTACAAAAAAATGGTAATCTTAGCACTCTCACTTGTGAGTCATTTGAGAATGCTGTAGTCAGCATTAGAAGCCGATATAAAGTCTGTTATATATGGTATAGAAACTTATGGTTATCATGCACTTTATAGCACTGCAGAGAGCAATCAGAGAGGTGTGCCTGACTGTTGTAATGCCAGTGCTAGTTAAAACCCATTTCACTAATAATAAAAATAATAAATTGTATAATATTTGAGGTTAAGTGGAAAGTTTAGTGAGCAAAACTGATACACTTATCTATACACATTTTAAGGTTGATTGTATCATAGTTAGTTATTAGGTACATCCATGTAATTTGATTATCTTCGTTTGGGATGATAGCATACAAACATTGGGGTGGTTTTATCCTTAGTACAATACAAATATACTAAATCTGTTTGTCTAGTAATTTAAAACTGCAATCGACAGGTTAGCATTAAAACTAAAACGTGACATCAATAAATGTACCTTGCAGATTGTTGTTTAAGTCTAAAATCTGTTTAAGAGTTTTTGGACTAAATCACAAGTCCAAAAGATTATTTTCTCCATAAAAATTCTAACTGAATTGCATGGTTACTCGGTGTTTAATTCAACCCTTAGAGTGCGGTAAAAATTCTCTAGCATTCTTCCCAAATAAAATAATTAAAAAAATAACAACAATCATTAAATATCGGTTTGAAATAAGCTGTTTTTTTTAATCTAAGTGAATCTATCAACTTGGAGTTGTCTTCTATATAGTATTTTCATTGATACATTGAAGAGATAAAGAAGAGATAAATCAGCTTATGAAAGGTTGACCGGTAAATAGATTCAATGAAACAAGTTTAATATTTACATTTACAAGGTTACATTATCCAGATAATGAACCCTTGATTACTATAGCCAAAAACATTGCATGTTTCAAGACCTAAGGAAAGTTTTTATTGCTGCATCAAAGGGCATACGCTTGTTCACTAACAATAAAATAAACTCTTTGTTCATTGAATATTTATGTGCCCTCAAATAATCACAAAATCTACTATAGTATTTTTTCCATTTGTTATACATGTAGGTAGATGCATGAAATAAAATGTTACTATTGTAGCTACCCACTAAGGAAAAAAGGTTTGAACCAAAGTGAAGTAGAGAAAATAGCCAAAAATTAAATTTATTGTGGCTATTGATTCAGAACTGTTAGAGCTGATTTCACTAAGATGCATTTAAAATTTTGATAAAACAATCTAGCAATTGACTGAAATATAAAAATAATTGTTGTTTGTTCATCTTTCTCACCTACACACCTAGAGTGATCTAGAAAAAATATGAAGCTAAAATATGTTATTTTTCAAGGTTCCACTCAATTTACTTTATCACAAACTTAAATAATTAGTTGGTTAGAAAAACAAAAGTTTAGTATACTACAAACTGCTGTGGGAGTAGGTAAAGCCCTTTGTTGTTATTTACAAAAAATAAAAAATAACTTTTTAGAAAAATCTGGTTTATGGTAAATATTTTTGTTTCTAACAATTCGGTTTCATTTCTAATTTAGTTTTTTTTTCAATAACAGAATTTTCAGTAACACTTAAAGTTTAGCTTACTGCGCAGTTCAGTAAGTTGTTTAATTATAGTATCGATTTGCAAAAATATCAACAAACCAAAATTAATCAATTTTTTTAACTTTTACCATGTTCTAGGTTTGTTAGCAAACACCAGTTTTAAATAAATGGCCAACACCTAGTCATTGCTCAAAAGCAGTTTAAAGAGAAGTTTTTGTTACGGTAGACCTCCGGCATCTCAAATTAGAATGACACTGGCAATATAAAGTAGAAATCAATTGCTTGTATGACAAGAACAAAATACATTGTATACTTTTAGTATTTATCGTTAGTGATTTTGTTTGCTTTTCAAATCAGTGTTGCGTCTCAATCACACAAAAATACATTATCAAAAACACTAAAGAGTTAATATTGCTTGAAAGGGCAGGTAACTAAAAATAACAGTTAAAATATACCATGTGCATAATATACGTGTTGGTCGTCATCTAAAATGAGCGGCATAAGTTATATTGGCAAAGTAATAATCATATCTAATGGTTTTATTATGTCAAACTCTTTCAGCGCATTTAAGCTTTTACCTTTAAATGTACATTCTGAAAAGCAGAGAGACAATCATGGCCAAGCAAAGCATAAATAATTATCAAGATTTTCTGAAACAATCGACTACACCAGATTCTGCTTCAAGTGTCACATGCTGTGTTGATGCTCCTGAATTTGTTAGCTAAATCTTTGATCTGCTCTACTGAGAAGTTATCAAAATAATCTGTTTCTTTAAATTATCAGTTTAAAAAAACTGTTTATTTTAAACAAATACAAAGTTATGAGAACCTACCTGCTATATGTCTCTGAAATGTTAGTATGGAGTTCATAGTTGAGTTGTGGTTTGCAGAATTCATTTATCTAAAAATACATGTATTTAATCATCATAAAATATTTTTGTACAAAGCTGCTCATAAATTCACACTTTTGGATTTGTAACGAAACTAATTAAATTAAATCATTAAATGTCACTTAGAAAAGAGATAAATATCAGAGGAAAAAGAACCTGAGAATAAAGGGAATAACGAAGAAAAATTGAAAAAAGACGGAAAAAGGTGCAAAAAAGAAAGGGAGAAATGGATAAAAAACAGAGATAAACAAAAAAGAAAGACAAGATAGTGGATAGAAAGAAGACAGCACTTGAAGGAAAGAAAATAACAAGGAGCATACAAAAGGGGAAACATAAGGAAAAAGTGAAAATGGTAAGAGCGTTAAAAGAGAGAGAAAAAGGAGATAAAAATGAAAAGAAAGGCAAGAGGAAAAAGAGATCAAAAATTGAAATGAGAAAGAAAAGAGAGAGAGTGAGTGAGAAAAAAATAAAACTAAAGGTGTGAAATGAGTAAGAAAAGAGGCAGTAGAAAAAATACGTACCTTTTTGGTTTAAAATTTTGGTTTGCTCACCCTCCATGAGGCACCCTCCATTCAGCAACCGGAGGGACAGCCAACATGTTGATGTTTGGACGGGAGCTGAGGTTGCCGGACCAGCTGGAAAGCCACCCACCACCGACCGAGTTCTTTCCTTTCGACGAGCACACCCTTAAGGTGCAGCTAGGCTGCAGATGGTGCACGAGGCGCAATGGCAAAGTGAAATGGAGGTGAGACATGAACACCGGAAGGAGCCACCGCTGTACACCCCAGGCGACTGGGTATGGCTCACGAATAAACGTCAGAGATGGGGAGAAAATGCTGCAGGCGAAGTTCGTGGGACCATAACAGGTTTTGAAGGCCTGGGGGAACCACACATATCTGGTGGAACGGCATGGCCATTCTTCCGTTTAGAGCAAAAGAAAGCTGAAACCTTATCATGCTTGCCTAGAAAGGTTGAGGCAAGCCCCAGCCACCTTGGAGCCAAGGAGAGGTCCTAACATGAAAGGAGCTCGACCCAGCAGGCTGGAGAAAAGGCAGGAGGAGGTCAGAATAGACTCTGTACCTAAAATGCCACCCCCAGCTGGGAAAAGTTTCTACTAGGAGCTGCATAAAAACGAGGGCAGAAATTAACTCCGGGAGAAAGTCCGGCCTGACCGGAGGAAAAAGAAAGCCAATGATGCCCTCCGAGCTCCGAAGAAATCAATTCGGCCACACGGGAAAAAGTTCCGGGAGTACTTGAAGCAAACCCGGTGGAGACCAAAGAGACCACAACACCAGATCCCATCAACCCCGCAATCCAATCAACTCTGGTCCGGCACAATCCGAGGCCAGCCCGGACGACTAGGAAGCCGGAACAGTACGGAGATGGTGTATGTTATTCTATGGAATTGCTGGAAAACAGTCCGGAGCTCGCTCGGGAAAGTTGTAAAACGGTTCTCACGGATGCAACCAAGACTTTCCTTTTAAAGCACTCATTTTCTCTAGACAAAATCAGAGTGCTAAAAAAGATGGATAGCAAAGGCAACACATCACTACAGGGCTTACTGACTTTGGTCACAACTAGCTTGAAAGTAGCTGAGGAAGCACTGGGTGCACCGGAGCCGGTAGGTGTGGCAGCACCCAAGGGAGATCAGGAGTGGGAGGAGGCAACTGCTGATGCCAGAACAAGCTGCCTTGGGGAATATGTCTTCAAAGCAGATGACGAGGACCTGGACAGAACCCTGACAGAAGAGGAGGAGGTCTGCTGAGTGGCTACCATAAGCTCTCTCTCAAGGTCTAGATTGGAGACCGTGGTCACCAATGGAGGAGAGAGTGTTGTAGAATGTGATCCACTGAGAGCTGAGTTTAGCGCTGAGCTAAGCCGAGCCGGGCTGTGCTCAGTCAGGCAGAATAAAGATATCAGAGTTTAGCCAAGCCAAAGCCGTGCCGAGTCAAGACCGAACTGAGCCGAGCCATGCCGGGTCCAGCCATCTAGAACAGAGGCGAGGCTTACCAGCTATATAAGCTCAAAGATTTGTGTAGAAGAGCAGAGCTGTGCTTGGCCTGTTTTCTGCCTGTTACTTGGTCATTCTTGTACAACTTATGAACTAAGCAGAAATATATGTATAAACTCATGCACCGAGTCTTGTAGTAGTGGAGGAAAAGTGAAGGTCACACAAAACCTTTACAATACCTAAGATAAAGCCTAGTTGAGACTGTTGCTGAGCTCGATTGTTCATTGCGTGCCACACTTGAAAGCATAGAGCAGCATTTGGTGATTTTGCTGATCTGAATTGCCGTAAAGAGGAGTTATAGCGGAGATGAGCTTGTAAGCTTGGATGAGTTCATCTGACAGAGCATCAAGCTTGGTTATAGAAGTAGTAGAACTAATGAAGTTTCTCAGCTCTAATTCAGGCTGGGTCTGACGTATTAGATCTGCACTTATTTAGGCTCTGAGCAACTGAGCTATTTTCACATCATTACCAATAACTGTGACTCCTAAATCATTATATTGCTGCCAGTTTGTTGCAACAAATTGTTTCTCATCTACACTTTGTAATTTTGGTGTGTTCTCAACTTCTTTTTTGAGCTCTTCAAAATCAAATGGATTTGGGCGTGTTGTTTTAGATTTTTTCTTCACAATTACTTCTTCTCTAAAAGTTTGGGATTTTTTATAAAAAAACTAAAATCAAGGAGACAAACAAGCAATAGCGTTAACATGATGTAATAATTTAGTTGTTTCCTAATCTCGGTTATAAAAAAGCAACATTTAAAATATGCAAATTAGTACTACAATCACTGATTTGGTTTAATGACATAGTCAGCAGCTCCAAGTATGATACTGTGAGATATTTTATCTAAAAAGTTTTAGGTTTATGTTTATATCAGTAAACTATTGATATTTTTAAGCCTTAAAATTGCTACACAGATGGTTTTGGCATAAGGCCTCAAACTTTATGAAACTACTAAAACAGTCATAAGAGGTGTGGTGGCTGCCGAGCGATGACTTCGTAATTTGTGTAAATATTTTTATATGTACACATCTTGCATGCTGTGTTGTTTTTTTATTATATCGTTATAATTTTGTCCATACGCTGCCTTCATTTATTCCTATATTATAACCATGTCAATGCATTACCGATTCTGTTTATTACTAATGTTATACATTTTTCACTCTGTTTTGCTTGTCGGAACGAGTGAGTTTATTTTATATAAAAGAGCGGGCTCACTCAGTTGGGCAGAGCGGATAGCCGCACGCTCTTCGGCTAGTGGAGTTTTTTTCTGCAATAAAGACTGAACGAAACTACACACATTCTCTTCTTTTTATGTAATAGTCTAGATCGTACCAAGTAAATGCCGGCAAATTCTTTTACACTGGTGGCAACATTGAAATTGCGCCGAACCCGACAGGCACCATCTAGATATTTAGAAATCAAACTATGGCAGACCTCAGTAGAGAAAAACCAAAGTTGTACGGCAAACCCCAGGGGTTCCAAATCTGGCCAAAACAGCTGTACGGCTATTGCCCACATTCGTAGAGAAACCTGGTGTCTTAGAATGAGAAAATTATCTAGTACTTCAAAAAAGGGTAAACGACTGGCACTACACCAACTATCCCCCACTCTGTAAGGCGCTCGATACTGCCAAAAAAGGCTTAAGCAGTCCAAATCAGGCCACGATAGTCTACGTATAACGGTCACTTTCACTTGGAGAGAAGCTAAATAGTGTCTCAAAAGAGGGCAAGGAGTAAAGACCGGGACACAGACCGACTAGCTGACGCCATTGGGCAACTTGTTAGATTAAATTGGAATCCAGAACCAGCCTCTCAGTTCAAAAAGCCTGAGTATAATGTCGTTGGATGCCCGGAATACTTCATCACCAGATTTAGAGAAATCGCAGCCACAAATAGGTTGGCCAAGGAGCCCGACACACTGCTCCTCAGACAGGCTTTGAAGAAAAAGGCAGAGGCATGCAAAAAGGCAGTCGAAGTGGGAGCCATCTTTGAAGCCATTTGAGCACAATTTGAACAGTCTCCTCGACAAGCCCAAGCAGAGTTGAGCAGTTTAAAAGAAGGAACCCAAACTTCCCTGCAGCAACATGCAACGGAAATTGAACAGCTAGTCCAAATAGCATACACGGAACTGCCCGAACCGTTCAGAAGCAACATGGCAAAGGAGTATTTTTGAAACTCTCTAAGCCACCCTGCCCTACAATGGCATCTCCTAGCGGGACTCACGGAGACTCTTGCGAACGCGGTACGGACTGGAGGAAAATTTCTTCAGATCAAATCTGGAGAAAAACTGACTCTGGACAGAGCTGTCTTCACCACTATTCCAGCAAGATAGTGGTACATCCTGTTGGATACCGGATGTACCACTATCCTGCTGAGAACACAGGTGTTCTACTGACTTTTCCAGAGTATAACAGAACAATTTGTGGAGAGTGACACCCATGGCCTGCTTGCTGATGGCACCAGGTTACCCTTTAACGGAGTAATCCGGCTCCCAGTAAGGCTCTGCGAAGTGAAGACCGAAGAGGTCTTCATAGTTAGTCAGATTGGTGAAAACGCTAATCTTAGCACGCCCTTCTTTATGGCACACCAATGCTCGATGGAGTTCGAACAACCCATGATGAACGCGGATGGGAAGCTATTGGCTTGTACCGACCGAACGAGGACGTTCCTCCAGAACAAAGTCCAGGTAAATAGAAATTTGGTGGTGCCAGCTAAGACAGAGGTTGTGGTCAAGTGTAGGTTGACTTCCCAAAAATTCTTTCCACTCAAGCTAGTAGAATGGTACCCTGAAGGCCTGCCTCTAGCTACAAGCCTGAATAAGCCTGGAGCAGATTGAAAGGTGTTGGTTAGATGTCTCAACTCAAACCCCAACCTTTGCCCATCCATTTTGGTACCACCTTAGACACTTCTACAGCTAGTGTGGGAATGCTTCATCCCATTCCCAGTGCCCTTCTCCTTAATGGAGGCCGAGCTGATCACCCAAGGTGAGGCCAAGCCACAGATCCCCCAGCATCTCCAGAAACTGTACCAGGCCGCAAGATCCTCGTGCCAAAACGCAGAGCAGGCTAGGAAGCTGGCTATCTTACTGACCAAGTATGGGTCAGTGTTTAGCACTGGAGATGACGATATGGGTAGAACGCTGCTAGTGGAGCCCTCCATACCCGTGAAAGACAGAACCCAACTTATTCGTCAACCCCATCAATGCCTAGTGCCTGAAAAAGAAGCGAAGGTTAAAAGACAGGTACAGGACCTGTTGGCCAGAGGGTTGATTGAGCTGGCTGGAGGACCTTGGAGCTCGCCTACTGTATTACTGAAGAAAAAGGATGAGAAATTGTGATTCTTTGTGGATTACTGAAGGTTCAGGGAGATAATAGAACAAGATGACTATCTTTTTGTCCTGATAGATGAAAGTCTGGATGCCTTGGCTGGAAGCTGATATTTTATCACCCTCGATTTTGTCAGCGGATACTGACAGGTTCTGCTCAACGAAGATGCAAGGAAAAGATCAGCCTTCATACCTCGCTTGGAATTGTGAAAATAGAAAGTTCTTCCTTTTGGACTGACTTCCCCCACAGCCATCTTTCAGCGATTGATGAAGAGAGTGTTCACAGGCTCTACTGGCAGACGTTACTATTGTTCTTGAATGACACAACTGTTATCGCACCTGATTTTGAAACCCACCTCTAGCAGCTGGAGGAAGTGTTCCAGTAACAAGGGCAAGCCGGACTCAAGCTCAAGCCGACAAAATTCAAACTGCTAAAGTCCCAAACACGGTACCTGGGCCACATAGTGAGTAACAAAGGGGTTGCCATGGACTCAACAGAAAAGCAAGTGCTTGAGCAGTGGCCAACCCCGCAATGAGTCTGGAAACTGCAAGGATTCTTGGGTACTGTCGGGTACTACCAGCAGTACATCCCATGGTTTGCCACCTATGCGGAATCTCTCTACCGGCTGGTGGGGAAAAAAGAGCCCTAGCGAGGAACAGGTGAGGAGCAAACAAAATTTGACACCCTGCGCTACAACCTTACCTCAGCGCGCGTGTTGAGGTATTCAGATCCAGAAAATACCTATATCCTGGACACGGATGCCAGCGGGTGCGAAGTAGGAGCTGTGCTGTCACAGCAGCATCGCGGCCAAGAATGAGTGCTTGCTTACTATAGCAAAACATTCATCCCCTCGGAGCGAAATTATTGTGTGACACCTAGAAAGCTGTTAGCAGTGATCAAAGTAGTAAAACACCTCTGTCTGTACTTATACGGACAGGAGTTTCAGATTCGCAAAGATCATGTCTCCCTTCGATGGCTCGGCTTCAGGAAAGAGCCCTCTCACCAGGTGGCACATTGGGTAGAGACGCTAGCCGAGTTCAAATACAAGCTGGAACACCACACAGGATTAAAGCCCGGCAATGTTGATGGCTTAGGCAGACAGTCCTGTAAAGATTATCAACAGTGTGCCCTGATAGAGTACTGCGATGGGGACTCAACTTGGCTAGAGTACGACCAAGAAGACTAGGAGGAGGCTAGGGTGATCCCGAGAAACCATGCTCTGCCAAGAATCGCCGAGCACGAGGCAGCCGGTCAACGAGTGTGACCCCCTGTTACAGCCAAGGTTGACCCAGCACAAGTTGAGGCCATCCTGGGATTCCCTGACATTGAGCGGGTGATGACCCAAAGCACTACTAGTGATCACCAGGAACAAGGTGAGAGCTGAGCAAAAATCACCAAGAACGCGTGCAAGACGACTGGACACACGGGCTGGCACTCTGCCCCCATGGGGGCCCAGGCCACCTCAAGGTCAGTCGAGGCTACCCTGGGATTTGAGGCATCGGCTCAGCTAACTTATCACTAATGCTATTTGATGGACCCAATCAAAATGGTTTTCAAATTTTACTTTTATTTGTGTTATTCTTTACCCCTATGAGTTTCCATTTTTGCCCCTATAGTGGTTAACCCTTACTAAGATTGCCACCTGTCATTGACCTATTTAATAGCAGTTTTTACTCCCAAGGACACAGCTCTGTACTTTTGTAGTTATCAAACTTATCTCATTGTTTTTTTGGGTTTTTGCTTCCTGATACCAGTATTGTAGTTGCCCCATATAGTATTAGTTCCCCCCTAGTAATATCATTATTCACCCTACAACTGTCAGAATTATCCCATTGTTGTTAGTCTTTACTACCATTGCTATACTTCATAACCAAAATAATGATGATCCACTAACTTATTAGCATCATTGCTCATTATTATTTATCTCATTACTATATCGCATGCTGTGTTTCCTCCTCGAAAGAAAATCATCATATTTGTAAGCAAATAAGGCTTTTTCTAGAGTTTTGTGCTCAATATATGCTCAAAAAGTAAACAGCTCAAAAATAGCAGACAGAAACATAGAGTTGCTAGTAATCATGTTTTGCGAATCATCAGATTATTTGGTTGCTAAGCATGGAAAACGATGGGTATATGGCTAAAGGGATGTTAAAAAGTTGAGATACTAATAAAACTTATAAAAAAACAAGCAGCGTAACAGTGCTGTTTAAAGGGACTAAATTGGTTTTTCGACAAGTACCAGGCTGCTTGCCAAATAATTATTAAATTCTGACAGACCAAAATGTTTATAAGATGTTAGTTGACGTCAACAATAAAAATTGTGACAGGTATAACTTTTATACTTGTTTCTCAAAATACATCTTATCAATATAGATCATGCTTTGTGCCACTTTATTATGATTTACTCAAAACTAACAACACAAACTATATTTTTTTCAAAAATTAAACACTCCTTATTCAATAAGGTTTTGCAATTGTTTCTAATTTTCATTGATATGCATGTGGTTTCTGAATGTTAAAATATACAGCAACTATTTACCGAAACTCTCAAACCTATTTAAATTACCAAAGAACTAAAATTTCTAAATTTGAAATTTTAATAAAAATTAACTAGTTGCAAAGTTATTTGAAGTAATGCTCTGTTAAAAAGGCATTTAAAATATCTGTAAGATATCAAGCATTGGTTAACGGATCAGAGCCACTGACACCTAAACGCTGAGTTGAGAGAGATGAATGATAGTCAAGTAAGGAGACAACACCATTAAAACTCTTGAAGAATGGTTTCCAGATCAGTGAGAGCTTAAAAACCAATAGAATTCCATAAAAAATTTAGGCTTTTCAGTGTGTCAATCAGAATATACACTTTTGACAAGCTAGACCTTGCTGGTTTTACTAGCACATATCAGGAGTTGCTCAAATCTAATTTTTATAAAAGGCTTCAAGATTTGTCTTCAGCGACAAAAAACTTTAATACAAAACCAGATTTGGGTATTCTACAGGAATCTCTTATTGCTCTAATAATTTTTTTTAAATAAAAAATAATTTTTTCAGACTTACTCTCAGAACTTTTGCATACACAGATGATACTGTTTTTGTAAGTCATCATGAAGACTTACAAGTGGTGGAGGGGAGTTACTATCTCAACACAAGTTGTCATCTCTAAATATATGCAACTAGCTGCATTACCCGTGTCATTTCTGTCCATACACGGCGTCTGGTAGCAGCTGCTGTAGTTAGTGCATCTCGCTGTTGTCGCCGTTTCATCTGTTCAGAAAATTCAGCTTACCAAGCAGCTGTTGTAGCTAGTGCATCATGTTCTTGTCGCCGCTGCATCTGCTCGGAGGTTTCTGCACGTCTGGTCGATGTAGCGGCTGCTCTGAGCCGTTTGAGTCGCTGGGTCGGTTCAGTAGTCTCTGCACTTCTAGCGGCTGCAGCATCTATTCTGGCCTGCTCTCGATGTACCTGTGTTTGTTCAGCGGTTTCTGCTCTTCTAGCAGCTGCTATTCTATTTCGTTGTAGGCGTAGCTGTGTTTGCTCTGCAGTTTCTGCACTTCTAGCAGATGCAGTAACAGTTTCGCTTTGTTGTGGGCGTAGCGGCATTTGCTCTGCAGTTTCAGCTCGTCTAGCTGCTGCTTTGCGAATTCGATCTCTTTCTCTATGGGAATCAATCTGTTCTTGCGTTTGGGCAGTAGGCTTTTTGGAAAGCATTGCACTGCTTCAAGCATTTCTAAAATTGAATGAGATGGTGTGCTTTTTTGTATTATACACTGCTCGCTTTCTTCTCACCATCGCCTATCGCAACGCTCGGAGTGCCCGTGCAAGTTCTGTAGTAGCTGTAGATCTGTAGTACTTGTAGCTGGGAAAAAAGTAAAAGTAACTCAGCTGCGGAAGGAAATGAACATGTTTACTATCACAAACAGTGGCAAATCTAACGTTTTCAACCCTTTCATTGAAGTAGACCCATTCATGCGCTGTCCGTGGTCGACCGCCATAAACACATTTTTGCCACTTTCCCAGCAATTGCTAGCAACTGAATTTTATTATTCGTTGATAACATAACCAACGATCTTTAAGACTTTTATAGTAGTGACAGTGTTGTCCAAAGATTTTTCTATAAAATTAACCTAAAATTTAATTTTAAATTTTCGTTTGAAAATTTCCAACTTAAAAACGAGGATTTTTAGTGCGAGTTCATTAAATGCGTCCGAGTTAAAAAACAAATAACTACTTATGTTGATGACACTATATCCATTTCAGATTTTTGTGATTACACAAATAATCAAAATGCACAAAGTATTTTTTGCATAGCAGTGCTTGTTAACATGTTGGCAAAATCTCCTATATAACCAAAACAAACGTTCTAGATGGAGTTTCAAATTGAAAAAATATCATGAAGCAATATCGGCAAAATGGCTGGCAGTAGGCCAATAGCTAAATTTGTACATGGACGCAAGTGAAAGGGTTATGTAGTGGAAGTGTGGCAATTCATAGACAATACAACATTGATTAAGAAATGCTTACCTTTTTATGTAGAAATTTAGTAGGAGAGAACTGCATTTTCCAGTGACCGCAAGAAACCAACGTTCGCGTGATCTTCTCGGTACACGTTGGCAGTAAAAAATAATCGCATGTAAATTACTATTCATTAATTTATTTTATTTAATGATTAGTACATTTGTATAGCTGTATATGCTGCCGAACTCAGAACGGTGCTTTTTCACACGGCCGCAATTTTACTGTTCCGAACGCACCAATGTCGTTGGGCGCCATAAAGGCGCGCTAACCAGATATGACGTGCTCTGTGTAAAACTATGAATAGATTATGTATAGAGGCGTGTAGTAACTGAAGACTCCCAGTAATGCGTCCTAAATACCTAGTAGCGGCTAATAGTCCGAAAAGTACGGTACTCTATAAAGCGGACAGACAGATAGACAGATAAATAGATAGACAGATAGACAGACAGACAACGATTGCCGTTTATATAGTAGATTATAGTGTTTCAAAGCATCTGACAGTCGATTTCTAAAATCCTCATTTTTATAGTACTAATGGAAACATATGAACTGGTTTTGCCCTTAAATTTCAGATCCATCATTTGCAAACTTGGGAAAAAATCAATATGACTTCTTTTTGACGTATCAACTCACTTAAGGTGATCCTGTTGATATCATTTCTAATAATGGTACAAAATTTTTGACTCTGCTTGAGTTTTGAAGGTCAGTCATTAACTTAAATCAGTCATTGAATTTCACCATCAGTTCAGATTTTGCCAAAATAATTAAGTCCTGCACATTCACTACAGTCTGGTTCCAACATACTTCAGTAAGGGTTCATCTTTCACAAATATGCTTCTAATTAATGGCAATTGTACCTAAATCTCAAAATATTTTATTCAAATGAACAATTTTTTTATAACTTGATATCTTCGGCCAAGTTCTTGCATATTCAAAATGCCTAATGAAAATTTTAGAATCTTATTAACAAACTCTTGATCTGAAACAAAAATGCACCATTGTGAGTATATATCCTCAATCTTTTCCAATTAGTAAGGCCAAATGAAAAACACAGCTGAGACAAAATGAAAATAGCCTGTAAACCTGTAAAAACCCAAACATGATAGTAAAGCAATAATGAGGAAAGTCAACATAGGTTTTTATGGTTTTTAATGCTTAGTCTAAAATTAGCATGCACTTTCGATTGCTGGTGATGAAGCACAGTAACTGCATGTGAACAATGAACACATAACCATAGTTCTTTTGTATTTGGCTAGTCTATACCTTAACCCTTTGAACACGGGCTGTTTTAGTGTCTGATGCGTGTCAGTATCTCCAATCTATTTTTTAAAACGTAGAACATCTGGAACCTTTAATTTAACATATTCCAATATTCTCCAAATCAAATGATATTTAGTGAAGACACTGCACACCAAGTTTAATAGCACACCTCATTTGAGACAAAATAAAAAACATTTATTGCTTATATTTCTGGGATAAAACCACTAAAAATTTTATAATTTTAGAAATTCTGAAATTGCTTGTCTTATATTCCTATTCATCAAACACAAATCAATTACCATCTTCTGTCTCAAAATTGTTTGAAGAGTTTTTGTTAATATAATTTTTGATCTGCAATGCTACCATCTATCCCATAATAACAGTTTGGGTGTATCAAATTCATTCTGTTATATTGTACCACCAAAATTGTTATAATAAAGGAAGCTAGCAAATATACTTGATAAAATTAGAATTGGAAATAACATTTCGCGTTCAACGTTTTATGTAAGCATTAGTTTGTTTGGATTAAGCAGTTACATTAGGGCGGGTTGGTACACTAATTGTCAGAGTTTCTGACATGTGCTACGCAACACTTGAACACAAACCATTCAAATTTAACGGTTCATTTCAACAATGCTGGTGTGTTTGTGTTGTGGTGCAGTGTGTGGTGTTTGTTATGTGCTTGATTTGTGGTGTTTGTGATCTGTGGTATGTGGTGTGTGGTGCGCGGTGCGCGGTGCGCGGTGCGCGATGTGAGGTGTGCGGTGTGTGGTGTGCAGTGTGTGATGTTTGATGTGTGGTGTGTGGTATACGGCGTGTGGTGTGTTGGTGTGTTAGTTTTTTGAAATATTTGGTTGTAGTTTTTTGAAAATTTCGTGAAACTGGAATGAATACTATATAATTTTCAGGTATAAGGTTATATTATTTCAATTTTCCTGAACAACCCAAAACTAAAACTTCACTATTATAGTTATGCATCATCAGTCTTTTTGCTAAATTGTCTGTAACATGGCTTGTATTGCTTCAAACGTAATTAAAATTCACAAAACACCTTCGACTACAGCTTTTTGAATGAAGTGGACACGCAAGCTGTTTGCAACTATTTATCAACCCATTTGCCGGTTTGTACAATTTCCATGTTTACCTTTATGTCAAGGTCACTTTTTTCAGGTGTTTCATCTTCTCGTGTTTACCTTTCCTCATGTTTAATTTATCTTACATTTTCTAACCTTCATGTTTTAAGTTTAAAATTGCCAGTTTAAGTTGAGAGTGATAGGGTCTAGTTGTCAATTAGTTCTTCTTCAGTCATGCTATTTATTCTAAATAACATTTCTGTCTGCTGTGTTGAGCTTATCTTTTTTTTTCTAGACAGACAATTGAAAGCTCATTTTAGTCTTTGGTTAACAATTTCCAAAGCTTAGTAAAACCTGCATGTATGTTGACTTATCAAACAATTTTAACTTTTTACTATGTTCACTTCACTACCATGTTCACATACCATCAATGTTCCCTTTACCATCTTGTTCATTTTTCCAGGTGTTTAATTTTTCTTTTGCTTTTTTTCTCATGCCTGCTTTTCCTCGTGTTTACTTCTGCATGTCTTTTCACCCTAACACTTAATGTCCCATTTTTTATGTCCACCCTTAATATACATAATATATAGATGTATCTACATAAGTCGATTCACTTTGAATGGCCTAATATTACTAAACGAGCACAAGTAAAACATTTTTGTTGTGACCGCAATTCAGAGGTTTTTTACAAAGTTAAAAAGATTTGCAGCTTCAACAAACAAAACTTGTATAGCCAGTATCAAGTGTATGAGTACTAATAAACTGAATGTCAGCTTTATTTATTCTTTTTCACGCTATTACAATTTCCCCTATATTCAACGTTTTTGAGTTGTTCTTCGTTATGTCCCTTTTTGTAACTTTTTAGATGCTTTGTTGTATTTGTTTTCATGAACCATTGCATCTCTCCAATAAAGTGCTTTTTTGTTAGGTAATAATTTGCAAAGATAATTGCCTAAAGAATTTTTGAACCCGAAAACGTTTCAAGATCAATTTTTATAAAGATGGTTAATTTGATTGGAGTGAAACAACATAAGGTCGTTCTGTCTATTATACTACAAATCACTCATATTTGACAGCTGAAAAGGGTGATTTACGAATAACTAAATAATCCACATGCTAGTATCTTGGTAGTCTCGTGTGCTGTGAGCAATCATGGGGTATGCCAATTAAACCTAGAAACTAGGCACAGGTACAGTCACTTCAAAACTGAGCAATAGATCTAAATGGAACACATTTTAGAATGCTGGCCTACCACACTGAATGTGGCAAGTTTGAATCTTGCTCATATCGACATTTTATCTGAAACTAAAACTGTGAATAAAAAAAATGACCGACCAAAAAACACATGTTATGGTAGTAGCTATTTGAAACCTCACAGCTGGATTGCGGTGTGGTGTGGCAGTGTTCAGAAATTAGCATTCACGCGGCTTTGTAAACAATGCTGTTTTTAAGTAACAGGGTAAACTAATTAAATTAAATCTTACGGTGTAACAAATCTTCTTATTACATCTTAAAGTGTATCTTATGGTGTAATCAATCGTAAATCTCACTGTTTCAAACCAGGGACTTTGCTTGCATTTCTTATCAATTGGAAATATCTTAATTGACTTCCATCATTGTTTTAACAGTTTTAGTAGCACAATATTACAAAATAATGTTGTGATTCATTTGTTGGTATGTAATGGATGCTAGCGTGGTAGATAAAATACTATGTATAGTTTTTGAACAAGAAATGAACATCTAAACTCTTTTAATATTAAAGATACGTACTCAAAATCATACACTTTCTATTGACTAGAAACTACATTAAAAGATTTTAAGTGTCGTTGCATGGAAAAAAATTGAAAATATATTTTCTTTTTAAAAAAATTGAATAAATTTAAGCAAAATCATCTGGTGCTGTTTTTTTCACAGTTTATTCCTATCTAATTACTGAAGAGCTGGACACAGAAAAAACTGGTATAAATATTCATACTTTGTCAGTCGAATGTGTCATGAGCGATCATCAAGTGTGTCAATACAGCATGGACCCTCAACATGCATACAGCTACTGTCAAAGCAACCAAAAAGTTAACGTTAGATGCCCATGATAAATGACTAAACAAAGGTGAACACTGAGGTCTGGGGTTTCAAACTAGGTGAGAGCATGAGTAATTGTTCTCAGAGGTAGATAAAAAACTTCAGTAGAAAGTATCCTATTGGATTTTCCTTCTTTGAAGTAAAATTAGCATCAAAGATTATCTGCCAAGCAACAAAACCTTTTGAAGATTTTTATAAAAATAAGATTGATGAGTGCCCTGTGATTATCTTGTCAAACTAGAAAAATTGCAGTTTATCAAAGAGTATTTCCTGATTGTTACAATCAGAAGCTTCACTGCACTCTAAAAAAATTGAGCAAAGCTCTATATTTTAGGTTTAGGAACGAAACAGTCAGAAGTGTGGTTATGTACAGAATCGGTATAATGGAGGATCTTTCCAAAACCTAACTGAGCAATATGTAAAATGTCATTTTTAGACCAATGAGGACAGATATGAATATTAATGAGTTGTTTTATAGCTTTAGATAAAATAGGAAATACTGAGATAGGGAATTTGATAGGTTACCTCTATCATCTCTTTTGAACAAAGGTGTAGCCAATGCATGCTGATTAGAATCAGTCAACAATAAGTACTCTGCTAAACATTTCAGCGACAACAGAACAGGGATGATGAATGCAAGACTTGCTCTTAGCATCCCCAAAGAAATACTTCCCAAACCTGCTTTTGAATATAACTCAGATTTTTTACCTTATCAAGAAGAGTAAATTTTAGAGACTCATTTGATGTAGTCTGAAGACCAAAAATTTTAGAAAACAAATACAAATCAGATGGTTTTAAAATTAAACTCGAAAGTTAACTTTCAAATTCACCCAAGTGATTTACTCATTCAAGTACTTAGCATCATTAACCAATAACTTCCTAAAATAGTTTAGGAAGTTATTAAAACTTAGCTTCCTGCTGGTCTGGAGCTTTCCTTTTATATTTTATCTGTGGTGCCTCCATACTCATCTGTCAGCCATCTTCTTATCATCACTGCTTTTTATACGTCAACAATCATAATAAAGCCTAGTGTTTTATTAATCTGCAGTACTATGTTAGTATTATTTATTCACTTTTAATATAATCTAAAGCCTAGTGTTAAATTGTTTGTAAAACATATTGATTAAAAAATTAAATTAAAAATTGCTTTGCTAAAAGATATTTGTAATATTGCAGAAACTATCGATAGCAATCACTAAGTATAATTAACTATCTAAAAAAGATATTGCTATACTAGAAATTCCCCTGTCATACAGCCCACAACCAAAGTGATAATGAGAAAAGAAAGACTACTGCCGGTTGAGAAATGCAATATTAGCAGTCAAATGGCACTGCACTGCAATAGGATGACTGCAATGGTAGCTATAATGGTAGCTGTAATGTACTGGGTGTTATTGTGTACAACAAACAGCAATAATAAAAGGAAAATATGATATGTTTATATCTCTCCCGTACAATAGGAGAAATGCAATATTAGAAGTGAATTGGCCAGCTGCTGTTTAATATACACAGGATGGAGGGCTGTATACCATTGGTCATAGCAACCAATATCAAGAAGCTGTGATATTTATCTAGTTTTCTGTATTTATATTTAAAAATTATGCTGAATTTAAAAAACTAAACAGGTTTTAGCTGGTTGTCATAGAAATAGATGTATATCTATATGCAAATGTAGGCCTATTACTTAATTTTTGAGATGTTAAAAACGGCTTGGCAGTACCGCGATATTGGGCACAGTTACAGTATCATCAACAAAATCTTTAGAAAAATAATAACAGTAACATATGCACACCATCGGTCACTATATACTTCGATCTTGTAAATTCGAATGATTATTCTTATAACTAAATCTTATAATAATCTTATAAAATTGAATAATTATTCTTATGGTTAAATATTGTAATAATTTTATAAGAATCGTTAGAAAAATACCATCATCATTTTCCTTACTTTCACTGCATTGGACATCAGTTGAAATACCGAAGTACCCATTATACATAAGTGTCCAAAATGTCAGTGTCTAGTAGAATTGGCAAAAAAGAAACAATTACTTTTTAGTACTTCTACGTTAATTACAGAAACCTTCGGCAATTGGACAATGCCATAGACTAGTGAAATGTGCATGTGTTTTTCGTAAAATGCGCACGACTTAATGGTTCTACTCTCTGTCGCACAGCCTTATCAGCGCTTTGTTGGCCGGTTTTCATTTTGATTAAAAAAGGCTTGTCAATTTTTTTGTGAGTTTAGACCAAATTAACCTGTCTATTTATGTATAATCCGATCAGATAGGTTAGTTTTAGGATACTGCACCAACTTTTCAAAGAGTTGGTAACATATTTAAATATGTTTTTATGTGTTTTGTATCATTATTATACTTAAACGACTCTACACAAAAAGGTTTAAATTTTTTGATAGGATTTGGGTACAAGGGTTTGGTAATGGCCAGTGACAGATAATTTTTTGGGGAAATGTGTGCGCATATGAATTTATCATAAAGCTCCCAAACAATTGCTTTGCTCATGTTTGATCGTGGGAAATTCATTGTTAGCTTTAAGCCAAATGAGCGCGACAAGAACTCTTTGACAACGAATTGTAAAGAGATTGGCTGACAAGACAGGTTGGTCAACGCGCCGACGAAGGACAATGATGTCAACTTGTTGTAGTTGGCGGGGTAAAGTTATAACAAAGTCATTTAAATTCTGAGGGAAATTGATGACATGACCTCTGAACTAAAATTGGCCACCACGCGGAAGACGGAATATTGACATTGTAGGATTAACCTGAGCAATGAGTAACTGTTCTATAAGTGTAAGAGAAGATAACAATTCAACAGATGGACCTGGATCCATATTGTTGGCTGCACTGAATTTATTAACAGCGTCAGGTTTAACTTGTTGGCACATATGACATTTTTGTATTTGAGCATTGCGTGTAATGAAATGTTTCTCATATTACATCAAGTACATGTGAGCTGTGATATGTTGTTGTCAAGTCTGCCTAGAAAGTTGTCACACAGTTCTTGAAAATAAGGACCATATAAAGATTGAAAATGAGGAATGTGATGGAGGGGGAAGCATTGGGAGGAACATTATTGTTTTGTGCATTATCTGGTGCAATATTTTCATGGTCAACGATGAAAAAAAAACTAAGATTTTTAAATGACTCTAGACAAAACAATTAAATTTGTTGATAAGATTTCAGTACAAGAGTTTGGTCACGGCCGTTAACAAATAGTTTTTCGGGATTTGTGTGCACATATGCATTTATCATGAATCTCCCAAACAATCGCTTAGCTCGTGTTTGGTCATGGGAAAAGGCATTTATAAAGCAGTGCTGATAAGAAGATGACTGACAGACGAGAAGGAGACATCACAGATAAAATATAGATGGAAAGCTACAGAATAGCAGAAGGTTTTTAAAGTATTTTAAAGATATTTTTTAAAGATGCTGAAAGCAACTCTTCCATTCATTGTCCCTGTTTTGTTGTCGGTGAAATCGTTAACAGAATATTTAGTGATGACTGATTCTAATCAGCATGCACTGGCTACACCTTTGTTCAAAAGAGGGAATACAGTAACCCATCAAAGACCCTATCTCAGTACTTTCATTTGCACTTACATGTATGTTATTTCATCTAAAGCTATAAAAAAGCACGTTAATATTCACATCTGTCCTCATTGGTCTAAAGGTGGCATTTTACATGTTTCCTAAAAAGTTTCGGAAAAATCCTCTGTTATACAGATGCTATAAATAACCATATTTCTGACTGTTTGGACCCTAAACCAAAAATAGAGAGCTTTGCCCAATTTTTTCAGAATGCAGCAAAGCTTCTGACTGTATCGGTCAGAAAAAACTCTTTGATGAACAACAATTTTCTTGTTTTACAAAAAAATTACAGGGCTCACATCATTTTTATTTTATAAAAATCTTCATTAGGCTGTTTTGGTTGGCAAATAATCTTTGATGCTAATTTTATTTCAAAGAAAGAAAGGCTAGTAGGAAAGTTTCTACAAAGGTTTTCCAGCTACTTCTGAGAACAAGTACTATTGATCTCACCTAGTTTTGAACTCCAGATCTCAGTGATTACCTTTCTTTAATAATTTTTCATGGTTGATTTCGTTCATGTTTGGTTGCTTTGATACGGTTGACCTGACATGCTGTATATTTTAATATAATAAGCAGTGTTCATTAATTGTATGTCAAGCTCCCCAGCCATGATTACAATTGAAGATAAAAAAACTGTTCAATGCGCGATTGAACTAAGAGTGTTCAGTGTGGTTGACCTACATGCAACCACCAGTACCATACAAATGAGTGCTCATGTTTAGAAGTAGATGTACGCATGTTTGGGGTCCATGCTGTGTTGATGCATATGATAGTTGCTCATGACACATTAAACCAAACAAATATTAATATATGTACCAGTTAGCTCTATGTCCCACCTTTCAGTAATTGGATAGGAATAATTTGTGGAGAAAAAGGCACCCGATAGTTTTGCTCAAATTTACGTAAGTTTCTTTGAAAATAAAACATATTAAAGATATATAAATATATTTGTTATATTAGAAGTGTTATGAATAGAAGTGATCAAGTGTAAGATCCAGTCATGTGAAATCAGCACACAAGATTCTTAAAGGCTTGACCTTGACTTAAGTGAAAGCTGTAACTTTGACTCCAAGCTGAATCGTTTAGATAGGATTATCTAACATGCGCCTCTCTTGGAGGATAGGGGAAACAGTTTGCAAGTAACACCTAAGCTCAGACAGGTATTATGGAAGCAGTTATCTTAATATTTACAAAAGCTGAATCAAGCACAATCATAGAAGAAGGAAGCCAAAGCAACGTCACTAAAAGAGCTCCAAGAGAAATCAGCGATTGGCATTAGATTAATTTATTGCAAGCAGAGCATCAAGGAGCAAGTAAATAGCAAGGCATACATACCCATTAATTAGCTAAAATTCATAAGCAGGTGATATAGCCTACATATATATACCTTTAGCTGATTTTTAAGTTTCAATAGTACGACTATTACTTGCAGTATATCAGTAGTTTAAGTACGACCAAAACCATTTGCAGTCAAGTCTATCAATGGCATTTACTAGCGTTTTTATCTTACAGTCAACCATTCCCTGAATTATACTTTTCACTATCCTTAATTTCAACATCAGTATCATTTTCAACAAAACTCTCATGCTCCTTAACAATTTCTGACACTCTATCAGATTCTTGAACGAGCAATTCCCCATTGACATACCAGGCTAGGCTGTAACGTTTTGTGTCGCTCTTAAAACATCACTTCCAACTTCACCTCTTTCTGCCTCAGCCAAGCTTTAATATCACTTGTTTTGACCAAAGCCTCAGCTCCACTTGCCTCGGTTCAAGCCCCAGCCCCATTTGCCTTGGCTGAAACCGTAGCACCAGAAACCAATTTGGCTGAAGCCTCAGCAGCAAGATCATTATACAATGTAACTGCAGGCGGCAATACATTGTTCCGAGGAGGAACAGGGGTTGTGCTGTGCGAACCCTTTCTGGAACCGCTGGAATCTTTTACAGACAGTGCTGCAGACAAATGTGATCTCTGAAAGCGGGCTCTCATGTGAAGTAACTCAAATACAGACTTTTGAATAGCTTGTGACAGCTAGAACTCATACCCATAACGCAGTTTCTCCTCACTAATGGGCTGTATTTTTCTTTCATACAGAAGCTTAGCTTCTATACATTTTTCAAAATCGCAGTTTTATATTCTTATGAGCTTTATTCTCAGGTGGCTCTCTACTAATAAGGTTTGACAAAAAATCATTTGCTACACTCATCAGAGAGACTGTAGGCTGTGTTGGCCTACTACTACAAGCGACTGTTGCTGCATAACCTTTAACTTTAGCATCAAGTTCACTGGTACTGGTATCTTGATTTTTTTTTCATTGCCGGACCATATGGCTCTTCCTTTATCACATATCGTGATCTCACAACCTAATTCATGGCAAAAGCCACACTTAAGAATTTTACAGTCTCTAACAAAATGACCATAAGTTTGTATCTGTTACAAGTAAACCCGGGACATTCTCTAGCTACATCATCGCGGTTGCACCTGCAGATAATACATTACAGTTTACCAATTTTACCAAAACCTTTAACAGCATTACCAGCATCACTCTTTCTAGTTCCCTTATTAACGTCCCCAGACAACTCGACAACCCGACAAGAATTGTGCGAGGTACATACAAAAATTTAGGTTCAACCCCAGATTTCAATTCAACCTTTAAAATTCCAGGCATTGTGCCAAAACCAGTAATAACAGAAGATAAATTATCGATTGGGTCAAAACCCTTCAAAAGTTAAAGCAATAATAACAGCTAACAAGTTAAGGCTACATATCTGTGGTAAGCTTAACAAGTTTGTTTTAGAACCTTTGACAGCATATACTGGAGTTTCTATATATCTATAAGTGCTTTAAACATTAACATTACAAATTCCTAAGACATTGAGCTTATTGCCATCTGTTTTCAAAAAACACCTTTCAGGTTTCTTTAATTTTCACTTTAACAATTTGCTAGATTTTTCTGCAAAAAACAGAAACTTTGACAGCAGTATAAAAAGTGATATCTATATCCACACTATTCACATTCATAGTTTAAAATATGCTATTTCCATTGCCATATGGTCATTGATTATCTTTTGTGAACCGCACTCTATGAGGACTTTTACTGTTATCCCCATAACTTCTACAACTGTATCTACATGGACTGTGCTAACATCTATCAGAGCTCCCATTAGTACCACTACAGTAACCCTGTCTCTGTGAATTAAATTGCCTTCTTTCAGAACAGTCTTTAGAAGTGTGTCCTTGTACATTACCTTTAAAACAGTGAGCATCTAGACAATTTATTACCTGATGACATTCTAACTTACAGCGGTAACAATTTCTACTATCTAGAACAGGTGAATTGTAACGCGTGTAAAACCTTATGCTAGGTGACCTGTGGCTGTCATTAATCCTTTTATTGCCATTGCTAGAATCACCAGTTTTGGAACGATAATGATAATAACTATTGCGTTTATCTCTACTATACCTGTTAAGATATTTAATCCTATTCCCATCAGAACTATTGCTCTTGACTATAGATCTGCCAGAATTTTTAAATCTAGAAACAGAGCAGTAATCATATGTACTATGGAATCTACTATGACCTTACTGTTGCAAGCCATAACTAGAGGACCCCTTATGTTGTCTTGCTGAGACATAATAAGCACCGGCTTCATTGCCAGCACTCTTACCGGGACTAGAACCGTAAGCATATTATTTATTTATTATCAGCATCTATTTTTGAGACACTACTAGTAGCATTAAAACAATCAGCTTTTACTTCAATTAACTGACTTTCAAGCTTTTTCGCCAAACTTCTAGCTTTTAATTTAAAAGCTAATCTTTCCAAGACAAAGTTCTTTCTTGTAACAACTGCATACAAGTTGAAAAATATCTAAGGCCATTATCAGCTAAAGCTACTGAAAAACGTTCACGTAAATCTTCACCTTCTCCAAAACCCATAGTCCTGCTCAGTTTTTCAGATCTTAGCAAGTAATCTACATCTCTTTCACTCATAGCTTTGGTTACAGTAACAAATTTCATTGTTCCAGCATAAATGCTTTTTTCACGCTCAAAACAATCTTGCAACAATTTTCAAGCATCTCCATAAGCATTTTTGCCATCAGAAACAATGTCAAATTTTAGGGTCTGCAATAATTCAATACCCTCACTGCCTATGGCACCCAATAACGCTAACAGTTTACTTCTACCACGGAACTTATCGACTTGCCGACTAAAAACAGTTTCTTTACCTAGGCACAAAGAGGTCAATTCAACAGCAACTTTAAACTGCAATAGCCATGACTTAAACCATTGAGTCAAATCAGCAGCAGAACCTTAGGTGAGCCATAATACTACCCTATGCGCCATTTATATTTGTTGCTCAGTTTTAAAATAACTGTGCTTGTGTTTTGTTTCTATTTTTTATCAGGAAACTTAATGATTGCATACAGCGCACTAGATAGCCAGGATATTACCATGTAGATTAATTTCGCGTGTATCACCCTTCTCGATAATCAGATAGGATTAATCTGGGGTAACATGGATTCAAAGACCATATGTTGTTTCACTCCAATCAAATTAGCTTTCTTCACAAACAATGATCTTAAACTTTTTTTCAGATTCAGAAAAACTTGAAGTAATAATATTATGTTTGTAAATTCTTAGCCAAAAGCCCTTTATTGGAGAGATGCAATGTGCCAAAAAACTAATACAACAAAGCATCAAACAAGGTTTAAAAAATTACATAAAGAAGAACAACTGAAAAACTTGGAAGATAGAAAAAGGTGCAATAGTGTGAGAAAGAATAGTGCGGCTAATGTTCAATTTATTAATTTACATACATTTGATATTGGCTAAATAAAATTCATTTGTTAAAACTGCCAATCTTTTTAACTTGACAGAAAATCTCTGAATGGCTGCTGCAACAAAAAAGTATTACTTTAGCCTGCTTAGTAGTATTAGACAATTGAAACAAAATTAACTTATCTAGATATATCTGTATGTCATGCATATTGAAAATGGACACAAATATGGGAAGGTAGGTATTATGGTGAATAGATATGCAAAAAAGCAAACACGAAGAAAAGCAGGCATAGGAAAAAAGCATGAGAGAAAGGAAAGGCATAAGAAAATAAACAAGATGGTAAACTGAACATTGCTGAGAAGCAAACATGGTAGCAAGGTGAACATAACAAAAAGTTAAAATTGTGCTACAAGTGAACATACATGTAGGTTTTTCTAAGCTCTAGAAATAGACAACCAAAAACTAAAATGAGGTTTCAATTGTCGGTGTTGAAAAGGAAAGACCAGCTCAGCAAAAATCAGTCGACAGAAAATGTTAGTTAGAATAAATAGAATGACTAAAGAAGAACAAATAAACAACTAGACCCTATCACGCTCAACTCCAAAATGCAACTTGAAAGCGCAAAAACATGAGGATAAGGAAACATAACAAAAGTTAAACATGAGAAAGTGAAGTACTGGAAAAAGTGAGCTTGACAGAGAGGTAAACATGGTAAATGTACAAAAAGCAAATGAGCTGATAAATAACTGCAGACAGCTTGCGCGTTCACTTCATTCAAAATTTTTGTCGAAGGTGTTTTGTGAACTTTTAATTATGTTTAAATGCAATACCAGTCATGCTACAGTCAATTTATCAAACATAAAGATGCATAGGTCCTATAGTTTTGTGCTTTGCAGAAAATTTGAAATAATATATTATTTTACATGAACGTTATATAGTACTCCTTTTTGTTTCAGAGAAGATTAAAAAAAGCAACTTAAGGCTTTCAAAAGCTATCACACCACACACCATGCACCACACAATAAACGCAACACACCATGCATAACATACACACCACACATTATGCAACACATACCACACATTACACATCCCAAACCACGCACCACACTACACACCATGCACCAAGCCCAACACACTACCTCTGAAACAATCCACCACGCATTACACACTACACATTAAAACACAATACACTATACTACATCGCACCACACTCAGCAGTATTAATGCATTTACCCTTTGAACTCAAATGGCCGGTTTTCAAGCATTGCATAGCATGTTTTAAAAACTCTGATAGTCAGTGCACCCACCCAAATCTATGCAACAGCTTAACCCAATCAAATGAATGCTTACATAAAATGTTGGACTTAAAATAATGTTTCTAATTCTACGTTTATGTAGTATCTTTACTAGATTGCTTTATTATAAAAAAATAATAGGACAAAAATAAAAGTAAAATGTTTAATACGACCAAATTATTGTTTTGTCATATATGATAGCATCGCAGATCAAAAATGATATTAAGTATAACTTTCTAAATGGTTTTCAATCAAAACATGGTAATTGATATGTGCTTGGTAAATACAAATATATGGCAAACATTTTCAAAATTCACAAAGTCATAAAAATTTTAATGGTTTTATCTCATAAAAATGAGCAACAAATATTTTTCTATTTTTTGTCATATGAAGCGTTTTATTAAAGTTGTTGCTCAGTGTCTTTATTAAATATAATCTGATTTGGAGAACATTTGAATATGTTAAATAAAAGTTTCCAGATGTTCCACTTTGTTTTATATTGCTTGGAGATACTGACACACATTGCCTAGGACAGCCCGGGTTCTTTGGGTTAAGGTATAGACTAGCCGAATCCATAAGAATTATGGTTATGTGTTTGTTGTTCACATGCAGCTATTGTACTTCATCCCAAGCAATCGCAAGTGCATTCTAGTCTTAGACTGAGCATCAACCCTTATTATGCTGTGATGCAAATATGTAACTCACAGCCTAAGCCACAAGTTTTCTACCAAAACTTACGTTTTGACTTACTAGTTTTTTTGAATGCATTTCTCGATCCTCATCTATTATTGGAAAAGTTTTGAGATTTTTCCAACTTTGTCTCAACACATGACATAAAGTTGCTTTAATGTTACAATGACTTTACTTTAATAAAAGCTGCATATCTCACCAATATATAGCAGACAACTTCTACTAACTTTTATCTCCAATGATATTTTCAAAATACCTTAGTGAGAGGTAGAACACTCAAGCATGAAGTATTTGAACTAGTGAACACGATGAGAGTTATTTGTAATTTTGTTGTATGATAAGCATAGTAGCATAGCACATGGAGTTGCACATTGCACTGCTGACAGAGATATCGTGTTCGCTTGCGGTCTGCAGCCGTTGAGTATACGCGCCTTTCACGTTAATGGTTAGCCTGCTTCTCAGATGCTGGTATGCATGTCAGCTTGTGGTGTTTGATGAGCCTAGATGAACGTGACGCTGGATCATGTACTGGAGCTCGGTCACGACACAGAGTAGCACCCGTTGTGGTCTCAGAGCAGTGTTAGCAGCGGCAGCAGTGAATCTGCGAGAGCGATGCGTATGGATCTGTTTTACCAACTGATTGGTGAGCCATCTCAGATCACAACGCAGGTATGCTGTCTTGTACAGTATGCTGGCATTCAGGATGCTCACTTCACACAGATAAAAAATAAATTTCACAGTCCACTTCAATGTGCCTCGGAATAAAGGGTAAATATATGACCCCGGCCGTCAGAATGTACAATTGTGCGGTAATTGCAGTGTTCACTATAGCGCGCTAAGCGCGCTTTACGCTATTATATGACTCACCGTCATGACTACGCTATGACTCACAATATGACTAACCGTCACTATTTTAGTAAACAGGGGTTATAGTTGTCATACTTTGTAATATACAATGCAAGATGTTGGTGATGATAGAGGTAACAAGTACAGAGCCTTGTCGTTTATTGATCGCTAGCGTAAGCACAATGCCGATGTCCGTGGTGCGCATGCACAGCCGGACATTACATAACATCATCTTTTTTCCCAATACCAATAATAGATCAAAACACAAAGCAAAAAGCAAAAAGGTATATAACTTGGAATATCATAACTGAAAAGCCTAACTACTGTGTTTCTACACGCTAAAGCCTCCCTATGGTGAGTGACTAGTCTACAAATTGGGCCTTTATATTGCACCATGCAAGAGTAAAAGTAGATGAAAATCAGTATTAACCAAACACTGAAAATGAATTATACGCTTCAAAACAACAGTGAAGCTTAAAAGAAATACCTATAGCTGGGTAACCTTGCATGGGCTAGTAGACACAGAGCTTCACATTTCATAGTCTGAAAACCTTACTGGCAGCCTAACCCGCCTGCCACTGCTAGTAGTTAGCTCCAAGCCTACCCTGCCCGGTGAGGCCCCACTAACAACAGGGTCCTCTCGTGGTGTTATATTTCCAGAGTGTACTGAATCAGTAGATTCAACTGTAGGCGTACTTAATGGAACCCGATGTACCTGAAGGCTTCCCTGTGGATTAACTACCTGACTTGACCGGACATGCATTCTATTTCGCCTAAAGGTATTACCACTAGATGTACTGGTTATATATGACCTAGCACTGTCTACACCCTGAACCGTACCTGGTATCCATTTCTCTCTTGCTGGCTTAAAATGGCAAGTTTGACCAACTTCTAAAGGTGACTTTTCAGCACCACTTTTCCGATCAAAAGAATATTTCTGCTTAGATTGCCTATCTCCTAATCGCACCCTTATGCCTCGATGTCATAGCCATTGACCAGGTACTGTGTAGATGCAACGGGGATATCGTCCCGTAACACTCTACTTTGAAGGAGTTTAGATGAAAATGGCAAGTTTTGATCCACAGGAGTGTTTCTCAATAACAGCAGAGCCTTCCGCCAGTCCTTGCCTTCCGCATCACGCTTTTGAATCATGGCTTTAACTGTCCCTACCCAGCGCTCAACCTGACCATTTCCGGCAGGGTGTAAATGAGAGCTAGTGTGGTGCTCTCTTGTCCATTCTTTACAGAATGTAGGAAACTCGTTACACCGAAACTGGAGACCATTATCTGAGATTACCACCTCAGGACATCCGAAGTCTGAAAAGACTTCCCTTAGACTACTGATCACCTGAGAAGCAACAGTAGAATGTTGGAGGCATTTAACCACTGGAAATTTACTCAGGTAGTCTACAACTAAAAGGTAATCATCGCCACCAACAGTAAACAAATCAGCACCTACTACTTGGAACGGATACTGAGGCACTGGAGTAGATATCAATGGTTCCTCAGCCTCTGCTCTATCAAACTCCCTGCATTGTTCGCAAGACAGACACTTTTCTTCTATTCTTCGTCTAATCCCTGGCCAAAACACTGATGTCTGAGCTTTTTGCAATGTTTTGCTTACTCCTTGGTGAGCCAGATGTAGTTCTCTAAGAACCTCATGTCGCAGAATGTTTGGTATCACTAACCGAGACCCATAAAAAACTACTCCATCAACTACCGTGAGCAAGTTTTTAAGACTCCAATAGGCCAGTGCTCTACCAGCACAGCTTTGCCGCTCTGTAGGCCATTCTTTATTAACATAGCTCATAACCATCGCCAACTCCTCATCCTGAGCAATGGCTCTTTGATATTTAGCCAAAACTTCCTCTGAGCGTATCACCACAGAACATATCTGCACCATTGGATCAATATCCAGCTCGGTATTTTCTTTCCCATCGGGGGGACAACTCCTTGATAGAATGTCGGCTAAAATCATTTCTTTACCAGGCTTAAAGGTTAACCGCATGTCAATAGGATAAGTCAAAAGTTCATGTTTTATCTTTGCTAGCCTGGGAGTCAGATCTCCGACATCTTTCTGTAACAACCCCAAAAGGCTTCTATGATCTGTCTCAATCTTGATCGGACCCCTTCCCCATATGTAGTATTTGAACCTCTGACAGGCAAATACAATGGCCATAAGCTCCTTCTCAATTTGAGAATAGTTTTGCTGTGACGCCGTCAAAGACTTGGCAGCAAATTCGACGGGTCTGCCCTCTTGAAGTAACACTGCCCCTAGACTGTGAGCACTGGCATCGGATGAAAGAGTGATCGGTTTGTCAGGGTCAAAGTATGCCAAAACAGGTGATTGCAGAATAGACTTCTTGATACTCTCAAAAGCATCAATCTGTTGCTTCTCCCATTGAAACTAGACATCCTTTCTACACACTTGTCAAAGTGGCACAGTTAGCTGAGAGAGATTCTCAATAAACTTGGACAAATAAGCGACAAAACCCAAGTAGCTCTCTAGTTCCTTTCTGTTCTGAGAAACCATCATATCCTCAATAGCTTTCAGCTTACCCTGCTGTGGCTTGAGACCTTGGGCTGTCAACAAGTGACCCAAAAATTCTACCTGCTCTTTACCCACCACACATTTATCTTTGTTGAGGGTTATGCCTGCGCTTTTCAGTTTGGCCAACACCTGCTCTAGCCTACTATTATGTTCACTAAGTGTACTGCCATGAACCAAAATATCGTCAATGAATACCTCTACTCCGGGCACTCCTGCCAATGCCTCCATCATTAACTGGTGGAACAGTTCCGGAGCTACACTGATGCCCATAGGCAGTCTTAAGTACCTATACTTTCCATACGGAGTGAGGAAACCCAACAGCTTTGATGATTTAACATCCAATGGCACCTGATGAAACCCTTGCTTGGCATCCAAAGTACTAAAGAAACGTGACCCCGATATGCGGGAAAATATTTCCCCATTGGTTGGTATCATGCATTGAGACCTGATTAGTTGTGAATTGAGATGTTGAGGATTGAGGCAAACTCTAATTGCTCCATTAGGCTTGTTCACAATAACTATAGGTGACAACCATTCTGCAGGCTCTCTATCCTTACAAATAATGCCACTTTGTTCTAGGCTGTCTAGCTCTTGTTCGAGTTTTGTTCTAACACTATACGGAATGTGTTTAGTAGGCAATGCTTTAGGAAGCGCATCTGGTTTCAGTTGGAGAGATACTGTTTGTTTGTATTTACCCAATCCCTGAAAAACCTCCCCATATTTACCAAGTATACTTGTTATGCTAGGGTCCTGTGTTACCTCAGACACAATGCCAGGCAATAAACCCAAATCCCTGCTAGTGGATAGACTCAATCGAGTAACAGCTGACTGATCAATTACATAGAACTGGGCTACTGTATCATTTGATTTGTGCTCACCCTCCAATGCTAACGAGATGGGCAATTCTACTTTACCAATGACCGGTATTTTGTACCTCGAATACCCGGACAGAGTAGCTCCAGAGCGAACTACAGTGTTAACCCCCAGTTTTTTCAGATTCTCGATGGACATTACATTCACTTCTGCTCCAGTGTCTACTTTTGCCTTGTGGGGTAAACTCCAAACAACTAGATCTACTAGCCACTCACAATCTACCTTACTAGAACTATTGACAGGAGAAATACAATTTACTCTAAAACAGTCTTGGCCATCATCAAAACCTTCTCTACTATCTTGTACAGTAATAGCATGTGCTTGATTGCTAATTTGCGTTCTAGCTTTACACACCCTAGCATAATGGTTGAACTTATTACAGATTTTACAGCGCTTTTTATAAGCAGGGCATTGTCCTTTGTTGTGGTCTAACCAACAGAAATTACAGTTTGTTATGTGGTTTGACTTAGCTGCACTGCTTTGAGACTGCCCTTTGTAGTTTCTAGATACTGTACTGCTGCCTTTGCCTTCTGCTTCTGCATGCTGACTACCATGCCCCAGGGATTTTTAGGACAACTGGTTCTTAGAGTAGTGGTTATCTCCAATTGACAGCTGATGAATCGAGAGCTCTGCTACAGCCATAGCGGCTCCATCAATCTCACACTTTTGATTTTGCAAGATAACCTCTTTCAAACTCATGGCTGATTTAATGTCCTCCAATGTGACATCAGGTTTTAACTGCAGTTCCCGAGATAAAGCTTTGTCACACATTCCAGCCAATAATCTTGTTTTTATCATGTCTTGTTTAATAGCATCTTCAGTCCAGCTACACTTAGCTGCCAAGTCATATATCTCTCGAATGAACTGTTCATTTGTCTCCTTACTAGTCTGCACTCGCGAACTAAACAAAATTCTGCAGTGTAAAGTATTCTTTTGAAGATTGAAATAATCCTCAAAAGCCTCCATTGTTTTAACATAAATTGTATCTGCAGCATCTGCTGTGCCTGATACGACTCTTTGTGCTCTTATGGTTAACTGATTATGGATAGACTCGGCCTCTTCTCCCATGACATATACCAGAATGTTGACTTGCTGATCTGCACTCTTTTCAGTCAATCTACTAGCTATTCTATACCTTTCAAAGCGTTGTTTCCAAGCTCTCCATGTACTTCTAGCATTAGCAAAGTCCATTCCTTTGGGAGGGTGTATTCCCGCCATTGCCATTTTTTCTTAGTACATCAATTTACCTTATAAGTAGAGTCAGTGCGATTTTTCTCTTCTATTTGGTGATAATTCGTTTACAATATATCCATGATCCTGCCTACGACCCCTTGTCATACTTTGTAATATATAATGCAAGATGTTGGTGATGATAGAGGTAACAAGTACAGAGCCTTGTCATTTATTGGTCGCTAGCATAAGCACAATGCCGATGTCCGTGGTGCGCATGCACAACCGGACATTACATAACAATAGTGGATTCAACCCTGCTCTTTCACATGGCCTTGTTTATTTTTGTGTCTGACCAATCATAAAGCCAGAATTGCCATTAAATTATACCCATATCGGTGGTTGCTATGGAATTTGTCATAACCCAAGATCATAAATATAGGCGTTAATTGCGGGTGCGCGCATGTATGTGGCTATTTCCTGTTTTACTGCCTCAGGCTAGAACAAATTAAAACCATCGCAAAAATTACGGCTAGTTGATGCTAGATGAGTATTTCTACTTAGAATCTGAGTCAGCTGCCTCAGATCATAGTGAAAGCGATAATGAGCATTGCGATAATAGGGCAACCTTAAAAATACAGCTGCTTACGCAATATGTGGCTGCTAACGAAAATGCGAATGAATTAAATCAAATTACAGAGAATAACGATCAGCCTATCACTGCTGATAACATTCCCATTTTAGCTGTTGACATCAAACTAATAAGTGGGTGCAAATGTAGGGAATTATGCGCTAGTTTTATGTCATCTGAACAATTCAGCCTCATTAGAACTGTGTATCAAGGATTACCGAAGGAAACATTGGATATGGTTTTCTTGGGATAAACTGCCACAAGCATAACAAACAAACCCCTCTAATGCGCTACAATAAATCTCTGCAGCGTACTCGTGCTACACCGTGTGAGTGTTAAACTACATAAAAAGAGCTCTAGATTGAATGGTCACTTGATGAGTTGGGTTGATATTTCCACATCCTAATGCCTTCTGTTGTCACTTTTCGTTGACCTTACCACAACCTTCTGTATAGGTGGAAAATTCTGAATACACTTTCAACTCTTTGTTAAGTTGTTGGACTGTCATTATGTGCAGTCATAACAATATAGCTTGATGAGAAGTGCCCAGTTTGAAGCATCCCCTTTTAATGAATATCAAAAAGGACGGTGAGCTTTTAGCCACATATATTATTAACCTTACCATGACCTTTGGGAGGTCAACCATCTATCGAATTGGAATAAAAATGCAACGATCATCTTTTTCAGGGTTTTATTGTGGAACATGCCAGGTTTCATCAATATAGGTTGAGATTAAGTAGTTGGTTGCTATGGCATTTTGATTTGTAAACAAATACCATGATATACAGTTCATGGATCACCAACTTTATCCTGCTTAAACTCAAAACAACAGTTTTAGTTCATCACGAGACCTTCTTTACTAAATCTTGCATAACCTGGGCATAAATAAAAATTTAAAATGCATTAAAATCTTCAGAATTTGCTGATTTTAAATCTTTAAATAACTCAAAAATGTGGTTTTAGCACGATTGTACATTCTAACTGCCTGGGTCACATATGTCAATCTCTGCTCTGATTGGTCCAGAACACTCATGTACTTGTACTCCATAACGGTGTCAGGTTTCAATATATTGTTACCGTCTTTATCCCTCTTTCCTGTCTGCGTCATGTTATTGGTATGTACGGTGTTGCAAGTTTTCACAAGCCTCTTGTCTATCCAGCAGTGGATGAGCGTTTTGTCTGTGCTTACAGAGATGTGCTCTCTTCTTGCGAGGTTCTTAGAAGTCAGTGCAGGTATTAAACTTTGCTCCTGATCAGAATCTGTTAATGAAGCACTCTGTTCAGGTTAAAAATTACTGTCATCGTCTGTGTTTCCAGTGAACATGTCATTTTTATTGTCATTGTCATTCTAAATATTTCTGAGCAGCCCAGATTTGTTGGCGCCTACGAGCGCTATATTGTATGACTACTACTACTAACTACTAGTGGTAGTAGTTATACAATGAATATGAATGTGCTTACACAGAAAAATGATGATGAGTGATGCTAGCCACATTCCCTGTATATTAGCGTATACCATATCCTAATTTGATTGGGCAATGACAATTAGCATGCAGAAACTCTTTTTTGATGGTCCAGGCTATGACAAACTATCACGTTTTAAAAGCCAGTCAAATGGCTTATGGCACAGTAAGGGTTAAAAAACCTTAAAAAACCGATGCTGACTTTTTTCATTATTGCTTTACAATCCTGTTTAGGTTTTTACAGGTTTACAGGTTATGGTCATAATTTTCTTTAACACTCTCTGGCTGCCTTTTTGGCTGTCTTTTTCTTTTGGCCTTACAGATTGCAACAAATTCAGAATATATACTCACGAGGGTGTATTTTTATTTCAAATCAAGAGTTTGCTAATGAGATCTTAAAACTTACATTAAGCATTTTGAATATGCAAGAACTTGGCCAAAGATATCAAGTTATAAAAAAATTGTTCATTTGAATAACATATTTTGAAATATTAGGTACAATTGCAATTAATTAGAAGCTTTCTTTAAAAAAGATGAACCCTTACTGACGTAGGTTGGAACTAGATTATCATGAATGTGCAACGCCTAATTATTTTAGCAAAATCTGAACTGAAGGTGAAATTCAATGACTGATTTAAGTTAATGAATAACCTTCATAGCTCGAGCAAAGTCAAAGATTTATTGACCTTATTAGCAATGATATCAACAGGATCACTTCAAGAGAGTTGATACGTCAAAAGAAATCCTATTGATTTTTTCCCAAGTTTACAAATGATGGATCTGAAATTTAAGGGCCAAACCAGTTCATATGTTTCCATTAATAGGCCTACTATAAAAATGAGGTTGAGGGATATCGGCTGTCAGATGCTTTGAAATACTATGATTGCATATATTTAGAGATGACAACTCATGTTGAGATAGTAACTCCCCTCCACCACTTGTAAGTCTTCATGATGACTTACAAAAACAGTATCATCTGCGTATGCAAAAGTTCTGAGAGTAAATCTGAAAAAAATATTTTTTATTTAAAAAAGATGATTAGAGCCTTAAGAGATTCCACCCACATCTGTTTTTGTATCAACGTTTTTTTGTCACTGAAAACAAATTTCAAAGCCCTTTATCAAAATAGGATCTAAACAACTCCTGAGAAGTGCTTGAAAATTCAGCAGACTAGTTTATCAAGCATTTCGTGTATATTGTGATTTACTCATTGAAAAACTTAAAATGTAATAAAATGCTATTGGTTTTTACCATCTTGCTTGTCTATAACTTTTCTTTTAAATTTTCATTAGTGTTTTCTCCTTACTTCACTAGCATTCATCCCTCTCAGTTCAGTTTTTAAATGTCAATTTTTCTGATCTGTTAGCCAATGTTTGATGTTAATGCAAATATTTTAAATTCCAATTTAACAAAGCTTTACTTCAAATAACCTTTCATTTGTAATTTTTAATTTAAAATTTCAGTTTGAAATATTTAGTTTTTGGTTTATCCTACGACCAAACGAGCGGAACGAATGTTTGAAAGTTTTATAATAAATGCATGTGCACACAACTCACAAAAATTATTCATCACAATGTCGCAAACCCTTATACCAAAATCTCATCCACAAATTTAACTGTTTTTTTGTGGAGTTGTTTAAGTATAATAACGATACAAAACACTTATAATAAACCTATTTAAATGTTACCAAGTCTTTGTAAATTGTCGACATTTTCTTAAAACTTACCCATCTGAATAGATTATACACAAATAGACGGATTAATTTGGCCGAAAATCGTTATTAAAACTTGCTAAGCTTTACTTTTATCAAAATTAAGACCGGCAATTGAAACGCCGAGCAACAGAGAATAGAACCATTAAGTTGTGGGCATTTCACGAAAAATTAACGTGCTCATTTCACCAGTCTGTAACATTGTCAAATTGCCGAAGGTTTCTGTAATTATTGTAGGAGTACTGAAATATAATCGTTTCATTTTTGCCGATTTCAAAGTAACTGACGTTTTAGACACTTTTGAGTACTTGGATATTCTAACTGATGTCCAACGCAGTGAAATTAAAGGAAATGACAATATTTTTTTCTAACAATTCTTATGAGATTGTTACAATATTTAATTATAAGTTTGGATGACTATTGAAGTGTTATAGTCACACTAACAACATCGATTATCAGCAATATGTTACTGTTATTATTTTTTCTAAATAGTTTTGTTAAATAAATTTTTTAAAAATTTATATAAATATCACAACTTCTTGATATTGTTAGCTATGAGGTTTTGAAATATAAACAAAATTGTGCATTGGTTTTCTATTATTACTGTATTACTATATTAATAATATTGGTTATAGTAGAATAATAGTAGAAAAGTTTTACCTGTCACAATTTTGATTGTTGGTGTCTACTAATTTCTTGTCAGCATTTAGTCATCATTTGCCAATTGACCAGTTACTAATCTAGCAACTAATTTGGTTCCTTTAAACAGCTTGTTACGACGCTGTTATTTGATCAATTTTATTAGCATCTTAATTTTTTAACACTTCTTTGGCCATGTGTCAATCTTTCCTTATGTTTATCAGCAAAATAATCAAAGGGTTCACAAAACACGATTACTAACAACTCTATGTTTGGTCTGCAATTTTTGAACTGTTTGCGCATATATTGAGCACACAACTCTAAGAAATGCCTTATTTGCTTACAAATATGATGATTTTCTTCCGAGAAGGAAGCGCATCATTTAATATAGTAGTGAGATAAATAATATTGAAGGCTGATGCTAATAATTGAACAAATCATCACTATTGTAGCAAAGAGGTATAGCAATGTGGTAAAAAGTCTTATAACAATGGGATAAGTCTGGCAGCTGTAGGGTAAAGAATGATAATACTAAAGGTGAACCTATTACTATATGGGGCAAATACAGTATGGGTGTCGAGACACCATGGCATAAATCTAGCAGCTACAGAATTACAAAATTGTATCAATAGGAATAAAAACTGATATTACAGATGTAGTTGCGTCAAAAAAGTCAATTTAATGAAATTAGGACCCATTTCGTGATGTCACAAGCAAGGTATCTGAAACGAACCCGCGAGCGATAAATATGAGGTCGCTTCGTTAGCCAATCATGAGCGCAAAATCTTTATATAGGCCGTAATAAATGTTATCACTCGTAAAAAGCGTTGTTTGTGATCTCGAAGAATCTCATCGTTAGAGAATTCTCAACGTTACTGATTCAACGCGTTTCAACAATTACTAAGTTATACATAGTTTTGTATAGCGACTGCGACTCAGAGTTATTTGAGCAACTTTTAGTAAAAGATTGGAGTAGACAGCCTATGGCTGTTGACAGGCGTCAGCAGCGTTTTGCTGCAGAGGAAGACAGAATGGAGGTAAATTAACTTAGAGTCTTCTATACTTGAGTAAATATAATATTTTTATAGTCATAAATACATTTACTAATTAATAAAATGATAATTCTTTGCTATCTCCAATCATCGTTTCATAGCTTATCTGCCGTTTTACCTAGCTTTAATATTTTTTTCGAATTTTCTTTGGTAAATTAGAGTCATGATTACCAATTATTTTCACTCGTAGGAAGTGGGTAAAATCGATTGATCATTGCAAATCTTTAATTTCCAAAACCAAAGCTTCGAATCGTTGGCTTGGCTTGCTTGTGCCTTTATTAAATGTTTATTCGTTTTTAAAATTACCCTCACAGCCTATTTAACTCCCAATTTGGAAGCTGTCAATAGATACGCTTTAAAATGACATATCTATGAATGACATATATTTATTGCATTTTTTTTACTGATTACAGAATGTTTATGTCGTCCCACCAGCTGAAGAAGCTTTGTCAGTGTGGAAACTGCCATAAAGTGGAAAGAGAGACTTGAATGCGTGCTGCATAAGCCATGATGTTTTGTTTGAGTTTGTTGCAGTAGATGAATTTGTCTTATTGTATCAGCTAATACTATCTGAGTGGCCACGACTTGATGAATATTTTTAATAAAAGTTTTATGCCGAGATGAAAATATTTTTGCTTGTAAAAATTATATAATAAAATAATATTGTTGAAGATAATGCAAAACATGATTTGCAGAATATTGTAGTGAATTGGATATGGTATATGAATGTCCGCAGAACTGGAGAAGGTGAGTTCAAATCCAGTTTGCAGCAGACTTCTCATCCTTAAAACTCTATTCCTGTCTATATTCTTTTCAAAGACGTGGCTTGCTTATTTCACTTCGGAATACTACTAGTAAGAAACTAGTACGTAGACGGTGTAGGCAATGATATACAGCCCTGTCCCAAAGATAGGCGACAGGCATAATGTGGGCGGGGCTTATAAGAGGCTGTATATCGTTAGTACAATGGGTAGCTGCTGATACAAAGACTGCGTTCTACATAGTGACTTGACAGAATTACCGTAGACTGGTAGAATTGGTAGTCGGTACCCAAATGTTAACACAACATTTGGAGAAAGTGAGTAGAACAAATTTTCAATTTTCGTTATTTGAGGCCTTTGAAACATTCATAATAATGTATCTGTAGCAGGATTTAAAATTTTATTTTAGCCAACATGAGCAAATACAAAATAAGATATATGCCAATAAAGCCGCCTAAGACTAGACTTTTATCGCAAATAGCCGATGTGAATACGAGAGATAGAGACAGGTTGCCTAACGCGTGACATCATTTTGGGCAAGTCTGGGCATGTTTTTGTGGCCTGAGCGTTTTTACGGCGATCAGATTTTTTCGGTTTTAATCTTCAAATATCTTGGCAATGCGATCGCGTAACATAACAAACAACATATCAACTGATAGAGAAAAAAAATGATTTTTTTAAAGATTAACTTAAATTTGACGCAACTACATCTTTAATTGGGTCAAATACTACTGCCAATCTTGGTAAATACTCACAACCATAGGGGAAAAGATGGAAGCCCATAACGGTAAAAAATAACGCGAATCTAGATGTATAAATCTCAAAGTTTGTTTGTGTTTTGTTCAGTTCGTCCAGGCATTGCTATTAAAATTCAAAAATGAAGTATCCGTTTTATGCCAGATTTAATCACTGAATCTCCCATATTCCAGACAATTTGCTAAAAAGTTGAACTACATAAGATGGATGGTATTCAGTGGGCGATATAAGTAGTTATTTATGTTAAAATTCGCACAGCATTACATTACGTCACAGTGTCACTAAAGTATGCTCTCACAGCTTTACCTAGTCACTAGTTTGCCAGAATTAGCCATTGAAAATGTGCCAGGCTAGCGGCAAATAGAAGGCGACTACATCACCTGCCATTGTTTTGAAATATGTTTTAACACTTGTCGAATACTAGCAAAATGCTTGGCAATTCGTTGATAGAAAATAAAACTAGAAAACCGTTTTGATTGGATCAGTCAAATAGTATCAGTTAAACTGGATTTTTCAAAGTTTATGGCATTCACAAAAGCAATAAGTTATCATAAATTATGTTGATATGTTTGTATTCCATAATGCAAAAATATATAAATACATCGTAGTTGACAATGTACTAAAAAATAACAGTTCAGATTTAAGTGTTGCTTTCTTTATCAACTCAAATCATAGGTCAAACCTAATACTAATACTATATTTTCTATGCGCTGCTCATCTTTTTTTTTCAATAATATTATTAATACACGCTTAATTAAATACCATTAAATAATAAACAAATAGCATATTTTGTAACAATGAAAATTTCTCAAACTCAATTCAAAAAACTACAATTAATAAGATTCTTGTATGTTTGACTAAATGCAGAAACAAACAGATTTGCTGCAGAATCAAAAATAATAAAAAAATATTTAAAGCAAAAAGTTTTCACCTGCTTTATTTGATTGCATGGAATGTGCTAATGCTATTTGAAGTATCTTCTAAACATTTAATTGTTTACTTATTGCAATATTTTTTATCTAATTTATGCAGCTGGCCTGTTACCCAAAACTTAATAATAAAGTATCAACTTTTGCCTAAGAATAAACAGCTACCAACTACAAACAATGTCACAACTACCAGTCAGGTACTTAAATCATTTACAACAACAATACTTGTATATCCCAAGCAACAATGTGTAATTTAAAAATTGTGTTGTGTAATTTTCATATAACAATAAATGTTGATACGATGTTTAAGAAAGGTTTTACGTAGAATCACCATGTGTCATGTCACTGCGTTTTTGTAATTGTCAGATTTAGTTGTAACTGGCTAAAATGTACCATTTGCATCAAAACCACTGTGTCAAACGAGCAATTATAGGATGTGTAATGTACTGTGAATACACAAACCTTTCGTGTATTCATAGTAGCACTATATGCTGCATAAATATTGGATTTAATCTCATTGATCTAAAACTGTACTAAGGTACTTGTCTGTTTCTCCAATTGCTTGCCAGTTTTCTATTTTTCGATATTTTCCTCCTACATGTAGTTGTCAAATTGATAGCTTTCAAATAAGCTCTGTTGCAGTTATACGCTACTCCCAGGTTTTGTATCAATACACTTTTTATGTTAATAGCCGCAAGTCAACTCTACGCATCTTGTGTAAAATAATTGTGTGCTATGATAAGTGTGAATTTTTTTGGTTTGGGCTAAGTATATCTGACACAACCAGCCGACTAGCTGGCTGGCTGATTTAAGTCAAGTTTCACAAAAAACGGTGTGGCCTGGCCAAGCCCAATTGTGCTGAGAGAGGCTGATGCAGGCTCTACCGACTAAAGAAGAAGTGAACCTAAACTGCGGAGCTGACCAAGATGCAACTTGAGTTGAAGAGTCAGGAGCCTTGACAATGGCTCAAAAACTGGTAATCTTTCACGATACGCTCGTATGAAGTGTTAAAGGCTTGGAGTTCACCCTACAACTAGCTCAACACCAAAATATTGTGCGCAGTCTGTTCGTTGTCTGTCAGAGAGATGATAAGAGACAAACGCATGCTTTGGCTCACTCTTGGATGTACAGAACAACCAGTTTGTTTCATCGGTCCTGATACTGGTCAAGACTGACAGCGATTGTGATAAGACAGGTAACGATTTGTCAGGTGTGCCAAGTTGTAAAAAGTGGTTGGTCAATTACAGCGGGAAGGAAAAGAAACTCTGCATGTTGAAGGCTTCTGACAAAAGGCAGCAGTAAACTTGATGTGGTTTTTGCCATAGACAGCAAAAATACTAAGTAATTACTAGTATTAACTATTCATTACACTCAATAGCAAAATGCTTTTTCCCTACTAGTAACCACGACACCACAGTGGTAGTCGGAACCTCAATTGAGCGAGTTTTCTGTAATGTGAATTTGCAAAAAATATGATTCACAAAAACCAGGGAGCACAGTTCGAGACAATTAATAGCAGAGCTGTGTCAACTCTAAAGTGTAGAGGACTTGGAAACTATTCCATATCACGCTCAAGCCAAAAAAGTAGTAGAGCACAACAATCTTTTTCTCGACCACTCACATAAGGGAGTCGCTAAACCAAAGCTAAGAGGAGTGAGATCTGTTTTTTTTCTCAGCTGATGAGAGCATATTCGGTTATGTCACACCTACACAGGCAGACATGTTTATGCTTGAACAAAACCTGCTTCTGCCAGAACAACTGGAGTACTACCCACTGTTGACAAAGCCACACCAACATATGAGTACATAGTAGATTTATTAAAGATGTTGAAGCAGATTTACAACACTTCCCGTCAGGTGCCAAAGGAAATCTGACTGCAGTACCAAGAAGATTCACCCCCATGCACCCTTTAAGCTAGATATAGATGGTGAATAAGTGGCAAAGTAGAGAGACAACCTCAAGCTGCAGACCAGATTAGATTTTTCGGCTATATTACGCTATATAGGTCTGGTCTAACCACACATGTTTGGCAAAGCAGCAGAGCAAGCTGTCTAGCAGACCAAACCGGAAGAGCCAGGCACCACCCGACATCTGGCTACCAGCAAATCATCACATGTGCAACTCGCCTTAATTAATGATTCCCTTGCTAGAAATACTATAGTAAAAGCAGAATGGTTCATTTCCCAGTCTGTGTAGAGCAGTGTAGCTGCTCTCGGCTACAAGTTTGGTGGCTATGAAAATAGCAACCAATGAAGGCGGTATCGCATGCTGCAGCATTTTGCCATGTCTGTTTGTTCTTACAGGTGCAACATCTTTAATTGATCAGGTTATGTTGCATACAAAAACACAGGTAGATGGCTGATAGGGAGATGTGATATATCATGTGAGCCGACCAGGTGGCTCTCATTATTGAAGGTACAAAATTGGACACAGGGTTTTTCTATGAAGCCATGTACTCTCTTCTTAATAATTCCATGCTGACTTGCAAATGATCAGTTTGCATAGCCATTCAAAAAGGACAGGCATTAGCACTTAAAAAAAGTGGTTTCAAAAAAACACCTTTTGAGGACACTCACCATTTTTAAAAAAAAGCTCGGCCAGTCTACAAAGAAGTCATTCAAGCCACTGGTGAAGTCAGCCCAGTGACTAGAAGAAGCTACAATTAGACGAATAACCTCATTCAGCGTGCCATCAGAGTTGGATACTTTCTTAGATCTCCACACCCATTTTTTAGAATTCCAACAAGCCAGCCAGTGATTAGGTGACCAGAAAATGAGGATGGCTAGCAAATGATGGCTGAGAGCAGGTGCTGGACTGAAGGGGCAAAAGCTATGACCAATGTCGTGAACTACTAGCAGCTGACTCAATCAGACCAGATGATAAAAATGTGGAACCTCTAACATTCAAAGTGTTGGAGCTTTGCAGCACTGGGTATGAGTTTAGCAGGGTCATCATTCAACCAGACGACAACTTACAAATCCTCTATTTTAATGGAGTGAGTCGACTTATGGCCGTGTATGATTTACACAGCCAGTCAGTCAGCTGCTAAAAAGCAAGTCGAGGCAAGCTAGGCCAAAAGACTCGGGCCGGCCCGACTTGATCAATATGAAAGGATACCAAACAATGCCAATTTTTCTGTTCAAATACATTTTATCACTCAGGCGGAGCCGATCATTCTTCTAATATATATACATATATATATGCTAAAATAATATATATAGTACTATAAATCTTTATATTATATATTTTAGTGTACATATATATTTTTTTATATATATGCACTATAAAAAGACAGTATATATTTGCTACAAATATATAGTATTTATATTTATATATGTGTATTTGTGAGTAAAAGTCAATATAAATACATATATATTTCTCAAAATTTGTCGTCTGTCTTTTGCCGTTTGTGTTCTGTCTGTATTTTGGTACGTCCACCTATTAATAGCTATTAAAATCTTGAAATTATGAGTCTGCAAACTGATGAATTTGAACTCACAGAGATTGCTTCTGCAAGTTTTTCAACCACGCACTAAATGAGCGCCAATGAGCTATGCAAGGCATATTGATCAGACATCATCATATAATGTATAATGCATGCACTCCCTAAATTACATGTTATTTGAAACTTTTTTAACTTTATGAAAACTATGCTTTATTGCGCTTTGGGAAACTTCTACTTCCGATTTTTCATAAAGTCCAATTGCTAAACTGTGGTGAAGGTCCATACTTTTCATAAGAACAATAGTATTATCCCAAGTAGGAATTGCCTCTACATTTTCTCAACGTTCAGTCAGACAAAGATAGTCTGATATCCTATTTTTTTTACTTGAACCATTGTTGATAGGTACCGGTATCATCTTATTCAAATTTTTGATGGATAGCTTCAGGTGAAACAGGAACTGTTTTGTACAGACACGCACGCACACACCTCTATGCAAAAATTGTTATTTTTAATTCAACATATTCAGGGTTCTTATTTTGTTTTATAAGTTTTTAATATTTGCATTATGACCGAATCATATTTTATTGTAATCTTAGCAAAACAGACTGAACTTAGCTATTACGAGCTAATTATTTCATATTTACATTTAAACCGTTTTATAGTTGTTTTATTTTGTTAATTTGCTTGAAATGCTCAAAACATTTTTCTCATGATATGAAGTTAGAATGTTACAATTATTTGGCAACGTTTGGAAACCTCAACTGTTGTTTTCATTTTCTTTTTTAATTCATTTCCACAGCACAAAACACTTTTTTCTTCATACTTAGCTTAAAAGTTAGAATGGCAAATGCTGTTATAGGTTAATTAGAAATCGATTTTCTGTGTAAATACTGTTTTATTACCCAAGCAATGTCGGGTACTACAGTTGCTAGTAGATATATAGTTTTCACAGTTTGTCTATTGGCTCTTCAGTATGTCCGGCCATAGCTAATTTAAGTGTTGGAAATAAAACTTCGCAATCAACACGATATAAAATCAAGAAAATCATAACCGCAGGTTAGTAATCCAATCGCCTAAAAACCATTCTATGATGGCTGTTACCATTCTCAGCTCTTACTATATATGATATACACTCATTTTTCAATAACACCTGCTAAATGATGTACAAACTAAAAATTTATGAATTCTATTAACTCTATGAAACACGATGCTTTGTCGCGTTTTCATAAACTTCTATTTAAGGCTTTTTGAAGGTTCAATTGCTAAAACTGTGACCAAGGTCAATACTGTCATGCGGACAATTTTATTCTAGCCTATATATACAGGCTCTACATTATTCCTTCATTCAGTTTTTGAATTTTGAATACAATCCTGCCAGGACCTTTAGATACTAGTGCAAGAAAGAGAGATGAGTTCCCATTGAGATACCAGAATGAAATACATCACTTGAAGCAGTGAAGCGCATAGGGGTACTCCTTTTAATCGAAATAAGAGAGAATGTAGAAGCAATGTTTATTTGAGATAACGCAACATGTAACTGCCACTTGAAACGTTTTTAGTTTTCATGGTTTTAGTGGGAGTCTTTAGAATTAATCAGAAACTGGAGGCATGTAACGACACATTTAAAGTTGAAATGGCGCATTTAAAAACAAAACAAACTAAAATAATGATAAATGTATGCAAGGCTTTTGAAAATGACAAGGGCAAAAAATAATATTAATTAATAATAAATATAACGTACTTAGTTTGTAACCAGCAATTAGGAAAAGGATGGATAAGATACTTGAGATTGATAAGGACCGATTAACCTAATAGTTAGAGGCGCCTGTCAGGAGACCTGCAAGTTGAAGGCTGTGAATCCAAGTCTTATGCCAAAAAAAATTTTATTCCTAAAACTTCTTCAGTATAACTGGACATGGTACAAGAAGCCCAATAAGATCAACAAAGACAAACCAACACTAAGATTAACATATTCAGGCGGGAATAAGTGTTTTGAATAGTTACACTGTATATGCCTTATTGATTGCGTGTAAATATATAACGAATACTGCAAAATATTATTTTAATGTGTTTCATTTTAGTTATTGTATTTTTAATGGCCCAATTACATGTAAGTAGTATGTACCAAACAAGATATAACCGCACCTTATTTTTGACATCTAAAACTTTCCAAAAAAATTCCTAAAGATGAACTCGCGCAAACATTCAGTAAATTTTAGTAAAAATTATTGACATTTTTCTATCATTTGAAGTTGTTGATTATGAGGTGACCTGACTGACAGGATGTTTCAAGATCAATTTTGACCAAAACCTGAACACTGCTAAAATGCTCAGAAAATGAACTTTTGCCAAAATGACATCATTAGTCACTAACATTGCTATAGTTGAAACTTGCTACTGCGTTCAAGTTGCAGCATTTGGTGCCTCTTTATGTTGACCTCTTTGCAACTATAAATGTCATTATGATACTTTTGTTTGATCTGAGCGTTTTACTTTCAATCAAGTTTTGTTCATTTTAATCTTAACACAACTTGGCAGTCAGATCAGTTTCAAAATCAAAAACAGTTTTAAATAATAGAAAAAGATCATTAATTTCTCATAAATATGTTAAAATTTTGAGTACGTTCATCTTTGAGTTACCAACAAAGCTTTCTGTAATCAATTTTGTAAGTAGAAGGCTAATGCAAGCTTAAATAGTATAGAATCAGACTTTAAAATTGACAGAATAATAAGTAGCATTACAATTTTTACAGGCGAACAGATTGGCGTCTAAGTTCCATGAAACGGACAATATGTGAACCTGCTGAAATTATGGCTGATGCGATTGAAGGTTACTATCCAATGCCTGAATTATGGTGAGAATTATAATCAATGGGTTTCCATAGTACGAAAGGATTTAGAGTTGACCTCTGCCAACAAAGTGGCACACTACCATTTCAACGATTGAAAATTGTACTTGCTCAATTTATCTAATACAAGAGTTGTACTCTTCAATACAGAACTTGTTGAACTAGACTCACTTTTGAGTCAAAGTCGTTTTTAATGCATTATTTTTACACTTTTTGTGCTAACTCCGCCAGAATACATGATTAAATTTATTTTATTATAAATAATATTAACATCCCTCTATATTACAAAACAGCAACATAGTTTACTACTTGCTACAGAGTGATTATTTCAAAGGTCACACGAACGATGATCAGTTTCAATAAAAAAATTATTTTGTTTGAAATGTTAAGCTAAAGATTGCTGAGCTCCAGTGCAGTGGAAATTTTTACAGTCCGTGGATTTATTTATTTAATGAACAAAGTAATAAAATAAATAATGAGGTAATTATGTCATCATCATCGTATGAGTAGACTATTGTTGGCAACAGTAGTTAAAACATACCTACATGGTAGTGTGTTAAAAGTTGCTGAATTTCTTCAACTGCACTGATGAGAGCTTAACTGGGTAATATCAATTTGAATCCATTCTCAGTAAGCATTCCTGTGATGTAGAATAATAGTCTCAATGAAATTGCTTTTGCACAAATTTTGCGAAGCGAATGGCCGTTGAACTCATTCAAGTTTTACCCGTTTCTATTTGGAGCATGAAAACCCATTAGCTAAATACATGTATTAGAAGTAATAGCATACAGTGGTCAGCTGACCAGGGAGCGCCCCATAATCTAGTGTTAACTAGTTGGTACAGCGACTAACCAAACAAAAATGGAGAGTAGACTAACAATGAGATCACTACATAAGGAGCATGTCTCAAGCAGAGAGAGAGAGAGAGAGAGAGAGGCAGTAAACAAGCCTGCATTCATGCACTCCTACCATAATCCATGTTCATAAAATACCTTTGCGACACTGTTTTACCACTTGTTAAAGCTGATTTTTCCCTTCTGGTTAAGTTTCTAGTTTCAAATCTGACTGGATGGAATCAAGAAATATTTTACACTATATAAGTTTAAATTGCTGTCGGAGTGTGATACAGACCCAGTAGAGCTGCTTTAAATGTTTCCAACATGAAAGGCCTAGGATTTCAAAAATAGAATTATAGTTGCAAGAAGCTGAGGATGAACTAGCTAAGGAAGTTATGATGAGCCTGTTTAGAGTCCAGTCACGGTAACAGTATGTGGGTGGCAAGTCCAAAACTTTACAAATACTAGAAGTAAAAACAGTCAACCGTCTGGTCAGCTAACAAGTGCATGTATGTAAATTTTTATATAATCCTATAGCATGCAATTATATTCTCGGTAACAAACACAGGTTGAGAAACATTTCATGTCAGAACTTTTATGAAATTTTTTAAAGCCTTGTTTAGGCCATTAACCTAGACAAAATTATTTTTGTGATAAAAAGCAGCAGATAGCAAACAATGAGAAGCACACCAAAAATGACTAAGTTGACAATATTCTTAATTGCACCAGTAGTGCAGTGCACCCGTTAACACCATTTGTAGTAACCAACTTGATCAAGTGGCAGCGATTTTAAAAGTGAAATCCTGTAAACAGAAGGTTGGAAATTGGGCAACCTCCCATAACCTGCCAACCAAATTCCACTTCATTGGTAGCAGTGGTGAAATTCAGGAGAAGATGGTAGAAAGTCAGTACATGAAATGCCAAGTAGAAAAACAATGACAAATACTAATCAAACTACCCCAAAAAAGTCAAGAAATGGAGAAAAGAGAAGCAAGTCAAATCACCCCGGGCTTCGTACTTGAGAACACAAAGAAAAAATGATCTTAGCCCAATAAATAAGCTACTGTCTTGGATAACATAAAACATCACCAGAGAACTCAAATTTAAACCTTTTCTGTTCAATGGTACAATTAATGTAAAACTATTCATCTCACAATTCAATGGTGCAGCAAAAGCTAACTTTTGGATTATTGCAGAAATCACACTACACCTTCAAACCTGGTCAGTTGGAGCCCCCGACCAAATCTGGAGGAGGGCAGACACTAATAAAGATTTATTACTGTATGAGATTAATGAGATATGCGGGGCGGTATCACATGACAGCTCGATAAGCTAAAGACCGACTAAATCAAATCAGGCACAATCCTAAGCTAAACCTAAATGACTATGGAGATGAGATAATACTGCAGAGGAGAAATTCCAGGAAAGACTAAACCGCACCAGGCTGCAGCAACACAGTAGTTGGCTCAGAGCCACATGGTAAACAAGCCTAAGCGACTTCACTTGACAAACTAAACATTTGTTCTGAGAAGCTTAGAGACTCTTGTTGCCAACTATGCTAATTTGACAAAACAGGTTAACAAGCCCACCAAGGAGGCCACTCACACGCTCAGAGCACGCTTTCAGTGTAGAAAAGTGTATGGTGACCAAGGATTACCAAAAGCAGAGGACAGAACAAACACAGACTAGCAAGCAGTCATTGGGAAACGTCACCCGTCTGGCCCAGCACCGTACTTGATTTTACATGGGCTGAATTAGACCAATAATGAGGCTCAAGGCAACTGTAAAAGATACGCACCTACATCAAAATCAGAGGTCAATAGCTTCGAGCTGTGAAGTTGTATATGCATGCCCAGCAAGATCAAAGGTAGAAAATCTGTCCACTATTACCTCAATATCAGGAATTATTGACAAAACATTATCAAAAAGAGTCTTTGACCGCCCTAACCTTCAGAATGAAGAAAGAATTTGATACAAAAATAATAAAGCCTCAGTGGCGGACTGCAGAGGCTTTTTGCTTTTTCAAACAAACACTCTACAATGCCAAAAGCACAGTGTACATAAAAAGGTTTCTTTTCAAGTTGCAAACATAGCACATTCTGACATATTCGGTATGAATGTATTCACACATTTTCAAAGTCGGCTATTGACAAACAAAGGTATGCTCAGGTAAGGGGAATATATCCTTACTTTTACAAATAAGTGTAGTAAACTAGATTGTTCAAAGATTCAAGTAACAGTGCTTCCAGGTATACCAGCCAACTCTTAATGCCAGCTTGAGTGTCATACAATCAATAGAAAGCAACAGCAATTAGAACAGTGAAGCACTTCAATACCGAAGACCTAGAATAGAGGATTGCCTCCACACTAGTGAAAGTCTCGGAACACTATCAACAAATAGTTTTACGATATATCAACTCAATGTCGACTTCCATCAATATCTGACCAGGTTCTAGCATTAGACTGTTCACAAGACTAAAAAAAGAAAAGGCCATCACTAACGCTGCGCCAAACTTCCACTCCACCATGACAATATTTTAAATTCAGAACACCAAAGGCTGCAAGCTTTGTTCCAAACACCTGCAACCCTTGTAGAAACAAGCATCTAAGAATTGCACCAAACGCAAAACAACTCAATAAATTTATACAGCTGATTACAACATGCGCAATTGCGTAAAGCTGGGAAAATGACTTGGGGTGACTGAGCTAGCTACACACAAAATGTTTACTTGACCAGAAACTATGCCTAGTAAACAGGCACTTAGGCAGCTAACGATAGAAGAAGACATATAAGTAGAGCAGCAATTACAAGGGTTAGTGCTATACGGTTTAGTGGTGCCCGCTTATAACACCTGGAGCTACCTGGTACTACTTGTTAAAAAGAAAGATCATTCCTGAAGACTATGCATTGATTCTATAAAAACTCAATGCAATGATCAGGAAAGGTGCCTATCCACTACCACGTACAACTGACAGTCTTGATGTACCTTTAGGTAGCCTCTACTTCTCAGCATTTGATTCAGTATCTGAGTAGTAGCAGCTCGAGATGACCAAGAATGCCAGCTACAAGGCAGCTGATCCAAAGAAACCAGGCTATAAAAACTAAATTATTTGCCATTTGGGCTCGCATCAGCACCGGCTACGGTCAAGTGACTAAAGGAAAAGGTGTGTGGCATGGTCCTACATAGAATTCACTACTGATCTACCTTGACCGTTTCGTAATTTTTGCAAAATATTTTGACACTCACCTACATGTAGGTAGATTGGGCATGGTGCTGGAAAATTCTGAGGAAAGCATCTTAAAACTCAAATGAAGCAAATATAAGTTGCTGCCAAGAAAGGTCAAGTACCAAGAGCACATAGTCAGCTTCATAAAGGTCCAGACAGATTCAGACTAATTAAGGGCTGTTAAAGAGTAAAAAAACTGTCATATTGTTTATCAATGTTTCTGTTTTGATTATGCTATAGTAGCCAAGCCGCTAAATTGCCTGACTGCTAAACAAGTTAAACTCGAATAGGGTAAAACAGAGTCAAACCTTTTAGAAGCTGAGAAGATTTTTAATTGAAGAACCTGTATTAGCCAACCCAAATCTAGCTAAGTAATGCATTCTGGATACGAATGTTAGCCGGGATGATGTTGGAACGGTACACCTGTGGGTTCAAAAAATGAACAAAATCTGATTACTTACCACTCTAAGACCCTCTCCAGTAGTGAGAGGAACTACTTCACTCATATTAACACAAAGAACTCTTGTAATTGGTACTTGCGATGAGGCATTTTAGATAATGTATGTACAAACAACAATTCGTCGCCAACTATGCTTCACCACAGCGAATATACAGGAAAAAAGAGCCAGCTCACTAAACTTCTCAGTGGCTGGAAATATTGTCATAATTTAGATCACTGCTCCAACACTAAACTAGCAGCAAAGATTCAATTGCTGATAAGCTCAACCAAAACCATGTGTAATGCAAACAATACCAAATTATCGAAACCAAAGATGGCGCGCCTACTAATACCCAACTAGATGAACAAAGCAGTGAAACTTCTTTCCATAAAAATAGTGTGAGTTCAGATATAGAAAAATAAGCTTTTTCCAGTCCAATCAGTCTGGCAGATCTTGTGAGCCAAGAAACGCCTACTTTATAGCAACAAACTAGCAGCATGTCTTGTACCATAACAGCTTTAAAGTCAGGTCAGAGATTGACAGTTACACTTGACCAAAAGGACCAAGATCTTGAAAACTAACAGAGCAACTGCACAAGTGCTGAATAAAAGTTGGGATCTTACAAATCCAGATAACTTAAACAAAGTGAACAAATAGGGTAACCATCTGCCCTACAAGCATGAGGGCATTCACTATGCAAGAAACATGTATTCAGGCTCATGTTGAAATAAACCAAACATACCAATGATTACTGCTCGCATAGCACTGGCCAGGCATGTTCGGGCAATTTGAGTAGGATATTAAATACTTGCAAAAAAATTTCAAGCAGCAAAAAACAGCAAACACTCCTTAGCTGGAGTCAGTGCAGATTAAAGTGCTTACAAGCCTTGGCAAGTTAACTCTATTGAAATTGGAGGACCCTTCACCCTAACAATAAGAATACCCAAATTATATTGCTTTTATTTGATCATTTCACCAGGTCGCAAAATGCCATCGCTGTCCCAAAAGAAATCCTCAAGCTAGTCGCAGACATATTAGATCAAAAGATTTTTGCTTATTTTGGGCTGCTTGAAAAGTCCACTGTAAGTTAGGTGCGCAATTTGAGTCAAACTCATTCATGAGTTGTGTAACATAACATGAGAGAGATCAGCAAAGTGATCAGGAAACATTGACCGGTAAAATGGATCATCGTGTACTGAACTAGCAGAAAATCAAAGAGAGGAGGCCGCTCCGGCTTTCTGTTCAGCGAAAGCACAGATAGGCACTCATTGGCTGATGCAGAATCACTGATTGACCAGCTAGTCAAAAATGAAAAGACCAAGTGACCACCAAGTCAGAGATTGAGAGAACGAGCTACAACCAAGTCAGCAATTGAGGGAATGACCTTTCACCGTATCAGGAATTAGAACAGCTTTCCATCAAGTCGACCTTTCTAGAAAAAGAGTAGAGCCTCTACATGACCATTATACATATGAAGTCTTTGATAAGACAAGCCGGAGAGTAAAGAAAACCGATTGCATGCAATTGTCTGTTGAGCATGCATTCACTGTGCATATTTTTAAATTTTTGACGTTAACATAGCTTCATACTCAAAGTGGTAGGGTTGCTTGTGGAGCAGTAAATTAACATGTTGAATTTCTTTTACACGGTTGGCAGTTGTGGACTTTTTATCCCAAGCTGCATATGATATCATTATGTACATGAGATTTTTCTACATAATGTCATTATGTACATATGACTTATGTACATAATATTATTATTGACATAGGTCATTATGGATATAAGTTTGCCATGGCTAGAATGGTTAAAGTGGTATAACATAAAAATGCAAATAATTAATGCAATTGATAACATTATTACGCAACAAATTATATGCACTTATTCATTTAACTATTATAATGCACAATGATGTAGATAAGAAATTAATATAACCAAGGTAGTAGATTCCAATATTGAAGTGACAACAGCTACATTGAATGTCAAAACAATTTTGGCAAAATACTAAGTTGAAATTGAGAGTTTCTGGTACTTGAAAGGTTTGCAAAGGTTACCTTTAGAAAAGTATTAACTTAAAGTTTTTTTTGCTTCACTTTTAACACCCCAATAAATATAATGTTAATAGTTCAGCAGGTTACATAAAAATTAAATACAAATAACCCAACCTAATACAATGACCTATTTTAAACGATTCCCAATGCTGAAGATGTTTAGCCATAATATATATTGTAGGCATATATGAGTTTTATGTCTGCACTAAAACATTTTCTTCAACACATTTTAAAATATAACAAAATTTTCAATGATTTTAAAAGTTTTCATTTTAAAGTAAATAGTTATTAAAATTTTTAAATCATTTATGACATTTAAATTATGTATATTGATGGTCAACATAGTCTCTTTTTGAAAAGTTAATTTGCATCTCTGCTAAATGTTTATCGCTTGTTACCTTGCAAAATTTTGAGTTGACTTTTTTATATAAATTTTAATTGTAAATAGGATATACCATGTACAGCTATATTTATAATCTAATTATTTGTTGCTTGTACATTTATATTCATAATTAAATTATATTTTCCGTGTACGATTATATTTATAAATATACACAATTTGTAAAGCTATATTTATTATTTAAATGTATACTATGTGTACAGGTAGGTTATTACTCTAATTGTATTTTATGTTTACGGGTATACTCATGATTGAGGTATTGTACTGAGCATGCTATATCTTTGAATTAATTGCAGGGAATACAATGAATGGTGTGGAATGTATGATCAACAAGGCATATGTACTGCAAATGCAATAACTGTTGAAGAATTCCGGAGCAATGCTCATGAAGGCTTTTCTTTGCTGCTAGAGGAATTTCCTTCTTTGAAGGCAGTTCTCGCATCCCTCATTTGTAATCGCTATTATTTGTACGTGAAAGACATACAGTGTAATGACATACAGTGTACAGACATACAGTGTACAGCAACCACTTTACAGTTCAATTTAAACGACTATGCATTTAAATGAGAATCAGTTTCATGTTTCTGTTTTTTTAATAAAATCATATCGGTGTAAATACATGTTCGCCATTATAATTTTTTTCCTAACCTTTTTTAAATAAATTTCAAAGCTGCAAAACCTGTGCTGATAAAATATGGGTGATTTAGTGGTGGTACCATAGCATATATATATAAAAGTTTGCGACTGTGTATAAGCCGCGTTGTTTGTTTTGATTGGCATAGAATGCACCGGTCTGCTATTTCTGCTAAGTTATAAATATTGTGATATTTTTGCCCATCTTAAGAGCGTTTTTGAATTGCTGATTTTTGAATTTGCTTAATTTACTTTAACCTTCTCATGGAAATTTATGTAAAAATTTAGCTTCTGGGTTACTGCCAGCCATTTTATTCAAAATTGCCGAGTATACCCTAATTTTTTACATAGTTGTAAAAAGCGCTTGAGTAACAACATACAAAAATTTCAAAGTATTATTTTGTAAAAGTTAGGGTACAATGCGAGTACAATAAGGGTATGCCTATAATCTTTTTACCCAAGTTTACTTAACAATTAATAGTAATCTAACACAATCAAAATAATTGATATTCTGAAAAAACTTGTCAAAAGAATTTTCTTTTTTTAGTTTTAGAAAAACCTAAACTGAAACTTGGGCTAGTTTTTTATATGCTTTGAAAATTGCTAAAATAAAAAGTATTACATTGAGGCATTCAACATTTGTTTCTTGTCTGGGCAGCCACAATTACCTATGCGTGTATGAAGTAATCTTAACATATATTTATTTATAACTTATAGAAATTCTTTGTGATATGGTTTTTACAAAAGTCAAACATGGTTGATTTGATAAGTGACAATAACACACTATCATCATACTGCAAATAAAAAGCAAGCAACAATAAACTTAGATTTAGTATACTATAAAATTAAAAACAAATTTTGTTTATTATCAAATATACTATCAAAAAGCTAATTTTGACTAAATAATGTTTATATAGGCATAGATAATATAACTTTATTATTTATTCACAAACTATTGCTTATTTTTAGATACCTTGATAGACCGGATATATACAATTTGGCTGTTATGGATCACGAAGACAGAAATTACTATCTTAGATCCTTAGGATTAACTTTACAGATAGAAGATGACTTAGACTGCAGGACATTTATGTCAATTCAGAATTTAATTGAAGCAGAAGGAAGTGAGCTGTAAGTTGATTGAAAACTTGGTTAAAGGTATTTAATGTAAAACAACCTAAACTGGAGCTGTAAGTTTTATTTAAGTAACTTCTGTAAGTATCTATCAATACTTACATTCATACAATTATTAATATAATATTAATTATTATTATTATAAAACAAAAAAATAATAATAATTAATAAAAATAATAATTATTATTATAATAATAACATATTATTAATATTCTTATTAACACAATTATTCCATAGCACGACCAGGTGGTCTTGTATCGTATGAGATATAATGTCTGTCTGCAAAACTGGTGCTTTCCACTTCAATTCTTTATAAAGTGAGTTTTCGCTATTAGATTTTAATTGCTTTGCAATCGTGACAGACACTTAAATTCAGTGGACTTCAACTGAATAAGTATTATATCAGATAGTTGTATTGTTGATAAAATATTTAAAATGTCATTTACCCCTAGCTTTGGTGATAGTTTGGGTGACGCATCCACAGATAACTATAGCTCTTGTCATCCATGAACTGATCAATTTGAAAGATTATGCACGTTGTTTTGCAACCACTCGCAAACAGAATTTCACAAAGTTAATGGGGACGCTACGAGCGGCCTAAAATAAAACAAACATAAGTTCACATGCAAGAGAAATGTTTATTACATCTAAGAAAATTTAGATAATTAGTAAACTAGCCAATTTTGCACTTCATGGAGAGAGAAACTTTTCTTGTTTATAAATCAATCACATTGGTAGATTTAGCAACATATGGCTTTTACAAGAGTGCTATACCTCACTAGTTGCTATTTTATAACAGATTAAGTGCATTGCCAAATTTTCAATAGTAATGCTTTTGTCATGCGCGGCTGAGGTGAGAAAAGTAATAGCGACGACTGTAAGTCTGACAGCTGCTTAAAAGATTAAAAAATTGAGCTGTTATTCGAAAAATCTTTTAAACCATCAACTAAAAATATTAACAAAAACTACAGGACACACAGCATATAACTATAGCTTGTTTATTAAATGTTACTTGAATGAAGTTTATTTGAAAGAATCATTTGTCTGTGTTTTTTATCGCCAATAAGATGAACGTGCAATATTTTTTAGACGTCTGTTCTTATTTGGTGTACTACACTAATACCATATGTTACATTGTTGTGATGGTATTAGTTGCATTGTTTGCAGTTTTAATAAAGCTGGCACACAGTTCAAGCTTTGAAATTTGGTGATCTAATTTTTTGGTATCCCTGTTTATGTTAGAAAAGTTGTAACTCCTGAAAGTTAAAATACTTATTGATAATTGAACAAACAATATAATTGCGTAATGACAATTCATTTCACATTTGCCCATTTTTAGATTAAGTAGTACTGGAACTCAAATGCCAGTTCCTTTAATCTTATAATAAGCTACTTAAATAGTTCTCCATGCTTGCGTGCATTTACACAATAATTGTTTCAATTTATCACAATTGCAAAACAGTTTTATATAAGTTGAAAGCTACAGCAAACCATTAACAAATTTTCTCATTATGATATCAAATCATCAGCTAACTTTGGAAGATTGTGAAGCTGTATGAAACAACTAAAGCTGACAGTAAAAAACATTTTTTAGTCAGATAAAGATACAAGATGAAGGACAGCTGCTGACTACAGTTTTCTACTTTTTTGTTGTCAACATTGGTCTCTATTGACCATGATAACCAGAAATTATTTATTAACATATAAAGCCTGTAAAATTTAGTTGCTGCAGAATGTTACACAGCTGCATTGGGCTCATCATATACATGTAACTAACTTACATATATGATTACATTATGTTAGCAAATTAGGAATATATTTGTATATGGACAGGCAGCAGCAAGAGGTGACTAAATCTCAATCCTAAATGTTGCTGCATTTATCCTTAAGTATAGTAGTTCAAGCTCTATAAGCGCATCAAAATAGAGGATTTTTGAACATTATTTGGTAACACGTGCAAAGTATGGACTCAAACTGAACACTAGCTCTACATTGTGACTTGAACTAGTACAAACGATAGACTTTAAAATTTTTAATCAGTCATTTCTGTGTTTGTAATCGTTATACACTGTATGTGTATAATATGACTAACCATTATATAATCATGTATTGAGGTTGAGGCATGTTTTTATGGTAAATCTAGCCACCCTCTGTACCCTTTTGAACTCGCTAAGGCCTGCTTTCTAAGATATAAATAGTTCCGTCTCTACGGTACAATACAAAACATACTACAACGTCCTCTGGATCTTTTTACAATTATCAAATAGCTAGTTTGTCTGCATTGCACCAGCATTCACAGAGCACTAGTAAGTATCGTAGTCTAAAAGTGACCAAGTTGGGAATCTCTTAAGTTGCACCAGCAACACAGTACACCAGCTAACAACATCTTCAATAACCAATTAAGCTGATGGTTTATTAAATTGCGCTAGCATCTTCACGCACCAGCAGGACAGCTGTAGTATCTTCTTGGTCATTTCCTCTGATCAGGACTGAGAATGGTATTTTCCTGTAAAAATAGCATCAAATTTGACGTTGCGATCTCTGCGAGCAGTGTGTCAAAAAGCAAACAGCTTCACATGACCTGCTAACAAAAATCTACTTTTGAATAATGTAGTATTGTTGTCAAATGTAGCAAACTTCACATGTGATAAGCTTATTTAGTTTTCACGCATGCAATAATGTTAAACCTCTAGGAATATTGCTAAAGATTAAGATCTGATTTCAGCGGTAGATGGATAAAAGAACTTCCACAGATGCAACCCTATTTGCTAAATCCATTTGTCTTAGTAAGTCGTTGGCCTGGTGTGTCACATGATGCTGAGCTGTGTCAATGCAAATCCCTTGGACAAGCATGCGAGCTAATCAACTCATTATCATTCCAACCGTAAGCTAATCTGATTGATTGAATTTCTATCATAACTTGATTTTATCAATTGGAGTTACTCACTTTAGTCAAGAAGCTACCATTACTTGTTATTTAAAATAGTTTGATAAGTTTAAAGTTTTTTGCGAGACCTTTGGTATGGAGAAAAACTAAATTTCTTTCGCAATTTGTATAATCACTCTAACCTTAGGAATTTTGATTGCCTACTAAATATTTTGTTCAATGGCATCCACATGCTGCAGTCAATAGACAAAAGAACTTCAGATTAAATGAAGAAGCGTTGACTTTACAAAAACGAAGAAAGTTCTTGAAATCGCTATAAAAAATTTGTTGAACTAAGTTTAGATGTTTGTACAAAGATTAGTCAAGGCTGCATTACCTTACTGTGGAAAAATTGGCCAATGTACTGAAAAAATGACCAAAGATATGGCAACGTGAATAGGTGATAAGTAGCTTTGCACATATTAGCTTATGAAAAAGACACGTTGTGTGGAAATCAAGGTTTTATTGTCAGAAATTTAAAATGATTGCATTTTAAATTAACTTGTTTCAGTTTCAACAAATGCATTATACTGTTGATACAAAACTAATTTTTAAACTACTAAACTTTTAGCGCAAAAAAGTTTTTTTGTAAACATATCCTGCAATACTATTCACTCCGTTTAGCTTTTTATAAATGCAAATTTTAACCAAATGTTTATATATGCGATGATAAATTGTGTTGGCAAGAAATACTAAGGCTTAAAGCTTTTATGCGAAAAACTAAATTTAAAATCGAAGAAGAAACTGAGCTTGCTCCCTGATTGGCCAGAGGAGCACAATATCTGGCAGGCTGACTAGGTCGACTGTCGACGAGGCCATAGAAAGCCGTCCTTCTGATGAGTTAGCCATTGTAGTCGAGGGACAAAGCTTATTACATTATTTGCATACATTCCTTATATGATTATATAATATTATATATTATATAATATTACAGTAATACTTCAACTTACGAGTGCTCCAACGTACGAGAAACTTGAGATACGAGCCAGCTTTCTAGCAAGTTTTAGCACTAACATACGAGCCATGTTTGAGATACGAGCACTTGAGTGAGTTGCCAAGTATGCCGGAGGTGTTTTATTAGAACAGCATCACTCTGTATTTTTCAACTGCTCAGGTTATACTGTTGTACCGTGTTTTTTGTGCACGATTTTCTGTGCAGAATTATGTGAATTAAAAGTACTGTGCGTAGATCGAAAGTTTGCCAGTAAAATGAAAGATAATACAAAGAAAAAGCAAACGTAACAGTCGATATTAAACGGAAAAGTATTGAAAAATATGCGAAATGTGTATGCGTGATTCAGATAGCTCGGCAATATGACACAAATACATTCATAATTATCAAACAGAAGGATTATATTCAGGGCATTTAGTTCGCAAAAGAACTAACCATAGTTTCTAAACGGTGCAGCGATCTTCACGACCGCTGATGGCATTGGACAAACAATTGGCCGGTGACAGCGTAACTGAAACGATGGAATGTGAAAAGGCCGGCGCTATCTATCCAAACTGTTTAATAGACATTCGGACAAGTTGGCTAGTGGTCGTGTGTTAACCATTTGTGACGACACCTGTGTTCGTCCTAATCGCAACATGTTGCAAGGACGACAAAGGCAAACGTCCTTAGATAGGTTTATCTTAAAACGACCGGCTAGTCGTGAAAGCGAAAAAAAGGAAAGATTTCTCGCTAACCAGTGAGAAATTTCAAACTATGAACGCCGAAGAAATTTTAATTACGTTTAGTTGAAAATGAAAGTTTGCTTTTAGGTTTGCTTCCAAGTTTGTCTTTTAACACTTTGATAAAATCTAAATTTATCAAAGTCAACTGTTGTAACGAAGGATAACTTATATCTCCCTCCCTGGCAAATGCGAGTGTTAACTGCTATTGTATGTATTTAATTTTACATTTTAATTAATCACATTTCCTTGCATTATTTTTTATTTGTTGCTTTTTGAAAGCATGTAGTACGTAAGGACAATAGCCAACATGTTCTTTCTGTTACAACATCTTGTTTTGAGTGTTTTATTTGCCTTTTTTAGAGTATGGAAACCAATCAATATATATTTAATTGTTCTATATATAAATTAATTGCACCAACATGCGAGTAAATTGACATACGAGCTCAGTCTCGGAACGCATTAAGCTCGTAAGTTGAAGTATGACTGTATATGATTCCTTATATTCCTTATATGTATATAAGGAACGCAGGTGAGCCCAGTCGAGCAGAGCACTTAAACGTAGAAGTTTCTTTATGTAGCATTGTATGCATTTAACTCATATATATTCTTCATTACATGTTGTACTCAATTGTTTTGGCTGATAGTGGAGCAAAGTAAGAAGGCTTGGGGAATTTTTCACAAAGTATATAGAACGCTCTAAATTGTTTTGCTTAATTATTAAATATAAAATGTCTAATTTACGTCAACCTTTGATATACCTCAGACGTCAACTCTCTTTTGTGGTTAAACCTTGGCGATGATTATAGCAGCTGATAATATGGACCAAAGTAAGAAAACTGTCTGTAAGGCAGCTTTTACTCGACACAGCTATTCATTATTGCCTGAGAAAATGCATAATGATAAACAAGACATCACAACAAGCTACTGTTATTTTATTGTGTAAATAATTTTTACAGACTGATCATTTATGATGCGTTGGTTTGTTATTGCTGATCAATGAGTGACAGCCTGAACAATTTTTTTTAAATATAATACAAGTTCCACCGACACCCCAGTTCAGTTATATTAAAAGAATCTTCTCAACTGCCACACATTTTTTGTAGGATTGTCCATTATGAAAGAGTATGGTGCCTTTTGACTTTACCTAATGATAGGCGAAACAGAATTATTAAATATTTTCGTGAATATTACTGTAATGGAGAATTTGGTACAATTAGAGACTTAGCGGATGAAGATGTCAGATCAGTGGGCCAACTCAAAAAATGGCTCAATAACTACCTTTATATTGCTTTAAGACTACCAAGACAACAAGGAATGTGGAAGTGAGTAGCAATATATAAATCTGAGAAAATTTCTCAAATTATTAAAATTTTTTGTGTTCAAAAAGATGAATTCAGAACAATTTTCTGCAAGCCGATTTATCTTGAAGATTTAAACTCATACTCTATGTGCTCATGTTGTCATTAGCTGTTGTTAAGACTTATGAGGGATAAAAAAATTTGGATTGTGTTTATTATACCTTAAAATTGACTGCAATGCATAACTCAATATTACGTACTTGTAAGTTATTGTCTTACTATTTATACTTTGTTTTTCATAATTGAATGATATTTTTTTAGTCATTCTATTTATCTATTTAAATATTTATTGCAAGGCACATGACTTGGCGTTAGGTATTTTTAGATTGGCAATCATGTTGTACCTTTTCTCTCACTATTCACACATATCAAAAAATTACACATGGCAATTTTTCATGTTAGGGAATAAATGGCAAAAGCATAACTCCATTGAAGTACAAAAATCTGCTAGCGTTCTAATTTGCTTTTGTTCTAATGTATGTAAAACAGCAATAACCTATGAAAGCACTTGTTCAGCAGTATATGACTAAATAAAAATGAAAAGCTTTTTCATTCCAATTTAATCAAATCTGGGTTTGTATCATAGATATAATAAACCAATATTAGGTTTATTATATCTATGATAAATTTAGGTCTATTACATCTTTGGTTTGTATAAAAGAATTTGAGTTAATGTCACAAATTCTTTTCAAACCTATTTGCTGCTACTGCGCAGCTAGTAGAATAAGCTCAGAGATGCCCAAAAATTTCTTAACTTCGAGTTGCTATAGTGCTCAGAAATTAAAAACGGATTTAAACCATATAATTTGGCAACCTAGCAAATGGTATGAAATTTATAAACTTGAAGACTAAGACGGTTTTTGCAGACACGCATAATAATAAATCAGAATAGATTAAATTAAATGTAAAATGTTTTCATTTTAAACTTTTTGTTGACCTTAAATTTAGCCGTAATTCTTGCAGTTGAATTGCAACTTTTTGAACCTAGCCATTCCTAAAAAAATTTTTGAAATCGATCATTAGTACAATTTGTAGAAATCAATTTCACAACTTTGTTTTAGCAAAATCTTGGCATGCAAAAATTAGCCATTTCAATAACTGCTTTGTACGTCAAGACACCATATCTTAAAGCCGATATTTGTATAAAACATTTCCTATTCTAGTTTACAAACATAATAAATATAAAAATAATAAGTTCAAAATAAGTTCACTAAACTTTTTAGTAAATTACAGAATATTAAAAAGGATGCGTTTGATGAAATTGGCTAAACATATACGTAAAATGCTTAAGAATAGACAACGGTTTTGGAAAACAATATGTTTTATTACATATAAACCTATTTAGAAAGTTTAATATATTATTGTACTAGTAAACCCAATATGTTTGAATTAGATCTTAACAATATATGTGTGGCTAATTGGTAGAACAAAGTTGTATTAAAAATACGATAACATTAAAATACAATTAAAACTTTATTAAAACATAAAGGTAGGTGCATATATTTCATGGTAAATGCTGAAGAAACTGTGAGGAATGTATGCAAGCGCAATTACGGCCAAGTTGCTCATACAATGATCACTCACTAGGTATTTGTTATCAACTTTATGATAGATTTAGTGCACAAATTTTTTCCCACGAATCACTCAATAATTTAAAGAAAATTCACCACAACAAAGCAAATGCAATATGTTGATCTGTGTTAGAAAATGAACAGCAAAAACTTAACCCTATGGAAGTACAGTAGTTAACATAAAAATTTTGTGCTGATTTTAACAACAAATAGACATATGTGTCGCATTGGTAGCTTTGGGAGACGACATCTCTGCAAAAGTGCCAGACTTGAAGTCTGAATATTTTACATATACCAAATTTATTCAAACCTTTTTGTTTTCATACAAGATACTCTTAGAATTTTATTTTTAATTGTTGAGTACAGTTTCTCTGCTTTCATGCATTTGTGATGTTTTTTCTGTGCATTAAGTTTGGTATTTTCATTGACATGAATCTATGTTCTACTTAGTGTGTTATTTTAAAAAATACCCAAGTGCGTTTGCTCGTGTTTTAACTACTTATGAAAGATATTTGTAGGTTTTCTGCTTCTGAAATAATATGAACTAATAGAAAAGATTAAATTTTTTAGCTTTTCTAATTCTGTTCGATGATAAATTTGTTATTAACATCAATATCTCTGTTTATGAATCATGCGGCAAACTTAAAGGCCAAATCCTATAAAATTCTACAATTAGTTTGCCATAAACAAAAATTAGTTTGAAGATATATTGCTGTTTGCCTGAAAACAGAAAACTTTATGTTGTGAAATTAGTGGTGTTTTTAACGTATTATAAAATCTTTTATTCCTATTATCATGACTGAAGAAAGTCATAATATTTGCAGCTATTCAAACCAACATCTCTCCGTTTGCTTAAGTGAATTAGTACAAGTTGAAATGGACAGTGCATGGCAAAGCGGAATAAGACTTCGGAACCCAAGGTAAAAAGCCATGTGATTTATGGCATAGAAAGTACTGCTTGAAACAATTTTAAAATTTTGAAGACAAATTAATTTAAACATGTTCTGGTTTATCTAAAGTTAGCTTTTCATTACAAAGTGTCCTTTTATGCAGTGTTTGTACATGTATAAACTTGTAAATTGTATTAATTCATTAGAATTAAGCTTTTACAAGCTAAAATAATCAAAAGGCGTTGATCAATGATATAAGTTATTATGGTTATTCCTAAATTTCAAGTAAAAAAAATTGTTGGTAAGTTTTTGGAATGCCCAAAAATATCTAACAAATTAACTAAATGAAAGTTTTTGAATAGAATTTGTTAGCATAATAGAATCTCACCTGTGGCTACTTGTGATATTGCTTAACATAAATGCTAGTTTTGTCAGATCTATGACAAAAAGGCTTATGATTTGTCTAAATAGACCTATCCTGAAATATAGATTTGATACTTACAGTATAATAATATTTTATAGTGCAATTTTACAGGTCAATAGTATATGAGCTAAAAATATTAATTGTATTACATTTCATTATGAAGCACCAAAAAGATCGAATCCATCGACATCCTTCTTTTTGTGGAAGACAGAGAAAGAGAGTGGGTATTGGGACAGTATGGTTTGCAGTTAGAGGATGTGGTAAGCCTTGACAATGTTGACGTATTCTTAAGAAGACTGTCACAACATGCTGACCTATCAGAACTCAAGCAAGTTTTTACAATAATAACAACAATACTGTAACACAGCAGGTTTCTCAAGATATTCAGCATTACACCTATTTGAAAAATTATTATGTTGTGAAAATTGCTTTGCGAAAGGAACAGGGCACAAGTTGAAAAACTTTTGCTCTATAAATGGCTTAACTGTCTCCAAGACCATTTAGAGTAAAGCATAATTTTTCATAAAAACTTTACAAATTTACGCAAATGTTTAAGGAATACATGTTAGAATTAAATTACTGTAGGTTTAACATAAAATTTTATCAAAGTTCACGCTTATATGATTGTAATAATTATTAACAAAAACTGGCTGAGCATGTCACAACTGTCAAAAGCTGTGAGTAACAATCCAAAATGCAGATGTCTATTAAGATTTTTGTTTTTCAATTCGCTCAAATCCTATCGAAATTCCTTTCATAACAAAAAGTAATATTTTTCTAAAGAGCTGTTTCATAACCTAGACATCATACACCTAAAGTTTTTAGTGCGTACCCAGAGGCATTAGCGTACACACATATTTATTTCAAATAAGGGTTTACTGTGTTTACTAGCATAAAATGAATAGTATATATTCATGAGGTTAGGCTTTTTGCTTGTTAGAAACCTTTGTTTTTCTGTAGTTCTAACTTTTAAAGATAATATGTTACAGCTTAAAGCTTTTATGCAGGGTTAAATAAAATGTTTTTGCTGAGCTCCCTGTTCAACTAAGCTAAAAGGTCACAAATGTATAATATACATTCTTTCCTACCATTATAGCATGCTGGTAAGAAATGGCTATTTTATGTTAGTAATGTAAGCTGAGCGAGTCAATCTAACTGATGAATAAATAGCTAGATAAATTTCTAAAATCTACAAAAATTTCATTTAAGGTTTTATCAAAAATTCGGAAGCTTTTGAGTTTATAGCTCAAATAAATAAACTAAACAAATTTTTGTAATTTGAGATTCTACAAAGTACTCAATGTCTTTACATATATATTAGAGGTCAGAATGGCAAAAGTTGACATTGTAAGGCTACCTTACTGTGATGTGTTGGTAGGAAACTTGCTTTTGAATCTGACACTATGAGTTTTATTCCTGCACAAGAAAGTTTTTCTTCTTAACATTCTTAGCAAGGCTTTGAACAGAGAATCTACACGCTCTTATCATAGCCAAATTTGATTGTGTTTCAACAGAAAAACTATTAGCTGTTTATTTTTTAAATTAAATTTAGTACATATATTATATATTTTAATGACTCATAAATATTGTTCTTTCAAATCAAAAAATTTGGTAAAAACTTTGTGGTTGCAAGTGAAAACAATTTCTTAGGAAATTTTAATTTTATTTTGTATTTTTAGCAATTTGATGAAACCAGCTTTAAATTATTTATTTTAAAAGCAATTTTTTGTATCTCAAACTGTAATTTCGAGCATTATCTTGCTGTCATTTTAGTTTTTAAATGTAATTTCCGGACTCAGGTAGAAACAAGTGATGGTGGATAGATTTCATTTGAAGAAAAATAACTTTAGCTACAGTTTTCTCTTTGAACTATCATTGTAGAATCAATGAACAGCTCAACTCTTTTTGGAGAATAATGACTCATTCCAACTACAAGTTTAGCTTCTGGGACTATCTGCAAGATTCAGTCCCACAGTGCCAAATTGATTATTACGACAGTAAAAACTTTCGGGCTCTTTTCGACTGGGTGAAGAGCTACAATTTTCTCAATACTTTGTAAGCACTATTGTTAATTTTATGGTAAACAAGCTTAACACTCATATTTTCTAAAGATATTATTGAGAAAGGGTAAGAATAGTTCTACAAGTAGCATAATCGAGTAAAAAACAACATTTTTTAAATGATTTGCATATATTATTTATAATTTCAATAGCTTAAAACATTTATACAATATTATGGGAAATGACAAGGATCATAGTTTCTTCAGGTTATTCTTATAAAGCAGCAACAATATATTTAAATAACGTTTCATTTACTATTAAAACTAAACTATTACCAAGTTTATTTTGCTCTCAAGTTATTTTCAGGAGTAATGAACATAAAAATATTCTCAAATGAGTTATAAAGTGCTTAAACAAATCTAGCCTGTTAGTATGAATAAATTGTTGGTATTTTCAAATATGTTGTACTAAAATGAATATATTTCAGATGTTTTTTTATTTCAATATATAACTTTGTGCAACTCAAAACCTTAGCTGGTTGATTACTCTTTTAATAGTATGTCGACTAAAGCAAATATTTTTTTCTATTTTTTGCAAGTTTTCCATTTACTTTTTAAAATTTTTCAACAGTTTAAACACTTATGGACTATTGTTTTTGCGTCAGCGCAACTGTTATGAGCTCTGTGGTACAGAAAATTGGGAATGATGAATATGTCATCCATCAGTTCCAGGAAGTGCCGACGGAAACCGCTGAATTAAACACTCAACTTTGCTACACTTGAGGGAAGCACTGAAGGACTAAGCAGAATACTGCTGACTAGCCCAAATTGTTAATGCTGCCTTTTGCGCATCAAGGACTCGGTTTGGACTTAAGGACAACTGAGAGTCTTCTCGTTTGTCTCAAGTGCTTTGAGACAAGTGGGAAGACAAAACTAGTAAAATGTGGATGTAAAAAGCTATGGAAGCTGCTTATGGAAAACTGATAGACCTTTATTGGGACAACATGGCAATGAAGGCTTTCTGCAAATGGCTCACAACCCCCTCACTGCATTGATATTTCTTGGCTGAGCCTGTATCAATGCTGGCAGATGCCGTAGCTGCTGGCAAAGGAGAGAAATACAGAGGGATAGAAAGTCAGCTTACCAGTACATTCATCAGAGCCGTTACAGTAGAAGAAGAGACAGCCAGTCAGGTAAGTGTGGTGGAGTCAAAGGTTTTTAGCTCAAAAACTCAGCTAGTTTAACTACTTTACCAGAGAGTGGAGAAGTTGCAGAAGCAAGTTCAATCCAAAAAAGGAAGCAACCTTATGCCACTTTAGTTAAGAACATGGATGTTAAAGGCATATTCGAGCAGAGTGCTTTTGTAGAAAGAAGCCATTTTCAAAAAACTACAGAGGGCCACAGCGGCAGCACTGGTTATTGGTTGTACTAAGGCCTCTGCCCCTTGAAAGAAAACAAAGCTAAGGGTCCAAAGGATATAAAGAAAAGGTTTCGTTCTGTGAAAGCTGGACAGAAAGAGCTTTGTGTACAAAATGCACCCAAGAACACATCAAAGCTATACCAGTAAGAAAACTAATCTGACTAGCACCCCTGCACCAAAAATAATTATGGGAAGGCCATAGTAAAAACAGAAAGAATGAATAGTAAATATTTCCCGACTGATCCCATTAACTTACTAGAATCCAAGCCAACTCAAATTAGATGAAACTGTTACAATCTTGCCTTAACAGCAGCAGAACTGGTCGATTTGCCATCCAAAAACAAGTCAACCAAATAACTAGGTTGACTATTAATTCAGAAAAATTTGACAGAGAGATTTTGTTTGCTGTAGGGCAGAGAAACACTTGACACCATGTGAGAGACCCTGATGACAAACTTTCTATTTATCAGGTTCTGAGCCAGCCTTACCCAATCAGTTACTTTATTCTAGAACGATTAGAGAATCATCTCTTCTATCCTTCATTGGACTCAGTTGTACTACAAACTTGTTGAACTAGATAATGTTTCACTGACTAGCAATACCTTTGTGGGAATAGCTCAAAAAAGTGACACCAATGACCCGCTAATCGATGGGAGGAAACTGTCATTTTACATAGTGATCAGATTTTCTATTTGGCTGAAATAATTAAAAACTGAGGTTCATTTTGTAATCGATCCCTTGAGCAAAGAAGCAATTTCAAAGATGTGATTTTGGAGTTAACTCATGGTTCTAGTAGATACCAAGCCATTTATCTGAATGGACAGGCATGGTTGGTTGCTGCAAAGTAATGTGCAAGTTCTGAAAGCAATGTTGGTTTTGGCCATAGCTTCATCACTACTAAGAATTGTGTTTTTATGAAACTGATTGTAGGAAAATCAGATAGAGCTTCAATTTGACAAGACAGCTTTTTACTTTCAAGTTCAAAACAAGCATTGGCATGAATATGGTAGTCGGGACCTTATAGATTGACGATCAATGTTTCCAATTGTAGAAGCCTAGCTTGACGACATCGAATAGGGTATCGGCAAACTAGAAGGACCTGTTTCAGGCAGTCTGATTTAGCTGCTCCGAGCCAGACCACACAAGATGGTTGGCCAAACTTCTGAGGAAGTATGCTACCCTATTTAGTACAAGTAGTGTCGATGCAGGAAAAACTTAAAATTGAGCATTCTATTGCGCTAAAAAAGTAATCCGGCCTATTTGGAGGCTACTTAACTGGCTCCAGCAAAATAAATAACTGGAAGCAGAAAAGCAGCTCAAAAGACATGCTCAAAAAAGACTCATCAAGCCTGCAAAAAAAGCCTAATTTTGAAACAATTAGTTAGTTTGAAAAAAACGATTAGAAATAGCATTTCTATATTGAATGGCGGTATCCACACCCTGTTACCAAGCAGGCCAATGCCAGATCCACAACAACTTAAATGCCATATATGGCAGTCAGTACTACAATATGCTTGACCTAGTCAGCAGGCACAGGAAGGTGCCTTCAGTTGATCGAACTCAATAGATGTTGGCTTTGTTTATCTGGTATGATTTTTTTAGATATGAATGTCGATGTCTCTCAGACTGGCTTCTTTTTTGTTCACCTATTAGAGACTCAAGAACACATCTTGCATGACCTTTTGTGGTGCATGCTTGTGTTATATGTCGACAAAATCATTGTCCCTGCCCCTAACTTAATGACTTAATGCTGCCGCCTTGAGACAGTTTTTCAGAGACTCCAAAGAACTGAATTGACTCATGAATGAAGTTCTCATGGTGAAAACTTGTTGAACTTAAGGTATGCTGCTTGAGAAGCATAACTATTAAACCATAACTGTCATGTACAACTTTTCTTGTATTTTCTATGTAAATCAGAAATGCTGATTCCGATTTTGTACTCAAAATAAAGATGGGTCCACCAACCTTCAAAGTCATTAAGATGTTTTTAAAGCATTTTAATATCCGCCTTGAAAACAACACAATCGGCATAATAAGCTCTGCCGATAAATATGTGACAATACCTAGCTTTTTCAAGAATGGAAGTTAGGGAAGTTTAGTCCGATTTATAATGATATACATAGATGTCTTAAAACCTATTATTATGTAAATCCAGCGTGCAAAATGATCTCAGTCTTTTATTAAAGGTATATAAACTATTTAAAATTGCTCGTATCTTGTTACATGATGTTGAAATAAGCTGAATGCCAAGAAAATAAAGCTCAAAAAGCGCGGTTTTATCACAAGCTAGCGTGGTTATCGTGCTTTTTTGAGCTCATTTTTAAGTAGGCAGTGTTACATGTAAATAACTCATCAACCTTTCAGAAAAGACAGATGATTTTTAAGGCTGAATTTAGATAATAATGGATTTTAAAACACCCATCTCTATTATTCTAAATCAGTCTGAACACCCTTACCTTAAGTTCCTACAAAGCTAGGTTACGTCACGTATTGATGAGCAAAGCTTGTTGTGCCGATCGTGTTGTTTTCAAGACCGATATTAAAATGCTGTAAAAAGCCTTCATTAATCTGAAAGTTGGTGGACTAATTTTTTATTTTAAGTACAAAATCGGAATCAACGTGTCTGATTTACCTAGTAAACACGGTAAAAGTTGTACGTGACAGTTTTGGTTTAAGGAGAGAGTTTCATTGCAAAGAAAGTTTGGGAGTCGTCAACTCTACAAGGAATGAATAAACCACAAGAGTTCTTTGGCATGGTTGGCTATTACTAACTGTATATCTCTAAGTTTGTCACCACAGCTCACCCAATACGCAGACTGATAAAAAAGAAAGAGACCCTACAGATGAAAAGGCCTGAAGCATATTGCCTGCAAACAACATAAGCGAAGCATAATCACATCTTCTATCTTGAGGTACCCTAATTTCCCGGCGCAGTATATCTTAGTTACCAACACTACTAGTAAAGGTAAGGAAGGAGCTGTGCTGTCCTAGATGTAGAAAAGTCAAGAAACATAAATCCCTTATTACAGTGTTACTCTGGCACCAATGGATCGGAATTATTGCATCACATAGAAATAATGTATGGCGGTAATCAAAGCTGTTAAACACTATTGGCTCTATCTGCATGTTCAAACATTTCGCTACAGACCACTGACGCCTCTCTTTGTTGGCTATGTCAAACAAAGCACCCTTCAAACTAAATGGCTTGATAGCTAGAAAGGGCCAAAATTTGCAATACACTGGAACCTTGGAACCTGTTAAGACTGTCGTCAATGGGAAAACATTGACCTACGGGATGGAGAACTCTTTGGAAAGAGGCTAGTCAAGGAAGAAGGGTAGACGAGCCGAAGAAGAATAGAGGAACAGAGACCGCAATGTACAGTACTGGATTTGAGCTGAGATTATTAGCAGCAGTCCATATATTTATGACACTGTACTCGGTAATCAATAAAGCAAGAAAGGTAAAAAAGTTAGTTATAACAACCTATAAATGAAAACATACAAACATTCATATTAAAACTAGCAATAACTTATCATCTCGATTATTAAAAGAAACTAAACTGTCATGATTACATCACAATCAGGAGAAAAAATAAGCTGTTTTACATTATGCGTTTACTTGCAATAAAGCTCCGAATTGCTCTCGCACCAGTATATTGGAGGAGTTTGTAAAACACTCATGCTGGTTAAAGTAAAATATAACACTATGCAGCACAACTTGCTTTCTGTAAGTCTCATATTTTACTGCCCTACCGTAATTAACGAGCAAAGCTTGCTATTAATAACACCCCAAAGCTAAAAGATTATAAAATATTGCTATACTCTTGGTAACAAGTGAAACAACGATAAACCCATAATAGAAACACCTATTACACTAACAATGTGCATGTATATACTAATACACGCACAGATACCAATTGGTAGCCTAAATGAAACTATCACTTTAAAAACAGTGGGATTGAACTCAGCACAGGCAGTGGTTCCAAATGAATGACTCAGCAAAGCAGTGTGTCAGACTTCAAACAGCCAATGATAGGACTTTCCAAGGTTGTGCAAGTAACTATGGGAGACGGCAAACAATCAGGTGACCTAGCCAGCTTACCAAAGTTGGATCATGGGCCATGGCCACCATGTATTTGACCATCACTATTAGAAAAGAAAGATTCACGAAGCAGCTGGATCTGAGAATAAGAAGCTGGAGGTTTTGTGTCATACGTGGAAATTTCTCATGTTTTGATCACATGTAGTACTGAAGACGTGGATTGCTTTCCAGCACTACAGAAGAATGAGATGACTCCAATTTATCCAGCATTAGTCTGGTTTGCACCAATCTTTGGGATAAAAGAAGCGGTGGTATGTGCTAGGCAATTAAATCATAGTAGATCTAGAAGTTCCCACAGAAAACAAAAACTGTGAACCGGGCGACATTGGCAAAAATTTGCCGTCAATTGAGTTGACCCGCTCTGTCTGACTTTAAAAAAACAGCAATAAGAGGGGTTGGTGCTCATAAATAAATTTACTAAATAGCAAAATGCTCTGACACGGCTGAATGCTATAGCACAGGTGGTGTCTAGTGCACTTGATGAAAGATTATGCTGCTACCTGGGGCTGCCGGAGCAGACAAATTGTGTCAATGGCGCAATTAAAAAGCTAACTAATGGCTAATGTTTATCTGTTCTGGCCCATCGACAAGACCTACATGATATGCTACCACTCACAAGCAAATTGAATATCAAATTGAAGCAACAATAGTTTATTCGATTCATTTTGTCCCCTGTTACTAACCAAGAGCCAAATTAAATGGGTTTTGCACCTTCCTCAGCTGCTGAAGGAACACCAAGGCATTTGCCATTGTACAATCAGAGTCACAGCAAATACGCTGATGTTATGTTGCAATTTGAAGCAGCCATAACAGACAGAGAGATATCCTCCACTGCTCGAGTCTTTTTCTAGTTAGCGAAAAATTGGTAAATATTTTGAAGAGACCAGAGGTAGTGCACTATGCCCTCAGCCAGAGTAAGATAAAGATCTGGCAAAAAGATTGAGAAGCCCCATTTCTGTACATCCCTGGCAACTGGCATTGGTTAGTAGATAAAAGTCAAAAGAAGGGGAACAGCCCAAAATCAAATGCCAAGGTCGTGAGACTATCAAATTTAAAGGTATAGCTTAACCCCAAAAAATTTGGTGAAGCAGCAACACAGTCCCACATCAAAAACAAATGCTGCTTCAAGCCTTACCAAGTGAGTCCAATAGAGCTGGGCCAAGCTTCAGCCACCTTAGAACTCAAATTGGTGTCAAATGTTAAGGAAGCAAGGCTACCTTTGTCAGAGAAAAGTAAAGAACACTCTGAACTGACCTGGCTAGCTCCTTAGTCTCCAAAAATGTCTCTCAAAGCAAAGTCTGCAAGAGAGCCTGAATAAAAAGAAAATGAGGCAAAAATACTAACAGGCTCTCTATTAAATGAAACTGTAGAACCAACTGTGCTGGAGAGAAACTAACCCAACTTACCTCTTGTCAAGCAGGTTCATCATAATATAGAGCTACAAGGGCTATCTAGAAACCAAATCAGTACGACGATTGGCGTGTTCTTTAATCAATAGTCAGAGTTTATGGCAAAGTGATACATCATGATCAAAAGCAAAGGAAGTGAGAACCTGGCTCCGCCTCAGACATTACTTTATTCTTTTGAAAAAACCATATGTGAAAGGCGTACAGACGATGATCTGCTCTCAACAACTATTAATAGCACTTCAAAAACATTTTTACATGAGCTGCTAAGCCGGCTAGGCATCCTGACCAAAATCACTTCCAAATTATTAAAAAAAAAGTTATGGAGTTTTTCAAGCTTGTCTCCGAGAAAACCCGTGCAAATAAAGTCATTACATTTAAAGGTATGACAAAACAAGCTGATACAAAAGCAGAACCACCACTCAAGATACCAAACAAAAGGTCTTGACTGGCTGAAAGAAGCACTAGCAGTTACACTAGCCTGAAAAGTGGTAGACACTTGAGCAAAGACATGCCAGGTTAATTTGATATGGACTCGTCTTACCAGGAAGGCAAGGCCGAGAAGCCCTTCTCAACTCTGGAGAAGAGTGGCTGTTATTAATAATAGGAGGTCTAAAGTAAAATTACTGGCTTTGTTGCTCAGGACCTGTGCTCAGCTAGCCCTTGCAACAGTATTCAGCCTAGAGGCTAGCACTCCTGATTACTCCTGATTAGGGAGTGTTTGGGATTCTGCAAACAAAAAGCCGGCCCAGCTAAGGTTGGCTCGCCTCAAGAATTGTTTCAAAACCTACTCGGAAAAATGTAAAACCCGAGCTCCCAATAGACTATATAATAGCCAAATAAAAGCAAAATACATTGGAAAAGTTAATTTGCACTTTCTTTTCACTGCACATTAATTGTACGTGAATCAAGTAAATCAAATAACTTTATTCTGAACTTGAAACACATTGCGTTGTTTCTCTGAATTTAGGTGTGACACCAGTCAAAGAGTTCAAGGCACGTGTTTTTACAATATTAGGCACTATTATACCGGTATATTAAATGAATGTGTATATTTATATTGCAATATTATATAATGAAAAGGTATAAAATATACATGTAGATATGGAACAATGAGAGGATTGCTTTTTTTCTTAACATCAACGCCTGTATGACTCATATTTGACCTTTATATCTCGCAGCTGTTACAAAACTATTGTAACTAGTACACTTGCAGCCCTATGCAAGCAAAAGAAAAATTCAGAAGTGACTATGTCTAAGCACTGCGTGGACAACATTTTTTTGGTTTGCATTGACGGTTGGTGGGCTGCTAGTAGCATGCTTGGCGGAGATCCAAAATTTTTTGTTCAATTCTGCTGTTGTGTGCCCGCTTTTTAAAAGTTTGTAGAATTTGAACAGATGAGTAGACATGGTCTCCTTTAGGTAAGATTTCTTCACTTGAAAATGATGCAACGGTTTCAGTGCATCTCACTGCATTAATACCTAACATAATGCAAAAGCTCATCAATGTTGATATAATATAAAAGCTAACAGAATAACTTGTTTGATCGGTTGTTATAAATTGTATCTTGCGGTACTATTGTCGGTACTGTCATTGATCCCAACTAACGACTAACATAAGGCTTTGCAGACAACAACCGCAGGCTTTATTTCTTACTTCTTTGTTTATTCTAAAATCTAGCAAACTTATATCATGTCACAAAGAATGTTGTAAGTTTGCCTGAGAATTGATTGAATTAAATTGATTTTTTTGTTTCAAGGACACTTCATAACCGAGCTTTGAAAAACAGTAGGAGGGTAGAAGAAAAAACCCGAACATTTTATAGGAGCTGCCTTGATGATTTGAGACGGGTCGCTCGTGAGAAGGAAGACTGTTTGAAGAGATTTCAGTGAGTTATTTCATCATTTTATATTTTTCATTTGCATAAAGTTTGTTGCTTTCCCATATTTAGTGAATCAATAACATCACCACAATAAGTGAAGCAATTTAATTTTTCAACCAAAGTATCACAACAAGCACTTGTGGTGAACTTACGTCCACGATATTATTTTGATCGTCTTGATGTACTCAAACCTGGCTGATAGTGATATGACATTCATTAAGCTGACAAAGGAATCCATTTCAAACGTTTTTAAATATTTGAAATAAAATTGCACTATTTATTAATTTAGAAAAATTATTTACAGATATTTTGAAATAAGTAATATTAGGGTAAAGGCATTTGAGTAAATGTATTTGAAATGAAAACGGCGCATTTAAACATTACAAATTAAAAAATAGGTAATGGTGAACAATTAGCTTTTGAAAACCTTGAAAAAATAACCAATGAAAAAGATAACAAAAAATAATACAAAGTGCACATAATACACACAATATGAGTATGATGCTTTTTAAGTTAGCTTATAACTTTCTACTTATAAAGTTGATTTTTCTAGGTGCTAAAAAAGCTGTGCGCACACTTGAATGCTTTAAAACTTTAAAAAGTTTTTATGGGGCAAGGGTAATAACAGGGCGAATATACTGGTCATAGTTAAAGTTTCTTACTTTGGAAGAAACATTAGTTAAACTAAAGTATGAATGGTAATAATTAATAGTTTTATTATTATGCAGCTATTATGATATTAGTTTCATAGTATTATTGTCTATCATTATTTATTATCATTATAGCTATGTGGTCAAAAAGACTTACCCATAAAAATAGTGGTTAATAGTGTTGAGCTCAAAAGCTTTTCACCGATAAAAGGACATTTCATTTACATTATGTAAATCTGGAATAAAACCAGTCAGATTTAAGTTTGCATTGAACAATACTTTAGATATTTTTGTGTCTACATTTCCAGAAAATTTATGGAAATGCAGATTACTTTAAAGGTATGAAATGAGCAAATGGCAAAGAGTGTGTGCTGATTACTTGCTCATGATTATTTTAGAATGTTGCAAAATAATTAAGCTGACATTGGTAGCAGTTTGGGAACTATCGTAAATTATCTAGTAAAAAGGTTTGACTGTAAAATTAGGTGCTTTTCTTCAAAACCTAAAGCCTAATCATATTGCTGTGAGTCAGTATAAACTATCACATCTGGCGAAACCCATGAAATACTCTCAAAATTGCTTTACATATCTTAACATATTTCAATTGCACTTTGTTGAAGTTAACACATAAAAGAAAAACTTATGTTGAAATCAGATTAATAACTTTTAAAATGGTGAGCTACACATTCCAAAAATTTGGCAATTTTTTATATATTTGCAATAAGTAAATAGAATTTGTCTACTCTTTACAAAACATTGATCTTCTGGTGGTGAAAATTAACTTGAGAGTCGTATGATTAAAACGTTTGAAAAAACTGGAAGTAAAAAGATTGCAATAAAACTACAATTGAAACTTTTACTAAATCTCGGGTAGCAAATGTTTAGATAGAAACCAACCTGAGATGTTAAATAAAAAAAAGGCTTTATACATGATAACTCAGTAATTCTTATCAATAATACTTAAAAAAAGAAGTGAGCTGAATAGTCCAGAGCAAGTATTATATTCTTATTTCTTTCTATGCTTCATTTTAAATACATGTATCTAATCATAGAAGTAATTCTGATAACCTTCAAATTAAAAAAAAATAAAGTTCAAAGAATAACTATGAGCAGCAAAATGTGTTAGCTGGTCTGTCAACAGGAGATTTCTTATGCCATGAACTTTCTAAGTGATGCTACTAATGGTCTATTTTATATTTATTGAGTTTATCAAATTCACTTTGTTGCAACTTGGCAGCTTGTCAAACCAGTTTAACAGTGCTTACAGTAAAACCTTTAATTTTAGATTAGCAAATCCACGACCAGAAAGAGAGAGACCTGTAAGAGTTCAGCGACCTCGAGTGGAACGGTAAGAATAACCTTTGAAAGCATGTTACTTTACTTTAGTGAACAATTCAGACTTGTCAGTGTAACTCATTGCACTGCCAAGGGTGACGGCTGTTATATGCATGTAAAACTCTCGCACTTGAAGAAACAATGTTGATTATTTGCTATTATAATATCAAAAAGTAATTATTGTAATAATAAGAGAATAAAAAAGCTAATCTTGTTACATGAGGCCTTCAAGTGCATGTGTTTTAGGTGCATACATTCCAAGTAATGTACATTTCAAGTACATATATTTTAAAAGCATGTAATTCAAGTACTGTACACGTATTCTATTTTTGCCATCCAAAAATGAACCAGAACTATTTAAATGCAATATTAAGTACATAAGTAGGGTTTAAGTACATACATTCCAAGTAACGTACACTTAAATTACATATATTTTAAGAGCATGTATTCCAAGTACTGTACAGATATTTCATGTTCATACATTTTATTAACATAGTTTTTAAGTAAAGACCGTGTAAGTGCATATATTTCAACTTCGCTCATAATTTAACTATCTCCACGTGATCAATGAAAAGCTAGTTTAGACAAAAACTTTAGATGCCCTGAAAATAAGCTCCTAACGTTAGCCATGCGAAAAAAGTGATTTCTTGACTACTGGGTGAAACCTTTTGGAATTTGAGGCTTCAGCTGGAAAAAATGGCAAAGCAGTCAACGCTTATGGCCAAAGACTGTACTAAAAGTTTATTCAGATAAGTTTGATCATAAGATTTAATGGATTCTCTTTGTTCAGTTTTACATGACAACAACCCAACAATAGAGCACCAAACACTATGACCATCCCACGTGATAGTTCATAGTGTGGTGGAAGCTATGCCATGACATTGTAATTCGTGTAGAGAATGTATATGTTATATCTTGTATGCTGTCTTGTTCTTTTTATTATATCGTCATTAATTTGTCCATATATTATGTCACTATTTATCGCTGTATTATAACCATGCCAACGGATTAGCGATTCTGTTTATTACTGATGTTAGCAGAATGGGCGAGTTTATTGTATATACAAAAACGCGCTCACTCAGTTGGGCAGAAAAAATGGCTGTACGTTCCTTGGTTAATGGATGTTACTTATACGTTACTATTGTACCTAAATGATGTGATTTTTATTGCACCTGATTGTGAGACCCACCTCCAGAGGCTGGAGGAAGTGTTCCAGCGGTTGCAGCAAGTCGGTTGCAAGCTCAAATTAACAAAGTGTGAACTTCTACAGTCTTAAGTGCGGTATTTGGGCCACATAGTAAGAAGCGAACAGGTTGCCACGATCCCAGCCACAATAGAGGTAGTGGAGCAGTGGCCCGTTCCGCATGGAGTCCAGGAACTGCAATGATTATTGGGTACTGTGGGGTGCTACCGGCAGTACATCCGTAAGTTTGCTACCATTGCAAACCCCTCCACTAGCTGGTAGGGAAAGAAGAGCCCTGGCAATGGACAAGTGAGGAGCAGGCAGCGTTTGACACCCTGCGCCACAGGGTATCTTGAGTATCTTGCGCCATTTAGGTATCTGGACTCGGGGAATACCTATATCCTAGACACGGATGCCGTTGGGTGTGGCGAAGGAGCTGTGCTGTCACAGCAGTATCACAACCAGGAACAAGTGATTGCTTACAATAGCAAAACACTCACCACCTCGGAGCAACATTACTATGTGACAGCAAATAGCTGCTGGAAGTGGTCCAAGCGGTAAAACACTTTCGCTCATACTTATGCGGACAGGGGTTTCGGCTTCGCACGGTCTATGCCTCCCTACGATGGCTCTGTTGCAGGAAAGAGCCCTCCCACCAGGTGGCGCATTGGCTAGAGGTGCTAGCTGAGTTCAAAAACAATTTGGATCACTGTGCGGGATTAAAGCACAACAAAGCCGATGGCTTAAGCAGACAGACTTGCAAAGACTGTCGACAGTGTGCTCAGATAGAATACATCAATAGGGGTTCAAATCGGCTGGAGTTGGATCAAGAAAACCAAGATGAGGCTAGTGTGATTGGGAGAAACCCTGTTCTGTCAGGGATCGCCAGGCCCACACCCGAGGTGGCTGGTTTACAGGTGCGACCTTCTGTTTCAACCGAAACAGCCAAGGTCAACCTGGGACCGGTCGAGGCAATCCTAGGATTCCCTGACATTGAGTAGGTGATGACTCGAGGCACTACTAGTCGCCATCAAGAACCATGTAAAAACTGGACAGAGGTTGCCAGGACCGCATGCAAGACGATCGGCCATACAAGCCTGCACCCTGCACCCACGGGAGCACGGACCTTCTCGAGGTTGGTCGAGGCCACCCTGGGACCAAAGGCATTGGCTCAGCTAACTAACCAGTTGGCTCGGCTGCAGAGCAAAGGCTTGAGTGCTGTAGATATAATGTACCAAACACTTTGAAGCCACACCAAAATGTCTTCGGAATAGTTGGAGTTGGGGAGCCAGGAGCTCAGGGTCTTGCATGGCAAAAGGGAATCTCTGAGAGTCAGGCAAGATGACATGCTGGAGGTCAGAGTAGCTCCTCATGGCTAAACCTGGTGGTGTGCCATGTGCCCCCAGGCTGTGAGGGAGCCAGTTTTCTGGTAGACACATGCCATGACTTACTCCGCGGTGGGGAGTATGGTAAGCCGCCTCCAGCGTACATGATACTGGCCCGGACTTACAGCGGCTGTTCGCAAGTTAGTACAAAGCTGTGAGGTGTGTCAGGCTGCCAAGCATAGATGAACTAAGCCTGCATGAAGCCGGCAGCCGTTACACACTGGACGACCGTGACAGAAGGTCGCCGTTGACCTGGTAGGCCCCCTCCCAACCATCCCGAAGATCAATAAGTGGATCTTAGTGCTCTCGGACCACTTTATTTGGTGGCAGAATGCCATTGCCACACCAGAGGCCACAACTCTAGGGGTGGCCAGTGTCTTTGATGAAAGGGTGTTTTGCTATCTGGGGCTTCTGGAGCACATCTATACAGACCAAGACACTCAATTTGACAGCCAACTGTTGAAGGAGCTCTGCCAGCTTTGAAAGTTGAAAAAGACACAGACAACTCCTTACCATTCCCAGGCCAATGGGATCGTAAAGAGGAACAATCAAGGCTTGGGCGACTCTCTGAGGTCCATGTTGTTGGAACGAGGCTAGGAGGAATGAGATGAGCTCCTGCCCCAGCTCATGCGGGCATATCGCGGCACCCCCCCCCACCGTGACTGCTAAGACGGCCAACTTTATAATGTTTGGCAGGGAGTTGTGTATGCCTGACCAGTTAGAATGTCACCCCCTCTTACAGAGATGCAATCTGCCAGCGACTACGTGCTGCAGAGGCAGCATAGGCATGAAGAAACACATGAGGCCCTTAGAGAGGTGCAGATAGAGACTAGGCAGACAGACAAAACAGAGTCACCGCTTTTCTCACCTTGGGATTGGGTGTGGGTGGTACACAGGTTGCGGCAAAGGGGGGCAAATTATAAGTTGCAAGCTAAGTTCGCGGGCTCCTACCAAATTATAACCGCCTAGCCAAACCACACCTATGTGGTGGAAAGACAGAGCCAAACCTTGACTCAACACGAGTCCAGGTTGAAACCCTATTATGCCTGCCCAAGGAGCTTTGGTCGCGCTCCGACATCGCTTGAGCCTCAAAGAGGGCCAAATATGAAAGGAGCCAAGAGAGCTTGGCCCTCACAAAGAAACTCCCCGCAACCTGATGAAGATTTAATGGAGTTCCCTTCCCAAATGAGTCCAGCTGATAAACTCGACGGAATGGGAAAGGCAATTTTACAGACCAATGCCGAAAAAGACTCAAGGGTTCAAACTCCAGACTTCCTGCAGCACCTCTCCAAATGAAGTTAGAGAGAAATTAAACCCTTCTCCTTTAGCAAGCCCCGGTGAGTTAGCTACAGACCTGGACACCGGACACCTAGCAATGTCTCCTTAGACCATGGAAAACCTCATCACCGCTACAGGAGATCTAAATCATCGTTCGTCCCATACTATAAGAAAGCCGGAACGATATGGTGATTGGGTTACAGATTACGGTTGATTGTTATGGTGATTGGTAGCAGACCAGATGACTCGAGAGCCTAATCCGGACCACTGGACCACTCTGTTAGGACAGCCTCCAGCTGGTTCAGGTATTCCAGCTTTTCAAATCTTGTCATGATAACTTCGAGAACAAAGGAAACAGTTCCAAAAGGCAGCTCGCAGTACCAAAAAGAAGATACGCCAGCTACTGACCACTAACATTTGATTGATCAAGAGATTAGCCACCTTGAACACCATGTTAAGCAGCTTGAGACATGGGCTCAGCTGGTTGCTCCACCATTTTTGTATTAGTTAGACACGGAATCTAATGGAGAGGAATGTGTGGTGGACGCTGGGTCATGACCTTGTAATTTGTGTAGATATTTTTATATGTTATATCGTGTATGCTGTGTTGTTCTTTTATTATATCATCATCAATTTGACCATATATTATATCAATATTTATTGCTGTATTATAACCATGCCAATGAATTATTAGAGATCCTGTGTATTACTAATGTTATACGGTTTGTGCTCGGCTGCGTTAGCTGGAACAGGCGAGTTTATTTTATATAAAGGAGCGCGCTTACGCAGTTGGGCAGGGCAAATGGCGGTACGCTCCTCGGCTAGTGGATTTTCCTTCTCTAATAAAAATTGAACAAACCACACACAATTTATTTATAAAATAGTCCAGATATTAAATAGTGCCAAGTAAAGGCCGGCAAATTCCTTTACCATAGCGTAATAATTACAAAAAACTACAAAGTGAGTGCAGAGCAAATAATTAGAAGCATAGCATGTCGCCTATTAATGAAACCAGACTAGACAGTGGGGTATATTGATTTATTCAGATTAAGGAAATAATGTATAATTTATAGTTGGTACAGAATAATTCCAAGATGAATCCAACTACTTTAAATACATATGAGTACTACATTAAAAAGACAAGTTGCAAGTTATGACTCTTCTTAGATGACTTACAGCACACAAAAAACTCTTTGACAAAAGACTTCATCAAACTAACAACCAAAACGGGTTTTCTTGGTTGGTAGTTATGAAGCGAGTACACCCAAAGTTCTTGTTTGATTTGATATTTTATTAGCTAATGACTACTGACCTTTATTATTCATAAAAAGTTTGGTTTAAAAAGGATTCAGAACTATTTAAATGCAAAATTACAAGTAGCAAAATTATATTAGCTTTCAGAGTTCCGTTTTGATATTGGCTTATGTAACTCCTCTTTACAGCTTTCTTTGATTGAACTTGCATTACTAACTAGTAATGTAGCCACTTTTTTACTAAATAGTACTTCATTAGAAAGTTAGTTAGTAAAGTGTTGTAAGTTATCATGACTTCAGAAATCTTGGTTTAGTTTTTGTTAGCAAACTTTGACTACTTCTATGTTAGTCTATTAGAAAACGACTCGAAGACTAGTAGAAACTAGCCTAATTGCCTAGCTAAACAATAAAAATTTAGGCATATAAGTAGAGCATTTTTTATCAAATGCGTTTTGTTTTATTTAATTTTAATACTTTTTATTTTAATATTGTTTTTACAACAAGTAAAAACAAAATACTGTTTTTGTATTTATTAGATTTTCTTTTCAAGCTATTCAAAACTATTATTAGCAATTTTAATTTTCTCAATGAACTTAAAACCACATAATAATACTGATAACAGTAATAGTAGTGAAAAATATCACATTTGAGATGTGGTATTTTAAAATCTGTAGACACATACATGTAGGTGTATAAACTGGATTGTCCTGTCCATGCAAGCTTGTGACATTATTTTAGCAACTTTATCAGATTACAGTATATTGCGAGTTCAGTAATGAAAAAGATACAAAATCTTTCCATCAAAATAATCAAAATGAAAGATAAAATTTTTTTTAGGTTTGCCCAAAGGCTTGTTTTGCTAAAATCAGATTTGTAAAATAAGAAGTAAATTTTAGAAGGTAGTTTATTCTAAACATAATTATTTTTTGTCCAAATTAGAATATAAATGTAGTTATACTTATTTTACCTTTGCATAGTTTCATTTTTTCTCTAGGTCTCGGGATTTTATATTTCATATTTTTTCCTTTCTTTTTAGTCCTTACTTTCTCTCTGCTCTTTCATCTATCTCTCGCGCTTCGTTTTTGTTTTCTGTGCCAGCATTTCAATCTGCCTTCTCTATGTATACACCTGGAACACTTGAGCATCTATTTTCCATTTACTTTTCCTTCCTGTCCTTGATTTTATTTTTTTCTGTTTATTTTTGCTAACTGTAGTGAACTATCTTCAGTATTTCTTAACTTATATCTTTATTTTTTCTTGAATGATCTTTTTTGCTATCTTTTTTACTGTATGTTTTGCTTCTTTGCAATTTTATTCCTGTTTTCATCTTCAGATCTTTTTATCTTGAGGTTTATTTTTTCAGCTTGATTATTTCTATTGTCAAGTCATCGGTTTTTCTCTATATTTTCCCTATCTAATGTCATTACCCTCTTTTCCACATTTATGGTTTTTGACTTTTCCTTTCATCTACCAAACGTGGTCCAGCTTTCAGCGGTAGGTATACCTTCTGGCAGCTGATACCTAATCTCTATTGGTGTAGGCGAGCAATTTTGTTTCCACTTCTTTCTTTTTTGGCATCCCTTTTGCTCATTCTGCTTTATTTGTTTGCTCATCTTGTTGCATAACTTGTTTTTTGTTTGTCATGTTTTGAGAATGTTATCTCGCTTTTCTATATACAGCCCCATTTGAAGCCAGGTCTATGTGTTGACATTGAGCCTTTTGAATTTTTGATTAACATTCTCAAATCTACAGTTAGTCTAGACCTCCAGCTAAGTTTTTTTTATTACAAATTTTGATTAAAAACATGTATCATTATTTAACATTTCAGAGATTCTGAATCTTTGGTAGTGTTCAGGTCATTTTTTAAGCTAGTTGGAATATATGTTCATTAAAAAAGTTGAAAGTGTGTTTCTGTTAACACGGTTTGGACTTGTCTAGCCACTGTTAAAAGAGTGAATACTTTATGAAAAAAAAAGTTATTAGCACTTAATTGAATTTTTTTAACTTGTTACAAAAGTTTTTGCATCATTGTGTCTCAAATTACACCTAAATAGTACAGCAAAGAAAATGTAAAATGTAAGTTCTTGGCAGTAAGTATATAATAAGACTCAATTTAGGTAAAAAGTAACAAGTTTGCTATGTAATTAGTTTTACATGCGTAAAAATTATCTTGTATTTGCCTCCTCTTGGTCAGTCAATTGCTCCCAATGCATATGGAGCTTTAAGAAAAAATGAGGGCTATGCTTACCAAAAAAAGATATGATTGAATTTAATAATTTAGAATTATTTTCAGATGTTAGTAAGGCTGGTCAGCCATACGTTTGCTACTGAAACACAGAACCAATGCTCGATAATAAATTTGACAGACAGAAACAGAAGTTCTAGACTAGTATGCTATTTACCTAGTTTTATGTTTGTTACAGCCGTGAGCAGCCAGTATCTTCAGGACGTGAGGTTTCCATAGCGCCTATAGCTATTGGTAGTCCTTCTAGCTCATCAAGTTCATCAAATACATCAGATCGAAGCCGATCAGGTTCTGACTCTTCTTCTGCGAAGTCTCAAGAGATAGGCACTAAAGAAAAGGTGCCTCAAAACGACCAACCTGCAGGCAACCAGCCTGTTACAACGTGAGTATCTTTAGGAAAGAATTTAACCAAACTTATTATTAGCTTAATGTTAGGTACTCATACATAATTAGCAGTCTTTCACACAATTTTGTAATGATTAAGAATTGTGTTTTAACTTCTTTTTGAATAGTGAAGCCCACACATTTTTCAAACACGACATTTCTAGTTAATATTTTTGCCGATTATCATTTAACTCCCACCTATTATTAAAGTAATATACTTAATTTTTTACAGTTAAACGTTTCTATAAGTTTTTGTATATAGCTGTTGTTTTTCCTGCACACTAAATGCAATTACTCAAATCATTTTTCATTGAATTTTAAGCTTTGAAATGAATCAAGCAAAATACATCGTATTCTCATACAAATATTTGCTCCAAGGTATGACAGTTTTGATATACTTTGTCAATATCAGGAGAGATTCATTTCATAAGTTGTAGTTTAACTGCATCTATATTTAGACTTGGCGAGTTTGATGCTAGTTTCATTTTACATAACTATTGTTCTAGTAACTTGAGCTGAACATCTTTTTCAGGCGGTTTATATTAAAAATCAATAAAATGATACATCAGCACATTTTTTATGAATAAATAACTTTTTAGCAAGCTTAGTCAAAAATTAAATATCTAAATAATCAAGTTTATATTCTTTTTTTCAAAGCCTAAGTGGTTTATCTACCCACACCTTAAAATATGGTTTGCCTGAACATTAGTTTTCTAATTATTTCGCTTAGGCAGTATGTAAAATCTACACTTAAAAAACCTTTAGAAAAGTTTTTTCAAGATTGCATAGCACATTAACTTTTTTACAAGAAACATAATAACACACGATAGGCATATTTAAAACCATAGCTGTGACTTTACTGAATGCTAATAACCAAAGTAGCTAACCAGCCCCAAACAAGACTTTCCTTAACAGCTCCCAAGATTATTCTCAAGGCTCCAAAAGACAATTTATAATCTCAGCAACAACATTTAATGCATGTTAAACGGAACAATAACTGGTAGATGTGCAAGTATCTTATGAAATTCTTTGGAATTTTTTGTAAGCTCTGAAAAGTTGTATAAGAGAAAAACAGCTATTTACTTTATAATTATGTTTTGGCGTATAACTGTATGCAGTTACAATATAACTTTATCCATCAGTTGAAGTACATTTGGAGACTGAGTCTATACTTTTAATAACTCAACTAAAATTTGAACAAAAAAGATTTATTTGCTTTAAAAGCAATTATTACTGATAGCAACAAAAATTTAACACAGTGCCTAATAAATTTAAAAATTTAATTTTTTGCACTCGCTTTAAGTCTAAATGACTGCACTAACAGTCAATGACATATGCATTAGAGCTCAGTATAATTACAGTCTTGTCATGTAATCTTGTGCAGGTGTCGGTCATCATATAGCCAAATGATAAATCTAATGACAACATTGTGAGCACTGACAAGTCCTTAGTAATAGTAGTAGATTTGAAGGGTTACAGGATGTGAAACTAGCTTGTTGTAGATTTTCTCAGTCTAAGTGATCGTTTGCTAAAATAAATGACGTAAGTGCACAACTCTCTTAAACATACATAAATTATAATATATAAAATTTATTTCACATCCAATGATGCATTTAAAATTATTTAAAAGCTAACAAGATTTATCGTAAGTGAGAATTAAATCCTAAAATAATGAATCTCAGTGTGACACTAAATATTGTTTATCAGTATAAGGTTGTAAGTTGTTAAAAATCAGCTGTTTAAATGTCCATACGCTTGGCTTTGTCAATGGCTAGAGAAACCATAAAGACCAAACTAAAACACGCTTAGATGCTTCAGAAATTGGTTTAGAAATATATTATTACTAGCAAAAGATTTTTTGATTTGCCAAATATTTTGACATCTTCATAGGCAAGTTCTTAACTACATGTATAAGCTTGAAACAATTATAGTTAATTAAACATGGATAACTCGAACTTCACGGGACCGAGCAAAAGTGTTCGAGTTATCAGGGCGTTCAAGTTATCAGAGCACTGTCACAAGTCCATGTATTTACTTATTTATTAGTAGATACATGTACATATACAAACTATAATATAAATCAAAAGCACAAATGGCTTGTTTCAAATTAAATGCGTCTAAGGTAAAGTTTAAAACATTTTTATCAAAAAGTATAGAGATTTTTCTATCACTTGAGATTGGTTTGTTGTTTGAGGTGATGTTATGCCAGGACGTTTTTTAGAATGACATTGGCAAAATTTGATCATTGTTGAAATGCTCAAAAGAAAAGACATCTTTTTCTTTTGAGCGTTTTACCCACGATCAATTTTACCGATCGTTGTTAAAATGCTCAAAAGAAAATACATCTTTTTTATGAGCGTTTTACCCATAGAGTTATTTCCCCTAGAGTGATAACTACCCTAGCATTTCCGGTGCCATCAAGGAGTGTTTAGGCCACGCCCATTTTTTGTGCTAGTCACTCGTAGCGATTGACAGAACAATAACATCAGCCATGAGAATGATCATTAATTTGCACAGTTAAGATAGTAATTAATGCTCATATTAAAGAAATGATGATTATAGTTTATTACTCTGATATATGCTTATTATTTAAAGCAATTCAATACCTACCAGGGATCGCTAAACATATTATGGAAATTTTTACTTTTTCTTATCCATTTCCATCAATGATATGCGACCCCCCACAGCCCCATACAGCAATGATATACAGCCAATGATATACAGCCCCTCTGTATATCATTGTTTCCATAAACATAAATATTTTCATAATTTTAGGGAGATGGATATGGAAATGAATTATGGAAATGGAAATTGTGACATACACGTAATCCCTGATATCTACTTGACTTGCAAAGGCACTGAATAGATAGTGTTAAGTAAGTGAGTTAATGCAATCAGTTACTCATAGATAAGATAGATAGCCATACTGAGGTTGTATTGCATTGGTGTGATGGGAAGCTAATCGACTGCCATCAACTATGAGCTGTACTACCGAGTTGCCCGAGTAATAAAAAAGTCTGGACAGAAAATTTATTTTTATATAACATTTACCATTCTAACTTTTAAATTTCATATCATGAGAAAATATTTTTAAGCAGTTCAAATGAATTAGGAGGAAAAAGAAAACAACTGTAAAGGTTTTCAAGCTTTTTCAAACAACTACAACTTTTAAATTTCATATCATGAAAGAAGTGTTTTGTTGAAATAAATTAGGAAAAAAAAACTGTAAATGTGTTTAAATGTAAAATAATTAGCAAGTAATGGCTAAATATAATCTGTTTAGCTATTATTACAATGAAAAATTATTTAATAAATAAGGTAATAAAAAAGTCTATTTTATTTTTATATAATTATAATTTAGTATAATTAAGTACGTTATAATTTATTTTTATTTAACATATAACAACATTTGCCACTTTAACTTTCAAACTACATATTATGAGAAGTGTTTTGTGTAATTGAAATAAATGAAGAGAAGAGAGGAAATAAGAACAACTGTAAATGTTTTCAAGCTTTTTCAAACAACTACAACTTTTAAATTTCATATCATGAAAGAAGTTTTTTGTTGACATGAATTAGGAAGAAAAATGAAACTGCAAATGTGTTTAAATGTAAATGTGAAATAATTAGCAAGTGATGGCTAAATATAATTTGTTTAGCTATGATTACAATAAAAAAATTATTTAATAAATAAAGTAATAAAAAAGTCTTTTTTATTTTTAAATAATTACAATTTAATATAATTAGGTATAATTTATTTTTATCTAACATATAACAACATTTGCCACTCTAACTTTCAAACTTTTTGCTTGCTTACATCAAGCAAAGATGTCCACTAACTAGTGGACATCTTTGCTTTAAGCTAGTCTATGTGTTTGATTGATATGTATTGAAATCTAATATTACATGCAAGGGCTGTTTGTGAACTGTGGTGTCAATGAATCACTCTATCACCATACAGTGTCAATACTTTCAGTTGATGGCAGTTGATTAGCCTCCCATCACACCAATGTAATACAACTCCAGTATGATTATCTATCTTATCTATGAGTAACCAATGATATACACCCCCCATGTGTGGGGGGCTGTATATCATTGGAGTAACTGATTGCATTAACTCACTTACTTAACACTATCTATTCAGTGCCTTTGCAATGCATGTAGGTATTGAATTGCTTTAAATAAGAAGCATATATTAGATTAATAAACTATAATCATCATTTCTTTAATAAGAGCAATAATTACTATCTTAACTGTGGAAATTCATGATCATTCTCATGGCTGATGTTATCGTTCTGTCAATCACTGCGAGTGACTAGCACAAAAAAGGGGCGTGGCCTGAACGCTCCTTGTTGGCACCGGAAACGCTCGTGTTGTTGATGGCACAGTTATCACTCTAGGGGGAGATAACTCTATGGTTTTACCCACGAACAATTTTGCTGATTTTTCTTGAAGTTTATGCAAAGATTACCTCACTTTACCTTGCTTCCGAAGGGCGATCGCTAAGCGGATGTTTTGTATAAATCAAATTTCACCAAACCTTTAGAAAAGTTGTTGACAAAAAATATTTTGCCGATGGTGGTAATAATGACGATGATGAATTACGAAAAGCTGAGGTTTACCTCTATGGCTTGGAATCAAGTGATTTTCTAAAATGATAACAACCGTTTCAGTAGCCATTGGAAAAACAAACAGTTCGAGTTAACAGTGTTGAGTTCGAGTTATCTATAGCAATTTATCATTACGTGGGACCAAAGAAACCGTTCGAGTTAACCATGTGTTCGAGCTATCCGTGGGCCAGTTATTCATGTTTGACTGTATTTACTCAGCTCATATGCAGACTTTTTTCAAAAATGTATGAATCAAAAATGTAGTTCTGTTGACCATATTATTACAATAATATACAATATATGTACACACATTTTATTTGTAGACCATCAACGCCTTCTGGTAAGTAATATAATTTTTTAAATGGTTAATTTAATGGTTAAATTTTTATTACTTGATTAGCATATATGACAATATATGTGAATATATATTATATTAATAAATATAATATACTAGATAAATACCAGGCGGTGCTTGGGTAATAAAAAGGTTTTTGCACACAACAGTAGTTTTATTTTATTTAACACATACACAATTTAGTATTTTAGTTTTAGATGAAATAGTTTATTTATAGACTTGGATATTTGCTGACATAACTCATTACCGCACTACTCAGAAAATCTTGTCTTTGAAGGCATTAAATTATATATAACTTTTCAAAATACACGTATTTGACAATTTAACAGAATAATTTAAAGTAAAAGCTAAACATGAAAGTAACTTTTAACTAGAATTTTATTAGAACAATACTTAAAAGAATGTTGAAAGATAAGTTACCAATAATAAAAAATGGAAGATTTGCAAGTAATAATAACACCGGTAAGGAAGTTACAAGTGTTTAAACTTAAAACACTATATTCAAATTATGTTTGAAAAAATGCAACATTGAAATAATAAAACGAAATTTATGAACTTATAATACAAACTTCTAAATTCACAAAAACTTCATGAATGTAATAATTATTTATTGAATAAAAGAAATTGAGGAATAGTTGATACTTATAATCTTAAGTGATATTACAGTAAAGTAGAATTGTAATTATGTTTGTTCTAAAATGTGAAATCTATCACAATTTACTAATTTTTTGGGTTGGAAAGAAAAATGTAAAAGCTGATACACAAAGTTTTTTTATAAAATAAAAATTAATAAAAAAATTGTAAATGTAAATAAATGCAACAATTTATAATCATAAATCATTACAACTTTTCTGAATGCAATAGTTATTGATTAAATATTAAAGAGTGATGAATAATTTTAAGTTATAATTTTACACAATAGCACAGTTAAATAGCAAGGCAACTATTTTTGTTCTAAAATGTGAAATCAATTACGAATCAGGGCGTCGTTGAAGTTAAAGGAATCATGCGTAAGCAAATACACAAAGCGAGCACTTAAATTAAATTTTGTGAAAAATCTGTGCAACAAACTAAATATTTGTCTTTTGAGGAAAGCAAAGTGTGTGTGTTAATTCACTATATCTAAATTGAAAGAAACATTAAGTAAAAATAGAAAATATTTATACAAAAACGTTTTCAATAGAACTGGTTAAAAATGCAAATTGAAAAATAACATCAAAGCTGTAGATAATGAAAATAAGGGACTTTTGTTCATATTTATTGATTGCCAAAGCATGGATTTTAAGAAACCTAAACTTAAAGTATTTCATCAGCTCAAGTTTTATCAACTACGTGTATCTGTTTTTGCTTGCACTATGATTTACAGCAATTAATAATGAACATCTCTTTCAAGCGTTGTGGAAAAGATTTTAAACAAATTTTCTCTAATATGGCAATGACAAAAAATCATGGGGCTTCTAAGAGCTAGGCAGAAAATATTTCAAAACAGGGCATCATCACTGGTAGACGCAATATATAAATCAGTACATAATTTTTTGTCGGCAATCGAGGAAAGGGTATACAGTGACAATGTAAGGTAAAAACTGTGTAGCCATGTTGTTTAGCGCATGTTTACAAACTTGCTGTAGTAAAATTTTTGTGTTCAAATTCAGCCCTGAACAAACTCATCATTTTTAGATTGCAGTAGCTATAGCTAGACAGACCAAGAAGGACAGACAAGAACAGACAAATGACAAACTTTCAGATTTATATATGCAAATACTTAATATTAATAAATACAACAACAAAAATTTTCAAGCTGGTTCTTTGTCGTTTGTCTGCTTGTCTATCTGCCTGCTGCCATCATTCTGTTTTAGTATGTCCAGCTATTGCTATTAAAATCTGGGAATTAAATTTTTGCATTTTGACAAACTTGAACTCACAGGGATATCAACCACAAGTTTCTAATCTAGCTATACGAGGAGTAGTGATTAGAGATTTTATTATATATCATTTAGCTATTTGCTAAATGGTATATAAATGGCGTTTTATTTAAAACTTTATGAATTCTATTAACTCTCTGAAACAAAATTATTTTTTGTGTTTTCTTGAACTTCTATTTTCGGTATTTCACAACGTTCGATTACGGTAAAGGCAAATTCTTTTCACAAGGGCAATTGTATTGTCTCTGCATGTAGGAAGGACCTCAACATTCTCTTTTCGCTTGTTCAGAAAAAAACAGTATACTATCTCGTTTCACATGCGTACTAGTATCGAGAGTTGCCCATATCAACGTATTCACAGTTTTGATAAATAACTTCCGGTGGAACAGTAACTTTTTTATACACGCAGCACAGACACTTGTATGCAAGAATAGTTATTATTAATTCAACATATTTAAGATGTTTATTTTGTTTTTTCAGTTCATGAAGAACATAGCATGACAAAAAATACCATAATTTTAATTCAATGCAAGCATAACAAAACAATAACACCATGTTAATTCAATGCAACAATTGCGGATTGACAACATTTTTTGTTTTTTGTCGGATGTATGAACAAACCAGCAGTTTGGGCTTGCGCCTACTTTTGAGCAGGCAATGTACAGCTGGCTATGGCTTAAACAGGGTGGCAATAAGTCGGTTCCAGCTGCTCTTTTTTTTCTCACCGTTGCCTATCCAAACACTTGAAGTACCTGTGGAAGTGCAAGTTATGTAGTAGTAAGTTACAGTACTCGTAGCTGGAAAAAAATAAAGGTAACCCAGCTGTGGAAGGAAATGAACATGTGTAATATCACCAACAGTGGCAAATGCAACGCTTTTATGTAGTGGAGATGTAGCAATTCATAGACAATAGAACATTGAATCATAAGTACTTACCTTTTTGAAGTTGCAAATTTATAAGGTAGTTTTCAAAGCGAAAACAATTGTCTCGGTAGCCGAAAAAGACAAACCTTCATGTGACCTTCTGTTGGCTTCATACGAGTAAATCGAAAAAAGGAAAGATCGCTCTATAAGGTGGAATAACAAACACACACACGCACGCACGCACACACACACAAATATACATACAGACTGTTTGCCGTTTATATAGTAGATATATAAGTTATGTGCAGTAATATTTTGTTTAATTTTCCACCAAGCTGTGCATTTTTAACTGAGTTGGTAAACCTAAAATAATAATCTGCAAGCCGTCATTTAAATAAACAGATAGAGAAATACAAATGATGATAGAATAGTAAGCTCTATCTTGATCAGTTAAGTAAATATACACAATTTAATCATTGCTAATAAATATAAGAGTTTCAGCTACTTAAGCCACTTATATGATTGTTGTTATTTGGGATCTTTACAAACTAGAATTACTTATAAAACCTGCATACTTCAAAGATGGGATGCAGGCTGTCATCTTGTTTCATAACTTTTGAAGGAGCAGTTGTTAATGAGAGCATGCACTGCTACATGATATCAGTATTTCAAGCGCTGACACATTTACCTGAGTTCATGAATGCTTCTAGTTGTGAGTATATTTACATGTGTACTGACCAGTTTTAACTTGATGCTTGCATGGTTATAGTTGGCACTTTTATAGTAAAAAAATACAATTAATCAAAAGCAAAGGAGGGGAGACAATGAGAATTATTGGAATGTCCTTTTTGGGCAAGCAACTCCTGTATTATTGTTTTTTTTTCTAAGAATTAATAAGTAAGAGAAGGAGAACTATCATAGCATCTATATCTGAGGAAACTCTAACATTCTCTGTATGCTTTGTAAGCATTGTTAAATAAGAAAACAGAAAAAGTAAACTTTCAATGTTTTTTTTTATGACATAGAGCAACTCCGTATTATCGGTGTGGTATGGAAGCATTGAAGAAAGGAAAATATAGCCATTTCCCATAAAGTCTATCATAAATTAAAAGCCAGCCATAACTAATTAACCTGCCTTACAGTGTCAAAACCTTATTTACAACGGAATGGTGCACTGAGTAGCAACCGTTTAGCTATTCTAATGTTTGCCTGCTGCTGCCATGGCAGCCAGATTTTGCTTATTGGGTTGCATGTTACTGCACTAGAACATTTTACTACTGGTACCCCCCTACTTCTCCACCGTTAGTCATTGAAGAAGTAAAGCAGGGGTGGGCAAAGTTTTTCTCAAAGAGCCAAATTTTAAAGTTGCAAGATTTTTGGGAGCCGCATAATATGTGTATCAGTATAACATTTTATACTAATAATACAAGTTTGGTAGAGGTTGTAATGAAATTTATTTATTAGAATAATTTTACAATAGCATTGACTAATGTTGAAGTGAGCCTAAAGAGCTTTGTATAACAGTACAACATTTCATGAAGAACTACATTATAACATTTCATACTAATAATACCAGTTTGGTAGTGGTTGTAATAAAATTTATTTACTAGAATACTTTTACAATAGCATTGAATAATGTTGAAGTGAGCCTAAAGTGCTTGGTATAACAGTATAACATTCCATGAAGAGCTACATTATAACATTTCATACTAATAATACCAGTTTGGTAGTGGTTGTAATTAAATTTATTTAATAAAATACTTTTACAATAACATTGAATAATGTTGAAGTGAGCCTAAAGTGCTTGGTATAACAGTATAACATTCCATGAAGAGCTACATTATAACATTTCATACTGATAATACAAGTTTGGTAGTGGTTGTAATTAAATTTATTTAATAAAATACTTTTACAATAACATTGAATAATGTTGAAGTGAGCCTAAAGAGCTTTGTATAATTTAAAGTTTAGTGAGATACATAAACTTGTTTATGGCTGCTCATTATCTCTAGGTAGTCTGGCTCTCTACCGCAACATGCTATTCTTAGGAGCTGACACAAGTGATCTTGGGTCAAAATGGACCTCAACTTGCTCTTGATATTATTCATGTATGAAAGCGCTGATTCACATATATATGTGGCAGCAAACACAGTGTACAACCATCTTCCTAGTTGAGCAAGCTGTGGATATTCAGCCTTTGTTGAAGCTTTTAATTAGAACCCCTCCTCAATTTCATCTATATCTGTACCCTTGAGGTTACACAACTCCAGTTGCAGAGATGAGATGCTAACACTTTCCACTGGCAACTGAGTAACCGTCTCCATTAGGCTTTGCCTTCTGAGGTGTTTTTACGAGTTGTATAATATGTTTCAAAGATTGAAACTGACTAAATCCATTGCTAAACTCTTGTTGCAGCTTTTCTATAAAGTGTGCGTACTCAGCTGTACAAGACGCCATTTCTTCATTGTCATCTAAAAATGCTTTTAAAGTAAGATTGGAAGAAGAACATCACCTTGCACATCCACCAGAAACAACTCCAACTTATGGAAGAAGACTTGAACAGCTGGTAGTGTATTAATGATAGTCTTGTTCTTCTCTCGAAGCTTGAGGTTCAAATCATTCAAATAGCCACAGATGTCAACAAGGAAGTCAAAGTCACTCATATCTTTAGAAGAGTTCATTATCTCTTGAAACTGTCTTGCATTCAGGCTTGTGCATGTATTTAGAAATGAGGATAGCTCCTCACGAATACTCCACAACCTTGACAGAGCATTTCCCTTACTTAGCGATCTAATGTTATTGTATGTTAGTAAATCTTCACAAGCCGCATTGGTTTCTTTGAGAAACTTCCTTAAGTTTTTGTGTCTGAGAGCTGATTGACTTCTGAGAAAGTCGATCATCTTCATAGCCTTACACATTAGTTGTTGAAGGAGATCATTTAGTTTTCCACATAAAGCAGTTTGGTGGATGATGCAATGGAATGCTAGGATTGATGGCATATCCTTCTTCAATCTAGCTATGAGCCCTTTATCTCTTCCAACCATGGCTAGTGTGCCATCTGTTGTTACAGATATGCATTTGTAGAGAGGTATCTTCATCTTGTCAAGTCTTTTAACGAGGGCATAATTAGTAGTCTGACCGGTGGTTTCTCCTTCTAATCCAACCAAAGTAAGAAGCTCCTCCTTCATTTCTTCACCATCAAAGAATCTGCAACACAGGGTATATGACTAAATCAGAATACTATGCTTTATAAAGAAACATGCTCATGCTTCATAAAGAAGCATGTAGTATAAATGTGTGGGTTTGTCACTTTGAAACAAATATCATAAAATAGGTGCAACACTTTCTAATTGGAGTTGTGTTCTATCTTTACTGTCTTAAAATGCACTTGTATGACTTTAGCTTGCAACCACATGGTAAAAATGATTACCAGTTGTTAGTGTACACACAGTAGCCTACATACCTTACAAAGACTGCTAATTGAGCTACATCCATTATATCAGTAGATTCATCAATGGCGATTGAAAAGTAATCTGCCTGGTCTATATAGATTAGCAAAGTCATTCTGAGATGATCCTTAATGCTTTCAGCTCTACTAGTGACAGTTTTCCTAGAAAGTAGTATTGCCTTGACTTTACCAATCTCATCATGCTTATCTGGAAAAAGTGTTTCCACAGCCTCAACCATGCATTATTTTACAATCTCAGCCTGAGAATAGGGAAACATTGCTTTTGCGAGTATCTTTGAGGCTGGTAGAGAAGCTTTTGTAGCGCGTTGGTAGCTGTGAAACAAGCTAGCACATTTTCTGAAGAAGTTAGTGATTGTTGAAGTTTATCTATCTTTTGATGTCTAGCTAAAGATCCTAGTGAGAATATTGCAGTAAACTCTCTGTGCTTGGTCGCATGATGTCGTTTGATGTTCGTCTTCTTGTTAGCGGAGATCGTTTCCTGACACAATAGACATTGCGTTTTGCCATGCCTGAAAATGAAGGCATATTCCAAGGTCAACTCATCTTGGAATTCTCTTGTAGGTTTGTTTCTATTTTGTTTACTTTGTGAGGCTTCCATTGTAACTTTGGGAATGGCTCATTTTGTTGAAGATGCCATTGCTACCCTCATTGCAATAATTGGCTCAATTGCAAATGACATTTTCAACTAAGGCACAGCATATTATATAAGCCAGCATTATGAAATCATGATGAGATGACTTCCTGATGAACCTTTCTGGAGCATTTTAATTTTGTCCTCATTAGGTCAGCAATGAACGTTATTACATCAGAGAAGCTACATGTACATGATGTCATGAATTATGACTCATGATGCATGTGTGAGCTATATATATAACGCAGTAATAGTGCATTTTTAGAGAAGCCTAATATGTCACAATGCATGTAGTTTTGTACAATATATTACAGTACTAAAAAGTCCCCTTTCATACAGCCCATGACCAGAGTAATAAGGGAAAAATGAAAGGGTACTGCTGGTTGTTGAAAAATAGTGAGAAAAAGTCAGAATTCTACCAAAAGTAGAATTCTTAGGTTCAACTAAGATGTTGGACAACTACATGTAAGTTGTTGTCCAACTTCTATATGTTGTAGGCTTCGCCTACAACATTTGCATAGGCCTTAGTAAATGTTGTAGGCTTCGCCTACAACATTTACTAAAGAATTCTCTGAATCAGATTAGTTGTTGTAATTATGTTGAGTAGCGTGTTGTTGAACATTAGCATTTGATGTTGATGGTGCTGTGAGGACCTTCTATTTCTTGTCCTCCGTAATAATTTGGAGACACGTAGACGACCAGTGCGACGACGTGGTGTTCTGGGAGGTTGTATGTCCATGGTAGTTGTCAAATTGTTTTGAAATGAAAATCAAAGGGTAAATTATGCAAAACAAAAGGTTGTATAAAATTCAGACCTAATCTACTACTATCTCAAACCTATATTATACAACAACAAAATAAATATTAGTTCAAGCTGTAGGCCTAACCTACTGTAAGTAATTTAACTAACAACAACAATAATGAAAGATGTTTATTATATCTCTGAAATGCAATATTAAAAGTAAAATGGCAAACTGCCATGTAATACACACAGTTTGAAAGTTGCGTTGGAAAGTTAAAATTTGGTTTTGTTGAATGTAGAATGGTTTGTACATCGATATGTAACAGAAAGCAAGCATTAGCATTTACGTGTCTGGAAGTTTTCTGCAAACTGGAGTGAAATAAAGAAATATTCTTGTCACAAAGGGGCATTGGAGTTTTTCCCTAGCTTTTGGATAAGGCTAATGTTCTAGATAATTTAATAAAAACTTTGGTAATTGGACAAAAAACATATGCTGATAAACTGTGTACCACATTTTCGTAGCTGTAAATCGGTCTACGCCTCAAACGGTCTTCGTTAATTAAAGAAACCTTTGGCAATTAGACAATGCAATCGTTATATACTTCGATGTTATAAATGCTAATGATTATTATTATTATAATTAAATATTATAATAGTTTTTTTATAAAATCAAATAATTAATTCGAATAATAAAATTGGCAAAAAAGAAACAATCACTTTTCAGTACTTCTAAGTTAATTACAGAAACCTTTGGCAATTGAACAATTCCATAGACTGGTGAAATTTGCACGTTTTTCTTGTGAAATTTGGACGACTTAATAGTTATACTATCTGTCGCACAGCCTTCCTGGCGTTTTGTTGGCCGGTCTTAATTTTGATTAAAAAAGGTTTCTCAAGTTTTTATTTCGATTTTTAGTCGAATTAATTTGTCTATTTATGTATCATATGATCAGATGGGTTAGCTTTAGAATTTTGTGGTAACCTTTCAAATACTTGGTAACATATTTAAATAGGTTTATACGTATGTGTTTTGTATTATTGTTATACTTGAACGACTCTACACAAAAATGGTTAAATTTGTTGAAGAAATTTTGGTACACGGGTTCGGTAACGCCGTTACTAGATAATTTTTCAGGAGTGGTGTGCACATATGAGTTTATCATAATCTCCCCAACTAATCGCTTTGCTCATGTTTGGTTGCGGAATAAGGATATTTTTATATTATGTCAAAACAACTTGAATTTTCACAGAGTTGAAAGAGCCGCAACAAAATGTGCAAACAGCCGCATGCGGCTCTAGAGCCGCACTTTGCCCAGCCCTAGAGTTGAGGGTGTTCATAGATAGCTTGTGATTAGTTGATGACTAACAAGAAAGGTCATAGCTGTTTCATAAATGTAATAATACTATGTAGGCTTTGTAATGTGTTGCTTTTTGTAAATTATATTTGATGGTGATACTCATTCAACTACTAAATCTAGATTCATTTTTCTTGTCAGCATAGTGTTATATAAAAGCTGTGAGAATTAGTAAGTTTGAAAAGAACTGCTAAAAGCTGCAATAACTTACAGTAAAACTTGTAACATTCTTTTGCTCAGATATTTGCGCTATCAAAAGCATAAAAATTCTTAGAAGGGATTGATTTGGTATTCTGAGGTTTCACTGTACTTTAAATGTCTAAAGAAACAATCTATTTTTTGTTATATGCTTCAGTGGGGCCACGAAAATCTAGTTGTTTTCAATAATTTTTGAGAAAATAAACATAAAAATAAATCTTGCTTGTTTTGGGCATAAAAAGTGATAGCGTTCTGCTTAGCAGTAGTACATGTAGATATACTCTTTGGTTGCGGTGAATAGCGTGCAATACCCTTGTACATGTAAGTCTAAACAGCTAAGGGCACTCTATAAAAACCTCAATTCCAAGTTTGAATTTTAAGGCCTTCAATTTATTCTGCAATGAAACTCTAGTTTCAGCTTTGGAGTATTAACTATTAAGACTTTTGTGGACAAAAGAAACTTCATTTAGAGTTTATGACTTGTGTAACTGCTTTAAAGAAGGTAAACTATTTCAACATTGTACATTGCTTAGAGTATAGTTGACAATTACATCAAACACTAGATATACAAAGAAACTAGCTTACTAGACTTGATATTTTTTACAGGTGTTCGACCTGCTGCCACCTGCCTAGCTTGCTGCTTACGAACTCTTGCACGGAAGTCACTAAATCATATAGTGATCAGTTCAAATGAATTTTGGAACAGCAAAGGTAAATTGTAGAACATGTTAACTGCATTGATTTACTCACATGAAGCTAGCTACAATAACATTTTCTGTTACTACTGTTGATCATACATGTAATTTAAATAAGTGATTCTTGCAAATTACACCATGAAATATAAAAGAATTGAAAAACCAGTGATTTTCTTTGTACTTCCTGTTAGGCTTAACATTATAAAAATGTATATAAATATATATGTACGTATATATAGATATATATATATATCTATATATATATATATATCTATATATACATATATATATATATATATATATATATCTATATATATATATGAAACAGTTCGAGATCGAATCTTCTGTGATAGGAATCCCTCATGTTAAGATTTTACATGTAATAGCTATAGCTAGAGCGACACACATACATAATTTGAGAATTTTGTGTACGCAAATATATTTTATATATATTTTTATATACGTATTCATATACGTTTATATATATACATATATATGTATATAAAAAAAAATATATATATATATAAATATATATATATTTATAAACTGTTACCTCACCCTGGTTAACCCGTATGGGTGGTAAATTCTGCTCTAACTGGAGTCTCCTACCAGAGACCTGGAAGTTTGAGCACTCGTCTCAAGATCTTAGCTGTTCCCAATAGCGCACTTTTCTGCAACTCACCTGAGTTGATTGTTGTTGGTATTTGGGCAAGCCACATTTTATGCACCGGTGTTATTGCGCCCAGCGCACCAATGACTACTGGGATTACAGTTGTTCTTACATTCCAGCATTTTTCAATCTCTTGTCCAAGAGGGAGATATTTCTCTACCTTTCTCTTTTTTTTGCTGGCTATATTTTAGTCATTGGGTACTGCTATATCTATTATAGTAGCCCTCTTGTTCTTTTTGTCTACCACCACTATATCTGGTTGGTTTGCTAGGACATGCTTGTCAGTTTGGATGTAGAAGTCCCAGAAGATTTTAGCGCGGTCGTTTTCATTGGCCCTACCAGGAGCTTCCCATCAGTGTTGTGGTTTATTAAGGCCATACTCATCACATAGACTTCTATACACAACACCTGCAACATGATTATGCCGCTCAGTGTATGCATTTCCTGCTAGCTGCTTGCATCCACTGATGATGTGTTGGATGATCTCAGGTGCATCTTTGCACAGTCTGCATCTAGGATCGTCTCTAGTGTGATAGATTTTCATTTGGAGTTGCCTTGTTGGAAGCAGTCGCTCCTGGGCTGCCATGATTAGCGACTCTGTATTGGCCGTTAGGCTTCCTTTGTTCAGCCACATATATGTCTGGTGAAGATCGCCAACCTTAGATATTTGTTGGTGGTAAGCACCATGAAGAGGTTTCGTGTGCCAGTCAATTTCCTCATCATCAGGGCGTAGGTCCGTTGTAAGAGCAGCCAATTGAAATTCAACTAGCAACTTATCTGAAATGGCCATGGAGGCTGCAAATGCTTTGATTCTTTGCTACACCTCTTTCACTGTCTGTTGTACACTTTTGAGTCCCCTACCGCCATCTTTCCTATCAAGATACAATCTAGTAGTATTAGATTTATATATGTGTATATATATGTGTATATATATGTGTATATATATTTGTATATATATATATATGTGTATATATATATACACATATATATATATACACATATATATATATACACATATATATATATATATATATATATATATACAACGAAGCTTTGCCCTGATGATGAGGAAATTGACTGGCACACGAAACCTCTTTATGGTGCTTACCACCAACAAATATCTAAGGTTTGCGATCTTCACCAGACATATATGTGGCTGAACAAAGGAAAACTAACGGCCAATACAGAGTCGCTAATCATGGCAGCCCAGTGTGATGGAAACGTTATGTTGCCATCCCCTTTTTCTTTATATCAGTTGGAGTTGTGCTCCCTTTTTCATTTGTGTAACCACGCCCCTAAAGGAGGCTGGCCTTTGCTACCTTATTTGCATAATTTGAATGTATTTAAGGCAGAGCCTCGGCTCTTTTATGTTGTTCAATATATGCCTTGCATTTGGAACCATACTCTTCTGTTACCTTGCGCGATAGCAGAACCACACCAAGCACTTGACTAACTCCAAAGACACAGTCCATGGACTGTGCTGTGGGAGTAAAGTCACAGAAACACTGTCGACCCCGTCGACCTCAAGTCGACCTTGTCGAACTAGTATAGAACCACTCTGGGAACCGTTCCTTGTGTACGGTGGTTGATGTTGACCGGTGGAGTAAGTCGACCTAGTCGCCTCCGCGTGTTGGTCACGGGCAACCGCTACACAGCCCCTGTGAAGAGTGAATGCAGACCGGTAGAGTAAGCCGACCTAGTCGCCTCTACGTGTTGGTCACAGGATCCAACACACTGGTGGCAGCAGTGGGATCTGACTGCGGTAATTCGGACTTCTAACACAACCCTTGTAACCATGCCACACAGCCGACGGAGTGCTACCAGAGATCTGGCTGAGGCGGAATTACAACATGTCGACCAGATTGGTCAGCTGACAGAGGCTATTACTAGAGCCTTACAAATGCCTAAGAAGGAAGCTAGCTTCAAGCCACCGAAGTTCGATGGGAGTGAGGATGTGGAGTTGTTCATCTCCCAGTTCGAGGAGGTTGCGGAAGCTAATGAGTGGAATGAGAAGGCCACTCTCCTCCACCTGCGTGAGACATTGAAGGAGGGAGCCAGAGGTTGTAGTCGAGGAGGTTCGCCTGCCTCCATCTTCTCGGCCTTACGCACGAAGTACGGGCTTTCCCCGAGAGAGGCTAAGAGTAGGCTCCACCTCAAGAGGGAGCCAAAGACTAGCCTCCAAGAACACGCAACCGAAATGGAGCGTCTAGTGAAGATCGCATACGCTGACCTTCCGGACTCCTACCAAGCCAGTATGGCCATGGATGCGTTTTCCCTGACCCTAGGAAACACGCCCCTCCAACGCCATCTTCTGGCAATAAAAGCCCAGAGCTTAGAGGAAGCAGTGCAGGCAAGGAATGAGTTCCTGCAAATTCAGCCCACTCTTCCTCGACCTGGTGCCCGACCCATAGTAATGACAGTAGAGGAGGAGGAGGCTACCCCTGCTACAGTCGCCCCCGTCCACTCGGATCCCCCATCAGCCACCCTGAATGACGTCCTGATGGCTATAAAAGGATTAGCGGATGGACTAAGGGAAGGAAATCTGTTGGGACGACGGGGAGTGGAGAAAAGGGGACCAAATTGTTGGGGCTGCGGCCAGACAGGGCACACACAACGCCGGTGCCCTCAAGTCACCCAAGGACAATCACCTCAAGCCACGAGGTCGGGAAACGGTTCCCATCCACAGCAGTAGGGGGAAGCGCTGACTGTGGATCTACTGTACCAATGCAAGGCCAGTGGCAACGGCCACGACGGACTAGGCGACACAGGCTCCCCCCCTGCTCGCCACCGGTCCCCTTGCATAACCAGTATCAACCCTTACCTGAGTGTGCAGGTCTCCCACCCTCAGAAGCCAAGGACGAAACGTACGTCTGGCCAAAGCCGTCTCGGCCTTCCCGAAAAGGCCCCCAGAGAATGAGCCAAGCCAGACGAACTCATGGAGATGAATTGTGGAAGCCACACAATAGCAGCTATTTCTTGCCAGGTCGCATCGGAGGTCAGCCCGTCCAGTTTCTCGTGGACACCGGATGCACCTCTAATCTGTTGGGACGACATGTCTTTGAGCGCTTACCCAAGGATGTCAAGAGCCAATTAGAGGTTCGAGAAGACTATGGGCGGATGGCAGATGGTACCCGGCTGCAGTTTCACGGACTCATTACTCTCCCAGTCAGAGTCAGGAGTGTCCAGGTCACTGTGTCTCTAGTGGTGTGTGCCCTGAAGGAAGATGCCATCCTGGGCATGCCCTTCTTGGTCGACCACCACTGTGAGATGAATTTTCAGCAACCCACGTTGGTGTTAAATGGGCAGAAATTGACTTGCACTGACAGAGAGGGTCGACCCCTGACAAGTGGAGTTCAAATAATGCGAGCCACAACGCTTCCCCCTCGAACCGAGGTCCTGGTTGCCGGACGTCTCACGTCCTCGTCCTATCAACCAGTCGGGTTAATCGAGGGAGTAAGAAACGGTTATATGGTGGCCGCCAGCCTACATCAACCCGGTGAGAAGGGGAGAGTGGCCATCCGCTGCATGAATCCTACCGACCATCCAGTCAGCGTGACGGCAGGGACGGTTGTGGGACAATACACTGGAGTCGGGCCGGACGAAATAGGGGTCCCCTGGACAGCGAAAGAAGAGGCCGAGATTTCTAAGGAACCTCCCCCTTCTGTTTCCAATGTACCTCCCCATATGCTGGACTTGCTCCAACAGGCGGCGCCACATTGCTCGTCCCCTACCGAGCACCGAAGGATGGAAGACCTTTTGGTCCGTTATGCGGATGTGTTCAGCCAAGGAAGCGAGGACGTGGGGCGTACCACCCTGGTACAGCACGAAATCCCCCTCCTTCCAGAGGCACAACCCATCCGTCAACACCCATATCGAGTAGGGCACGAGAAAAAAGCCGAAATCAAGCGACAGGTTTCGGCCCTGGAGAAACAGGGCATGATTGAGCCCGCTCACGGGGCCTGGAGTTCTCCGGTGGTCTTGGTGAGGAAGAAGGACGGGGCGTGGCGATTGTGTGTGGACTATAAAAAACTCAATAGTGTCACTCGCCAGGACGCCTACCCCCTCCCCCGGATTGATGAGAGTTTGGACGCCTTGTCCGGCAGCAGGTTTTTCAGTACCTTGGATATGATGAGCGGATATTGGCAGGTACCCCTCTCTGCCGAGGCCCAGGAACGGTCAGCGTTCGCCACACGCAGTGGGTTATGGAGATGGAAGGTGCTCCCCTTTGGACTGACCTCCGCCCCGGCTACCTTCCAGCGGCTAATGGAACGCGTCCTCCAAGGGCTACACTGGAAAACTTTGCTGTTGTACCTGGACGACATCATCGTCATGTCGGCAGACTTCTCTAGTCATGTAACTAGGCTGGCAGAGGTGTTGGAGCGACTGAGACAGGCCGGGTTAAAACTAAAGCCCTCTAAATGCCGTCTGTTCCAGACCCAAGTTAAGTACCTGGGCCACATAGTCAGCGACACTGGAGTGGCTACCGACCCTGAGAAGATTCAGGCCATCAGTGAATGGGCAGCACCCCAGGATGTGACGCAGTTAAGATCATACTTGGGTACCACTGGGTACTATCACCGATACGTACCTGACTACGCCTCGATCGCCAAACCTCTCACCTTGTTGACAAGCGAGGGGGTCCCCTGGAAGTGGGAGGGAGAGGAACAGGAAGCTTTCCTTAAGCTCAAGTGGTCACTGACGCACGCTCCAGTACTGGCATACCCTGACCCCTCCTTACCCTACGTGCTCGATACCGATGCTAGTAACGTAGGAACCGGGGCTGTGCTATCCCAGGTCCAGCAAGGCAAGGAGCGACCTATAGCCTACTATAGCAAGACCCTCTCCCCCGCCGAACGCAATTACTGCGTGACTAGAAGAGAGTTGCTGGCAGTCGTGCTGGCTGTCCGACATTTCCGGCCCTACCTATATGGCAGAGAATTTACTATCCGGACAGACCATGCCTCCTTGGTTTGGTTGCACCGGAGGAAGGAACCCTCTTGCCAGGTGGCCCGGTGGCTGGAGAGCCTAGCCGAGCACAAGTATCGAATTATCCATCGAAAGGGCGTTAAGCACGGTAACGCCGATGGATTGAGTCGACGACAGTGCATCGACTGCCGGCAGTGTGCAGCCATTGAAAAGCGGGATCGGGGGCCAACTAGGTCACAGATGTGTGACTCTCTAGTAACTCCAGGGACAAATGGGGAAACTACTGTACCAGTGGACCAAGTTCCAGTACAGCCACCAAGAGGTACAGGAGGACCCAGTCCCAGCGCCCGCCAGTTGGATGAGGACGAATGGCCTCGACTACCCAGCAGCGGACATACATCAGGGCCCGACCTCCCGACTCCCACACCAGCCAGCCCAGTTCCAGTACGGCTGCCATGCGGTGCGGGGTCACCGGGAGTGTTGGACGACCCCCTCAAAAAGCTTCAAAACCCTCGGTTACGGGCCGTCAAGATGACAGGTGAACCAGGACCTGTTGAGGAAACTGATGAAATCACGGTCCCAAAGGTCCCGGAACTGTTGGCGGTGGTGCAGACTTCGCTAGATGAAGTACGGGCATTGCAACAGAGACCCGCTACCGACCTAGGGATAATTTATCAGGCCGTCAGGAACCGGAAAAGAATAGAAGAGGCCGTGCTACAAGTAGGCAGCCCCGAGTTGCAGCGATTGGCCCGGATGTTCCACCAGCTCCAGCTTGACGAGTCAGGTGTATTGACCCTTCATCTCATCCAGAATGGACGAGAAAGGGTGGTGGTGGTATGCCCCCAAACGCTGAGACAGGAGATCCTGTGGAAAGCCCACGAACAAACACATTGCGGTGTGGAGAGGACCCTGAAACGCGTCCAACTGGATTGGTACTGGCCGGGCATGGCTGGAGATATCAGGAGGGCAGTTCTCTCTTGTGAAGTTTGCCAGCGGGCCAAGACGGGAAAGGGCCGGACCTCCGGGAACCGACAACCGCTGTACGCCGGGAGGCCATGGCAACGTCTAGCCGTAGACTTGGTGGGACCCCTACCTCAGACCCCTCGAGGAAATAGCTGGGTGTTGGTGCTCACTGACCATTTCACTCGGTGGTCAGATGCCTTAGCTATCTCCGACGCTACAGCCCCAACGGTAGCTCAGGTCTTGGACGAGAGAATATTCAGTTACTTCGGTCTGCCCGAAATTATCCACACCGACCAGGGGAGCCAATTCGAGTCCTCTTTATTTCAAGAGCTATGTGACTTGTGGGGAGTCGACAAATCTAGGACCACTCTGTACCACCCCGAAGGGAATGGTGTGGTTGAAAGAAATAATCGAGTACTGGGTGACTCCCTACGAGCCCTTCTACTGGGCAGAGGACAAGAGGATTGGGATCAGTTATTGCCACAAATCATGCGGACGCTGCGAGGTTTACCGCACTCCGCCACTAAGGAAACACCCAATTATTTGATGTTGGGTCGAGAGCTTCGTCTTCCTGACCAGTTGTTGTATGGAAACAGGCTGGAATCATTTACGAGCATACACGAGTATGTCCAGACTGTTCACGACCGGTTGATGCAAGCCCATACTCTCCTCCGAGATAGACAGAAGGAGATTGTATCAACCGATGTGAGAGAGCCTCCGCTATTCAATGAGGGTGACCTCGTATGGTTACTAAGCAAGCGGCGAAGAAAAGGGGAAAATCCAAAATTAGCGGCCAAGTATGTGGGACCCTATCGCGTACTAAGGAGTCACGAAAATCATACTTACGAAATAGAAAGATATGGCCAGCGATCCACTCAAGCTGAAGGAAGGTTAAGGTTTTGTCGCCCTAGTCCGGTGCAACAAGGACGAGCCCCAGCTGAAATCGAACCTGCCCGACGTCCTAACATGAGAGGTCACCCCCGGAGACGAGTATCACGAGAGAACAGTAATCCAGATGTCGTTATTCCAGAATCACTCCTGCCTAGTCGACTAATGGAGTTGCCAATACTACAATCGCCGGGAAGATTGGAATCACTTCGGTTTCCAGGCGAGGATTCCTCGGTCTCTCCAGGGGAACGCAACCCTAACTCTAAGGCTGGCCCCGACCCTGGCTGCGGATTGACGACCGAGGAAGCAAGAACCACGGGAAATGTAGGAGCTCAGGCTAGCACCGCCGGGACTGGAAACACCCCACGACCCCAACGAAACAGAAAGCCCCCTGCGTACTTAGCCGACTATGATACTAGCGCCGTCCAATCAGGAGAAGCCACCAGAGGTCAAGGTCAGAGGGCGGCCATCTTTGACACCAGAGAGAGCGCGCTCATTGCTTGCTGTCAACTCGAAGCGTATACATCTGCACCTCCTCTAACCATGGAAGTAACGAAGGAAACAATAAAGAAGGCTTCTCCAATTATCGGAGCCTTGCCTCTACTACCCGAGTTAATAATTCCTCTGGAACTCCACCCAGCTCCTAACGAAACCCTAGACGATACGGAGCCCGACTTGGTGAAAGAGGATTCCTCCCCAAACTCTCACCTGCCGACCAAGTGGGTCTCTGAAGAAACGGCTAGGAAGATACTGAGGTTATGCCGGGAAGGTGGTACCAACTGCCCGTTGTGTCAGCAGCTATTGTCCACTCCCCGACGGCGCCGTATTCATATCGCGCAGCATTTCACTAGATTCTTTTGTAAATGTGGGAGGATTTCAACTTCCAGGGATACTATCTCTAAACATCAGTCCAGAATAAGGGATGTGGAGATACGAAAAGCCCACGGTGGAACGGGCATCAACATTTATGAGGTCGACCGCGCCAGTTACCCCGCGTGGAGCCAGAAGGTCCGACTGATTAACCCTCCGGCCTTCGAGAAACCCACACCCTATGGGCCGGTTAAGGCGAAGCCGCCTGTGAGAAGAGGACCCCAGGCGCCCTTTCCCTCTCCCCCGAAGAAAAAGCGGATAGGCCAGCGGTGTAGTCCGCTCAAAGTGGAAAGACCCATACCAGCTCCCAGGAAAATATTAACAACGGTCGGAAGCGTCCAGAGCCGACTGGGAGACATTCGACCCCGAGTCACGGTGGACGCCCTTCGGGAAGAGGCCTCTAATCTCAGACGGACGGCCCGTCATCTAGAAGAATTGGCAAACCGGATGTCGACCCCATAAAAGATGCGACCGAAGTCCGTGAAAGACATTGTTTATCCTTGGTATGCTTCAGTTAGTTTGTGTTTTCTCATATTATTTTATTTTTCTTTTCTTTTGGTTTGTTTTTATATAGCTGATGGTCGTCTATAGGGGCGGCGTGTGTGATGGAAACGTTATGTTGCCATCCCCTTTTTCTTTATATCAGTTGGAGTTGTGCTCCCTTTTTCATTTGTGTAACCACGCCCCTAAAGGAGGCTGGCCTTTGCTACCTTATTTGCATAATTTGAATGTATTTAAGGCAGAGCCTCGGCTCTTTTATGTTGTTCAATATATGCCTTGCATTTGGAACCATACTCTTCTGTTACCTTGCGCGATAGCAGAACCACACCAAGCACTTGACTAACTCCAAAGACCCAGTCCATGGACTGTGCTGTGGGAGTAAAGTCACAGAAACACTGTCGACCCCGTCGACCTCAAGTCGACCTTGTCGAACTAGTATAGAACCACTCTGGGAACCGTTCCTTGTGTACGGTGGTTGATGTTGATCGGTGGAGTAAGTCGACCTAGTCGCCTCCGCGTGTTGGTCACGGGCAACCGCTACACAGCCCCTGTGAAGAGTGAATGCAGACCGGTAGAGTAAGCCGACCTAGTCGCCTCTACGTGTTGGTCGCAGGATCCAACACACCAGGAGCTAGTGCTCCCAACAAGGCAACTCCAAACAAAAATCTATCACATTAGAGACGATCCTAGATGCAGACTGTGCAAAGATGCACCTGAGACTATCCAACACATCATCAGTGGATGCAAGCAGCTAGCAGGAAACGCATACACTAAGCGGCATAATCATGTTGCAGGTGTTGTGTATAGAAGTTTATGTGATGAGTATGGCTATAATAAACCACAACACTGGTGAGAAGCTCCTGGCAAGGTCAATTAAAATGACCGCGCTAAGATCCTTTGGGACTTCTACATCCGAACTGACAAGCATGTTCTAGCAAATCAACCAGATATAGTGGTAATGGACAGGGAGAACAAGAGGGCTACTATAATAGAAATAGCAGTACACAATGACTACAATATAGCCAACAAAGAAAAAGAAAAGGTAGAGAAATATTTCCCTCTTGGAGAAGAGATTGAAAAATTCTGGAATGTAAAAACAACTGTAATCCCAGTAGTTATTGGTGCACTGGGCGCAATAACATCGGCACATAAAATGTGGCTTGCCCAAATACCAACAGCAATCAACCCAGGTGAGTTGCAAAAAAGTGCGCTATTGGGAACAGCTAAGATCTTGAGGCGAGTGCTCAAACTCCCAGGTCTCTGGTAGGAGACCCGAGTTAGAGCAGAATTCACCACCCATACAGGGTATCCGGGGCGAGGAGTCAATTTTTTATATATATGTATATATATAGCTAAAGTCTATTTGTGCTCTTACCTATCATGAGGTTGGAATTCTCATAGTGGCAGAACATATACTTGAAATTAACTAAAGCCTGTTCATGATCCTGCAGTTTCTGAAAGTATAATTCATATAATTTCAGAATATATATTTCAAGTTGCCTAAAGCTCAATCAAGTTTGTTTGTAGATTCATGGAACGACGCAAATTTGAGAAGTCTAGAAAGGGGAAGGGAAAATGATGCCTCTGCATTTCTGATGTCAGTTATTGAAGAATGTGCCAACAATATGTATGTCATTTTGTTACATACCGTCAAAAAATTTTTAAAATTAAAATTTTATTTTCCATAGTTTTAAGCAGAAATTTATGTTTATAAAAGCAGATTAATTATGAAATATGACTTCTTAAGAAAATTTTACAGCAAACCATCAGCCAATGTAGTATTTTTCAGTCATGCGCACATTTTGCAGAAAATCCTTAGTTTGCGTGCAAAAAACAAGATGGCCAACAAATTATGCATATATATGCATAAATAATATATTTTATCATATAATATGTTATTTATCATTTGATTTGTGTTAAATAAAAAGAAAGAAAAATATGATGTACGCTATACCATAAATGCACTATTTATACATGGCATTATATATAGGACAGATGGCACAGTTGGTGACGTATCTGGATGGCGATCATTAGGTTCTCGATACAAATCTCAGCAACTGCAACTTTATGGAGATCCTTAAAGGTTGACTTGCAACAAAATTTACATTACAATTATTTGACATCAAAATATTCACCATGTTTTACACTGTTGTGTTGTAGGTGCAAAATGTGTGGGAATGTGATTACAAGCTCTTAAAAGCTAAGAAACGAACAGTTAATCGCAGCAACGGACCGCCGTAGTTTGGATTCGCTTTCCAAAACGGCTCAAATGGGACGCAGTTGTTACAGGATGGTTTCTGTTAACACTTTCATGCAACCTTATTCGTTGAAATATTTTCAAAAATATACTTCACGCATTCAATAAAACCTGTCTATTGTTCTTACGCGTCTATTTTATCGTCATTGTACTGCTGTCACTTTTAGCAGCGATATCTTATAACCTACCATAAAAATTCATTTAATTTTTTAACCTTACCTCGAAGGAGTACATATCATTGTCTGATAATCAAGACGAGCCTGTTGGTCACCTATGATACTCAAAAAGTGCTGCAAAAATTTTTTGCGAAGTATTGGGTCACATGATCAGATTACGACTTGACGATTTGATCAAGCCAAAACAAAACTGTAAAGTAGCGAGCATCTATATTTGATATGGGGTCTTCAGTAAAACCCGAAGTGTTTGTCATAAACTAGTGCTACAATACGTTTTATATTGAGCTTTTTTATTGGCCTTTCAATTCCGTGAGAACATCACATGACGAGACAATAATCAAACTGTAATTACTACGTCAGAGAAATAAACAGATTCCAATCAACGGCGGCTTTTCGTGTTTGAGCTTTTAAGAACTTGTAATCACATTTCCACATATTTGGCACCTACAAAACAACAGAGTGAGACATGGTGAATCTTTTGATACCAAATAACTGTAATGTGAATTTTGTTGCAAGTCAACCTTCAAACAAGACCCTTGCTTATATAACGTCTGCAATCTTCAAAATGAACGCAATAACAAAAGCCGTGTCAGCTCAGACCTTACCATGTCAAACAAGGTCTGCGCTGCCTTTAGCTGGGCCAGGACAAGGCAATGAAAAATGGCTTACAGGTTCAAAACGGGTAAAGTGAACATGGACTGATAACATTGACCTCATGCAGTGCTATTTTTCGAGTCAATTTTGAAAGTGAGGCTACATAGGAAAGATGTGTCAACTGCAGATAAACATGCACCCTGGATTTCCACTAACCGCTAAACAAGTTGTAGCTCTGAGGAGTAAGATAATCAAGCGGCACTTCTTATCAGAACATGAGGTAGATAACATTGAGCAACAGTTCGCACAAGTAACCTCGACCAACGAGGAGTGCATATCAATACACACAATCACACATACACAATCCTGTGTTGACTCATGAGTTGAAGAAGACATGCACTTTGACCTTGACTCAAGGGTGAAAGAGCTTGCGAAAAAAAATTATCAACAATATGCCAGCTGCTAATGATTATGAAAGCAGAGTACTTATATGAAGATTTAGCAAGGCCATACCTAAAAAAGCTGTTAGAAGATATTATCTTGGCACTGAAGTCGATCTCAATCGCATCGAGCAGTCAGACTAATGACCTAATCTTCAGTAATAACAGCAACCTTCATCTTAGAGGAGATGAGTATTAAGCCACTGTCAAAATGGCTTCAAGCAATTTTGTCCTGGCAGATTAGGCTACAAAATAGTATTAGGGACATGAGCAAATAAGTTAATTGGCTCAATGAAAAATCAAACCACAGTTTGAAGCGTCCAAAAAAGGGAAGCCAAAATTGAAACTTTAGAATCTGCCAAACAGCAGCTAGTAGCAATCTTGGCACAACTGAAGCGGTACACTAAAAAGCGGTATAACAAAAGAATGAACAAACTGTTAACCAATAATTCATTAAGAGTGTATTCCAAGTTCAAAAGTGAACTACGGAGGACAATGCCAGATCCTTCCAGAGCAAGCACTTCAAAGTTTTTGAAGAGCATCTGGGAAAAAGAAGCTACTCATAACCCCCTTTCAAAATGGCTGAAGAGGCTTAAACAGAGCTACGAAAACACTGTGGCTAAACAAGGACTCACCATCAGCGCTGTGGACAACAAGTGCAGAGTGCAGCGTATGAAGATCTGGGCAGCACCTGGTCATGACATAATTTAAGCCTTCTGATTGAAGAAGCTGACATCACTTCACACTAGAATAGCAAAACAGATAGAATGCCTAATAGAAGAACGCGACCATCCGGAAGGGCTGAGCAAAGGACAAACTGAGTTTGTGATAAAAGACCCAAAGCAGGGGCCGATTCCCAAAATCTATTGACCAATAACATGCTTACCCACTACCTGGAAACTGTTTTTAGGAATATGTTGCAAACTGCTTGCAGACAAACTGGAAGACCACATGAGTCTCTATATGACTGGTTCTCTAAAAGGAAATGGACGCGAACCCTTGAGGAGCCAAACATCAGTTGCTGGTGGATCAGACGGTCTGTCAGGACAGCTTGAAAAGTCATACCAACTTTGACATGGCTTGCATTGACTAAAAGAGGCTTGTGACCCAATTCTCTATAGTTGGGTATTTGAGTGCCAAAGGTTATACAATGTTCATGCTGCTCTTGTGGCGCTCATCAAGATTTCAATGACCAAAATGAAGACGGAACTGGAGTCTAATGGCGAAAAGCTGGCGAGTGTCAAAATTAAGAGAGACATCTATCAAGGTGACTCCTTATCACCTCTGCTCTTCTGCATATGCCTAAGCCCTCTAAGCAAAATGCTGGAAAAGACTCAATATTGGTACCAGTTTAAGAGTGGCATCCAGATAAACCACCTCTATTATGTTGATGACATCAAGCTGTACGTTAACAAACAAAGGGACATTGATTTGCTAATAGACCTTATTTAGGTATACAGCAAAGACATCAGAAATACCTTTCGTATTGAGATGTGTGAAAGGCTATTTCCCACGAAAGAACATTCTGCGCTCACAGTTGGCCTAAAATGCAAAATGGTACCATCAAAGATATAGAAGAAAGGTACAAGTACTTGGGGATTATGCAAAGCAACATCATCCATGAAACTGAAGTATGTCACAAAACCATAACCGAATACAAAAAATGCGTTCGGCAGGTCCTAAAAAGCTAGCTCAATGCCAGGAATCACGTCATGGCAATAAATAGCTATGCACTGCCAGAAATGAAATACCCAACAGGCATAATAAATCGGACTGAGGAAAACATCAAAGAAACAGATATAGCAACTCGCAAACTGCTGACTATGCATGGAGCACTCTATCAAAAGTCTGATATTACTAGATTGTCTCTCACAAGGAAAAATAAAAATAGGGGACTTCAAAGAGTACAGCAGATAGTAAAGGAGGAAGAAAAAAGCATTAAGCCTATGCAGCCTCAATGGCCACTTCAGATAAGTTTCTAGCTGAATTTTAATCGGCTGCTCTGACAATAGAGCTTCGCAGTGACAGTGAGGAACTTGACTGGCACATGAAAGCTCTTCATGGTGCTTACCACCTACAAATATCTAAGGTCCGTGATCTCCACCAAACATATATCTGGCTGAACAAAAGAAGTCTAACGGCCAACACAAAGTCGCTAATCATGGCAGCCCAGAAAAAGCTGCTCCCAACAAGGCAACTCCAAACAAAAGTCTATCACACTAGAAACGATCGTAGATGCAGGCTGTGCAAAGATGCACCTCAGACTTTCCAACACATCATCGGGGGATGCGAGCAGCTAGCAGGAAACGCATACACTGAGTGGCATAATCATGTTAAAGGTGTTGTGTGAAAAAGTCTATGTGATGAGTATGGCCTTAATAAACTGCACCACAAGTGGGAAGCTCCTGGTGAAGTCAATGAAAATGGCTGTGCTAAGATCCTCTGGGAGTTCTACATCCAGCTGAAAAGCATGTTTTAGCAAACCAACCAGACATAGTGGTGGTAGACCAGGAGAACAAATGGGCTACTATAATACTTGTAGATATAGCAATACCCAATGACAAAAATATAGCAAACAAATAAAACGTTGAGAAATATCTTTCTCTAGGAAGAGAAATTGGAAAGTTCTGTGATGTAAAAACAACAATAATTCCAGTAGTCCTTGGGGCACTGGGCGCCATAACCCCTGCACATAAAATGTGGCTTGCCCAGATACCGACAGCAATCAACTCAAGTGAGTTGCAGAACAGTACGCTATTGAGAACAGCTAAGATATTGAGGCAAGGGCTCAAACCCCCAGGTCTTTGGTAGGAGATCAAAGTTAGAGCAGAAATGATCACCCAGATAGGTTTACCGGGGTGAGAGACAAATTTTTTTATATTTAAAAAAGATATATTTATATATAAATCTATATATATATAAATAATTATATATATAAATAAAAAAATGAAGATAAATACAAACAAAAATCTATCACACTAGAGACGATCCTAGATGCAGACTGTGCAAAGATGCACCTGAGACCATCCAACACATCATCAGTGGATGCAAGCAGCTAGCAGGAAACGCATACACTGAGTGGCATAATCATGTTAAAGGTGTTGTGTGAAAAAGTCTATGTGATGAGTATGGCCTTAATAAACCACAACACTGGTGGGAAGCTGCTGGTAAGGTCAATGAAAATGACCGCGCTAAGATCCTCTGGGACTTCTACATCCGAACTGACAAGCATGTCCTAGCAAACCAACCAGATATAGTGGCGGTAGACAAGGAGAACAAGAGAGCTTATATAATAGATATAGCAGTACCCAATGACTACAATATAGCCAGCAAAGAAAAAGAAAAGTTAGAGAAATATCTCCCTCTTGGAGAAGAGATTGAAAAATGCTGGAATGTAAGAACAACTGTAATCCCAGTAGTCATTGGAGCACTGGGCGCAATAACACCGGCGCATAAAATGTGGCTTGCCCAAATACCAACAACACTCAACTCAGGTGAGTTGCAGAAAAGTGCACTATTGGGAACAGCTAAGATCTTGAGGCGAGTGCTCAAACTCCCAGGTCTCTGGTAGGAGACCCGAGTTAGAGCAGAATTTACCACCCATACGGAGTATCCGGGGAGAGGAAACAATTTAAATATATATATATATATACATATATATATATACATCATAAATTATCTGTTCCATGAACATTTACATTGTTAGGATTTTACGTTATACGAACAGTAAATTACGTGTACCTGTAAACTGCCTAATCCGTTCTAAGATCCTTCGAAAATCTTCCCTTTGGTTATACAAAAAGGAAAAACCATATTTAGATTTTGTGGCTGTACCCTAACTGCAGTACAACTGCTTTGCCTAACAACTTCTCTTCTTTTTCTTATCAAGTTTTTTAGACATTATTGTGGTTATGTTACAACAAATTGATGGAGAGCACAGATCTTTGATGTTCATTTACATGCACAACGATTTACTTATTTTTCTCTAAACAGCAAAGTATATTTTGCAAAGTAAAACTAATAGCAAATATTTTATATGCACCCAATAAAGTAAAACAATAAACATCTTTGCTATATAAGGAGAGATAGTACCTGTGCGCTGTTTATCAGTAAAAAAGATAATTTCAAATGATACTCCAACTCGTGACATTCACATTGGTGGACAAATTGGTGTCTGTAAAACCTGCATAAATTAATTGCCTTAACCCTCTGAACCTTGGCCGTTTTTGTCAACGAATGTCAGTAGTTCTGTGCAATTTGTCCAACGATCCAAGGTTTTTGAACTTTTATTAAATAAAGCAAAATGTGCTCATAGTACAATGAGATTTGGTAAAACACTAACAAAATAGTCTTGTAACCGGCAGCAAGTGTCATCAAACAAAATAACAAAACTAAACTAAAATTATAACAGTTTGTATGATTTCAAAAACTAGTAACAACATTCACAGTAGTATCAAGCACATGTTCATCATCAGTTCAGGAGTCAAAATGTACTAGAACATTTATGTTAGTATCAAAACATTCTTCATTTAGCTCCTAACAGCGAATTACCTTAAAATCAATTTTTATTGTGATACCATTCTAATAAACTGTGTTAATATAACAAAGGAAGTAAATAAAGCACTTGAAAACTGTTACAAATGGAGAAGAGTTTTTTGGTCTTGCATCCTGTGCAAGAATTAATTTGATTGGTTTATGCAGTTACTTAGAATCAGTTTTGTAAACAGTGCCATCTGGATGCCAGTATTCCACTTTATCCAGACTATGCTTTTATGAAGATTGTCTCAGAAGGAAAGCCGCCTTATTATGGTTGTCAAGAGTTGCGAATTCACTTTATAGGACTTGACGCAAATCTTTCGTGCAAGTCTAACTATGCTATTTATCAGATGTCAGTGTAGCAATAGAAGTATTCTTTATTCTCATAAACCAAAACCTTAATACATAAATAGTAAAATTCTAAATAAAGCAAAGCAACAATGAGTAATAAAAGCTAAGTAATAAAGTATATCTTACGCCAACAGCTGTATCTGCCCTTAAGCTCTGTCTTGTACGTCTACAAGAAGTCACAGTCAAAAGAGGATGAACTACTCTAAATGTTATTTTTATAGGCATATGATTAGCCTGAGGGTAGACGTATAAGTGTTAAGGGTTGTGTCTTTATATTACTGTGGTTGTTCCTTGAGGGAGCACTGACTTCGAGTACGTCAACGGAAGAGCGCTGTCCTGGCGGGGCAGATGTTGTAGTTGCACAATGTTGCTTCTGTTGTGTACGTCAGAGAAATTTGCCAGATTGATGTAATGATATATTCAGTTATTTTGTCAGTGTCCGGTGTCAGCTGGGAGAAGAGTGGGTTTCAGCTTCTCTTGGTGGTTGATTCTTCTAAGTTTAGAGTTCTTAATTAGCTTGTTGCTGCATTTGAATTATTGGACTTTGGATGCCTTCAGGGGTCTTGTTGTTGGTGTGGCTTGCTATCTGTATGTCCCCTTGTGTGTATTGTGTGTACAACTTCTGGGCTTAATCCATTCTTTGGCGGTGTCTTTATATTTTCAAGCAACAGCATAATGTATGTAAATCCAGTAATCTGTTCCATTCCGTGTCGGTATCGAGTTTCAGTGAAATGTCAATATAACATTTCTCCCATTGTTGAAGAACGATATGTCCTCATATCGGTGTCGGCGTTCTGTGGTCGAATTGATGCTGGCATAAGGGCAAAAAAGAATATAAAAGAGCGAATAATAAAAAAAAGCCAATAAAGATAGTGGTTGAGTAGTAGTAATTTGAAAACTATGTACCAGTATTAATAAAAGTTAAGCACTGTTAATAAAATCCGAAACCATAAGTTAAAATGTAGAACCATAATAAAAAAAGTTTTTTGATTATCCCAGAGCAGTAAGAATATATGGAATAACTAGCAGAAGGATATGGTTACTATTTGGTCATGTAGTAGTGTCAATTGTCATTTTGGAATCGCGTGTTACTGTCCTGTTGTTTGTATCGCGTCTCTCTTGGCGAAGTAAACGAGTCCTCTCGTTTATGTATGTCTGGATGTCGGTATGTATGGGTAGTAGTCAGCGGGCTGTAGTGGTTAGTCTAACGGTCAAGTCCGGAAGCTAAATCTTGAAATAGAAACTTCATATAACATGACAGTAAAAACTGGCGTGCCTCTGGAATTCTAAAATCACAAAAGTACATGTTACAGCATGCATGACTGAGCAGTGTGTAAGGCATTTTCATTCTCCATTATCAGAGCTACTTACAAAAAGAAAGAAAAATTGCTCAAGCATTTGTGTTTATCACTAACCTGTCCTATCCTAAAAAATAAGAAAGCCTTAAAGGTAGTTAAAAGTTTTTCAAGTGAGTTTGTTTTATGGTATGTGACGTGTCTATTAACAATAGCATCTATCCTAAAAATTCAAAAGCCAAGTTTTTAATCTCATGCAGTGAGGCGCGCCACCATTTCCTACAGTGGCTTCAACTAATTCCTATCTCAAGATTAAGCTATCAAGGGCATGCCTCATTTTTATAGCTGGTTCGCCACTTAGCTTGGGTTGTCAAAAACCATTACGGCACTCTGTACCTGTCAAGGAAATGTTAATGTTAGAATGTGGTGAACAATATGTCAAGTTATAAGTGATTAATGGCCAATCTCTAGTAGCGGCAGAGCATGAATGTAACAAAACTTTTCATGTTTCAAGTATTCATAGCCATTAAGTAGTCATGAGCTAAGTGAATGCTGCAAAGTAAGAAGCTCAATTTTTATAGGAACCAAGTTGTCATTAACATGTTAGCTTTATACAAGGTAATTAATTTTATTTTGCACTCCATTTCTAGTGGTTTTCGATAAAGTTGTGAGTCTGTATTTTTTCTTAGCTAGTGTGAGTCGGGTATAATTAGCTGCTTTAATACGAAATAGTCACCTGCGTATTCTTATCCATAAGATAGAAAATATTGGATTCTGAACAATTAGTTAAATATGCTTTCCAGAATTATCGCTATCATTGGTTGTGCTGAAATATTCTTATTTATAAGAGGTCATAATGCCATAGCCTGTCTTTATCTTACTTCAGCTAGCGTGGGCCTGTAAACATTGCTACCCCATAACAAAGATAATAAAACAGCGTCCGCCCAGTAAATAAAATAAAAAACCATGCTATGTTCCGTGAAGCGGTTGTCTTGATGCACATAAGGAGTCTTTATACATAAATGTGCAGCTCTTCTTTTTTCCCTAGCAGCTGGCAAATTCAAAATACATAGCCTACATATTATAAAGGCTGATAAATTTTCAGCAAGGGAGAGAGGATATGCCGGCAATGCTTCGGCTTATTCATAATAATTTCAATAGCACAGTCGTGAGAAGATTTTGAGAATTTGAATTTTTTTTTAAATTATGACGAACTAGCGCTTCATCTCACGCAAAAAAAATCTGACCTCAGATTTTAGTTATTTTGTAATAATTACACAGAAATTCCACTGTCATACAGCCCACAACCAAAGTAATAATGGAAAAAAATGGTACTGTTGGTTGTTGAAAAAGTAGTTCTCAGCAGAAATTGACAGAGTATAATGCAAATGAGACTTGTTTGATATGATATAAAATAAATTTGAGGGATCACGACTCTAAAAAGGCGACGACATAATGTTCTGGGAAGTTGTATGTCCATGGTAGTTGTCAAGTAGTTTTGAAATAAAATTCAAAAGGTCAATTATGTAAAACAAAAGGTTGTATAAAAATCAGACCTAATCTACTACTATCTCAAACTTATGTTTTACGATAATAAAATAAATATTAATCCAAGCTGTAGACCTAAACTACTGTACGTCATTTAACTAACAACAGCAATAATGAAATATGTTTATTATATCTCTTATTATTATGAAATGCAATATTAAAAGTAAAATGGCAAGCTGCCGTGTAATATACAATTTGAAAGTTGGTTGTTGGTTAAAATAAATATTAATTCAAGCTGTAGACCTAAACTACTGTAAGTAATTAAACTAACAGCAATAATGAAATATGCTTATTATATATCTGAAATGCAATATTAAAAGTAAAATATATTGTAATATACAGTTTGAAAGTTGGTTGTGTTGAATGTAGAACAGTTTTGACAGCGATATGTAACAGAAACAAATATTAATAAAATGAATATTTAACTATCTCAAACTTATTTTTTACAATAATAAAATAAATATTAATTCAAGCTGTAGACCTAACCTACTGTACATAATTTAACTAACAACAACAATAAAGAAATATGTTTATTATATCTCTGAAATGCAATATTAAAAGATAAACGGCAAGCTGATGTGCAATATACAGTTTGAAAGTTGGTTGTGTTGTGAATGTAGAATGGTTTTGACAGCGATATGTAACAGAAAGCAAGCGTTGGCAGTTACACGTCTGGAAGTTTTACGCAAACTGGAGTGAAATAAAAATATATTCTTGTCATAAAAGGGTGTTGTAGTAACGCCTTATCTTGTAGATAAGATGTAAAGAAATCTGGCTGATGTTCTAGATAATTTGAAAAACCTTCGGTAATTCGAGAAAAACGTAGGCTGATAAACTGTGTACCACATTTTAGCCAATACTACAATTGTAGAGCCAATAGAAAACCAATGCACAATTGTGTTTACATTTCAAAACGTCATAGCTAACAATATCAAGAAGAATATCCAAACTTATAATTAAATATCGTAATCTCATAAGAATCATTAGAAAAACTATCATCGTCATTTCCTTTACTGAAATGAAACGATTTCAGTACTCCTACGCTAATTACAGAAACCTTCAACAATGCTATAGACGGGTGAAATGTGCACGTTATTTTTTCGTGAAATGCGCACAACTTTATTGTTCTATTCTCTGTCACTCGGCATTTCAATTTCCGGTCTTAACTTTTATTAAACCGAGCTTTTCAAGCGTTTTGTGGCGATTTTTGTCCAAATTAATCTATTTATTTGTGTATAATCCGATCAGATGGGTTAGTTTTAGGAATTTGCGGTAACGTTTCAAAGGCTTGGTAACATATTTAAATAAGTGTATATGCGTTTTGTATCATTATTATATTTAAACGACTTTACTGAAAAATAGTTAAATTCGTTGATAGGGTTTTGTTACAAGGGTTTGGTGCTGGCCGTTAACGGATAATTTTTTGGGAGTTGTGTGCACATGTGCATTATTCATTAATCTCCCAATCAATCGCTTCGCTTTTGTTTGGTCGTGGGATTAGACTGTAGTTTACTCTATTATATTGTAATTAATAGATAGCTTTGGTGATGTACTATAATAGGTATCTGATCTGGAAAGTTTACCAATTAGTGAATTAGTGAATTAGATCGTGACTCAAAAGTAGCTATGTGAATGCGCTATGACTAAAGGATGTAGATTAATTAGTCACTAACATCTCAGCTAACATAGACTTTTAATTAGTCCCGCAATATATATTTTAATTATCTACCTGTCCAGTAGAATATAGTGACCAAATAAATATTTTAGATAACAGCTAAGCAACAAAATATGAATATAGATTTTGATGTTAGACAGATATAGATGTTAGATTTACCAGTAGAAGCCATTAAAAGCTGAAATGAAAGGGGAATTCATTAATAAAAGTAGACTAAAGCTTAGCATGCGAAAGGTTGAGATTGAAACCACATCTTCACCAAAAATGTTATAGGTTAGCAGTAGTTTGATTCAGTATCTTATTTGAATTATGTCAAGAGTTAAGTACAGTCTGTATACTATATTAATGTCTTTCTGAATGTATGTATGTACTTGAGTCTAGGGTATTTATGGCAGTATACTCGACTTCATATACCAAGATAGCGTAAATTATATGTAGTTATAACCGGTGTAATGTTAGGCCTTATACGTATCTTAAATTAGGCGTATTAACCTTGAGCTCAGTATATCTACAGTCACTATTAGTTAAGATTCTATCTAGATCAGGTACGCGCTTTCCCTGTGAGCAAAACAGTCGGAAAGGGTACAAGTGTATGCTTTCCCTGCGAACGAAACAGTCAGAAAAATAAGTCTATGTAGTGTCTGCGAACGAAACAGTTGGAAAGGTAGGTAGTATGGTAATTAATAGTGCTCGGCTGTAAGTGTAATTTTCCTGCAAGCGAAACAGTCGAAAATGTTATGCACTATGGCAAATGTAAAGTGAAGCGCGCAACTATGAAATTGTTATGTGTAATTTCCCTGCAAACGAAACAGTCGGAAATTATGAATTTATTAAAGTCCTCTCCTAGGCAAGGTTAAATCTGTCCACAGATGTACTTAAAATCCTCGTATCTTCCAGCCTATAGTTAGTATGTAGTGGGTGTTCAATCCCAATATAGGCTACAAGTTGGCGCTGTGAAAGTATAACGAAAGGTCTTATGAAAGGTTTACGAAAGGATTATGCGTTAGGGGAATACCCACTTAGCTATGCCAGAGGTTGGTGACCAAAGAGGCATCTCCACCAAAGATTTTATGCGTGGTATTTTAAGGAATTTACTCATTTGAACACCACACTAACATCAGTGATTAGTAACTACCCTGTCTCACTTTATCCAGACTATGCTTTTATGATTAATGTCTCAGAAGGCAAGCTGCCTTATTAAGGTTGTCAAGAGTTGCGATGTCAATTTATAGGACTTGACCCAACTCTTTAGTGCAAGTCTAACTACGTATGCTATTTATCAGATGTCAGTGTAGCAATAGAAGTACTCTTTATTTTCATAAACCAAAACCTTAATACATAAATAGTAAAATTCTAAATAAAGCAAAGCAACAATGAGTAATAAAAGCTAAGTAATAAAGTATATCTTACGCCAACAGCTGTATCTGCCCTTAAGCTCTGTCTTGTACGTTTACAAGAGGTCACAGTCAAAAGAGGATGAACTACTATAAATATTCTCTTTTATAGGCATATGATTAGCCTGAGGGTAGACGTATAAGTGTTAAGGGTTGTGTCTTTATATTACTGTGGTTGTTCATTGAGGGAGCACTGACTTCGAGTACATCAACGGAAGAGCGCTGTCCTGGTGGGGCGGATGTTGTAGTTGCACAATGTTGCTTCTGTTGTGTACATCAGGGAAATTCACCAAATTGATGTGATGATATATTCAGTTATTTTGACAGTGTCCGGTGTCAGCTGAGAGAAGAGTGGGTTTCAGCTTCTCTTGGTGGTTGATTCTTCTAAGCTTAGAGTTCTTAATTACTTAATTAGCTTGTTGGTGCATTTGAATTATTGGATGCCTTCAGGGGTCTTGTTGCTGGTGTGACTTGCTATCTGTACGTCCCGTTGTGTGTGTTGTGTGTACAACTTCTGGGATTAATCCATTCTTTGGCGGTGTCTTTGTATTTCCAAGCAACAGCATAATGTATGTAAATCTAGTAATCTGTTCCATTCTGTGTCGATATCGAGTTTTAGTGAAATGTCAATATAACAATATGACACTATGCACACTTCGTTTTTTTTCATATGTGTGGTGAACTAGGTTATCATTGAAATCAAATTTGAGAGCTTGCCTGACTAGAGACTTTGCGCCATATGGAATTTTTTACATAGTGTGAAACTAAAACTTTACATAATTCTTGTACGTCATCTGGAATTTACTATAAAGCAAGGTATATGTTATAGAATTGTCTTCTGTATATATAACATTTAGAAGAAAATATATACTGTAACACATACATTACATGTATAACATTAAAAAAAATTGTAATAACATATAGTGATGATACAATAATTAGATATTAATTACATACAATAATACAATGTACAATATAATAGATCATTTATTTACATTTTTTGTCAAACGAATTCCATGTGTTCATGCATAGTAAGCACTTTGTGGTTTTTATTCATTGTTATGGCTGAAGAACAAATAAATAAAATCACATTTTAAATTTGTATAAAATTTTTCCTTTTTGAAATTAGTAAACAATTTCATTATACAATTTTAGTGATAACATATCTGCAATGAGCTATGTGGATGTATGTTGGTGCACAGGCTGCAATGAGTTCTATAGTTCTGCCTGTAACATTGGATATTATTTGCTTGTCAATGTACTGCCCACACCCTGCCTTGAAACGGTGAGACAATCTCTGGCTTTATTCAGTTCTGTATGAGCTGAAGATAACTTTTATTGTAAAAAACTTGTTTTTAATATAGGATAGAGACTAATCATTTTGATGAAAGATTTTCTGGCTACTAAAGAGTATGTCACAAATTTTGCAATCATGTTTGCTTTAAAATTTATGAGCTTATTACAAGTCTTTTACTTATGATTTAATATTATATCATTAAGGTAATTTTGGTACCAAATAAACTTTACATATCTTGTTTGTTCTAACATAAATACAAACCATATTAATGTCTGATTAACAAAAATTTAAGCTAAAACAATAAAAGTATGTTTTAAAAACAGATTTAATTATCAGGGGTTGTGTAGCACAATATGGCTTCAAACATTGTGACAATACCATAACATTTCTTATACACTGTTTAAAAATGTTTTTATTAGCTACAAGTATAATCAAGTGGACTGTTTAAACAAACATATTATATCAATATAACATAAATATAGCAATATTCAAACAGTTTCCAGCAAATTATAACCTTCCTTAATTGTATCTATTTATATACAACTCATATTCGTATATCAACTTTTACAAATCAAACTGGATAACTTAGCATGATGTCCAAGCATTGTTTTACTACCAAGAACAATTGTTAAAACTATTCCTCTTCTCTACGAAAATCCAATTAAATTGCTGAAATGAAAAAGCTTAACATAATTGTGATTACGTTGGAATCTTGTTTGAAAGTATCACGCTTGAAAAAAAAAACAAATAAATACTCAAAATGCTTAATAAAATATTGTTTTTATGAGGTGTAAAAATTGGGCTTAGTAGCTCAATATTCCATTACCTGTGCTATTTGACCTCTTTTCTGCACTGCAAAAGGCTGTAAAAAATTTGCACAAAATATGACTAGAGTTTATCAGAAAGCTGCGTTTTTATCATTTCCCATTGGTTTTCATGTTTCAGGTGATCTGATTGCCAGATTAATTGCCAGCATTTTAATTGTGATGGAGTTTTGTTGATTTTAATTCTGAAACATCCTGGGAGTCTGATCACCTCAAGCAACAATTTTTAGTGGTAGAGAAATATTGATACTTTTTGATAAAAACTACAAAAATTTGGTGCAAGTTCATCTTTAACATTTCAATGGTTTAGAATATCGAAAAATAAACTTTTAAATTGTACAACATTCAACTAAAGCAGCCAATTATTATAAAATTTATTTAAATTCAAAGTTAAAATCTCAATTTAATAATATTTTGCACATTGGCGCTGACTAACGGTAGGGCCACACGTATCGTGTAATTTCAACTAATCTGGGAAATTCCATTCGTACAAAATTTCTGACCTGCCACACGGAGTTTCCCCACCACGGATTTGTATGAAACTAACTTTCAACTAGCCAATCAGAATGCAGTGATAAATCGAAGCCGATTCCGTTTCAATCTTTCTGAATATGCGCCAAAGAAAACGACCTTCAACATTCAACTAACCTTTTCAACCGACCAATCAAACAACGATTCGTAGGAATTTCTGACGTTTCGTCCAATTCGGGATTTGTTCATCGTGCACAACCAACAATGGACGAATTCATCCAAATGTCAATTTGTACGAATCGTTTCGTCCAAATTTCGCCGATTTCGTGAGAATTTTGTCTCGTGTGGCCTTACCTTAAGATTAATAAAAAACAGGACCAACAACCAGCCCTTATCAAATATAGATGCTCGCTACTTTACAGTTTTGTTTCAGCTTGGTCTAATCATCTAGTCGTAATCTGATCATGTGACCATGTTTATCAGATAATGATATGCACTTCTTTGAGCTATGTGTAAAAACTTAAACTAATATTTAGGCTGGGTTTTGAGATATCAGTGTTCAAAGTGACAGCATTACAATGATGATGAATTAGACCTGAAAGGGCATGGTTTTATTGAATGTGTGAAGTATATTTGTGAAGATATTTTGACGATTGATGTTGGATGAAAAAGTAAACAGAAGCCCATCGTATTCAACTACGTCCCATTTGAGCTGTTGTGAAGATTGATTTTAACTTATGGCGTTTTTGTGATGGCTACAATTAACTGTTAGTTTTTTAGTTTTTTGGAGCTTGTAATCACATGTTCAAATATTTTGCACCTACAACGCAGCAGAGTAAGACATGGTGAACCTTTTGATACCAAATAACTGCAATGTGAATTTTGTTGCAAGTCAATCATTGAACTAAATTATACAAATTTTAAAATTGAAAAAAATATTTTAAAATTTAGAAGTACTGAAATACTTCACCATATATAACTTTTTAAATATTAAAATTGAAGTAATACAATTAAATTATCAAAGTAAATTTATATTAATTATAATTGTTTATGATATTATTATACCATGTATTAATATATTAATATTTAATATTATTAATAATATTAATTACTATGAAACTGTAGTTCCTTGCCTTCAATTTGCTGTTGTTTTTTATTAGCCAGTCTTTTATAGTGTAATCACTGCTATTAATGATTTAGCTCTAGTAAATAACTATATTATCATTTGCTCCACAGGCATATGATTACTACGCAACAATAAGTGGTTTGATAGATAACTATGAAGACATTGTGCTGACAACCCAAACCTGTGTTTGTTGCCGGTAAGATACAAGTTCATATAGCGGTACTTTGTTATTCTAGTAGCTTACAGCCTAATTTGAAAAATGAGAAGCAAGTGAACTCATATTTAAGTTTGTCATTTCCATTAGGTGTTATAGTTAGTTGATAGAATTTATAGTATCTTGATGTCACAATGGGATAGATTTACGGGGTCGGAATCTTAAATTTTGTAATTGGAAATCTCTACATGGCAATGGCAAACTAAAAAATGTTCACCTGCAAAGCTGGCTGACATGAAAATCAGACAGTCTCTATGACATCATGAGTTTGTCAGTCACTATAGATACTATGTGTTCACAACCATCAAAAACGAAAGATTGTATAAACACATATATAGTAAGGCTTGGCATATTTTTCTCGTTTGTTAAAGTTCGAGTATACACAATTAATAAAAAACTTAGTGTTGGGACGAGTGTGTCCCAATCTAAACTCCTTGCACAGAAACAAACAGCTTACCAAAATAGCGCCTTTAAACATGTCATACAATCATGAAATCAACAGCTTAGCAGCACTTGAATGAGTAATATGGAATATTTAACAGTTTGATAAAAGGCTTTCAGTTATTCTACAGGAATTCTCAAGTATCGAAGCAAATATTAATAGAAAACCCTGGAGGAGTTTTTATTGCTGAACTGAACAGAGGTACAGATGCAACTGAAAGCAAAAAGAAGATATACATCGATGAATATCTGATTGCAAGTATTATAAGTTTCTGAAATCATTTTGGGTCAACTAAAGTTATTCACTAGAATATCTTCTTAGTTGTTTCTGTAGAAATAACTGAAGGATCTCAACTACTGTAGTTTTGTACTTTGTCAAAGTGAACTTTTGGTTTTTACTAAATTCGTTGTTTGTTTTTGTCTGGGTTAATCATTTTCATCTAACTATACTCTACAATAATTTTATGCTGCCAATAGCTATAATAGTTTAGTATGTGAAATCTTGTTTTCTTGTACATTGGGGACCATATCACTATTAACATCGATGAATGGATCTGCATATCTTTTCTGTCTCATGCATACAAATTCATGATTTGAATTGGTATCTAACTTTAAAACCTTTTTCTATGCAGTTTACAGAGCAAATCTAAGATTTCAAACAAAAAAAATTTTGTTTAACATATATTTTTAGCCCAATGATGAACAGATCTATTAAGATATAACTTTATAACTCATATAACCGTATCTAAACGCCTATCTAAATCCTTCTTTTCACAACTATCTAAGGTGTCATAGTTAATCCCAACCACAGTTACTTAAATAGCTAATATGTAACACTAAACTAGTTTTAACACTTGATTGGCTTGTTTCTGTAATCCAGCAAATTCGGGTTTAATTAAAAGCAATTTTAATAAATAATTACTTGCATTGAACTTAATAATAAACAAAATTAACTAAATAAAATTTAAACAATAAATAAATAGATCTTTAGGAAATATTTTTTAACTTTTCAATTGAGTCAAAATTGTTGTTGCAAGAAATGTTTACCACAGTTAACCAATTCAATTGATTCAACTTGTTCATGCCCAGTGTGTTACTCGTTGAGTCTTTGAACACATACATTCCAGTATCCATACACAGTGTATATTTACATGTATATACATTATCCGAATGAACTTTTGCTTTACCGATTACCTTAGGCCCATCACCTTTTATTATTTCCAAAAAATTTACGGCTCCTACAATTATAGTTTTAGCCAATTGACTAGTTTTTAGTTAATTTCAAAACATCAATTCATGTATTTAAGGTCAGCTCATCCTTTCTCTACTGACTCTCAAACGCGGTGCAAATCTCTGACCTAGTCATTAGCTTAGCATACATTACTTATACCTAAAGCCAGAAAGTCTAACACTTCGATAACACTTTTATACACTGTACTTATTCATCATGTCTACTTGTGTCTCACTTCTCATACCAGCTGTGTCTCTTTGCTACCTAGGGCTTAATCTACTTCTATGCCTATTTATATTATTGCATTTTGTTCTATTGCATTTATTTTTTACGTACTGAGGACGATGTATGTTTCTATATTTTTCAGGACCATTAATTTATGCTCTACTAAAATTTTCCCTACTGCCATGTTGAGTTTGCCGATTCTCGTAACTATTGTCATCACCTCTCTGTATACAGCTGCTATTACCATGGGTGCTGTTATAAGTTACTTAGAGAACATATACCTATAGGGTCATGCCATTAAGCATTATCTCTAGGGTACTATCTATATACCTCCTCTCTAATTTCCTTTCCTGACCTATTTCCATTACTTTCTCTTCTCAACAGTCTAAAAGAATTATTAACTATTTGGCAACCATTTTCATTTAACGAGCCTTCAACTGCCACAGTTAGATGAAATCTTAATCTGTCATCCTTATTAGTAATCTAAACATATCTATTTAAACTTTTGACCTGTTGTAAAAAGTTTCTCTTACTCTCTTCAGCTGCTTTTCACCTTTAAGAATTTTTACATCATTAATATTTCCATCGATTTTTAATATAAATATTATGTTGTTTAATAATATTTAATATCTTTTATAACAGTATTGTAACAGTATTCCAATACTATGATGAATCTTACTTACTATTCATCAACCAGAATTCTCTTCTAAAACCGCTACAGCATCAACATACAAAGGCTGTACCCAATCTAAATCAAACCCTGCACATTTCAATATTTATTTACCCTGTATCTATTAGCTTTACCGATCTGTGCTAACACACTTCTATACTTCATGATAGGTATTTCATTCCAATCTTTATCTTAATTACATGTACCTTGTCTTTCAACTGCAATTTCAACACAAACATTCATTTTATCAGCAAAAATCTCTCACAAACTATGGCTAGGCTCTTCAAAACCAGGTTTTGGATAACCAATTTCTATCACCGATAGTTGCATTTGATTTGCTTTTTGCGATAGCACAATCTATTCTACATTTCCCCTTCTGTTTCATGTTTTAATTTTTACCTTCTATCTTTTTACAATAAATGAGTTGCTTTAAATATTTGTACTTTTTCTACACCAACACCTCTCCAGGATGACAGCTCAGTCCTTTAGCAGCAGCTTTACTGCATCTCTTGTTGCATAATGTACCAAAAAAATTATTTTAAGCTGCACCAGTAATAATAAACACTCTAGCAATCTCAACAAAATGAAGTTTTGTTTAATCATGCCTTGTTGTATAAAAATAGGACCCTCATATGTAATATTGCAAGAAAAAAAACATTTCTTGCAGTTCATACATAATCAACTTTCATAGCTGCCAGGGCTACCAAAAACTGTCTTAACCTCAGTCAGCACTCTCTTCTGGATCTCATCAAACCGATCATATCTCAGCTACTACTGTTTAACAGGACATTTTTGAAGAGATAAAGTTGGCTGGATTACCATCATAGACTTAAACATACAAATTGGAAAAATTAGTAATTAAACTAATAGCTAACCTGGTTGTATGTCTATGAACAATGTATCCCACACTATAATAATACTATATGGTTAGAACATGTATTGTTGATTTGTTTTACATAAGCATTAATTTTGATAAAACGAGTGTTAGTCTACCTATTTCCCTAATTATTGGTAAAGTAAGTCAGATATCACCAAGCTAGGACAAAATCACAAACATAGAAATCGTTAAACTGGTAGACACACTATCAATGGCAAAAAATATTTTGGCAAAAAGTCTAAGATGGTTGGGCTATGCACATAGAATGGAATCAGACTGACTTCCCTGTCAACTATTACACTCCCGACCACGTGATGATGAGCAAAATCCAGGAAGTCCTAGACTATGCAATAAAGATGCAGCTAGAAGGAAATTAAATCTGAGACAGATCAATACAAACACAAACTCAAAATTGAGACAAATCAATACCGACTCAAAACATACGACTTGTAACTGAGCTGATTAGAGATCTGTTATCAAACTTAAACCACAACCATAAAAATTCTTGATGACCTTGAGTGATAGCTGGACTCAGGGAGACATATTTCACCTGATAACTGATGATATACACACCAATAAACAGCTAGTAATTTGGCACTTAAAAGTGTTTCAGCACCAATTTATTTTAAATGAGTTGTGGCAATTGCTGAAGCTTAGTTTCAAGTTTATAACTAAAATATGCATGCAATTAAATAAGTTTTATACTGTTTAAGTTAAAAATACTAGCCATAAAAAATAATATGAATACTGATTTTATAACTAGTTTTCTAACCAGTCAAAATCATGACATTTTTCCTAAATTATTTTTTTTGAAATGGTTATGCTATATAGGTCGGTGGGACTAGATATGTCATACATGCTGTGCTAGTGTTCTTACCTGGTGAAGAAAATAGAGTCGGTCACTACATATCTTATGTGAACATCAGAGGATCATGGTGGCTGATGAATGGTGTGGAGGTTAGTATTACTTTTTCTGCAGGTCACTATACAAAATAGTTTTGTTATTGTATAATAATCTTCAAAAAGCATTAAAAAACATTTATGTTGCATGCAGTAATAGCATGTTTTACAGCACTTTAAACATCTCGTAGTAATAATAATTTTATGTGTTTGAACAAAAACTTTAAAATTGCTGAGAAAACGTAAAACAATTTTGTTGTATATAATAATGCATTTTTGCATTAATCATAAATGCATTAATCATTTTTGCCACCTTGTATATATATATATATATATGTATATATATAAAAAAATTGATTCCTCAACCAGGATACCCTGTATGGGTGGCAAATTCTGCTCTAACTCGGGTCTCCTACCAGAGACCTAGGAGTTTGAGCACTCGCCTCAAGATCTTAGCTGTTCCCATTAGCGCACTTCTGCAACTCACCTGAGATTGCTGTTGGTATTTGGGCCAGCCACATTTTATGTGCCGGTGTTATTGCGCCCAGTGCCTCAATGACTATTGGGATTACAGTTGTTCTTACATCTCAGCATTTTTCAATCTCAGCTTTCTGAGCACTGGTCATATAGTGACTCATGTGCTCTTCCAGTTTGTCTGCAACTATTCCTGAGAGCAGTTTCCAGGTGGTGGGCAAGCACGTTATTGCTTGCCCACCACCTGGAAATAATATAATATTATATTATTATATAATGCTGTATAATAATATATTATAATATATATATTATATAACAAATATGTACAATATATATAGATTAATATACCTATATATATATATTAAGTATATATATATATGTATATTCTTAAAATATATATTTATATATAAAAAAATTGTTTCCTCACCCCGGTTAACTCGTATGGGTAATAATTTCTGCTCTAACTCGGGTTTCCTGCCAGAGACCTAGGAGTTTACGCACTCGCCTCACAATCTTAGCCCAATAGAGCAATTTTCTGCAACTCATTTGAGTTGATTGCTGTCGGTATTTGGGCAAGCCACATTTTATGCGCCTGTGTTATTGCGCCCATTGCCCCAATGACTGCTAAGATTACAGTTGTTCTTACATCCCAGCATTTTTCAACCGCTTCTGTCAACAAAACGCTATTTTTATGGTACGAAATTCAAAGTCATAATTGTTTGAAAAGTTTGAAAACATTAACAGTTGCTTCATTCTTCTTTTTTCAATGCATTTGAACTGCAAAAAAGCACTGCTCCCACGATATAAAATTGAAAAGTTAGAATGGTGAATTTTGAGTATGTTAAAAAAAATGTTTTTTGTTCAAATACTTTTTATTACCTGGGAAGCTGGGCATTCAGCTAGTATATATATTTAATTTCTTGAAATATTTATCATTAGGTTTTTGAATTTTACTTCAAAACTGAACTATTGCTAGCTTTCTTTGAACTTATTTTCATAAATGTATTTTCATACAAGTAGGTTTTCAGCTAATTCAAATTTATCCCACATGGAACGAAACTGTGGAACTTGAATGGAAAATTTATTTTGCGCATGAATATTGGTTTAAGCTCTTGCAAGAGCAAGCGCTTGCCATTCTGGCACTAAAATTAGTTTTATTCAAGTAAGTCCTACCATCATGTTGCCTTTCTAACTCAACCTTTTTGAAAATGGATCAATCATTTTGCTTTTTATACGCTGTTGTTTTCCAGAACAACCCAAGATAGGCAAAACTATAGCAAATTTGTTTATGCCTAATTATTAATAAAGTTAGTGATCTTTTTTCAGTTATTACTTGAACGTTTATGAGAAACCTTAATTGGCGAGTTTAGAATATGACAAAGTGTTGCATTTTTAGAAAGAATGGCATTTTCATGCTGCTGAAAATACATTCTCCTGACAGGTTACAGATATGCAACTAGTGATAGAAAACAAACAAATAAAATTATATTTGTTTTTAGTTATATTTATTATTTAGGCAATGTACATAATGAAAAAACTGAATTTTTCTAATGATGTACCATCGTAATCGCTTTATTAGGAGTAAATAATTTGTTGTTTCAAGATGTTTTATTAATTTTGATTATAAAGCTGCAACTCCCAATGGATGATTCGCCTAGTTTTCTCAACTCGCCCAACTCAGCCAACTTGCCAAACTCGCGTGACTCGCCCAACTCAGCCAACTTGCCAAACTCGCATGACTCTCCCAACTCAGCCAACTTGCCAAACTCGCATGACTCTCCCAACTCAGCTAACTTGCCAAACTCACGTGACTCGCCCAACTCAGCCAACTCGCCAAACTCACACGAATCACCCAACTCAGCCAACTTGCGAAACTCGCATGACTCACCCAACTCAGCCAACTTGCCTAACTCGCGTGAATCGCCCAACTCAGCCAACTTGCCAAACTCGCGTGACTCACCCAACTCAGCCAACTTGCCAAACTCGCACGACTCGCCCAACTCAGCCAACTCGCCAAACTCGCATGACTCACTCAACTCAGCCAACTCGCCTAACTCACTGGCTAATCATCATTTTAGAGCAGCAGCTAAAGCTAAAAATTCAAGTTTCTTTGTAGGAGTGCATGAAGCCATCTTTAAAAATTGATATGGTGGATAATAGTATTTGTCAGCTTTTTCCAAGGCTCTAAATAAAAGTGTAAGGTTGCAAAAATGTGAAAAATAGTTATTTGCTGTGGCGCAGAGCCGCTAGGTAGTTTGTAATAAAATTAGATTTGAGAGAGATACATGTGTTTTCACAATGGTTGGTTCTTTCTATGCTTGCAGACTGGCACTCTTCTACTTGCAGGCTTTTAATGCAAGCAAAAGTTCTTATATACACTGATAGTGAAACATGGTAAATTAAAAGTGTATTCGGTTAATGTTTAAAAGTTTATTCTGTTTTTGCTGAATTGCATCAATATAATTACTGTGCGTTCTTATTTTGAAGATACAAGAAGCTACCTCCTTAAATATTAACGAAAAAAAAAATGTGGTGAAGCTGGTTATTTACAGAAAAGTTTCCTACAATAGAGAAAGAGAAGAGTTAGTACTTATATTTGTTTAGCAAGTTAAAAATACTCGAATTTATGTAAAACTATGCTTAAAGGACTTCTTATGACTGTTTTAATAGTTTTATAAAGCTTTACTCTTTGGGTAAAAATCCTCTGTGTAGCATTTTAAGGTTTTATTATATCAAAAGCTGAATTTTATAAACATAACTTTAAAATCTTTTAAACCAAATATCTCTCAATATCATCTTTAGAACTGCTTTGTCAGAAAACCAAATCAGTAAATTTATGATGTAATATTTAGCAGAGTACTTTAATTATTGTTTTTATAGTCGAAACTAGGAAACAATTAAATCATTACTACATGTTTACTGTACTGCTCGTTTCTTTTCATGCTTTTAGTTTTTATAAAAAATCATGAACTTTTAGAGAAGAAGTAATTGTGAAGAAAAAATCTAAAACAACACGCCCAAATCCATTTGATTTTGAAGAGCTCAAAAAAGAAGTTGAGAACACCCCAAAATTACAAAGTGTAGATGAGAAACAATTTGTTGCAACAAACTGGCAGCAATATAATGATTTAGGAGTCACAGTTATTGGTAATGATGTGAAAATAGCTCAGTTACTCAGAGCTCAAATTAGTGCAGACCTTTTTCGTCAGACCCAGCCTGAATGGGAGCTGAGAAACTTCATTAATTCTGCTACTTCTATAACCCAACTTGGTGCTCCGTCAGATGAACTCATAAAAGCTTACAGGTTCATCTGCGCTATAACTCCTTCTCTTTACGGCAATTCAGATCAGCAAAATCACCAATTTGCTGCTCGATGTTTTCAAATGTGGCAAGCAATAAACAGTCGAGCTCAGCAACAGTCTCAACTAGGCTTCATCTTAGGTATATTTTCTGAATTCTATACTACATATCAATCGTATGGGTGGCCGGAAGATGTGCTGCGGGTGTGCAACGAGCCTCGGGCTTTACAAACCAAATTTCAAAGTGTGAACCAAGAGCAAATTGAGCTGCTCCTTACCAGTTTGATGTCTCGCAAGATCATTTCCCAGGCCATAAAATATGGGCTATTTCAAAGAATACTGCAGCTCCAGCCTATTCAAATGTATTTGCTCATTGAACAACTGACGGAATTCTCAAATGATGATAAAAGAAGACAATTGCAGCAGATGGCAAATGAAGTGAATCAAATTAGAAACGATGTGGTTCATCATGACACTAAACACACTTTCAGTTCTGAAGATCAAAAAGAAAGGTTTCTTCAGCAATTTACCGATTTTGTTAATGAGTTTAATTTCCAAGACTGCTATCTACTAGCGGACAAAAATTCTATGGTACGTAGTCTTTTCACGGCCTCTTTTTTTACTCATTTCACACATTTGTTCTACTCACTCTCTCTCTTTTCTTTATCATTTTACTTTTTGCTCTATTTTTCCTCTTGCCTTTCTTTTCATTTTAAACTCTTTTTTCTCTCCCTCTTTTTTCACTCTTACCTTTATCACTTTTTCTTTGTATCTCCCCTTTTGTTTGAATCTCTTTATTTTCTCTCTATTCTTTTTCTTCTTTATGTGTTGTCTTCCCTCTAACCACTATCTTGTCTCTTTTATCTTTCTTTTCTCTCCGCTTTTGTCCATTTGCTCCTTTCTTTTCCCCTTTCTTTCCATTTTTTCCTTTTATTTTTTCTACTCTCGTTTTCTCTTTTCTCGCACACTTATCTTTCTTTTGCATGGCATTCAATAATCCAATTTAATTAGTGTTGTCACAAATCCAAAAGCGTGAATTTATGAGCAGCCTTGTACAAAAACTTTTTATGATGATTAAATATTTTTAGATAGATGAATTCTGCAAACCACAAATCAACTATGAACTCTATACTAATATTTTAGAGACCTATAGTAGGTAAGTTTTCATGCTTTATGGATTGTTTTAAACAGTTTCGATGGTTTCGACTATTTTGGTAATTTCTCAGTAAAGCAGAACAAATATTTAGCTAATAAATCCAGGCCAATGCATCAACCCGGCAGGTGAAACTTGAAGCAGAATCTGGCGTAGGCGATTGTATCAGGTAACTGCAACCCAAGTGAAAATAATAGCAACTTAACAAATTTCCGCTCTATCTCAGTACACCTTATTTTATCTAAATCTTTTTAAAAGCACTCAAATATCCACATCTACTCTCATTTGTTCAAAAATGATATTTAACATCTTTATCAGAATGGTTTAACAAGAAATCATTCATGCGCTAATGCTGTTCATACACTAATCTCATACTGTTTAGATCTAAAAAAAAGAGCTGAAAAGATTTGCTTATTGTTTTTGGGTTTCAACAAAGCTTTTGACTGTGTCAATCACAAAATATCTTAAATGGTAATTTGCTGGTTTTAGAAGTAAATCGTTGCAAATACTTCTATCCTATTTTTAAAAAAAAGGCGTCAAAAGGTTGTCATTAATGACAAGGAATCATTGACACAAGAAATAAATGCTGGTGTTTCACAGGGTCTCTTATTGCTCCAGTATCTTTTTAAGTGCATATGAATGATCTCCTTAAACTTATTCCAAGAGGCTTTGCCTACACAAATGACACTGTTTTTGTAAGTTATCACAAATATGTGCAACCTCTTAAGGAAAACTGCAATCTTATCATACAAATTACTAGCAGCCGGTGTAGTTCAAATCATAAGACAATCAGTTGAAAAAATCACATTTTCTTCTTCATAATAATAATGAAAAAAGATCGACTCTCTCAGTCTAATCATGTCGACACTATTTGTAATAAGGTCACAAAGTCATAGAGTATGCTCCAGTTTTGCAGGCCATACATGAACTCAAAAACTTCCATTGCATTTTATAATCAATTTACGTTTTGCCATATTATTTATGGTATCCACATTTATTATAATCTAGCTATAATAATTCCAACAAATGATCTTTCCAAATCTTTGCATCTTCTTACTCTGACTATGCTAAATGTTTATGTTACTTCAATTAAAGGTTTCAAGATTGTTCATGGTTTGTGTCCTCTTTTTTACAAATTGCATGCAATCAGTAACAATTATTTTGAAAATATCATTGCCAGCTGCTTCAACAATCTTTCACCTAATATCGGTTTTCTTAGCAGAGAAAGGCAATTTAAACACTATTTGTCAGACCATCTTATGTGCTGTATATATATATATATATATATATATACTATAATATAATAATATATATATAACTATAATTATATATATATGTATATATATTACAATTATAGTTAAATTAATAAACTAAAATTAAAATCAGGTCTAGCAGTTCTGCAACAATAAGCACAATAATCATAAGTTTTGGCTACTTTCCCTACTTCAATTTGGTTAAAAAAAAATTCCCTCACTTGGTACAATAGTAGCAATTTATTTGCATTACCTATAATTTATGTAAAAATACTACAGAAAATTTTGCGGTAAATGGAGGGTGCATACCGGTAAATATTCAATGAAAAAAGAATTGACTTCATTGCTAGTGAATGAGTGCATGCTTTTTGGTGCAGCAATAAAAACTTTCTCTAGGTATTGAAACAAGCAATGTTTTAGGCTATGGTAATCAAGTGTTCATAAGCTGGAAATTGTACGTGGTAAATATTAAATGCTTTCCATTGAATTTATTTATTTTCAATCTTTCTTCAGCTGAATTATCTCTTCTTATCACTGAAAATACTACGTATATAGAAGACATCTATGGATTGATAGGTTGCCTTAGAAAAAAACAGCTTATTTCAAACAGATAATAAATAGTTTTTGTTTCTTTTAAAGATGTTATGGTATTATAAAGTGCTATATATATTATTTTGTAAGAATGCATTAAAGCTTTTAATGCACTATAGGTGTTGTATTGGATACCGTGTAACCATGCCATCTTTCCAACAAAACTATTTAGGATCTGCGCTAATTTATTGTTTTGCCTGCAGCAATTGATTTTCGAAATTAGTGCAGGAATTAGCTTTTTAAATTTGTGTATTAGTCAAAAGTTCTTAAACAAATTTTAAACTAAAAAAACCACAACAGTGTGCAAACTAGTGTATATTTACTAATGTTATTTTTTGCTTTTACTGCTAATGTCAGCCTGTCTATTGCAGTTTTAAATTGCTAGACAAACAGAGTTAGTATATACGTATAGTCCTAAAAAAATCCGCGCCAGTTTTTGCATGCTATCACTTTTTACTAAAATAATCAAATTACATGAATGTACCTAGTCACTAACTATGATACAATCAACCTTAAAATGTGTATAGATAAGTGTATCAGTTTTGCTCACTAAACTTTCCACTAAACCTCAAATATTAGACAATTTATTTTGTTTATCTGTAGTGAAATGGGTTTTAACTAGCACTGGCATTACAACAGTCAGGCACACCTCTCTGATTGCTCTCTGCAGTGCTATAAAGTGTATGATAACCATAAGTTTCTATACCATATATAACAGATTTTATATTGGCTTCTAATGCTGACTACAGCATTCTCAAATGACTCACAAGTGAGAGTGCTAAGATTACCATTTTTTTGTAGACTCTACACAGACTATCAGCAGTTACATAGGGAGTTTGAGTAAGTTCTTTAAGTATTCAGCAATCTTTAGTATGTTTATTATAACAGGCAGTGAATTTACCATGATGCTTTGCTTTTCTCCTTGTCTCTCCCGTCAGCGTCATTTTTGTACCTGACTATGCTGCAAATCCGGTTAAGTCACAGAGTCATGAACAAAATAAGTGTAGCTTTAATTTCCAGTTAGTTTCTGAGCTCTTTGCTTCAAATCACTTGAGTGTATTAACATTGTTGGTAGTAAAGTAGTATACCGCAGTGCTGGGCACAGGTAATAAAACTCATTGAACTCGCGGGTTTATCTTCTCTCGAGTCTCGGGTAATAAAACATTTGAGCGTTTCGATTTTGCGGGTTCAGGTTTTTGACTTGTGAGTTCAGGTTTTGGTACAAAAATCCATTGAGTAGATTAAACAGAACTCGGTCTATTGCACCTTGAGCTCTAAGCATTGTTTAACAATCCGTTTGTTAACGCTGTAAGTATGAATATTGGTGGATAGAAAATAGTAAAAAACAATAAATCAATTTAATAGAGTTATACATGTAATTGCATTGTAAACTTCAAAATATTTCTGATGTTTAAAAAGTGACCAAAAAGCGCTCGTGCCAAACACTATAAGCTATTTAAGACTCAAAAAACTCGAACCAAAGGGGGCGGAGTCAAATTCTTTGCCCAATAAGTACTTGTACCCAGCACTAGTACACACAACTCAAGTTTAAAGGAAATTTAGTGTTCAACCTTGAAGTCAGCCAAACCTTTATTTTGTTACGCTATAATGCATTAATTTTAAAACATGCAGTAGAAAACTAGACAACCAAACTAACTTCAAACACAAAATAATCAATGTGTGTCAGAACACAATTAATAAGTTTAACATGCAAAGAATATAATTGAAGCTTTGATGTTAATAGGAAAAAGCTGAGCTAAGCTAATATTTATTAAGTCTAAGTTGAAAGAAGTCATACTGCATATTTTCATCACAACCACCAGTTCTGAACTTGATGATTGCCATGCTTTTGCTTCCATTTGGTATTTCCATGGTAAAGTTATAACACAAAGGTTATTGACTATTTCAGTCTGTGGTAATGAATTGCTGCACACAAGGCTGTTAACAACTCTCATTGATGTAGAATTTACAGCTATTTATATTCATATGTAGCATATATTATTATGTCATTGCGAGTTTAATGCTTTAAAATAAGTTATATGAGGCACAGTATATTTGACATAATGGGAATACTGTGATGGCAGAAGTTAGTAGAACTCATAGTCGAAGGGACACCACAACCGGCTGGTCAGGTAAAGCTAAAACGCTGACTGAGTCATTCAAAGCCAGCAGACCAGTTAAGAGATAGCAGGCTCTCGGCTTGATTAAAAGTATGGACAGCTGGTGATTGGTCAATGGGGGTCATTGAGGAGTTGCTGAGTTTGCAATTGAGACACAAGCCTACCACCGAGTTGCTAGCTGAGGCATTAAAAAGTGAAAGACCAACTTAACACCAAGTTGCTAAGTAAGATATTGATCTATCTCTAAGTTGGCCATTTCAGAGAAGAGGCGAAACGTGTATGCTGCAATATTATAAAAGGAGCATAGACAAGCTACGCAAGCTCACACACTGAAAAGTTTCATTGCATGCAGTAAAGACCAGACATACAGACCGGACAGAAAAATTTTCCTTTGTCTCAAAATAGATAAACACTCAACTGAGGTTTCTGCATTGATTACCAACATTTAAGCGCACCTACCAAGCAGGACACGTACACCCTTCACCAAACCAAGGGCAGTTTGAATGCTCTACCTGACAGTCAGTAATTCAGTACACTTTACATGGTCAGCAAATAATGGCAGGTGCCCCTTAACGCTGAAGCTAAAAAAATCCCCCTTTTTCATCAAATCTGATTTCTGAAAATAGAAGGTGTTGCCTTTTTAATTGCCCTCAACCATGATTACTTGCCAGCAATTTATGAAGCGCAACTTATATATATTCCATTGGCACGTGTTACTTTGGTATCTTAGGAAAATTATTGTCATTGCTGTAGACTTTGAAGCAGAGTTTCATTGCCTTGGAAAAGTTGTAGCCTCTCGCATTAAAGCTGGATTGAAGGAAAAGCCTTCAAAGTGCAAACTACTCAATCTCAAAATATGCTATATTTGACACAACGTCACTAAGGACGGAACGTCCACTGACCATCCCAATCTAAAAACAGTTCAGAAGTTGTCAACCTTTTGAAGAATCAAGGAGCTGCGACGTTTTTTGAGTTCATTTGGGTAGTACTGATATATATTTCCAAGTTTGTCACCATAGCCTTCCTTTTACACCAGCTGATAGCAAAGGGCAAATTTTGGAAATGAACAGATGAAGAGCAGGATGCCTTTGAACACCTCCAAAAAACATCATCGACATATTTTTCTTGCGGTACCCTGACTCACAACAACGGTGTATCTTAGATACCGATGCCTGTAGACATGGCATAAAGGCTGTCCTGTCTTAGGTACAAAAAAGCCAAAAAGGTGTGATTGCCTATTACAGCCAGACTCTGACATAGTTGGAGCCCAACTATTTCATCACGTTGAGAGAATTCCTGATGGAAATCAAGCCCGTCAAACATTTTCAACCATATCTATATGGCCAAAAGTTGTTGCTATAGGCCGACTTTGCCCTGTTCGGTTGTTTGTCACAAAAGGGCCTTTGAACTAAATAGCTTGATGGATAGAAAAACTGGCTGGCTCTTGCTATACCCGAAATAACCAGCTGACCAAAGGAACGCCGCCGGCTGGGACAGTTGTCAATGTGACAACATTGAAACGCAAAGCAGAGGACTAGCCGGCAGCTTATTTTTTTACGGCTAGTGTTTGAAAGGAACTAGCTGAGAATAACCAAATAAAAATGCCGTCACAGATATCAACTGGTTGCCCAAATGGAGCTGCTGCCTTAAAAATGGCAAGGTTGATCCTGGACATTGCTTGACATCCAGGAACACCAATCACTTGTATGTACTGCACTCCCAACTTAAAAGTTGCGAGTTTGGCAAAATGCAGCTGTTGACTTAGTCAGCGCAATACCTATCACCTTGAGAGGCAACAAGTGGGTGTTAGTGCTCACAAATGAATTTACTAGATGTCAAATATCCTAGAACTTTTGGGCACCACAATGCCAGTGATGGCTCAACAAAAGAATATTCTGCAACTATTGGCTGATAGAGGAGGTAAAAACAGACCAGGGGTACAACTTGAAAGCTTATCAATGGCTGAACTTTGTCAGGTTTGGTATTTCAACAAAGCCGACACCACATTCTACCACTAGTATGACACCCCACCACCTGCAAGAAAACAGAATAGTAATAAGGCCACAAGGGCTTCAAAGATTTTGCTCTGATCCAAGTTACTGATGTGAGGCCAAGATGTATGAAAGCTGGTTCTTCTCAAGCTTATGAGGGCATACCGAGGCTACCTTACTCGGCAACTTTAAGTGAGCAAACATTTTTATGTGAGGCTAGGAGCTGAGGTTGCCAGACCAAATTAAAACTTATTTCACATTGACTAGTTCTTTCCAGCCAGAGAACATATGATAAAAATCAAAAATTAACATGAGGTGATGAAGGATGCCCTCCATCAGATCCCTACAGAAATTCAGCAGGAAAAACTGAGAAAAGCCACCTTTCTATGTCGTCGGTAACTGGGTATGGTTGTCCAACAGTGAAAGAAAGAGAGAAGGCAACCCAAAGCTGCAACCTTGGTTTGTGGGACAATATCAAATTGTAAAAGCATAGCCCACTCAGACACGTCTAGTGTGTGAGTGCCGTGTATTCATTCACTGTCCTGGTAGCAAAGAAAGTTTTCCATCAAGGCCAAAAACTTTCTCAAGTCATAACTAGCTTGTTCAGAATAAATGGAAAAATATTCTAGCTATTTTCGAGTCCAGCAGAGGACCAAACATAAAAAAGAGCAAAGTCACTACATTCAGAAAAAAATTATAGAACAAGCAGAGCTACATGGCTACCTTCATAGCTAGGATCCCTATATAGCTAGTCCTTCGTCCACCGACAGAGTGTCCCACATCCAAAAGATGCAGAAAACAATAAAACTGATCAGACAGTGCTGGTCAAACATCAGCAAATGAGAATCTTAGACCAACTGAGTTAAAAAAACATTCAGTTTGCCACCAACCATGTTTATTTGATACAATCTGAGGCCAGCATGGGGCACCTTGAAACTGAATCAGTTTGGTGATCAGGCATGTTCCAAGGTCAATCGTTCAAAATTATGGCAGAGCAATACAATACAGCCCAATGCATAAGAAGAAAATTGTAAACCTGACCCCTTTTATTAATATTGCTTCACTCCTTTACAAAAGCCCGAGTGTTAAAAACGATCAAGCAACACTACAAAGGTTAACCTCTACAAATATGGATTGTACTTCTGAAATGTCTTTGCAATAGCTGATTTATCAGCTAAACAACTTGACTGCAAACAAGCTATTAAAATGTTACTAAGCCAGTCAAGCCTTTTTTAAAAACAGATACCATGCCTCCTCAACTGAATAAACTTGTGAGGTTTAAGGAAATACCAAGCCAGGTCAGCACAGAAACATCGCTGCTCCAAATACATGATAAATATCTTGACTGGTTGGAAGATGGGCCAGCAAAAACATCGACTTTAAAAATAGCAAAGCCTCTAGATAAGGCATGACATATCAGTGCAGTACAAATAATTTCTCTCAGAAAAAGAGTAAAGCCATCCTCCCTGTGCGATATTAACCCCAAAAACACAAAATAATGATACTACCCAGTCACTTATCACTCTATATAGGCAAGGAAAAGTAAAAGTTTGCACCATTCAGTAAATGTCTCCCCTACTTTAGGTGTTACAAAATTAATGCATAAACAAAGCGGCTGATGAGGAATATGCCGCTATACTACTTGGTATTAATCAAGCACTTCACCCAATGGCAGAATGTTTTGACTTTGTCAAAAGCCATGGCAGTAGGAGTAGCAAGTTCCCTGAATGAAAGAGTCTTCGTTTACATGGGTTTGCCAAAATAGGTTTACTCAGACCAAGGAGCACAGTTGAAGATTCAACCAAAGACTGAGCTGTGTCAGCTCTGGTGTGCGAAGAAAGTTCCATAACACCAGTCAATGATTTATTAATGAGCAAAAGCCGGAAGCTGGAGACTCAATCAAAGTGGTGCTGCTAAGCAGGAGCCAAGAGAAATGGAATGAGATGATGAAAGCATACTGGGATACGCCACACTCAACCATGGGGGAAACGGCAACCATGTTAATGCCCAAAAACAAACATATTCGACTATTCATATTAAACTTAAATATTATATATATTGAAAACCCCTCCGCCTTTGTTTGGGGAGGGTGTGATGGCAGAGAATGAACTGGCTCGGAGTCAGAAAATACCATCACAACTAAATGGCTGTGCTAGAGCTAAAAATGTCAAGTTGGCCCTTCAGAGCTAGCAGAGAATAAAACAGATGAGCCCCAGTCGACCTTGGGCTCGGCAAAAGCACGATCACCCCATCCTTTGCCGTTAGGGTCACTGAGGGACTGCTGAGTCATCAATTGAGAGACCGACCTTTCATTGAGACACCAAGTAAGAAAGCACCCTATTACTGAGTCGGCCATTCGGAAAAGATGTCGAAGCTTATACGCTGCAATCATATATTAAGAGTCTACTCAAGCCAAGCAAGCCAGATGAAGGCAAAGTTCTGTTTCATGCATTTGAGTGTATGCATACTTTTGATAGTATAACTTATATATTTGCTTTGCAAAAATACATGTATATACATTTCCTCACATACTCAAAATGCTCTGGTTCCTTGTTGAGCAGAAATAGGACGCAGTAGTTCTTTTTACAATATGTGTTCCAACATTTTTGTACCTAAATTTGTAATATAGTAAACTAATTTTAATGTGAGTTGAGGTAAAATGTAGAGATTCGATTGATATGCTGAATGTATAGAAACTTAGTATGAATTAGCAATTCAAACTCAAGTTAGCCAAACTCAATAGGCCCACTCATGGATTCATTCCTTTAAGTATTGTTCCTTTAAACAGACAAAACTTAATGTATCCCATGATATTTTGATTATTTTAGTGCCGCCAAAGATAAAGCAAATGAATGTGTGACACGCCTAGTTGCCTGCAGTGAGGCTGTTCAGAAAGAAGAGGACTATATTATGGAAAAAACCTATTTTGATGCATAACCATTTAAATAAATGGAGTTTTGTAAAAAATATTGATGCAGATGATAATGTTTGAGTTTGTAATGGAAGATTGATAATATCTTTTGAAAACCTTCAATTAATAAAATAATTGATGCAATTTTACCATAAAAATTCTATTATTTTTAACATGAAAAAGCATTTGGTTACCCCTAAAGGAATGAGTGGAGTTCAATTATTTTAAGTGATCAAAATAGGCTTCTTATTATTATAATATGAAAAGTCTTAATAGTCATCATAGTTTTTGTAATTCTGAGAAGGTTTAGAAAAGACTGGAAACATGTTTTGTATATATTAGCATCACCAATACCTTGGCTGATTGTAGATGGCTGCAAAACCAGCTGTCTGTGTGACAACATAAAATTTACCCTTTCAGTATATCATTAGCTTTCAAGGCTAAAAGACCTCTCTGTTAAACATATTTGAGATAAAATGCAAGATTATTGTCACAATAACATTTGGCAACTGTGTATAGTGAGTGTCGGACTCAACTATGGCATATGATAAATTCACAGACAGTTTATAAGAGCAACAATGATGTACAGCCGAGCCATTTTTTTTTTGTCAATATTTTAGCAGGAGCTGTAATTTGTGAAAATCAAAGACATATGGGCCTAGAATTTGGCACAAATTCTAAGAGTCCTCAAAATTGAATGACTTCTCTGACTTAAAAAGTGTCAGGTATAATCATATCTGTCAATAACCCATGGCTGGAATACTTCAATCCAGAAAACTACATTTTTAGATTGTGTCTAAGACCGGCCATGTTGAATCTGATAAAAATATTTGGGTAATGGTGCATCTTAGGTTGGTGCAATGCATATACGCCACGTGTGCAAAGGACATACAACGCACTTGCAACACACAAACATTGTGGTTACAACGCCGACACAATTAATTAGCAACGCATACGCCACAGCGTGACACAGTTAACACATTAATATTATTGTGTTATAATATTAATGTGTTATACTAATATTAATGTGTAGTAATAATAGTAGCAGAAATAATATTATATCATTATTCAATATTCTATTTATATTTATAGTCTGTTAATAAAACAGGTCTAAAACATTACACAAAATATTCTATTCATTTGTATTGACCGTTGTATGTGCGATGTGATGATAGTGTATGTGCGTTGTATCCACAATGTTTGTGCGTTGCAAGTGCCTTGTATGTCTGTTGGGCATGTGTTGTATATGTGCTGTACCAACCTAAGATTCACCGTTACTAATGATTGTGCTTTTTAATGGCGTGTTCTGCTGTGATTTATTAGTGAGTGAACAAGTATATCATCAATTTTTTTGTAGCAAAACTATTTGAAAAAGCTTAATGATCATCCTCTGGAACACCTCAGGTGTGAAACTTGTTCAAAACAGAAACCTTCAAAACTTGTATTAGCCGAGTGGCACAGCAAGCATTATGAAAATATTGCTTTCGGTGTATTTGCCAAATTTCTAGATTTTATCTTAGATGAGACAACTCACTACTTGGACAACTTGAGAAAATTTTCAGTAGCAGTTGCTAAAGTGAAATCTACATATTCAGCCTGATTTGGTCAAAACGCCCTTACAGAAACCAATCGGATTTCATCTCATGAGTGATAGAGTGCAACCAATTTGTTAGCTTACAGCTCTGGTACTCCTACCTTTGGGTTTTATTTTATGACAGTTAAACCTTTTCCTGTACCCATCCCTTTTAGATGTGAACCGAGTTTGCTCGGCAGTTTGTGGTTTCTGGTAAAAAAGATTGCACTCAGTGTTTTATTAATTTTTTGGTAATACAGCTGGACAATATTTAAAAAGTTGCCTTACCTTCCTTGATCAAAACAAGTAAAACGGTTATATGAAAAGTCACTTTTGAGTGAAGTACGATTGAATTCTCTTTGATCATTTTTATTGAGTTGAAACTCCTTAAGCCTGACAGTGAGCTCATGGTACTATCTAACCTACCACTTAGGGCCATTCTTTTAAAGAAATGTGTGTACTATAGCAAGGTTGAAACCATTTTCATTGTCTAAATTATGTTTTTCGATCAGCTTTTTCTGTATTAATTTTCCAGCTATGTATATTTCACAGTAAAGTTGAGTACCGGTGATACACAAGTATAACAGTTCAAGGTTGGTTTTAATTTCAGAGTTTTGCTTTCGTTCTAAAAGAATGTTGTTGAATCAATTAACTGGTTAAAACATGTCACCTTTATCCTTACACTTGCAGCAATCACGGTTAATGTTTTATCAAATCAAATACAAAAGCAACTATTAGTAGGTAAGAACCAACCAAACTCATATTTTTGAAAAATTTTAAAGTTTAAAAGCCGCTAAACAACAGCACAAAATATGCATTTTAATTGTTGAATGTTATTCTGCCTCATAATTATAGATACCATATAATTCTATCTAGAAATTGTTACTCTTATTCAAAAAGGTGCAGATAAGATTACTATATGCACAAACCAAACTCCAAGCAATAACAATTTACTTTTGGCTTGTATAAACTGATCAAGAGCGTCTTAATACCTAGGCTATAAAGAATATTGCAATGCAGAATAAATAATATAACAATACACCATGAATTTTATAAAAATACCCATTAAAGAATATAAAAATATACTATACAACTAATATCAATACACTACCAAAAAAGATAACAACATACAACAAAGGATAAAATAATGTGTTATAAAAATATAGTAATTTACTAAAAAGAATATAACAGTAAACAATAAACAATACTTCAATACACTTGTGGCGGCAGGAGACACGCAAGTCCTAAGCTGAGAAAAGTCAATGCACCAAGACAATCAAGCTACGACTGGAAAAATAGCCTAGCCCGTCTAATTCACTAATAGCTGCCCACAATGCACTATGAAAATATGACAATACGATATATAAGTTATATATTCTCACATATTTAAGCAGCAAAGGGTGAGATTTAGTTGTTTAGGCAGTTTTATGCTGGTTGTCTCAATTATCAAGTATTGAAATTTGAATATGTTATATATATATATATATATATATATATATATATATATATATATATATATATATATATATATATATATATATATATATAGTATTTGTGGTTTACACTGCAAAGTAAAGTGCTCAATAATCGAGTCAATTTGAGCTGTGTAAAAAGTTAATTAAAAACTACAGGTTAAAATCATTACTACTACTAGTTTCATGCAATCGTGTTGCAATCTTCAGGTAGAATGACTAAAATGTATAATGCACAAGCTATAAAATTACTTAATAAAGCTGAGGGCTTAATACTATTGTGTGGTATATATATTATAGTATACAGCAAATTATGTAGTAAAATTATGTTATTGAGCTAATTAGGTGTTTTCTGGCATGCCGGCATGTGGATATCAGCTCACTTCTAGTGTTAAGGCTGGCTAACTTCGGTTCGAATATGATGAAGTACTTTTCCCATAGACATAACTGGCAAGGTTTTGTTGAAGTGTTGTAAAACACATCTTTGATGATCTTTTGATGATCTTCCAGGTTACATTATAGCGAATTTTCTTGTCTTTTAAGTCCCATATGTATTTACTCAATTCTGTTTGTAGCCCTTTAGTAGGGTATTTAAAGGATGTTTCAAAACATCCTTTAAATATCCTACTAAAAGGCTACAAACAGAATTGAGTAAATACTTGCAAATATTGAAAAAAAAGTATTACGAAGATGCTCTATCTCCAAGCAATAATCTTTTAAATGGCTCATGGGGTTCAGCAATTACTGGTATTTTGAGTTTTCCATTGGCGCAACACAAGCCTGTAGCTTCGTCTTTCTACTTGGGTGCTTAGCAATAGAGACATATTGTATGCATATTTTCCAACCAAGCAATAAAGATTAGTCTCATAGCTAAAGGAGCAGTGAGAAAAAATGCTGCGGTAAACATTTATTGCCAAGATGTACATCCTCTTGCAGCAACCCTATCTCGCTCACATGCCTGCCTGTGTTGATGTTGTTCGCCTGTTTCCAAAGATCACACAGTTGCGATTCTATCTTGATCACAAGTTTGTCTTTTTTCACGTTGTTCATCGGCGCTTAAGAATGTTACAGTTGCAAGCCTCACTCAATTACACTCTCGTATTTTTGCAAGTTGTTCATCAGTTTCTAGGAATTCTTTTGCTGTCACGCTCTTTTGGTTATTTGCTCGTCTTAGTTGACGCTCCTGATCAGTCTTTGATGCTCAAAAATGTGGTGTCTTTTCTCTGGCCGTTGCTAAGCGTTCATTTCTTTGCTGTTCAGTTTCCAAATCTTTAGCAGCAGCTTTTCTCATGCTGTTTTCCATGTTTTTCTTCCTTTTTTTCTGACGAATCATTGCAGGTTCTTTTCTTTGGATACATTAAATAATGGGTAACTTCTGAGAATACATATATTGAATAGATTAATTAAAAAAATATGACAGAATATAGTAGTATGTTGTAGTAGAAATATTATAGGAACAGCCTCAGTCAAGGATAGTTAAATAAAAAACTAATGTTAATAATAAAAATTAGAAACAAACTAAGTAATAATAACAGTGGTAGGAAAATGAATATTGTTTAAACTTAAAACGCAGTATTTAAATAGTATTTAAAGCTTGTGTTTAAACTTTTGTTATAAACTTCAAAAGTTAAAAGAAATAAGAGAATGTAAATTAATATACATAAATGTAAATATACGAAAGTCAGAAATAACTTATATTTGTAATCTGACATGATAGTACAGTAAATCTTACAGATAATTTTACAAGTGTTTGTTGTAAGATGTGATAGGAAAATGAATAATGTTTAAACTTTCAAAACAATATTTAAATACGTTTAAAAATGCAAATTGAAATAATTAAGATAATGAAACAATTTGTAAAAGCTTATATTATAAACTTCAAAAGTTAAAAGAATTTTTTAAATGTAACAAGAGAATGTAAATAAATATTTATATATATGTATATATATATTTCGATGTTCGATGTTTTATGGAGGTTTTCATGGAACATCGAACATTGCCAGCATAACTTTTCATGGAACGTCGAACCTCCATGTTCCATGGAGGTTCGATGTCCCATGACAAGTGTTGCTGGCAATGTTCGATGTCCTATGACAAGTGTTGCTGGCAATGTTCGATGTTCCATGAAAAGTGTTGCTGGCAATGTCAACAGATGGAAGTCGACAAGCACAAAAGATGATCATAAAGGCAGAGGGCAAAAACGCCAAAGCTCTACCAGAGACAACTGCAGTCTGGTGTGACTTTCACTTTCTGACAGATAGAAAACCAGCACTGACATGCGACGAAAATGAAGAGAGTCTACCGGAGCAAAACCCTCATCTTCATTAAAGAGAAGACTGATTAAAAATGGATTGAGAGGATGCAAAGCAAGACGGAAGGCCCTGCTTTCAGAAAAGCAGAGGAAGAAACGTTTGGCATGGGCCAAGATTCATTGCTTTTGGACCGGAGAACAGCGGCATAGAGTACTTTTCAGTGTTGTATCAACCTGAACTCTACAGAAACTCGCTGGAAATAACTATTTGAGGAGGAGACCAGGTAAAAAGTTCAAGCTTCGGTGTATTTAGCCTACTGTGAAGCATCCCACCTCCTCGGCAGCCTGCCAAGGCGGTGTCGTGCTGTCAACAGAAATAAAGGCTAGCCAACAAAGTACTAGACCTCAACTTGAAACACAATGGCCTTTTTCAGGGCCACCATCACTTGTACCAAGAGTTTAGTTTGTAAGTTTTCCTCAATTGAGCAATGTTCAATGCTAAACCAATTTGAGCACTTTCACTATAGCGACAAGTTTTCCACCATCAGGGATATATTTTTTAGTATTGAAAAAGGAGTTGAAATGTGCCAGAATTCAAATGCATCTTTGAGTTGCTCACAAACTTCTGGGCAAAATGATGTATAACTTTGCCTAGTTTTTTTGATTTTAAGCACAAAAAATACCGATGAACCGTGACGCTTGTCAGACTGTTCAGAGGGTTGCCATAAATTTGCACATCACTGTACATGTACAAAGAAAGATCCTGAAACTTAAATTTGAGGTAAAAGAAGCATTTAAAATATGCAGTCAGAGGATGTAAAGTTATGGAAATATCAGGCCATTGAATGACATATTTTGGAATGTAATACAGATTTGCAATTATTTGGGATGTTCATTTTTGCATACACAAAAAATATATCATAAGTGCCATATGTTGGAACCAGATTATAATAAATGCTTCTGCCATTATTATATTAGCAAAAGATAGACAAACAAATTAGAATTATTGGCAGAATTTTATTAAATGTAATATGTAAAAAACTAAAGTTCATTCAGAGACTTGGTTACTTTATTACAAATAGTGCTAACGTGTTTACATTTCTTTATGATTACTTACAGACAGCATTATATGTGAATGCAAAACCTTTAAGAGTAAGTCTGCGAAGATCTTTAATATCAATTTCAAATAATAGAGAAGCAATAAGAGGGAGCAACTACATCTGTTTTTGCATGAGTGATTTTGTGTCACCATCTTTTAAGTACCTAACAACCTTATCTGACAACTCTTAAACTAGTTCAGGATGTTATTAAAACTTAACCTCTTGCTAGTCTGGAGCTTTCCATTTATATTTCATCTGTGGTGTCTCCTTACTCATCTGTCAGCCATCTCCTTATCGGAACTGCTTTATAGATGTCAGCAATGACGTACAAGTCAATTTTTGATATTTTTGCAAATATTTTCAACGTATTTTTAGCAAAGAATTTTTTTTCAAATAATTTTATAATCAGTAAGTTTTACAAATAACATTGAATAATAATATAGAAAGCATATTGGCCATTGATATTACTGCAAGTTTATGAAACACTAGACTTTAATACAATCATTGAAAGACCAGCGTTTAACTATGATGTATACTGAAATATGGTCTCAGTGTTTCAATATTAAACTTGACTATTAAACTGTTCAGTTACACTGAATTAAAAACTTTTTTAACTAAAAAGGAAATCATTGCTTATTAAAATGACAACTTAATTGAAAATCAAAAATTCAACTCATTTTGTTCATCTCTATGAGTAGTTAATTGTACTACTATTTGTCTTAACAATTTTGTAATTGAAATTATCATCATTTTATTTCGAGACAATTTTTTTCAACGGTGAAATAGCAAATAATTTTCCACAATATATAAGGCATAAAACCAACTATGTAGTATACTAAACATGTGACATGCTGCTCCGAGTGAATTGATTTATTATGATAAGTCAATAAATAGATTTATCATAGGAAGCCAACATGTGTATTTATTTATCGTTGAAATTAAACGTATTAACAATCAAATTTGTACATCTTCTTATCCAACTACAAGTTTGTTCAGACTTAGTGTTTTAGGGTCACTAAAGTTCATTGAAATCGATGGTCATCAATTAATGATACGTTTGGTCTTTGATATACTCATTCTCTTTTTTGACATCACTGTAGCAGGTGTCTAGCCTTGTCATACATTCATTTGTTGACTTTTTGGCATTACTAAAATGATGAATATGCAGCATAGAGTTATGAATCTGTAGCATAATAGTTATGATCTGAGAGATTTTAGGTACGGGTTGTTTAAACGATTGAAATTTCCAGATCATTTTTCAGTCTATTTTAGGATATATGTTCTGATCAATTCTAATAAAATCAGCCCAATAAAATACAATCAAAAAGAGTTAAACGGAATAGAACAAAGAAAAGGAAAAGAGAGAAATTGGGCTCAGAGTGGGCGCAGCTGATAGAGAGGGTAGCACTGGTTGAAAAAAATAAAGAGAGATATAAAAAGTATAATGGCAATGAAAGCTAGTTTATTAACTTAAATCTTAGTTTTTGTTTTAAAAAGGATTCTTAGTAATAATTATAATATATTTACAGTAATTCACACATACCATTTAACCATATCAGCAAATTTCATTTAATCATAGAATTGTTGTAATAAAGAACTTTTTGACTATTTCCATCATAATAGTTATACAGCATAGCCACCCAAAATTAATAAAACTGCAAAAAATATAAAATAACCTGTTATGTAAGTTTCATGGCCCAAGTTTAATTTTTGACAACCCTTCATCAATACAGTTGTTTGCTGCCAAGAATTAAGTTTTACCAATTTCTAAGAGCATCAATTTTCATTGCTTAATAGAAACTCAGTAAGTGCAACAAAGTATCTAGAAAAGACCATAAACCTTTGAATCCAGAATGCACTCGCAAAATCAATAATAAAAAATAAACTATCAGAAATACTAGAGCACATCAAAACTAGTTAACATACGTATTCCACCTCAATGAGTGTTATATAAAAGGCAGTTGTAATGCGAAGGGGCTTCTTGTTTTTAAAAAAATAACAAAAATGTTATTCAAAAATGTTATGAATTTTATATCCATTACTCGAACACAAATTCCCTGTGATTGTTTTGCTATGACCAAATTTGGTATGATATATTGTTGCACACTTTCATTCAATCGGATTCATGGTAAAAGTAATTTTTGGTCTTGAGATTCTGATCAAGTACATTTGATTTCAGCAGTGAAAACTTTAAAAGATTTTTTAAATGTATATTTCTTTAATACACTAAATTGGTCAGACTTTTTATGACTTTGAATGTGTATTTAATATTACGTAATGTAATTTAAAAGATTTTAAACTAAAAACACAAAATGGTGGTTTCCAAAACATTTATGAATGTGCACTACCTAAAAATAAAAAGACACACAGCTTTCATTTTCAATGTATGTTAAATGTTTTCAAGGCTGTAGGAAAATATATAGTTTAAAATAAATTAAATAATGAATTATCTAAATAAGTGTTACAAAAAATACGAGTGCTCCAACTATTATAGTGCTAAAAAATTAGTATCCTGTTTTATACTTGTCGATGGCACTTAGCTGTAAGTTTTTTCTTGTCAGTGAAATTATTTGTTTAGCTTAAACTGAACCCTCTTTTTGCATTATTACTAAATTTAAAGCATTTACCAAAATAACAAATTCATTAACCTTCAAATAATTTTTCAAAGCTGTATGCGTGTAATGCAATGCATGAACAAAAAAGTAACAATATTCCCCGATCAAACCATTCTAGCCAGAAAGATATTTTTTTTGTCAGAGTACAGTTAGGCTAAATACTGCTTTAATATTTTTCTTTTTGCAAAATGTTAGCAATATACATGTAACAAGGATATTGCTGCGCAGCATCAAGCTACTACAATGACACACCAACTTTTCTTGTGCCACCATCTTTACTACCACGGCGATACACACCTACAGCAGAATGCTGTCGCCAATTTCACGACAGTCTTTACTGCCAACCCGTAGGCAAATCAAACGAGCAGCTTCGCTGCTACCCAATGGACTCTCAAGTCTCATCTCTACAAAGCAAATTGCTTGTCAGTAAAAGCACAGCAATACCGATGATTAGCTCACTCGCTCTCCTGTTGAGCCTTCTGTTTAGCGCCTGATTATATAGCGAGAACTGTTAGTCTCTCGGCTTTCCTGTGAAAGGCTAGCTTTTCAAAGCCCTGGCTTTTCATAAAATCCAGCCCTGGTTCTCCATGAAAGCTAGTCTCATGTTACCGGCTAATCGCTAGGAAGCCTTGAATATTTACATAATATCCCACACTAAGCACAACACAAATTCATGTATAATGTAAACAATAACAGCTTAATTTTGTTAGACATTGTTAACAGGATACCACTATGGAAATACTTAAAATTGACCAAAAATTCAGATCACTAGCCTTCCAAAGCTGAGGAATTATAAAGCGCTCTTTGTTACAGGCAACTAAATTAAAGAAATAGCTTACTAAAGTTTAGTCTTGTTGTCATTTGACAAACCAGTTTAGGTATATCTGCCTGTTTTTAGCAGAATTTTTTTATGAAAGCAAACAACACAACATGTTCTTCTGCTGTTACTCTCAAAGTTGTTAGTAAATCAATAAATACATTAATATAAAAACTAATAAAAGCTGTCATTGTGTCGCTGATCCAGTGGTATAGACCTTATTAAAACTCCCTTAATATCGTATAAAAGTGACCATCTCTGCTCAGCCTTTTATGAAAATATACTAGCTTACTAGAGAGAACTTACTCAAACTGTGTCTTCACATGCCGGTAGTCCTGGTAAAGACTGCAAATAAAATTATATACAGCAGCAACAACCAACAGCCAATAATTTCCAAATATAGTATATAGTGTCTAGTCTAACTAGTATTGAAAACTATTACTCATTTTGATAACTCTATTGTTAGGCGTTTGTATAACTCTATATGTATTACAAGGATCTTCAGAAAACAGTTGATAGCTAATTTGCAGTGCATAAGTTCATCATCTTTATAAAGAGACGTACAAGGTGTCGAGAAACATAAACTGATTATTTTGAACTGGTGCAATGAAATACGTTAAACTTATGCCAGAAATACAAAGTGCTTCGTCATGAATGTTTAAAAATGATATTATTATAATTCTTACTTGCTGTACGTGGTCAATATGTCTATATACAAGCTATAACTGACTTCAGTTTCCATGTATTTTCTTTTCTACAAATAAAATTAGACTAAAGACATAATCGTATCACTAGGTTGTTAGAAGTAGAAAATACTATGAATACACAGCTAACAGCTCAACAAACTGCATTATTCAAAGATTAATGAGAAAAATGAAATTATATTAGGTTCTGTAAATGAAATAGATATAATTATAATAAAAGTGTCTCACCATAGTGTCTTCTTCAGCGAGTGGAAAGCATCCCCGAAAGTCAAAGTCACTGATGAAATCTGTAAAAGCTTCTAGAAACTCTTGTTTTTGTTCTTCTCCTACGAAGGTATGCTTTGTCACTTGATGAACCACTTCATTTCTGATTCCATTTACTTTGTAGGCCAAACGCTGCAATTCTAATCGTCTACCATCACTTGAAAATTTCACAAATAGGCTTATCAGCTCAAACATTGAAATAGAATATCTCTGAATGATAGCTTGGACTACTTCCTTCTTAAGCGCTTCCATGATGACTTTGTCAGCGATCAATGCTATGATCAGTGCTACAGCTGACTCACAATGGTGCGATAAAAAATTCTCAAACATTTCTTTATTTTCACTGCACAGCTTCATAACTTTTTCAGGCCATTGATAGGATTTATACGCATCATAAACTTGTTTGAAGATTTGCAAAAAAGATTCATACTGCGCTAGCTGGTTCGGTCTTTGAGTCTTACTCTGCCATTCCCTAAATCTATGTTGGACATTGCGTTCGTTTTGTTGTGGTGAACTACCATATATTAAAGGAGTTATGTCTGCAATGAAACTGTAATCTTGCAATGCTGCAGGATTTTGAGGAGTATTTGGCGGGAAAATTATATTTTTTAGCTCATTTACTGGGAAAGGCTCTTTCAAAACATCAGCACTGATTTGTGCTCTCAGCAGCTGAGCTATTTTAACATCGTTTGCAATTACAGTGACTCCCAAGTCATTTAACTGTTGCCAGTTGGTAGCATTAAAATCTTTTTTGGTGATCTCATCAAAACTAGCTGTGTTTCGGACTTCTGTCATCAGTTCTTCATATTCAGTTTTCACGGTAGGTCTAACATTAGTCCTTCTCGGTGCACTTACCACTTGTCTAAAAGTCATATGCAATCATTTAGGTTCATCGAAAATAATAGTTTAAAATTTATTTTAATGCAGAATAGCAAACTCACTTTTTTATTGATACTCAAAGTGCTGCTAAAGTTTTATTGTGATATTGTAACATATATAATATATATTATATAATAGCTGTGCAACCCGGCGTTGCCGAGTAATAAAAACATCTTTGAACAGAAAATTTATTTATATTTAACAGACCATAGACAAAATTTACCATTTTAACTTTTAAACTTCATATTGTAAAAAAAAATTTGTGCAGTTCAAATAATTTAAAAGAGAGAATAAAAGATTTTTGAGGATTTTGAAACTTTTTCAAACAACAACAACTTTTAAGTTTCATATCATGAAAAACATGTGTTGTTGAAGTACATTAGGAGAAAAAAGAAATCTGTAAATGTGTTTAAATGTAAATGTGAAATCATTAGCAAGTAATGGCTAAATACAGTCTGTTTAGCTATGGTTACAATAAAAATTTACTTGATATACGATTATATGATTTTCGTTCATTTCAGTGTCGGAATCATAAGGTGAAAATATGGTATAGACGTTCAGAGCGGTATAGAAACTCATAGTAAATATCTACTGCAATCACTGCCTGTCAAAATCATCATCATTAAAAAGTAGTAAAAAACAATATGTTATTCTTAATAACTATGGTTACGAACAGTATCTTTAGCACATTTTGTTGGTATAATCTGCGAAAAAATGTAACATTACAATGTACTACGCGCAGAGTTCTTACCTTCAAGACAGACATGTACAATAAACGCTGAATCTAACTTGTATGAGTTTAGCCTACTAAAAACATAATTGAAAAAGTTTTCAAATGCATTTTAGTAGTCTTTTAACTAAAAGTTTATAAAACGCTATGTTTCAGTGACAAAACTTTTAACTAAAAGTTTTATCACTAATCTGTTTGTGAACCGTCATTGTTATAACGGATGACGCTAAACTGAGATATTATCGTCAAACTTTAGTTCTGAGAAAGTTTAATCTTTATGTTGTATTGCAAAAAAAATAAATTAGCTTTAGTATAGCAAAGGCAACAAAGCATGGTATTTCATAGTATTAATATACGATTATTTATTTCATGTATTAATACGATTAATACAAACTGAGAAAACCTAATAAAAATCGCTATTTTGTCAGTAATCAGTACAAAAGTCGCCAAATTTTAATTTTGAGAACTTTTTGTTGAACTCTAGCAGGATCTGAAGTTTTAATTCCAAAATTTATAACAACTATGGCTGGACGTACCAAAGGATGACAGAAAACGAATGACTAACTTTGAGAAACATATATATAATATATATATATATATATAATATATTGAAATTTCCTGAAACTTTATATTGGCAGTTATATAGGCTATATATTACTATATTATGTATTAAATAACCAACACATTTAAACCGTATGCTGTTTGCAAAGATGTGCTAGTGCAAAATAATCATTGAGCAGCTGGTTTTTTCATTGACGCAGAGATTGTAAATATTAAATCAACAACTATAGTGTCAGATTTCTTATTTTCCATTTAAAATGTTTTTGCAAATCTTTATTATAAAAAAAATTACGCATTATTTCAATAAGAGAGATTTAATATTAGGTAGCAAAAACATTGTAAAAAGATTTTAATAAAATATATTTTGCGAAACTTTTAACCAGGTTTTAAATATCTGTTGCTAACATTTCGTAGTATCACACTGGCAAAATAACATTAATACTAAAGGCGTTTCTAAAACGGTTTTTATATATCAAAGTATTAAAACTAAATAAGCAAAGAAAAAAAGGCTGCTTTAAGTAAAAGATAAAAGCTTGTAGAACTATTAAGTATTTTAATCATCTTTCAAAGTCATGAAATAAAGATAAAGAAAACAATAGAACTTGGAGAAAAATTGGAGAGCTGTGAAGAGAACAGGCTTTACTATTATAATGTAACACTAGCATTTTCAGATAATAGTACATCCTAAGTTGCTCCTGAAAAGCATTTTAACCTTTTATGTAAAAAGTTACAAGTTTTCAGATAAGGTAAACCATTTCATAGATACATATAAATACAGAGGGTTAGAACTAAGCATTATTGACTTCATATCATGGTGGACTTCTGATGATTCCAACAATAAATCATTTCGGTTTTCGGGCATTGCCTAGGGTGTGCCAAAATCCCTAAGAGCCAGAAAACCGACATTCAAATAGCTCTGTTTACAAAAGCTGTTGCTAATTAACAGGATAAACCAATCAAATTAATTTTTGCACAGGATGGTAAACCGGAAATTTAAGTTCCATTTCTAACAGTTTTCAAATATCTTGATTTACTTACTCCGTCAAAAGAAAAAATGTATATTAAAACGATATCGAAAAAAATTGATACGGCTCATTTGTTGGTTGGTAATAAATGATTGTAGTGCAAATGAAAAGTTTTATTACACTAATTATAATTTTCCAGTAGAATGTTGAGTGACAAAATTAAAAATAACATGTGTCCAATGGATGTGCTGTAAATGAAAGGATGGATCTACGGTAAATGGTTTTACAGGTTTCTTGAAATCTTATGAACTTTTATAGTTTCAGCCCGAGTAATGGTAAAGTACTGTTTTTTTCAGTTTGATAAAATTTTTTGCTGGTTGCCCAACTATTTTATTAGAGTTCTACCAAATATTATTGTATTTTAAAACATTATTTTACAATACACAAAGTTGTTACACTACTGTAAACAGCTGTGTGTAAGCAAATGCATATATCATCAATTATCACTTGAGACTGGAGCTGATCTTAAGTTTGTCACCAATTATGTGTGTAAACTTTTTGCAAGCTTTAGATAATCTAAATGTTTGAGTACGAGTAAACATTTTGGCAGTATCCGAGTTACGTCCAGCACTACACGCTTCCAACAGACTGTTTTATTTTTAAAAGACTAATCTACAATGTTTATTAATTTTAAAGAAAATGTGGAGTCAATGATAAAGTGTATGACTTACTGCATTGTTCTGGGCACTGAAGGTCTTCCGTAAATAGCAATTCGCAATACATTTTTTTTCTCATTGAAATCTTTATGGCTAGCTTTGTCTATCTGCAAAACACCAAATAATTTATTGAGTAACTTTTACATGTAAGATGTGCTACTGTAGGAAACAGCTCTATCACAGCTCTATTTCTAGCTTTTTCTAATGGACTTACCTCCAGATAGTAAAATAAGTATATTCCTAAACAATTAATGCTTTGCTCATTGCCTTTTTAGTTAGACTACGCAAAGGCTGTAATTTTCTGTTCCAACAGATCAATCAAAGAGCAACAAAGAAATCGTCCACGTAAAAAACATCTGGCTTAGCTAAAGTTACCATTTAGTGCTTCTGATTTTTCAAAACCAGCTTCTATCTACCCTTTTCACCATTTTAGGCTTTTTATCTTTGTTTACTATTACATATTTGTGAGTATAATACTGATGTAGGAGTTGGCTGAGTTTCATTTTGTGTACATTGCTTAACTATCTCAGACCTTGTCATTGAGAAGGTCAGCTACCGATCGTAAGCCTGCCAGCTTTAAGATTTCTATTGTTGTGATCTTGTTTTGCCGCTTGATGTTTACGATATCTTGCAAGGTTCTCACTATCACATCATTTATTTCTTTTACTTGAGATTGAAAAGCATTCAGCTCTCTTTGCCATGCAAGAAAGTTGACAGATTCACTGCTCTAGACACTTTACATTTCACCCTGGATGAAATGCGCTTGTTTACTCTAAAGATTTTTGCTCATGCTTGACAGCTGCAGCCCTAGTTTTGTGTATTGATGAGTATAGCTCTTTTTTGATCTCAGAAACTTTATCTACAATTACAAATTACCTTAGGAAACTTATATTTTGCTAGTATTTAGTTTCGTGAGTAGCATACAGAGTAAAATTTTGCTAAAACTTAATTTCGCAGCTCTGATGAGTGCGAAAATATAGTGATGTGAAAATAAATGCAGTAGAACAAACATAATTAGATTCTTCAGGTTCGGTTCACCGGTAGGAAAAAAATGTTCAATTTGGGACTAGTTTGTATTTGTGAATCGCAGGTAGAATTGTGTGGGTGAGATCGATAATGCAATTTGATCGCTTGCTGCCATTTGTTTCTTGGACTATCAATAAACAAAGCTATTTAATTCCGCGTTTTCGCTCATTCGTTATAATAGTTTAGTTTTGCTCAGGAAGTTTTCGCGAGAGGATGACTCCACAAAAATGCGAAAGTTAAATGAGGCGAATACATAAGTGTCTCAGAGTAGGTGAACCGTTTAGTTTTAACTAGTGGTCTTTGGTTAAGAATAAGATTTTAGATTTAGGAAGAGGAAATAAGGAGCTTGACTGTTTGGTACATACACTCTGTATCTTTGATAGTAATCACTATCTTTGATCAGGTTGGTTTATTCACTGCGCATCCCAATGTTTGTAGTGTGCCCTAGGGTCTAGAGCATGGGTGGGTACTTTTATTGAGCATAAGGCCACTTTCAGATGATAATTCAATAAAAAAGGTCACTATCACCTATGTCCTAACACTTTTAACGACCAGTGCAGTCAAAAGAATGTTTACTTTTCTATGTCACCGGTTCTCAGAATGTCAATGCTTATAGAGTGAACTTTTCAATATCGGTTCAACATTACAAAAATGTAAAAATTTGTGGAAGCTTAAAGAAACTCAACTCTGTCTAGCTATTGCAATAAATGTAGGCCTATTATTGAATTTTAATTCTCGTTGAAAGCAAATAAACATGAATTAGTATATATAGAAAGCAAAAATAAGATATTGTCAGCATGATAACAGCAGTTTATGTTTACACATGACTCTTTTAATGAGACGCTAGGCATTGAATGGCATCCATTACTTGAGTGTACCGTGGCGTCATGTCTGAAGCAGAAAGTTGTCTGTTTTTATTTTTGCCCTAATGCAGGCAAAAAAAGAGTTGTTCACACCTGTACGTGCTTCCAAACATGTTCATGATGTGTGCTACAAAAATCTTCGGTTTTTGGTATTTCAGACAGTTAAGTGTATGACAGGCGTGGGTGAGATCTTGACCAGAATTAGACAGCGGTGACTAGATGAGATCATTTCTAAGTTCAATCAGTTTCAGTTGACGATAAAGTACAATATCTTCTACAATTAGCACCACTGAGAACAGACAGAGCTTTCTTTTTATATCCATGAAGTCATAAAATCTGTCTTCAAATCTTTGCTTCAGATCACATAATACCAGCATACCTTACTAGCTGCTGCAGTGGTTCACTTGGCCGATTACAACGCGTTCAAAAGCTTTGTGCATCAACATTGTTCTCTCTCAACTGTGATTCCAACATTTCAAGTAGACCATGGAAACCACCAACATACGCATCACTATTCAGCTGATTTTCACCTCGCAGTTTAGAGTTGAGTTCATAAAGATGCAGGATCATATCCACAACAAAGTCAAAGTTATCCACAAATTGGACATCATGAAACTCAGGCAGCTCTTTCTCTTGCAATCTATAAAATTATATTATCACAGTTTGCAGACTGAAGGCTCGGAGTAACATCTTTTTTTTGATAACCAGCATAATTGAGCAAAATACAGAACATATTCAAATTCTGACTTGATATCATTGAGAAACTGGTAAAACTGAATTTGTTTCAACCTGATGTGTCTGTGGCAGACAGATGACAACATCATTGAAAACACTTACAACATGATCCAGATCCATTGCCTTAACAGCCAGGTTTTTCTGATGTAGAATGCAGTGAAATTGGAAGAAAAGTGGGTTAATTCAGTCTTCATTGAGCTCTTCTATTAGCAAACTAAGCAAATCATGGCAAGGGCTCCATTCGCTGCTATAGAAAAACTTTTAGCTGAGATCAAGTTTTTTTCTGCTCTACCACTTTTCGTATTTCAGCCAACACATTTTTCCTGTTTTACGGCCATGCATGTTGCACAGAGCAAGTAACTCTTCAGTATTAGTGAGCTCTCTGTCTACTCCACAAATAAACCCAGCTACCTGTGATACCTCTATTGCATCTGTCATTAGTTCTCTGTCTACTCCACAAATAAACTCAGCTACCTGTGATACCTCTATTGCATCTGTCATTAGTTCTCTGTCTACTCCACAAATAAACCCAGCTACCTGTGATACCTCTATTGCATCTGCCATTAGTTCTCTGTCTACTCCACAAATAAACTCAGCTACCTGTGATACCTCTATTGCATCTGTCATTTCCTTGAGTGCTATAGATTAGGCCGTAAAAGCTTGCAATTTCTCTTGTGGCTGTCACTTGCACAGCCTTACTCAAAACTTCAGTTCGACGACCTACTGTACAACAAGACAGGGTTATACCTTTAAAAGTTTTCTTGGCTTTTTCTTCAGAGCACATAGCATCAGCTGCATTTTCAATACACTGGCTCAGTAACTCTCCATCAATAACTGGCTTCCCGCAACTGCTGATTTGGTAAACTACAGTATCTTCATGCTTGCTAAAGTGGCCTTTTGGCTGCTCTCAGTAGAAGTCCTCATCATATTCTGCTGTGTTCTTTTGTTGCTGAGTGATATCACACTTGTTGCCCTTTTAGCATTATTGGACATTTGTCTATATACTGTTCCATGCTTAGCGTTGAAATGTATCTTTGCACTGCTTTTTTCAAAGGTCTTGATGATGTCCACACACTCTAACATGACATTTCATTTCCGTTTGGCAGTTTCATCATAAGAAATCCATCGATCCACTCTTTGCTGAATTCACGTTTATCTTCACCTAAAGAACGCTTTGATTTCTTTTCTTCATTTGCAATTACTGCACCTAAAAACTCACTGCCATAGAGTTGCTAAATAATATGTTGTGGAAAGGAACTGTTGGAGGGATTTCCTGTGCAAAAAGAGGACTTCATTTTTTCTGGAGGACCAGCACAGAGATAACCCAATAATGCTGCATTGTTACATCAATACAGAAAGCCACGCCTACTTGATACCATCGATCGATTTTTGCAGTATTCAGATTAGAAAATAAGTAAAAAAATTTTATCTTTAGCTAGCAACAAAAAGGTGGCATTGAAGCAGCAAAGAGGCTACAGTGGCCAAAAGACCATACGTTGCCAATGCTTGCTTTAGAGTCTATCTTATGAAGCAGTACAATAGACTTTTTAAAATTCATGAATAACCATTTATGCCATGAAGCGGCAAGCCAATACTTAAGCAATTTCTGGCTTTCTTGTAACCGGTGGTTTATACTAAACTTTTGAGGAATATTCGTAGCAAAAGAATAAATGTTAGAGTACTTACTTGTGGCCCATCCATCTTCCACCAGTTACTATTAATATTCACAAAAGATATAAAGTGGCCTACACCTCCTTGTACATAGAATATCGCAGCACGCAGATGATAGCTGATCCCGCACATCTGAATAGTATAACATTTACAAGGTTAGGGGTGTGTTTTAGTTTGTCATATCAAACACTGCAGAATTTACTACATTTAAAATAGCAACAGCTCAAATGCATTGATAGTTAAAGTCAAGGCAATAATTGAGAAAAAATATTCATTATAACAGTTAAACAGGAGGTTAAGGTCAAATTGACAGTATGCCATACCACAATCAGCCATAAAACTACAATAAAGCTCACTTATTTTTAGCCATAAATTTAACATTAATAAAATCAACAAGCACTCCTAGAGGTAGGGGTATTTGTCAGGAAGGCTACCAGCTTTGATGAGCTGAAAAATATTTTAGGAAAAAATAAATTTATCTTTGAAATGTATTTGTATGTCAATATAGACTAGCCAATGTACAGTCACAAAGTAATCGGCTTACGATGGCTGTAGTGTTTGAGACTTATACAATAAAAAAAATTTACTGATAGTCCCCTGGAGAAATGCCCCTAATTAGAGTTTATATCTGCAATGGTAGAAATGATGAAAAATTTTGAAAATTTTTTATTCTTGTTTACTACATGGCATAATTTTAAGTTGAAATTAGAAAGTCTTTTACTGAGTCTTTTTTCATCCGTTTCTAGATTTCAAAATTGTTATTTGTGAACAGATCGGTGATGTTAATGCAAACTTATATTGTCTTTTACTTATTTCAACTAACTAATTTGCGCTTCTTTTCACTTCAATTACAGCAATTCGTGAATAGCATCGTAAGTTTTCGTTTTTTATATGGCAATTCCATATTTGAAATGTTAATTTGATGCATTACAAAATTTTAAAACATTTATGTAGCAGCATTTTGGGACAATCGTGCTTTCAGCTTCCAGTGTTTTGGTTGTATGCTCAATATACTTTGTGGCTAGTGCCATCCGCATAAATGTAATGCATTTGTATTTTTACATTGGATCTGTGTAAATTAAATCTTTCGGATCAGAAGAAGGTGGAGAACTCTTGACCTTGCACAGCATTGAGAGTTTGTTCAGGACCTAGTTGGACAGAGTACTGAATACTGGATATTTCCCTTAATCGTTCAAGGCAGGGTGCAGTATGCCGACCGGGCATGCAAGAATTCACTGCATGGCATACATACACTCTAGGACACTTTATGGTAGAAAAGACCACAAGCCATCAACAATTTTCATAGTACTTTCCTGATATGGCAGCAACTGTTGGAAAGTTGGGTCAAAGGTGATAAATAAGATGAACAGCAAAACAGAAAAGGTATATGCTGTACGGTCTTCACAAAAAGTAGCCGTTAACTTAGTCGACCCTGTTCCAGAACTGTTGTGCAACTGTCACAGAACGGTGTTGGTGCTTACAAACTATTTAACCCGTTCACAGGATACTCTGGTTTTTTCAGAGACCTCATTGCTGATAGTGGCTAACATGCTTAACAGAAAAGTATTCTGCTACCCAAAATCACCGGAGCAAATAAGTACTGACCAAAGAGTTTAGTTTGAATGTTAGTTAATGGCCAAACTCTGCTTGCTCTGAAGAAGTCTACAAGACACAGACTGCTCCCCGTTACCTTCAGGCCAATGTTACATGTATGTTGGAGAAAACTAGCTAAGACCTAGGAAACTATCTCAGGGCTTTGTTATCAACAAAGTTCAAGGATGAGTAGGTTATGTTCTTTTCTTAATATATGACAGTGTAGCAATTGCATGTCAAACTACGCAATAAAAAAACAGCAAACAATGGTTTTAAACAGAGACCTAAGGTTATCGGGCCATCTAGAGTGTTACCCCTACCACCTTGTTTAGCACACGAGCACGCGATAGAGATCTATCGCGGGTAGAAAAATGTACATGACTGACGCAAGCAAGCAAAAGTGAAGTTTTAGAAGGAGCATCATGATGAGTCAGCCTTCATTGCAGCAAGTGACTGCTTGTGGCTGTCAAACAAACGAACAAGAGAAATAACCTTAAGCTACAAACCAAGGTGGTTTGTCCATATGATAATATAAAGGCTTCCTCAAACCATAGATAGTTGGTGCAGAGGCATGGTCCATCTTCCATACTACGTAGAAGCAAGTTAAAACCTTATTATCCCTGTTCATACGAGCCAGATGATAGCCAGATGGCAAGCTGTCTAACTAACTCAGGTAGGTGAGATGAGGGTCCAGGATGAGGGTTCATTATTTCTGAATAATGCTTACATCATACTCAGGTGCTTATCTATACAAATATGTCCTTGATCAGTATTTATGACGAGTTGTTCTATAAAAAATGTGTGTTGAGTAAGCGTTGGCTGACTTGAATTAAATTAATTGAGTTTTGTCTTTTAATGGTTGCTCTCACGCCAGTTGGCCAATATTCGTCTGTGAAATCATTGAGACACGCCGGCCCTCTGTGCAGCAATATTTTGGCAGATTTGTATGTCTGACTTTAATCGCTTTCTTGTGCTACGACATGACACCAACTAAGAGTAGCCTACCACACGCCTTTGACTGATGCTTGCTTTAGTTCTGAATGTATTCCAAGTTTTACCCTTTTTATTATTGTATGGAAGTAACAGGAAGCAACCAAATTGTACTACAATTCAACTCTTGTAACATAAACTAGGATAAACTATTTTTTATCAGTAGTAGATAGAACTTGACTTAGTCTGGTGAAAAAGAGTATATTACAGATTTGTGCAAAGTAGCTAATATAGTACTTATAGTCTTTGAATGCTTGTTACCAAGCTATACATATAACATTTAGCTTGTACATCTACTTTTCTGAAAGTCTTGATTAAGGAATTTCTGTGGTTACCAAAACTAAAGATGAAAATAACTCTCTGAAAGATGCTGTTATTCCTGAAAACTATTGTGCCCTCGACCAAAATTGTTTTTGTTCTATAAACTATGATTGAGGTTACAAAATTTTTACAACTATTTGCTAAAAACAGAGATATTTTGAAACAGTTATACAGCTGCTTTGAGTTGATATTTCACAATTACTAGCAGGTCTGTTTTAGCAAGTAGTTGTAGACTAGAATCATAATGAGCAAACGTAAACTTCTTACAGATATGTTCTCATTTATGTATATTTTCTTGTCCATTTCAGCCGGGTTTTCAGTGTCTCTTAGCACTTCTATTATAATTACTTTACCAGGGTTTTCAATTATTTCCTGTTCTTCAACTGAAGTTGTTTGACTGTATAATATACAGTTGTACAAGTACAGCAAAACATCCTTATGTAGTTTTTAACATTAAACAGCGTAAAGTAAAAAGTTTTTTTTTTGGTATTTGAAAATGCCAAAAAGCTGTGAATCAAGATGAGTACTAAGCCTCACTGACAGCGTGTGAAGGTTACAATATGTTATTTAAAGTCATCTGAAAGACTAGACAGATTAGCTCAACTAGCACAAGATGTGAGTATTTTATAGATACGAATCATATGAAAGCTCACACACACACACACACACACACACACACACACACACGCACGCACGCACGCACGCACGCACGCACACACACACTCACGCACACACACGCACGCAAACACGCACACACACAAAAACATCTGATTCGTTTGCAGTTATCTTAGCCAGTTTATTAACACAGTCTATAAACAATAGCTCTACAGATAGTTTTAAATATTCTATTTTATAGATAATGTCAAACTATTTCTTAAAAAACAAGCCTTTATAATAAAGCTTACTACTCTAACCTTAAACAAAAAACTATAAACAAACTCAAAATTAGTTCAACAATTTGTATGAAAAATGGTTTGGCTAAAAAAATTCATATCGAAGCAATTAGTTAAAACAAAATATAAAAGAAATTTTATCATTACCCGCACTCAGCACAGAATGTTTGTCGTATCTTACTTTTCTTATTTTCCGCTATCAAGCCACCTATTGATGCCGAGTGGATAGTACATCCCTGTTAGAAAAGAAAGTAATGCTGTAAAAAACTATTCAATGCTATTTTTTATTTTATTTTTCTGCACATGCAAAAAATAAATGATTAAAAAAAACCTTTTGTGTTTTTTGCATTTGCTCACATTTGAATTTATTAAAAGGTTTGAAGGTTTTAAAAGCTTCCATTAGGATGACTATTACAGCAAACTATCAGAGTGGCTTTGTTATCCCACGATCAAAAACGAACAAAACGATACAACGAACTATCAGAGTAGCTTTGTTATCTTTAAAAATGTTTTAACAATTATAATCGCAACTCATTCTGTGGGATGGCAATTTTTGGCACTTTTTCATTAGTTCACCATTTGATAGCGCTCGGTTCAATTGTCTTTTTGTACACTCTTAACTTTATGCATAGACTCATAACTCTTAACTTAATTTTTGCTCACGTAGGTGGACTAAGTTTTATATTATCATGAAAAGCTGCTGAAACTCATTTTGCTTATAATAAAAAAACTCTGAATGCAAAATAAAGTAAAAAATCTATATGTAAAAAAGACTTATTGATGATCATGATTTTATTTCAACATTGTATGACACTGGAAGTCATTCATTTAGAAACATTCATAAAAAATGTTGAACGCAGCAATTTTTTAACACAAGATTTGCTAATTGACAGAACCATCATCATTTCACAGGATAAAAAAAAGATGGAAGCGTTGAGTAGCTCACCTGCTCATCACAGGTTGTGGTCACTAGTGGTATTAGCAAATAAACCCCAGAATTGAAACCGGAGGTGGAAATATCTTGACATGTCACACACCTCTTTACAGACATAGAACTCATGGTAAATATGTTTTCTCTAAAATAGTAAGGAGAAAGTGTCTGTATTATAAACTACAATGTATAGCAAAGTATTAGTAGTACTACGGACGTTGTCTTTAATAAAGGGGAGGTACACTAAATCAGCTGAACTTTACACATGGGATCTCTGTAACTGTTAACTTAAACTTGTTAAATAAGCTTTAAACTTTGACCTTTAGAGGGAGTATAAAACTAAACTTGACTTTTAAATGTACTCATAGATAGTCAAATAATGGGGTCTCCTCATAGTTGTTTGCGTTTAGTTTTAATTAACAAAATTTAGGTCATGGTCTTTATCATATTTTAAAACATATTTTGGAAATTAATATAGGTTGGAGAATTTATAGATGCGCTAAAACGACAAACAATGAAATTTCATTAAGATGCACGTAAGTGTCATCATCTTCAGCATTACTTAAAATTTAATTAAGTTATGAACATCATGTTTAAAGAGATACAAATATCTCACACTGTACGATTAAATATTTTATTTCCACAAAAGTTATTTATGAGTATGATGTCTGCTTGTTAGTTTACTCTTAGACCGTTTGTGAGTCCAAGTGTAAAGGAATTTGCCGCCCTTTACTTAGTCACAATCTAGAATATTGCATAAAGAAGAGAGATTAAGTATGGCTTTTCTTCACTTTTATTTAGGAAGGAAAATCCATTAGTCGAGGAGCTTTCGACTACTGCTCTGCTCTCTTACCGATCGAGCTTTTTATAAACGCAATTATTTACCCGTTCCAGAAAATGGACCCGAGTAAGCAAAACTGCATAACAATAAAAACAAATAGAATTGCTAATGCGTTGGCATAGTTATAATACATTAGAAAAGTGATACAACATAAATGAAGGCAAAACATAATAGCAATACAATATAAATGAAAGCAAAACACGATATTGTGTTTTGCCTTCATTTATATTGTATGAAATGAAATTAGTGACAATACAATAAAAAGAGCAAACACAACATGCAATATATATATACATATAGGAGTAGTTCCAAGAAATAAAATGTCATGGCCTGGCATCCACTACAGACACCCCCTCCATTAGAAACTGTGTCTAACTAATACAAAAGGGTGGAGCGACCATCATGGTCCCAGCTGGTTTAGATGCGGACCAGCTGGGTGACATCATCAGCTGGCTGCTGATGCCAGTTGCCATCGTGTAGGCAGCTGGGCAACCAGCTGGGCTACATGATGCATCAAATAGCATCATGTAGCATATTTGATGCTGCATGATGCTATTAATAGATCATCAAATAACATTGACTTTGGAGCTGGTAGCGCACAAAGTATTACGCTCATGTTATTATTTTGTCTCAAGCAGCTCAACATAGTGTTCAAGGCGAGTAATTTCTTGACTAATTAATTATTTGTCGTCAGTAGCTGGTGTATGCTGGGTCTGGTACTGCAGGCTGAATTTTTGCACTGTCGCCTTTCTTTGTTCCAGGGTGACCTCGACTGACCTCGGGCTAACCCAAGCGGCCGTGGCGGCAGGGTGCCAGCCCATCTGGTTGATCGTTTCGCGCGTGGTCTTTGCGACCTTTGCCCAGCTCTTATGTAGCTCTTGGTGGTGACTAGTAGTGCCTCGGATCACCACCCGCTCAATGTTCCAAAATGGAATCCCAAAATGGCCTCCATCAGTCTCGGGTTGATCTTGATCTAACTTCAGCCAAGTTAGGCCGCTATCGAGGTGCTTTATTTAGGCTCACTGTCGGCAGTCTTTGAAGGCCTGTCGGCTTAGGCTATTTGCATTGCCGTGCTTTACTCTCGCACGGTGTTCCAGCACGTATTTAAACTCGGCTACCACCTCTAGCTAATGTGCTACCCGTTGGGAGGGCTCCTTCCTGCAGCAAAACCGTTGCAGTGAAGCATGGTCCGTACAAAGCCAAAAATCCTGCGTACAAGTACGGGCGGAAGTGCTTTAATGCTTCACTCCGAAGGGATGAATGTGTTTCTGTACTAAGCAATCACTCATTCCTGGTTGCCTTGCTGCGGTGACAGCACAGCTCCCTATGCCGCATCCGCTGGCATAGGTGTTCAGGATATTGGTATTCTCTGAATCCGGATACCCCAGCATGACATGTCATACATACATACATACATACATACATACATACATACATACATACATACATACATACATACATACATACATACATACATACATACATACATACATACATACATACATACATACATACATACATACATACATACATACATACATACATACATACATACATACATACATACATACATACATACATACATACATACATACATACATACATGTCATACAACTCTTTACAGACATAGAATTAATGATAAATATGTTTTCTCTAAAATAGTATGGAAAGATTGTCTTTATTATAAACTACAATGTGTAGCAAAGTGTTAGTAGTACTGCAGAAGCTGTCTTTTATAGAGAAAGAGAGGTTCACTAAATCAGCTGAATGTTACACACGTGATCTCTGTAACTTCTAACTCAAACTTGTTAAATGTGCTTTAAACTAGGACCTTTAGAGGAAGTATAAAGCCAAACTTGACTTACACATTTACTCACGGCTTGACTCACACTCACTCACAGCTTACCTGATGATCTCTGGTCAACAGGTCCTGTAAATTTATCTTGGCCTTCACTTCATTTTTAGGCGCTAGGCGGTGAGGGGGTTGACGAATAGGTTAGGTTTCGTCTTTCATGGGTATAGAGTGCTCTAAGAGCAACGTTTTGTCCATTTTGTCCAGTGCTAAACACTGGCCCCTATTTTGTCAGTAGGGTAGCCAGCTTTCTAGCCTGCTCTGCATTCTGGCATGAGGGTCTTGCGGCATGGTATAGTTCCTAGAGATGCTGAATGACCCGTGGCTCTTCTATTATTCTGAGTGGACAAAAATTCTGTGTAGTCAACCTACACCTTACCGCAACCTCTGTCTTAGCCAGCACCACTGGGTCCCTAATTACCTGGACTTTGTTCTAGAGGAGCTTCTCCGTTTGGTCTGTACCAGCCAATGGCTTCCCATCCACCTTCACCACAAGTTGTTCAAACTCCATTGAGCATTGCTGAGCCATAAAGAAGGGCATGCCAAGAATAGCGTCTTTTCTAATCTGGCTGACTATGAAGACTTCTTCGGTCTTTACTTTGCAGAGCCTTACAGAGAGTCAAATTACACCGTAAAAGGGCAACCTGGTCTCATCAGCAAACAGGCTATGGATGTCACTCTCCTCAGTTGGTTTCTTACACCCCAGGAAAGTCGGTCGAACACCTGCTTTCCCAGCAGGTTAATGGTGCATCCGGTATCCAACAAGAAGTGCACTGCTCGACCTTCAATTTTTCCCGGGAAGAAGTGACTCGTAGAGTGTGGGCGCCTCGGCAGAAGTCCCTTAGCAGGTTTCCTGTGTTTGATAAGGGCAGCTTGAGGCTGCTCTGTTTGTGCAGGTAGAGAACGTGTCTGGTCCGATCACAATGAACGGCAGGGGGCTGTCATCTGCAGGACAGAGAGCCAAGGAACCTGAGAGAAATGCATAGTGCTTACCTCGGAGGGACTCATGCTTGTCTCTTTGATGTGTAGTGGTTAGAATGCGTTCTGGAAAGCCACAAGAGAGTTGCTTGAGATAGAGTTGCTGATAGTGGCTAACATGCTTAACAGAAAAGTATTTTGCTACCCAAAATCACCGGAGCAAATAAGTACTGACCAAAGAGTTCAGTTTGAATGTTAGTTAATGGCCAAACTCTGCTTGCTCCGAAGAAGTCTACAAGACACAGACTGCTCCCCGTTACCTTCAGGCCATTGTTACATGTATGTTGGAAAAAACTAGCTAAGACCTAGGAAACTATCTCAGGGCTTTGTTATCAACAAAGGTCTAGGATGAGTAGGTTATGTTCTTTTTTTAATATATGAGATTGTAGCAATTGCATGTCAAACTACGCAATAAAAAAACAGCAAACAATGGTTTTAAACAGAGACCTAAGGTTATCGGGCCATCTAGAGTGTTACCCCTACCACCTTTTCTAGTACACGAGCACGCGATAGAGATCTATCGCAGGTAGAAAAATGTACATGACTGACGCAAGCAAGCAAAAGTGAAGTTTTAGAAGGAGCATCATGATGAGTCAGCCTTCTTTGCAGCAAGTGACTGCTTGTGGCTGTCAAACAAACGAACAAGAGAAATAACCTTAAGCTACAAACCAAGGTGGTTTGTCCATATGGTAATATAAAGGCTTCCTCAAACCATAGATAGTTGGTGCAGAGGCATGGTCCATCTTCCATACTATGTAGAAGCAAGTTAAAACCTTATTATGCCTGTTCAAAGGAGCCAGATGATAGCCAGCTGGCTGGTTGTCAAACTAACTCGGGTAGGTGAGATGAGGGTCCAACATGAGGGTTCATTATCTCTGAATAATGTTTACATCATACTCAGGTGCTTATCTATACAAATATGTTCTTGATCGGTTTTCATGACGAGTTGTTCTATAAAAAATGTGTGTTGAGTAAGCGTTGGCTGACTTGAATTAAATTAATTGAGTTTTGTCTTTTAATGGTTGCTCTCACGCCAGTTGGCCAATATTCGCCTGTGAAATCATTGAAACACGCCGGCCCTCTGTGCAGCAATATTTTGGCAGATTTGTATGTCTGACTTTAATCGCTTTCTTGTGCTACGACATGACACCAACTAAGAGTAGCCTACCACATGCCTTTGACTGATGTTCGCTTTAGTTCTGAATGTATTCCAAGTTATACCCTTTTTATTATTGTATGGAAGTAACAGGAAGCAACCAAATTGTACTACAATTCAACTCGTGTAACAGAAACTAGGGTAAACTATTTTTTACCAGTATTAGATAGAACTTGACTTCGTCTGGTAAAAAAGAGTATATTACAGATTTGTGCAAAGTAGCTAATATAGTACTTATAGTCTTTGAATGCTTGTTACCAAGCTATACATATAACATTTAGCTTGTACATCTACCTTTCTGAAAGTCTTGATTAAGGAATTTCTTTGGTTACCAAAACTAAAGATGAAAATAATTCTCTGAAAGATGCTGTTATTCCTGAAAACTTTTGTGCCCTCGACCCAAATTGTTTTTATTCTATAAACTATGATTGAGGTTACAAAATGTTTGCAAATATTTGCTAAAAACAGAGATATTTTGAAATAGTTATACAGCTGCTTTGAGTTGATATTTCACAATTACTAGCAGATCTGTTTTAGCAAGTAGTCGTAGACTAGAATCATAATAAGCAAACTTAAACTTCTTACAGATATGTTTTCATTTACGTATATTTTCTTGTCCATTTCAGCCGGGTTTTCAGTGTCTCTTAGCACTTCTATTATAATTGCTTTACCAGGGTTTTCAATTATTTCCTGTTCTTCAACTGAAGTTGTTTGACTGTATAATATAAAGTTGTACAAGTATAGCAAAACATACATGTGTAGTTTTTAACATTAAACGCAAGCTAAACACAAATTATAACCTAAAATAGTAGTAGAGGGTCAATCCTAATTTTTCAGGCCACGTATTACTTGTTATAAAACAAGTTTATAACTAAATAAAAGAGTTTAAAAGTTCTATTGAAAAGTGAACCACACAGGTTGTGCGAAATTGGTTGAGCAACTATTTTTAATCAACAGTCGTTTTTACTTGTTGGTTTATTGGCTGCACACTTCATAGTTCAATAACCAATCAAATAGGCTACATGTCTAAAAGCATAGTTCAATAACCAATCAAATTGGCTACATGTCTAAAAGCATTGTCTTAGTGTATTCAAGTATCATTTCTTTTATTTATTTTTTGTTTTTGCAGCTTGATATTCACAAGGAGTTCGTTAACCTTGAAACAAATGTTTAGCAGATCAAAAACATCGTACACTGTTTTAGCGCATTAGACAAAATCAGGATTATTTTATTAGCAAGTAAATTTAATTTTATCCAATCATTTTGAAGTTTTTTATTTTTGTTTTAAAGTGTAAAGTAAAAAGCTTTTTTTGGTATTTGAAAATGCCAAAAAGCTGTGAATCAAGATGAGTACTAAGTCTCACTGACAGCGTGTAGAGGTTACAATATTTTATTTAAATTCATCTCAAAGACAGATTAGCTCAACTAGCACAAGATGTGAGTATTTTATAGATACGAATCATATGAAAGCTCACACACACGCACACACACACACGCACACATACACGCACACACACACGCACGCACGCACACACACACACAGACACAGACACACACACACACCCACACTCTCACAGACACAGACACACACACACACACACACATGCACACTCACACGCATGCACACGCACACACACACACACACACTCGCACATGCACACTCACACGCATGCACACGCACACACACACGCACACACGCACATGCACACATACACACGCACACTCACACACACACACACACGCATGCACACAAATACATCTGATTCGTTTGCAGTTATCTTAGCCAGTTTATTAACACAGTGTATAAACAATAGCTCTACAGATAGTTTTAAATATTCTATTTTATAGATAATGTCAAACTATTTCTTAAAAAACAAGCCTTTATAATAAAGCTTACTACTCTAACCTTAAACAAAAAACTATAAACAAACTCAAAGTTAGTTCAACAATTTGTATAAAAAATGGTTTGGTTAAAAAAATTCATATCGAAGCAATTAGTTAAAACAAAATATAAAAGAAATTTTATCCTTACCTGCACTCAGCACAGAATGTTTGTCGTATCTTACTTTTCTTATTTTCTGCTATCAAGCCACCTATTGATGCCGAGTGGATAGTACATCCCTGTTAGAAAAGAAAGTAATGCTGTAAAAAACTATTCAATGCTATTTTCTATTTTATTTTTCTGCACATGCAAAAAATAAATGATTAAAATAAACCTTTTGTGTTTTTTGCATTTGCTCACATTTGAATTTATTAAAAGGTTTGCAGGTTTTAAAAGCTTCCATTAGGATGACTATTACAGCAAACTATCAGAGTGGCTTTGTTATCCCACAACCAAAAACGAACAAAACGATACAACAAACTATCAGAGTAGCTTTGTTATCTTTAAAAATGTTTTAACAATTATAATCGCAACTCATTCTGTAGGATGGCAATTTTTAGCACTTTTTCATTAGTTCACCATTTGATAGCGCTCGGTTCAATTGTCTTTTTGTACACTCTTAACTTTATGCATAGACTCATAACTCTTAACTTAATTTTTGCTCACATAGGTGGACTAAGTTTTATATTATCATGAAAAGCTGCTGAAACTCATTTTGCTTATAATAAAAAAACTCTGAATGCAAAATAAAGTAAAAAATCTATATGTAAAAAAGACTTATTGATGATCATGATTTTATTTCAACATTGTATGACACTGGAAGTCATTCATTTAGAAACATTCATAAAAAATGTTGAACGCAGCAATTTTTTAACACAAGATTTGCTAATTGACACAACCATCATCATTTCATAGGATAAAAAAAATGGAAGCGTTGAGTAGCTCACCTGCTCATCACAGGTTGTGGTCACTAGCGGTATTAGCAAATAAACCCCAGAATTGAAACCGGAGGTGGAAATATCTTGACATGTCATACACCTCTTTACAGACATAGAACTCATGGTAAATATGTTTTCTCTAAAATAGTAAGGAGAAAGTGTCTGTATTATAAACTACAATGTATAGCAAAGTATTAGTAGTACTACGAACGTTGTCTATAATAGAGGGGAGGTACACTAAATCAGCTGAACTTTACAAATGGGATCTCTGTAATTGTTAAATCAAACTTGTTAAATAAGCTTTAAACTTTGACCTTTAGAGGGAGTATTAAACTAAACTTGATATTCAAATGTACTCATAGATAGTCTATTAATGGGGTCTCCTCATAGCTGTTTGCATTAGTTTTAATTAACAAAATTTAGGTATGTATAAATGTACAAAACTACACTCTACTTTCACATTTACTCACGGCTAGTCAAATAATGGGATCTCCTCATAACTGTTTGCATAAGTTTTAATTAGCAAAGTTTAGGTCATGGTCTTTATCATATTTTAAAACATATTTTTGGAAATTAATATAGGTTGGAAATTTTATAGATGCGCTAAAACGAGAAACAATGAAATTTCATTAAAAAGCACGTAAGTGTCATCATCTTCAGCATTACCCAAAATTTAATCAAGTTATGAACATCATGTTTAAAGGGATACGAATATCTCACACTGTAGGATTAAAAATTTTATTTCTACAAAGGTTATATATCAGTATGATGTCTGCTTGTTAGTTTACTCTTAGACCGTTTGTGAGTCCAAGTGTAAAGGAATTTGCCGGCCTTTACTTAGTCACAATCTAGAATGTTGCATAAAGAAGAGAGATTAAGTATGGCTTTTCTTCACTTTTATTTAGGAAGGAAAGTCGATTAGTCGAGGAGCTTTCGTCTACTGCTCTGCTCTCTTACCGATCGAGCTTTTTATAAACGCAATTATTTACCCGTTCCAGAAAATGGACTTGAGTAAGCAAAAACTGCATAACAATAAGAACAAATAGAATTGCTAATGCGTTGGCATAGTTATAATACATTAGAAAAGTGATACAACATAAATGAAGGCAAAACATAATAGCAATAGCAAATGAAAGCAAAACACAATATTGTGTTTTGCCTTCATTTATATTGTATGAAATTAAATTAGTGACAATACAATAAAAAGAGCAAACACAACATGCAATATATATACATATAGGAGTAGTTCCAAGAAATAAAATGTCATGGCCTGGCATCCACTACAGACACCCCCTCCATTAGAAACTGTGTCTAACTAATACAAAAGGGTGGAGCAACCATCATGGTCCCAGCTGGTTTAGATGCGGACCAGCTGGGTGACATCATCAGCTGGCTGCTGATGGCAGTTGCCATCGAGTAGGCAGCTGGGCAACCAGCTGGGCTACATGATGCATCAAATAGCATCATGTAGCATATTTGATGCTGCATGATGCTATTAATAGATCATCAAATAACATTGACTTTGGAGCTGGTAGCGCACAAAGTATTACGCTCATGTTATTATTTTGTCTCAAGCAGCTCAACATAGTGTTCAAGGCGAGTAATTTCTTGACTAATTAATTATTTGTCGTCAGTAGCTGGTGTATGCTGGGTCTGGTACTGCGGGCTGAATTTTTGCACTGTCGCCTTTCTTTGTTCCAGGGTGACCTCGACTGACCTCGGGCTAACCCAAGCGGCCGTGGCGGCAGGGTGCCAGCCCATCTGGTTGATCGTTTCGCGCGTGGTCTTTGCGACCTTTGCCCAGCTCTTATGTAGCTCTTGGTGGTGACTAGTAGTGCCTCGGATCACCACCCGCTCAATGTTCCAAAATGGAATCCCAAAATGGCCTCCATCAGTCTCGGGTTGATCTTGATCTAACTTCAGCCAAGTTAGGCCGCTATCGAGGTGCTTTATTTAGGCTCACTGTCGGCAGTCTTTGAAGGCCTGTCGGCTTAGGCTATTTGCATTGCCGTGCTTTACTCTCGCACGGTGTTCCAGCACGTATTTAAACTCGGCTACCACCTCTAGCTAATGTGCTACCCGTTGGGAGGGCTCCTTCCTGCAGCAAAACCGTTGCAGTGAAGCATGGTCCGTACAAAGCCAAAAATCCTGCGTACAAGTACGGGCGGAAGTGCTTTAATGCTTCACTCCGAAGGGATGAATGTGTTTCTGTACTAAGCAATCACTCATTCCTGGTTGCCTTGCTGCGGTGACAGCACAGCTCCCTATGCCGCATCCGCTGGCATAGGTGTTCAGGATATTGGTATTCTCTGAATCCGGATACCCCAGCATGACATGTCATACATACATACATACATACATACATACATACATACATACATACATACATACATACATACATACATACATACATACATACATACATACATACATACATACATACATACATACATACATACATACATACATACATACATACATACATGTCATACAACTCTTTACAGACATAGAATTAATGATAAATATGTTTTCTCTAAAATAGTATGGAAAGATTGTCTTTATTATAAACTACAATGTGTAGCAAAGTGTTAGTAGTACTGCAGAAGCTGTCTTTTATAGAGAAAGAGAGGTTCACTAAATCAGCTGAATGTTACACACGTGATCTCTGTAACTTCTAACTCAAACTTGTTAAATGTGCTTTAAACTAGGACCTTTAGAGGAAGTATAAAGCCAAACTTGACTTACACATTTACTCACGGCTTGACTCACACTCACTCACAGCTTACCTGATGATCTCTGGTCAACAGGTCCTGTAAATTTATCTTGGCCTTCACTTCATTTTTAGGCGCTAGGCGGTGAGGGGGTTGACGAATAGGTTAGGTTTCGTCTTTCATGGGTATAGAGTGCTCTAAGAGCAACGTTTTGTCCATTTTGTCCAGTGCTAAACACTGGCCCCTATTTTGTCAGTAGGGTAGCCAGCTTTCTAGCCTGCTCTGCATTCTGGCATGAGGGTCTTGCGGCATGGTATAGTTCCTAGAGATGCTGAATGACCCGTGGCTCTTCTATTATTCTGAGTGGACAAAAATTCTGTGTAGTCAACCTACACCTTACCGCAACCTCTGTCTTAGCCAGCACCACTGGGTCCCTAATTACCTGGACTTTGTTCTAGAGGAGCTTCTCCGTTTGGTCTGTACCAGCCAATGGCTTCCCATCCACCTTCACCACAAGTTGTTCAAACTCCATTGAGCATTGCTGAGCCATAAAGAAGGGCATGCCAAGAATAGCGTCTTTTCTAATCTGGCTGACTATGAAGACTTCTTCGGTCTTTACTTTGCAGAGCCTTACAGAGAGTCAAATTACACCGTAAAAGGGCAACCTGGTCTCATCAGCAAACAGGCTATGGATGTCACTCTCCTCAGTTGGTTTCTTACACCCCAGGAAAGTCGGTCGAACACCTGCTTTCCCAGCAGGTTAATGGTGCATCCGGTATCCAACAAGAAGTGCACTGCTCGACCTTCAATTTTTCCCGGGAAGAAGTGACTCGTAGAGTGTGGGCGCCTCGGCAGAAGTCCCTTAGCAGGTTTCCTGTGTTTGATAAGGGCAGCTTGAGGCTGCTCTGTTTGTGCAGGTAGAGAACGTGTCTGGTCCGATCACAATGAACGGCAGGGGGCTGTCATCTGCAGGACAGAGAGCCAAGGAACCTGAGAGAAATGCATAGTGCTTACCTCGGAGGGACTCATGCTTGTCTCTTTGATGTGTAGTGGTTAGAATGCGTTCTGGAAAGCCACAAGAGAGTTGCTTGAGATAGAGTTTTGGGTCAGCCCAACTTTTTTGGATAAGACCATCTGGGTGAGGTCTTGGCTAGATCGGTATTTTGTTTTTTTTCTTGGTTTCCGCAGGGGCCTTATTGCAAACTAGTATTAGGTGCTACTGGTGCGGCCGTTTTTTGTTTCCCGACCTTTTTTTCTTTTGACTAGGGCACTCCTTTCAGAGATTTCTCGTGCCTCCACGCCCCAACAGGTGGCAAGATTAATTCCTAGAAGCTTGCTTGCTTGTTTGTTTATTAGCTGCTTGACCTGTTCTGCCAGCTGCTTTGTTGTGGATAGCAGTACGTTTGGAGTGTTTTGTACGACACTGCGTACTGCACCGTGTCCCGTATTGGCCTGTGATTCTTCTATTTTTTCTGCCACTGTTTGGATGGCTCTGCCCATGGTCGGTGTTTCTCCAGATTTGACCTGGAAAACCTTTCCTCCATTATTCACATTAGGTTGGCGCAAAAAGTTAAAGCTGAACATACTTCATTTTATTTTTTAAGTTTTTTGTAGTGCTTGCTGTATTTTGAAATTCATGGGCAATAGAATAATTTGTGTGATAAATCCAGCAAGCATCAGTTGTTTTCATTGCAAATGTAGAATGAATATCACTCAGGTTTGATTGTTGAACGATAACAAAGTTAGTTTTAGGTAAATGCCAATGACCTAATCTGGCATCTGGCAGACATGTTGCTTGTAAGGCTGTAATTGTGTAATTGGGGTTTACAAGCATTGACAACTATACGTCTCTCTGATCACTCAGATTTCTCATAGCTTGTCATTGTCTTGACACTAAAGCTCGCTGTTCTCATATTCATTTTATGACAGTGGCAAAGGTGATTCTGCTGGTTGCGGCTTTTCCGTCGGGAGTACTTGTAGGCAGAGTTTAGATTAGAATTAGAAGTTTTTTAGTATAGAATATATGTTAGAATCTGTTAGTTTAGAATATATGCAAATAATACTCATAGTTAAAGATAATTTTACCTCCATTCTCCTATGTTTCTCCGCAGCATAACGCTGTTGACACCTGTCAGCTCTAACCAAAAAAGTGTTGGCCCCAATATTTAATCACCTGACGCTCAGAAAACTTTGAGTCACTTTCGCATTGTTACAATTCTGTTGTTCGTCAATAAATCATGTCGGTGCAGTAATTTAGTAAATTAATGATGTCAATTAAATATTGATGTCGATGCATGTAGCTAGTAGAATCTACTACTCGTCGATGCGCGTGACTAACTAGTAATAGAGTAAAATCTCTAGTAACCAGAATCTTCAAAATCACAGACAACCCGTTTTACGAGCAATAATATTTAATATGACCTATATAAAAATTTTGTACTAATGATTCGCTAATGAAAAGATCTTATATTTATTGCTTGTGAACTCTTTTCAGATGTATCACTCGTTACGTCACTAATGAAGCACCTGCTAGAATGTGAGCTTTTTAAAAGTTGGCCTCATTCAAATTCATATATCTCTGGACAGAGTTAGTCAACAGAGACAAAAATGACATCAAATTGTAGCTTATGCTTTAGCCTTTTATTGGTCTTAATTTCATTAAATCGACCTTTTTGACGCAGCCACAACTTTAAAGGAACATTTTTCAAGGTAGCAGATAATTGTAGATAGTCACGGGATGTTGTTGGCATGTGCCTTATAGACCGGTAAAGCGCTTGTATTGTAAAAATATGTCCACCAACACTTCACACTTTCATAAAATACAAGGTTTACAAGTTTGTTTATTGATGGTTTTCCCCCGAAACAAGTGACACTGACTTACATAGTGTCACTTGTTTCTTCACTTGTTTACATAGTGTCAATAACGAAACAAGTGACACTGACTTATATAATGTCAGTAGCAGACAGGCTCACTTGAACTGACTACCAAATATACATAATTATAAAATCTGGCTGAAACCTGAAAACATATTTTAATAATATTGGCTGAGGTCAAGTGCTCAATGTCTAAAAATTAAATAAATATCAAAAATCTTTGGCTCCTAGATGAGATTTACTTTAAAAGTTTGACTCGCAACAAAATTCTCATTGCAGTTATTTGGTATCAAAAAATTCACCATCTCTCACTCTGTTGTGTTGTAGGTGCAAAATATGTGGAAATGATATTACAAGCTCTTAAAAGCTAAAAAACAAACAGCTAATCGCAACCACGCGAGACCGCCGTAGTTTGGATTATCTTTCCAAAACGGCTCAAATGTGATGTAGCTGTAAGAGATGGCTTTTGTTTACACTTTCAAGCAACCTCATTCGCCAAAATATTTTCGCAAATATACATCATGCATACAATAAAACCATGTATATTGTTCTTATGTGTCAGTTTTATAGTCATTGTAATGCTGTCACTTTTAGCACTCATATCTTATATCTAACTGTAAAAATTTGTTTAATTTTTTAACCTTAGCTCGAAGGAGTACATATCATTGTCTGATAATTATGACGAGCCTGTTGGTCACCTGTGATAATCGAAAAGTGCTGCAGAAATTATTTGCAAAGTATTGGGTCACATGACCAGATTACAATTTGACAATTAGATAGAACCGAAACAAATCTGTAAAGTAGCGAGCATCTATATTTGATATGAGGTCTTCGGGGGAACCGAAGGGTTTGTCATAAACTAGTGCTACCATAAGTTTTATATTGAGCTTTTTATTGGCCTTTCAATTCACGTGAGAACATCGCGTGACAAGACAATAACCAACTGTCATGACTACGTCAGAGAAACAAACATATTCCAATCTACAGCGGCTTTTCATTTTTGAGCTTTTAAGAGCTTGTAATCACATTACCACATATTTTGCACCTACAACACAACAGAAAAAGACATGGTGAATACTTTGATACCAAATAACTGTATTGTGAATTTTCTTGCGAGTCAAACTTTGAAAAAAAGTTTTCATGACGCGCATGTCCTTGAATAGTTTAGCTTCATCACAAGCATATTAGCTTGAAAGCGGATTTAGCCAATTATATAAATGAATAAGACAAATACAATGACATCTACAATCTATGTACATAATTTTTAATTTGGCAATTAAAATTTAGCAATGCAAACTCGTTTCACGCTACGTTTAAACTCCTGACATGGAAATTGCAGGTTCAAAAACAAGCTCGCTTTACAGTTCACTCAGATAAGCCGGTCTTATCATTTCCAATCTTTTTATTTATCATTATTGCTATTGCACACTCTATTATGTACTGATTATTGATTTTACTTTGTTCAATTCTTTTTCTTGTTGAATGCTTTTTAAAAGCTAGTTTGAATTATTTTATCTAGTTTTAATTTGTAATTTTCAGTTATGTTGTTTCAATTCAAAATGTGCCATTATACCCCTGTGTTTAGTTTTTGGTTTTTGTTAGGTCTCTCTACGTTCGGTTAGACAAAATATCTGCTATGTCATTTTCCCATTTGTACAAGTTTCGAGAGGTCCCAGTATAATTGTCGTATTTAAAGTTCTGCTAGATAGAGTTTGCTGCCACAGTATCCTTGTTATACACACTTCTATCTACTCATCCTTATTAACAATTCAATATACTCAGGATTTTTATTTCGTTTTCTCAGTTCATATTAATAGGATAAGTATCAAATTATTTGTTATGATACTCGTAGCCAACAGATTTCATCTAGCCGTTACTTGCTAAATAATTCAGAGTTAAACGGCTCTATCGTTGTTTTATTTATTTCCTAATTTATCTAAACTCAACGAAACTCTTGGAAAATAAAAGTTTAAAGTTATAATGGTAACTGTTGTATATGTTAAAAAGAATAATTTTTGTGTGCAAAAGATTTTTTGTTACCCAGGCAATGACAAGCAGTCATTAGTATCCAAATTGTTGTAAATAGTAGATAAATCCGTTTAATCTTAACAGGCCACGACTAAATCCATACTTCCAAAAATGGCTAGAGTTATCCCCTCTTTCTTTATAATAATCATCCGTCTGTTATCCTGTTATGAGACTATTCATAAGACTCACATGTTATTATCACACTCATCAATTACTGATAGTAAAAAGGAACAAACATCGTCGACGTCATTAAAATTGAGCGCTTTCAAAGCTGAGTTCCTCCATTGATCTGCAAGCAAATTAACAAAATTATTTTTGCTTTGGTAATGTTCTTTGTATTAATCTAAAGGTTCTACATCAATTGCTTGAATATAACTGCCATATGTATAATTTTTAAAGCAAGACATTGTTATGTTTTTCTGCACATGCTAGATTATCTATCATAGACTAATATTTAAGAGGCTTTACAAAGATGACCTCGCGAAAGCAACGAATTGAAACATATTTTACATGTAGTTTCAAGCAATAAATTGGCTTTACGATTGTAAGCATTTATTGTAAAGAATTTTTTTATGCAAAAAACTGTTTTTTTTTTCAACATTTTTCTTTCAGTTTTCTAATTTTCTATTCCTAAAATAAAATTAACAGTTTTAAGTAAACCTAATTTCCATTTTTTAGCCAGAAATCTCAAGTCAAAAACCTGCAGTTAGAAGGTACCACACCTCATCACTCTGTTAGCCAATAATCTAAAATTTAAACAAAAATATACCAGTAGGCCGTGTACATAAAGCAAAGCAACTATAATAATTTATACTGTAAAAAAAGACTACAAAGCTGATTCAGATCAGAGGAAACTTGGATTACTTTTGTATGAAATACATGCGATAAAGGTTCACACAGCTTAGAAATACGTGCGATAGTTTTCAATTTAAACATGTTTGCAACTTAGCTTTGTTGTAACACTAAAGTTATTAATAGTGAGTTCATTTTAGGATTTATTAGCTATTTCAAAGTGATAAATTGTTATTGGAAGGTAGATAAAGCTTTTTACTTAATAGCTATCTTAGCTTCAGTTTGATTATTTTATGGAGTACCATAGTGTTAGTTGAATAGCAATCTAAACTTACTACCTAAATATATAACACTCTAAAAAATAACAAATCATCACCACAGAAGTCAAATAATGAACTGCCAGTCGCTAATTAAATATAAAAAGTAAAGTAGATGTATTGAATTATTCTGTACCACTGTTTCTATCACTACAACTACATCTTAGCTTCTGTCCAAATCAATTGTTCGAAGTCTAGATAAATGTCACAATAATCAAAAGACTGTTTTTCTCTATTTGCAATTATGGGTTTAAATGTTTCAGGTTAAATAAAAAAACAAGTGCCTCCATTTTTATGAAAAATCCATGTGGATTAAAAAACCAACAAAGCAAAAGTTTGTCATTTCGATACTGAAAACCTTTTATCAAAACATTTTCAGAAAAAATTCATTTACTATAATTTGAACAAAAATTATTCTGTCAGTACTTGAAAAAATTATTTAAATTTTTGAGCTATCTTTGTGGTGTTTATTACTTATCTCTAGATTTTAGCAGGTAAGTTTAATATACATGTATTATACATCAACTTAGATATTAGAAAATTTGCATATGTTGTTCTGGATAACAATGGAAACCACCACAAGGAGCAAGAAACTAACTGATGGATACCATTTATTGACACTGAAAACAGATTCCAGGATGTAGAAAAGTTTAACTGTGTAAAGACTCTAACTAGCCAATAAACTGTAAAGAAAAGGTATCACTGACATTCAAAATCATAACAAACAGCTAGATTGTCATAAGAAAATATGATTGAAACGTTCAGTTTTTTCTATATTTGTTTGCTTGCAGTCGACTCACCCTTGTTTTCCCAAAAATCTCTAGAGTTCACAGTTTCCATTGCTAGCGACTTTAATGCCAACAATCGAAAATGGCAAGTTAAACAAGCACCTGCTCTTCGACTGCCTAAAACATAAGATTATAATTTTAGAGTATGCCTTCATCGCCCTTTAATCTGTCAACAATAACTTCCGTAAAGACATATGTCAATTGAAAAAAATGAGTTCAGACATTTGGCAATGCGTTATGTTCATTTCAAGGTTTCTTTTACATAAATGGTAATAAAATGATTATTCATGATCAGCAGTATGTTGATACCACAATGACAGGTTATTCTTTTAGTCAAATATATCTAGCCTGCTCTTTTTGCTAAACTTTTCCCTTTATTACTGTTCATATCCACTTTTTGACTTGCCTCTTTTACTGCAACCGTTTTTTTTTCAAAGAAAGTACTACTGTTCTTGAAACAGGTGACCATGATTTATTCTTCCAACATGTCTGAATTCTTCCAACATCATTTTAATGAGAATCAGTTTTAACAATTATGCTGGAGCGTGTCATAAACAATTTTTAGATTATGGCACATTACTCTTCCAGATGTTGGAGAAGGATTTCTCTCAGTGCAGCTAATTAATTTGGGAGACATTTTACTTGCTGCTTTAAATAGCTACCAGATGCTAGTTTGATGCACTACAAGATGCTAACAATAGATCATCAACTAACATTGACTTTGGAGCTGGTAGCACACAAAATATTATGACCAGTTTACTTGCAAGGCTGCCAGATCTCTAACAGGCCTTAAAGCTAGACCATCGGAGAGTTTAAAAAAGTCAAACATGTTTCCAATCTGTATTAAATTTTAAATCGTCTACTGTACCTTTGAATGATTTGCAGAAACTATTGATTGCAGAGTCAAAAGAGGTTTTTTTGGCAATCTCTACAGGCTAGCTGCATTTTGTTAGCCACTACCAAATCGGTTACTATAATATATTTTTTGAAGGGCTCATCAAAATCTTGAGAAGATAATCATTACCCTCCAACACAAAAATTAACGCTGCCTTTATTTTGTACTCTCCTTTGGGCAGCACAGCATTAACTCTTTCGGAGGTAAATCTCCAAATAAATATACATTGGGAAGCTGAGAACCATTTCTACCAGCTGATATTTATTGCATGCAATTAACCTACAATGTTCTTATAGCCTGTGTTGCTATTCGTCAGAGCTTTCAATCTTTATTTCATTTTCAAATTAAAAGCATATATTTTTATAACTATTTTTAACAATGTTGCATACAAGTTGGTTAAGTTCATTGATATGTTTGTTATAGTTTGCAGCTAAACTTTTCAAAACATTTTGTACGTAAAACTGGCTTTTATGTATAACGGAAGTAGTTTTAGTTGACAAGAAAAGCCGTAATTGTATGCAAAAACTCAAAACTCTCAAGGATTTTGTCTTATATAATTGTATGAGGTTAATTATATTATTATATACTTACAGTAAGCTGCTTCCATGAATTCAGGTAAATGGGTCAGAGCTTGAAATACTGCGATCATATAGCAATGGAGGCCATCGTTCACCACCGGCCCTTTAATGAGTTTAATATTTGTAACAACTACTCAACAAAATTCATATACTCATCTATAATCTGTATAAAAGAAAATGTTTCTGAATAACAGAACAGAGTGTAAGAGCATGGTTAAGTTAAACGTGAAACAAGAAACAAAATACCCAGCTTAAAAAAGAGCAAATAAATTGTAGAATAATATTTACCAGAAGGAACTACATTTCTAAAAATAGATCATGTGTTTATATGTGCATGTTGGTTCATGATATTAGATAACAGGATATTAGTAATCAACAGATGGAAATCACATTATTTTTAGGTTAAAAACACCCTGTGCAACAACAATTCTAAAATTTCTAGCTAAAAATCAAAAATCAAGCGCAGCCATTCATATAAAGGAAACCGTTAGTGGCTAGATAATAATGCAATTGCTGTAGCAGATTTAAAAGAAATGTTTTTGGTTAATAAAAATCACTTACGAAAAACTATTTTTAAGAGTCTAAAAGCCTTTTATAAAAAATAGTTTTTAATTGTTTATTAGTGACCCATAAATTAAGCGATTAATTGCAGTAATAGTGATATCCTAAATACTAACCCTGGTTTAGACACAGTCCTCCTTACTCTAATTACACGAGGAGTAATGTTTCTATCAGCCCCATTCAAGTTCGCCTGCTCTGGCAGGTCAGTGGGTTCAGCTTCTGTTTTTTGGTTCTCTTCTGGAAATGGATCAGCAGGTTTAATTTTTTGTGTTTGGTTTTCTTCAGCAGCTTCACTAAAGAAACGTGTTGTAAGTGTTAGAAATAGATTTTATAGACTTGTGTTGATGTTGTTGTACATAACTTTTACTTACATGATAAAAGATACACAGAATTGCAGTATAGTTGTTGTACCTCTGATTACCGTATCAAGTTTTTCAAGTTTGTTTCAAGTAAACAATATGTAAAGTGCATATGTTTGGTTGTTCCAACACCACCATTAGTCTTTTAGACTAGCAAGTACTAAAAACCCAAGGTTAATATTAAAAGATCACAAAATGGTTGGTGATTTAGCATCTTGTAACAATGAAGCAGTGAGTTTACGTATAGCATTTAATGCTGCTATTCTACTATGTAATATTTATGAATCAGTATTAAATTTTAATAAACTCTCTAAAGTAGTTTCAAAAAATTGTGACTCACAAAGGCTGGTTAACGTATGTCCCCTAAAGTACTTGATTAGATGTGCTCGCTAGAGGCTAACGAATGTATCTTTTGCATATACATTGAGAAACTTTAGCCGCATGCTCACTGAGCACGGGTTTTATCCTCAAGATAGTAGTGCAGATTCCATCATAATTTCTAAACTGATTTTCCTATTTGTAGAAGTATCAAGACTGTGTTAAACAAGGACATACTGTTAGCCTGATACAATTATTATTTCCATTGTGTTGCTTTCGGAGTTGCGATGACACAGCCATAAGGGTTTGGTGCAAAAAAACAGGCTTTGATATGAACAGACGCATTAAAAGAATATATTGTTATTGAGGTACATGTAGCTGTATCATCATCAATAAAAATTTTTAGATATTTTCGACTGATCACTTTGACTTATACGGGTTCGTGAAGATCAAGAATGCATCCTTACGGTTATCTCAACACGGCCTACAATAGATCGATGCTCATAACTCATCTTCTATTGCACATAAAATACTAGTTTTAGCTGCAAACTGCAGCAAACAGTTTAATGAGTGCAACAAGCTGTTATTCAACACTGTTAAATATAAATATAAATTAAAAATGTGCCTTTAAATATAAGATAAAATAAAAATTGAAAGCTTTAACAAATTGGAAAATAATGCTCAGGCTATAACATCTTTGCAGATTATTTGCAAGCCATAGATAACAACTGGTAGAAATATCTCTCGGATTTTTAACGCATATTTTGTTGAAACATCTTTGACATCTTTGACAAGGTTTCACATTGCTTCACTGGAAGAAGGGGGCAAAATTTAGGCAAAAATTGCTTTGCTCGAAAAAAACCTTCATTTATTTGCCCAAATCTCTGAAGCCAGCTGAAAAATAAAACGCGAGCCTCTATTTGAAAGCAACCTCCAATTGACCGTCACTAGAAAGGAAGAGTTAAAAAATAGAGCACCATGGTGTTTAATTAGAGGTTTTACAGTATTTGATAACTTATATAAGGTATTTAGTAGTTTATATGGTTGTATAGTATAGTTAAACTGGTTTTTTATTATTATAATATTATGTATTTTATAAGCTTTGTAACTGCTCCCAAATATTTTTCCTTTTTTGGACAAGCCTTTATAATGACTCACCTTTTTACTTACGCAAAAGCATAAAATCACTTTATAAAATCACATTATAAATTCATAAAAAACGTTTTAAACAACGAAGCAGTTGTAAGCGTTTTTTAAGAATTTCTAATCTATAAACAAACATTTTTTGTGTGAGTTCTTTAACATAATTAATTATCTTGATGACATTATAGCCACATCATATTTAAATTGTTGTGATTATACAGATAATTAAAGTAGCAGCACTGTCTCTGATTGTAATGAAAGTAATAGTTTTGTAAGAGTAAGGAACATTGTGGAGGATCGTTTTAGCTTCGGATTGATTGTAGCTTCACATAACTTTATTATTGCACAAAGTATAGATCCATTGAATTTTTTGCATAGCAAATGTTTGTTTTATTGTTGGTATGTGTGTAAGTTAGTGTTATATGACTGATTGTTGTTGACAGAACTTGATCATATGTGTGTTTGACTTCGAGTTTATTTCTTTACTTCAGTCTCACAATTTTAAGCCAGAGAATGTACTTTTGTGTGAAGAGGACCAGTTTGTAGAGTGTAGAATATTGAACAGGATGTGAAAAACTCAAATATTTATGATAAAATGTTTTGAACCAAAGTAAATATTCAAAACTGTATTTGGGAGGATAACTCCAAATTTTTCAAGACATGAGCAGCAATGTTGGTCAAAGTACGTCAATTACGTTTTTTATCATATATTTCAATACATCAGAGTCTTGGCTTTCGAATGAGCCATTGTTTGACATGGTGAGACAGACGTTGGTTGGTGTTTATAAGATTTCCCCAGAGCTTTACTGCAGCAATGTTCAACGGTATAGACTCGAAAATTGTGACGTCACAATTTTCGACGCTTGCTCTTACCGCTTATTTTATTGATTACCGCTTATATTTATGAACTACAATAATGACGCTACTGTCAGGCAAAGGTAGGAAGGGCAGCTCCAGAGAACCAATGAAGGTGACAAAGGAATCAGTGTCATTAGTTCTCCGTGTACGGACTATTTCTATGACGAATAACTCAGATTTCAAGCACCATACTATGTTTTCCCAATGATATTATGTATGCACTAGCCCTCTCACTTTATTGTGATGTCGAGGGTCGAGACTGAGGCTAATAAATTTCAAGAATAGTGTGATCTTGCAAAAGTGCGATTGACATATAGTCCTAGGGCCACGCAACCGCAGGTCACAATTTAGTTAATGTGATTTCATTACCTTTATGAACAACAGTATATTTATTGAAACATAATTAATTAACCCAGAACATGTGTTTGTATTGGTCGGGCGTTAGCACGATCCCCGGACATTGTTGATTATTTAGAATCCTAATTTATTATTAGCGCTGTCTGAGTTTAACAGCACTGATTGTCACAGAAAAGCGCAGTCTCAATGGAAGCCAAAGGGATCGACTACATAAGGCTAAATAATAATTGTGACATCACATTGTGGAAACCGCCACCTAGTGTTTTTTTTATTGTAGAACATACTTTTGACACCCTGTTTTTTATAGTTCTATTATTGTTTGTGTATTGAATTTGGGTTCATTCGAAAGCCAAGACTCTCATGTATTGAGCTATATAATAAAAAAAATTATGTAATTTGTGCGCTTTAAAATGTTGGCAAAATAAGATATTTAACAAAAAAGTTCTAAATTGAAATTGAAAAAATACTGTATACATATCATGAAGCAATATCGGCAGTTTTATGTAAAATTGCTGGCGCTAAGCGGATAGCCAAATTTGTTCATGGTTGGCAGTGAAAGAGCTAGTATGCCGCCTTAAAGAGATTTCCAAGTTAGCGTCCTTGCTAATCTGACTCTCTAAAACGACCTTTTCAATAATGTGTCCTGAAGCCACAAGGGTAGTCGCGTGACTCGATAGAAAGGCGTCTAGGTCCCATCAGTCGTCAATCACTTTCTCTTCATGGCTGTCGCTTTTGTTCAACAAGTCCCTTGTGGCTTGGGAGAGCTTGCCGAACACGTGCTTACCCAGCAGCTTTGTGGTAGACTCAGTGTCAAGCAGTAACAAAACAAAAAAGAGATGAGAGAGCACCCTGAAACCTTCTGAGGAGGAAGTAGCTGGTGAAGTTGGGCCGGCTCAGTGCTTGCGCCTTGATTGGTTTTGTACCAATGTTGCACAGCCAAACAATTCTATCATCTTTAGGCGCAGCCCGTGAACCACAACCCAGTTCTACCACCTCTAAAGTGAGCTTCTAACGCCATACCGGCCTGTTGTCCTCATTTTCCACCTCGGAAACTCACACTTCATAAGCTGCCTTTTGAAGTGTTGTACCAGTAAGAGTAAGCAACTGGAAACACAGCAGTTCAGTCATTAAGACGAGTCTTTAATGTTTTTCCTTTTACTGGTTCTTGAGCGTGTTCCTGGCTTGGCTACATGAAGCACCTTATCTCAGCTATGATGACAAGCTGGGGTTTTCCTTGGAAGGTCCAGTCTCCAGGTCTCTAAAATCCTGGCAGAAATATCGGAAGGCTATTGTTTTTACACTGCCATCATGGCAAAGACAGAGCTCTTCTTTTCTGACTTCCTGTCTTGGTGACAGCACTTTCGGGTTGAAGCTCCTTTTGGGCAGACCTTTCTAACCGTGGCCTGGTCAGGTCGGCTATCATGACGAGCCTCTGATGTAGTGCCGGCTAGTTTCTTTTTTTTGGTATCAAGTCATCACACTTTGTAATCTGTGCTAACTATACTTTACATACTTAAGTGACCGATACTGCCAAAGTTATTATCTTGTGTTATCCTGTATAGCTCGTCCAGTATCCTATATTATTCTGTATATTTATGGTATATTATCCTGTCATTATCTTACACTGCTGTTACTCTTGTGTGTTCAGTTGTGGTTTAGTCAGTCAAACATACAAACATACACATCCTGAACTCTCATATGTCTCATATATTACAATGACAAATACATACTGCCAGCAACTTAGCACTTTTGATGGGGAATACAGGTTGAAGTCTGCAGTGCGCCCAACTGTCAACACTCCTGTCGTGGTCTTTTCGCCGGTGTACTAGTTTCTTGGAACAATGCCGGCACACATGGTTGATGGCCCCACACACCCCAACAGTGTAGGGGTTTCTGCTCCTGTTTTTCTTAGGGCCATTCTCTTTTCCGCTGCAACTGATGTGGCAGCTGTCAAGTGAGTCGAGCCAGCCGACAGACCGTTTAATTCTGTCTCATAGCTGCCCATTTCTCAGAAGCATTCTCCACGGCCAAGATATTGGTAGCTCTTCTGCCCTTGAGTTTGATCTGCAAAAACTATGTACCAGCGCTTAAGGCCTTCATCAGACTAGTTGTGGGCATAGCCAGAAGATGTTTTTGCAGACCGGCATAGTTGGCCAAGTGGCAGAACAGTTCTTTAGCCATGTCAACCCAAAAAGGGCTCAGCAAGTTTTTATAGTTCTCTCGGACCTGGCATTAGCTCTGTCTATTTCTTAGAACTAAATGAGACCTGTTATATGTCAATTTCATAAAGCAGGTCATTCAACAACATTATTTATGGCATTGACATATATATATACTTATATTTTTATTCAAATATATACATGTATATTGCTGGCCAGCATTCGTTGTGTTTATTGCTTGACTGTTTGTTGGAGAGTAAAATGTTGATTAGTTTCCTTTGCAAACTTTAAAAAGATAGCGTTTTTCATTTGCAGCCGGTTTTAAAAAGCTACAAAAATATTAAACAGTGTTTTTGTTTTACAAGAGCATTGGTTGTTGAGCAGAATTTTTGCTGATTTACAAAAGCTTCAACTTAAAATTATGTGACAAAAACTTGACTTTTTGAAACAAAAATACCGATTGTATGCTAGTAATAAATTATATCTAACAAAAAACATTAAATCTGCAGTGGAAAAGTTTATGTTTGCTCTACAAACAGTCAATAGACTAAGCTGATAATGTGGTTAGGTAAATTAGCAATTGTGGTTTATTGTTATTTTGATATGTTGCCATAAATCAATTTGTTGTAAGAATCAATAGAGAATAGATTTTTTTCATTTGAGAGAATTGAATTGAACCGAATCATGAAGTTAGGATAGCTAAAGAATTGAAAATTGAATTGTGGTGTTTTGCAATGAATTTATACACAACATGCAAAAGAATTAGTGATTGAATTGATTATTTTTTGATGAGAATGGAATTGAATCAATCTATTTTAAGGCCTTGTAAACATCTTCGCTAAAGTTTTGTACAGCAGGTACTAATAAGCGTTGCGGTTAGACATTCTCGAGTGATAACTAGCTGATTATATTAAAAAATTTAATTAAAAGGCTAATGTGTTAAAACTATGTAATAAATGATTATTTAAGCTTACAAATTCTCTACTCTGGCAGTTGTATCATTAGCTGCAGTTTTCTCATCATTAGCTCGAGTTGTCTCATTGTTAGCTGGAGTTGTCACAGTGTTAGCTGGAGCTGTCTCAACATTAGCCAGAGCTGTATCAACATTAGCTGGAGTTGTTTTGTCATTAGCTTTAGTTGTCTCATCATTAGCTGGAACTTTAACATCATTGGCTGGAGCTGTTTCACCATTAGCTGGAGTTGTCTTATTATTAGCTGGAGTTGTCTTTTTCTTATCTTCAGGTAAATGTTTTGCGGGTTCATCAGTAGGAATTTCAACTTTAGGCTTAACACATCGAAGGGGCCTGAAAAAAATCTGAAGGTGTTCAGATTATATAATTTATGTTTTTCATCATAAATCATCAACAACACTGGAAAACAAACAACACAAAACTGTAAAAAACAAACAGCTGGTTTTCAACTACAAGTAGGTATAAGAACATTTTTAAGTTACTGAGAAGGATAGCATTATTTATGATTATTAATGTGCTTATAAAACATTAAATTAATTTTTCAAAAAGAAATTTAGTTAAAAACTGGTTTTGTAGTAGCAAATGAACATATAAATTCAAAACATTTTTACGAATCAAACATGCAAAAGTCTAGACAAAACTTTCATCAATATTGAACTTTAGCCAATATTTATGTTTATTTTCACTGCAGTCTGAAAGTCAAAGACCTAAATCATAAAATGCAGTTATAAGACTTTGTTTGCAGTTTACCATATTAGGCTATTATAAACTGTAAAAGGAATATAAAAGCACATATGGTAACAAGTGGCAGATTTAATGCAATTGTTCATCTTACTTTATGATTTATATGGCTTTGTTAACAGGTTCCAGTATAAGGCTACACATTAAAAAACAATTGATAAGCCACTCACTGCTTGTAGCAGCATGCAAACTTGATGTATTCATTAATCTTACCTTATGACTTCCAACCAGTAATCTCGCTCCTTCACCAGCATCTCAAGGTCATCATCATATCTTCTGAACATGTCTACTTTTTCTTGTCTGTTCCTGTTGTCTGGTTTGTTTCTCCATGTTTTATTATACTCAATGCTATATTCAAACATTAAACTTTCTTAAGTTAAAAGAGCTTACTAAGGAAGTATTTTTGCAGGTACATGTAGTTGTCACATAGATTGCTAAATACACACACCTGATGACATAAATTTAATTAATCTGTAAATGTCATATGTGAAAAACAGTCAATTTTGTGCTACTCAAAAACTGAAAATAAAAATGATTGTTTTATTTTAAAACATGTTATATTAGATAAAAATTCTCAGAACAAATTGTCAGTAAATAAAAACAAATATTTCGTAGTATGTAATATTTTATAAGATTTTTTATGCAAAAATCTTTTTTGTTTTGGTAGTTTTCAATTTACTAGTTTGCTTTTTTTGGTCAATAAACCTGCTTTCATGATCATATCAATTTTTTTTGCTATATTTTAGCTTTTTCAAAATAAAACGCAGTTAGATTTAGTTTATAATAAATGGAAACTGAGTCTTTAGAGTTTGAAACTACAGATATTAAAAGCTACATTGTATTAAAATTCTAACAAACATATTAGAATTGTGTGTCATTAAATAGTATACAAGCCTTCAAACTGAACTTCTGTAACAAGTCTATATCATGCAGACATAGATATTTAAAAAATCAATGGTTTAATAAAACTGATAAAATATATTGAAGGTATTTATTTTGTAACAGTTACCAGCATTTAAAATATTAGCAAGAAACAAAAAGTATATTAGTTGTAGTTTTTCTTAGCATTTAAGTAGCGCCAATATGAAGGTGAAACAATTACCTGAAAACTGAGGTAAGATGTTGATTTTACTATAAACCCTTGGATATTTGCTACAAGTAGTCCTAAGATTAACTACTACAAGCTTGAGGGCAGCTACTTAATATCTATAGAACACTCAGACTAAGAAAGTAACTACCAGTACCCATCGGTCATATGTGCATTTTAGAACCAGGTTAGAAAAGGTGGTTTTATTTGTCACCCCCCCTTGAATGATAATACTAAGGAACAATGTCTAGAACAACAATCTTGGCTCCCAAAACAAGTCGATTAACTTTCCAGTAGACAACAAAACTTGCTGTAGGTGAGAATTTGTGTGAAGCAGGATCTACATGTACAGTCTACATGTTTAGTGTGCAAGCAGCATATGGAGAGGCGTACTCGTCGGTCATAAAGACACTGCAATGAAGTTTTGTAAATGCATATTTTAACTTTGATGAGCAAAGTTGCTGAGATGATCATCATCCAGATAGATGATAAAGAAAGTAAGCGAGCAAAATTTCTATTTTATCCATGTGCGAAATGAAGCTTAGCGCACGCAAAACAGTATCTGTTAAGTAACTTTAAACCAAAAAGGTAACTTTATTCAGTGTAACAATCCTTGTGTTTGTAGAGTAAACATTCTACAGTATCAAGAATGTACATGTACATTTTTTATGTATGACTAGCTAAAACCTCTGTACCGCTGTAGAACAGAGTGAACTCAACTGGGTCTGTTTGATTGCACATTGAATGTGACTTAAATCTAGTCAAAAAAGATAATATGTGTATGGTTCATAACTAAGCTTTTAAAAACCATTATGTTTCAGTAAAAAATAGCTATCGATAATACATGTAGATAATAAACATTTTTAGCTGTTTGAAGCATTAGTTTTTAGAACATTATTGTTGAATATTTTACAATGTTGATACGCGTGTACACACAGCATGACACATTTTGGTGTTAATGTAACACTTTACTTTCTTTTCTGTTTTTAATGTAATTCTGCTGCTAATTAATGCTGCTCAAATCTGACAAACTGCTATCTGAAGACACAATAATTATAAGCTGAGTTTCTTTCAAAGAAGGTAAAATAAGTAAATGACTGATTTTAAAATTAGTTAACAAATGCCAGTAGCCTGTCACCACATAAAACGTAATAAGCAAGTTTTTGTTTCTATATATATAATAAAGTTAGTTAGATTATACTGCCAGAATTGTATGCTTGTAATCACAGCTTATCTGTATTACACTTTAGCTGACCGCATCTTACAACTGATGAAATGCAGAAACTTTGATTTTTTGCGAAAATTTAAATTTAAAAGCTAATTGAATACAAAATATTGCAATGAACCCTGTTTTGTACAAAAATTCTAGAATTATTTTGTGTCATTTTTTGTTGTAATAAGGATGTTATCTGATAATTCTATCAACTAACACTTTGTGAATCTGCAATGTCAACTTACGCATGCTTGATGATTTCATGTCTGGACATCCAGTCAAATAATTCACCAATTTTGCTGATGTCAGTGTAGTTACCACAGGTGTTTGGAAACTCTTTGTTAACTATCATCAAAAATTTCGCTCTTGTAGGTGGATATTCTTTGTAATTCCATAAGTCTTCAAACTGTTCTACTCTTCTAATAAAGTGACAAAGATGCTCATCATGAAACACCAGTATATAATTCAGTTCATGTTGTTAGTAACTTTTGAAGTAGATGTGGAGATAATGAATAAGCATGCAAACAAAGTTTAACTTTATTGATGCATGATGGGTGATTGAGCTACTAAAATATGAACTACGTACTAATTTTTAAAGCGGAACAATGAAACCTTGACTTGTGATTGATTACTTGCAAATACAAGATATAAAATGTGTGATATAAAAACTAGGTAAAGGTCCTCTTGATGTAAAAATTGTTTTGGAAACATTCTACCCAGATTTTGCCATGCACAATAGTTTTGTACATAATAGTGAAAACTGATAAAAAGTAAAATGCAAAATGTTAAAACGTACATAAATTAAACTAATCATAGTTATATCTTGTGAATCTTCATGACTAACTCTACCTATAAGCCTTTCTTTTGTTAAATCTAAATTTGAGTCTACATTCATCTAAGGGAAAGTAACAACAAATACATTTTACTGATTGTCATTTAATTACATTAGCTTTCACTAATAGTTTACAATATTGGATTATCTTGTACATAGTTTCCCATAAATCATTTGTTTTAATTCAATCTGTAATACCTTGATGTTTCTTTTTTTTGTTAAGCTCTAGAATTAGTTTACTAAAATACAACAAAAACTTACAAAAATATTTGCCAAAAAATAGATAGTTTTGACTTACGCGGTCAAGAATGGAGTTTAAGTTGATATGTAAAAGTTTAATATATTAGCTAAAAATTCGGATGGACAGTTCTGATAAGTAGAATGCCTCAATTGTTTCCTGTAAACATTTCTGTAATACTAGTGAAAAAACCTGGTAATTTTTGACGTTGGGTTGCATTCAAAACATAAAAAAAGTTTTTTTTTTAAAACTAAACTTATTTTTATAACAGAAAATACTCATATTTCAAGAACTGCTGCTCAGAGCTGGTGACAAGCCTGGTAGCATTGTTGTAGTGCCTTTTATTATTACTGTAAAAAATATCAAGCTACCGTCAAAACCTTTATTTGAACGCAGTGGCGTTCTAATTATTAACTCTTCTATTAGAGTGGTGCTTTATTAGAGGTGATGCTCAATTAAAGGCTGGTGTTTTATTTTTCAAAACACCTTGTAAAAAAGTTGAGGAAATAAATGTACCTCTGTTAAGCGCAAGTTGAATGTCACCTATATTTTGCAATCTTTTTCAGGCGGTGTGACATTAACTTTTGAGAATGCAAGAAATGTGCTAACTTACACCCGACTTGTCATAATTCTCTAAATAAAGATGCACAGAGAAGCTGATACATGTCTCTACTAGTTGATAAAATATTGCTCGTGACTAACCTACGGTAACCTTATAACCTGCATTGCAATTTGTTGAAGCTTTCAAGATTTCTATTTAATTTTAAAATTGAAGGCATAATTTCATTTTATATTTCTATTTTACAACTTTCCAGAAAGACTCATTGTACTCAATGATACCTTTACAACAAGAAGAGAAGTTACGAGTCAATATATTGTAAGCCAAGCAAATTACCAAATCAGATTATCAAATACTATGATGCAAATCTGCAAATTTTTTAGTTATATAATAATAATCTATCAAATGCTACAAATAAATATTCACAAACAAGTAACATGAACATGCCATAATTATAACACAAACAAAAGTAAAATTTAACATTTTAAAACCAAAATTAACTAATAAATAAATAAATAACTATAATTAAATAAAACTCCAAACAGAAACGGCGTCGCCTAATACTACTAATTAATGCAGCTACCTGCAAAAGTAACCCAATAATTAAACACTAATATAAACACAATGTTACTTAAAAGAGAAATCATTGAAAATTCATAAAATTTAATCAATAATCTGTCCAACAGATTAGTGAATAGTAAAGGTAATGGCCTCGACTAAGATCACATTTGATAACATTACTCAGTCGACAACAAAAGACTAGTTTTTGGCTATGTTAACTTTAAGGTATCCATTATTATTTTATAAGTTAGGTGCTTTTAAACACCAATAAAAAAGCCCGAACTCCATTGTTTGTTGTGAAGACTTCAATTGTATGTTGCTTTCTGAACAAAGTCAACACCTTATTTCGCAATGTATGTTAACAGCGCATTTTGATTGGCTGTCTGAATTGTCAAGAATGTTTTATTTTCACTTTAACCAATAGAGATTGTACTGAAGTTATCTCTCCGACAACTTCATAACTATTAATAAAATTTTAAAACTTTATGATTTAAACAGGTTTCTTAGAATAAACGCCTACACTCTATTTTCCAGCATATTATTGAACTTTTAATATAGCCTCTGATATTAAAATTTTTATCTCAAATCATTGCATCAATGAGAGTTTTTTTCACAGCCTATAGTTTCCCACTTATTTTTTACTGCCAGCTCTTTGCAGAAGTTATTATTTGAAATTATGACCAATAATAAATTATATGCAGTATGATAAATCTATTCTAATAAACAGCGAAAAGCAATGATTGACATGTGATATCCGGTAGCACTCAATGTCTCACAAGTTTTGCGGTAGAGATAGCTTCAGCTAGATCCCTAATGAAAGAAAAATCAAACAAATTTATCATAACTACTGCACATACATAGCAAGTTTCTTGCAAGCAGCCGCTTATTATTTTGCTACTATTTGGCTTTGAGTGTTGGTAGACTTAAAGGAAATTGACTGGTCTACATACCTACATATGGGTTAAGGATTAGTGTTTAATGAGTGTATAAATACTTATATAACAATAAAAGTGACATATAGTTTTTGTTTAAACTTACCTGTGTTCTGAGAGGTCAGCAAAGTTGGATAAAAGCAAAGCAATCTCGGAAAAAGTGTGTAATTCGTAAACATCTGTTAATGAAAGATCAAATTGTTGAAGTATAAGTTCTCTCGCTTCATCATCAACAACATTCAAGACATCTATCGTTTTCAGCTTTTTGATGCTGTAATATTACGGTGTGTTTTTGAAAATCAAGTAAGACTGTATTTGAATTTAATTAAGAACTTAGCTAATTTTTAGCTGTGATATGACTATCTAAGGGTTTTCTGAATAACCTGAAAAATTAAAATTCTCGATTTCTAAATGGAGATGTAATACTTTTATATCATCTTGTATTGCTAGGTTATTGCCTGATTATTATTTAAAATTATATACTCTATAGTGCCAAATGACAGATGAATTTTATCAGAGTGTCTGTCACATGACTTTTGCAGATTTACATGTATCTATTCTAGTCGGTAAAAAACACTGTCACTACAATCAATAAGCAAAAAAAAGGTATTTAGTTGTGTTACTATCCATGGCATGACAAAGTTGGAGTTTTCAGAAGTCTGAGAATTGAACTCTTTGATGATTGATACACCATTGATGTTGCCTCTATTTCGCATTTCCAATTAGCGGTTTCTCATAATTCCATGTGGGCATCTTGTCATTATATAATGTGAAGCAGTTGAAAGGATTGTAAATGCTTTGCTTTAGCGATCGGTAATTAACGTGTACGACTGTGGTATGTAGGTAAGGTGTAGGAGAGGCATCAGAGTAGGAAAGATGCTAGTGAGTAAATAAATTAATTTATTATGCTAAGATAAAAGTTAGGATAAGGTGAGAAGTATAACTATAAGAAAAGAAAGAGGTAAAAAAGATTTTGACATGATGTAAAGTGAAAAAAGGTGCACTTAGTGGTTATGGAGCTCTGTTAGTTCGGTTTTGATGATCACAGTGGTAGTTAACAAAAAGGTCTGTTGAAGAGTTCAATTTGTTTATCGAGAATGCAATTGATAAAAAGTTAAAAAGATAAAGGTGGAAATAAAGAAACTATTATGAAGAGTAGAGGTAAGTTAATGTTGCTTCTTAGAGTTATTGGACATAGTAGTAAATAAGTAGTGAGAGGTACAGGCTTTGGTCTAGAGAGAATGCCTGCCAATTATCATGGTATAATAAAGGTTAAATACGACAGGTAAAATGTCGTATTTCAGATGATGGCAAGTTGTAAAATCTTACAAATAGTTCTGACAGTAAGGAAGAGGTTAAAAACGGCAGTATATATTGAGTTGTAGACTGTTAGAGATGATTGACATGGAGTGATTTCAGTTATTAGTAGAGAAAGTGAAATGCTTGAAGATTCTAACGGAAACTGTTAAAAATTAGTGTTGGAGACAATAGTAGGCAAATAATGACAGCCCAAAGCACTAGAGAGGTGAAAGTTGCTATAAAGCATAATAAAAAAAAACATAAATTGATCCTCATGATTTGTCATGGTTTTGGTAATGCGTGAAAAGGCATGTCATGTCACTGGCTGAAAGATCACAGTGTACTCTAGATGACTAATATACTTTGTAGTCAGTGCTCCTTAGTACTTACAGGAACCAAAGAATGGGGTGAATGAGATGTGTAAACTAGTATCTTTCCTGAAAGCTATTGAGGCAAGCGGCAATGCTAAAAAATAAACTGGGTTGGTTTCTCCATTGGGAGAGTAGGCTCTTTTTTATCTAAGGTGTTCAATGGTGGAATGCAGGGCAGATAAGGTTATGAGAGGAATATAGTGTAAAGGAATCCAGCCAGTCCACAGCTCAGCTAAATACTCAGCAGCCCGGCCAGTTTCAGCCCTACCTCATCGACAAGAAAGGGATTCAGCTTTGCTGAGTAGAAAAGTAAATGGCTCGGCATCATTGGGCCGATAGAAGATGTGATGGACTCGACAGAGAAAAACGATTGTCCAGGCATTGACCGGTGCAAGGGATGATTGGGTGGCTAAGAAAATCAGACAATTTTTAAGAGAAAAAGATAGAGCCTCTCGTATATAAGGATGCTGCCAAAACTAGACCAAGCAGTGTAAGGAAAAGTATCAATGTGAACAGTTGTGTATAAAAGTACACATCGCTGTAATTAATCCTTTTATATAAATACATTAACTTGACTCAAACAAGCAGCTGGTTTTTATTCAAGCAGTATAGAGTTGCAAGAAATCCTTTACATTGTGAAAACGTCGATCGACCCACAGGCCAGCCAAACACTTGGCAGGCAGGTCATTTTGAGCCCTACTTGGTAGGCAAGGAGAGGTTTGGCAGCATTGGGCTGACAGGAGAGGTAACTGACCAAGCCAAGAGAATGATGGGTTGGGTGCTGGATGGCGCTAAGGAGACCGACCAACTTAGGGAAGAAGAAAGTGGAGTCTCACACATATATAGATCCTGCTAAGATTAAGCCAGGTAAAGCTTGAGAAACACTCAATGCAAACAGTTGTGTGTACATGCGTGTACTCTACACTGCAATTAGTAAATTGATACAATAATATTATTCTGACTTAAATAGGTGGCTGGTTTAAAATGGAGCAAAAAAGGTCTTTTGGCGTAATGTACAATAGCAGAGATTGAGAGAAAAAAGTGACAAAGAAGTAAAAAAAAGATAGATTTTTTGAAAGCTGAAAGTGAGACAGCAGTCACAGAGTTGGATAATGTTGAAGCATTCATAGCAGTTTGCTGAGGTTTAAAATATTACTTTGAGTGAACTTGCACTCACCTTTTTACCTATACAAAAGCATTGTTCACTGATCAAAGTGTCAATAAATTCACCCAAAAACTTTGCCGCATTAAATTTAGGATGTTTGGCTATCATTATGGCAAAAATAAATCAGTTAAGTAGTTCTTCCCTCACAAAATGGCGTAAAATCATGGCTTCAATTTTTTTCCAGTTTAGTATGAATAAAAAGAAATATTTTAAGCATCAATCTGAACATATTCTTGCTAATGAACTTTTAAACGCTGGACTAAAAATATTTTTAACTACGATATTATAATATTAGGTAATGTGGGTTGGAATTTTGGTCAAACTGTTACGGCAGAGCGCTGTGGCTAGAGCGGTGAGAGTCGGCTCCTCAGTCACCAGATCGAACCTTTCGGTCATTGGAGTGGGCTTGGCCACGGGTGAGCAAACTTGGACATCTGAGAAAAACAAGCAACTTATCCCAACCCACCATTTTAGGGGTGGGTTGGCATCAGTAGGTCAGAACCTGCTTCAATACTTAGCTACATGTATATGGTGCCATATTTGTACAGCAGAAAACTTTGAAGAAATTGTATTGCAGCAGGTCACCTGCAACACCTGCTCCGCCTACAAAAAATGAGGCGAAAATGTAAGAAGCAGAAGCTGTTGTTCAGTAGAAGGTAAAGAAGTCAAATTTATTGAATTTCCTTATCCACACGTGTAATATAATATTTATATGATTAAAAGCATTGAAATGATTAGTAGTTATTATTGACCTAACCAGCCGGCTCTGGACAAGGCAGTAGTCATGGCAGCACTGGTGATAGTGGTAACAGCGGCGATTCTGGCAGTGAGAGTGGACACAGCGGCACTGTTGTTGATTGCAGTTGTCAAAGTTGGGGTGCAAGAAATATCAATGAGAGGGATAGGAATAAAAAAGCTTGTGATTTTGCTTGTGAAATCAGGTAAGATGGATAAAAAATAGCTCATGGAAAAGACCTTGATGAATCTGAGTGACGTGTCAAGTAAACTATGCCATTGAAGTAAATTGAGTCAGTACAGGCAGTTACAATGTACATAATTATTTGCCACTAATTGAGGTTTGTGTTAATTTTTCTGCAGCTTAAAATGAGAATTTTGAAATTGAAAGAACAAAAAATAGCTTGTGGTATAAGTGGAGTTATGGGGCTTAGTCTGAACTGACATCTGAGGACATGATAGTTGCAAGGAAATCATAGCAGTTGCAAAAAACTACTCACTCCGATATTACACAGTATACAAGTTAGTGAGAGACAATATAAAGTTTTTTTGTGACATTCTTATGTGAGTATATTGTGTTCACACAACAAGTACGTCATACAGTGCACAAAAAAGGTATTCTAACCGTCTATATAAATGTTCCAGAGTTTTCAGATCTGGTCGTAAACCACTTCATGAATAAATGTAAATACCATGGCACAGGTTAATATCTCAATGACTTTGAATCGAAGTGTAGCTCTGGGGATTCTGATGACTGATGAACTCAGGCGCACTTGTCACTAAAACTATGTTAACCCTGACAATACAAAAAACTTCATATATATTTATGTAACTTAGTCGTTACTAGTATCATTTTGTAGAGAGTTTTCATACTGATAAACTATTATTGAAATCTTAAAATATTAAATTAACCTTCTTTAGTTATGACCATGGGATAAAAAATATAAAAGATTGCCCACGGATGAGTTAAGTTTACTGTATCAATTATACCAACTTGAGACTAAATACTTCCAACCATAAAGTGCCTAATTCTGCTACAGTGCCTCTAAAGTTATCAAAAAAGTTGAAATTCTAGCAAGCACTTCATATTTACATCAGGTTTTCATTGATTTTACAAAAGTTTATTTAGCCAATTGTTAGATCTCTTTCCTCTAGATATAAAATAGTTTTTTCTTTTAGAAAAAGCCAATATACATGTAACTACATGATAGCTAATCAAGGTTTTAAAACAACAATAATACTAGTATAACTGATGAACCAATAGAGTAAAATAATCTATAATTAGTGTTGTGAACACTGAACATGTAACTGCTTCTATGTATAAATTTACACAGGCGAATATGAAATGACCCAAAAATAACCTTGACATGACACAGAAATCATTTAGATATAACCCTGATATAAACGTGACATTATTATCTGACACATTATAACTCTGACACGAGTATGGCTATGACATAACTCTAATAGGATTCTGATCTAGTTTTAATATGACTCTAACATGGCTCTCACATGACACTGTAACTTGAATATATTTAAAACTTGATGGTATTATTCTTACTTGGGGTTTTTCAGATGACGTAGTTTTAGCCACTTGCTTTCTGCTTCGATCTTTATTAGGTCATTAATGGTATCCAGGAGATTATGTAATAGTTGTCTAAAATTTGAGATCATGCAGCACTCAGACTAGAGTGTAGGTCTAGTCTTTTTAAACTCTTTTTACAAAAAGCTTTTTTTTAGAAAAACTCTTTGTAATGAATCCTTTAAAATTTTCAAAATCCAATTATTTAGGCTGATGTCAATAAAAGCAACACACCTTTACTTCAATTATAAAGGGTTATAACAATAAAGCTTTGGTAAATATAAAAAGTAACTAAAGTTATTTGGAATCAAAAATGTGTATACAAATTTAAATCTGTTAAAACCTTACATAACTACCGAAGTGACCAGTGATTTGGTTAGAGTACAATGACGATCATTCTTTAGACTGGCTTGTTTGTTGTTAAATATATAGACTGGATAGTATCATTATCTTTATCTTATTATAAAACGATATTATTATTATCATTATAATATTATCATTGTGCTAACCGCTAGTCTTATAATTGCAATATGGTCTTGGTTTTCAGGTGATAGATCATTTGGAACAAATTAATGTCTTCATTAATAAAAAACATAATTGTGAAACTTTGGATTAGTTCCTTTAAAAGATGTCATTAGGGATTCGCAGTTGACTTTCTCAAAGCTAAAAGCGTTTCAAAAACACCAAATGGCCATCAATGAAAGCATGTCTCAATGTTCTGGAGCATTTTCAATAAATCTGATTTTATTTGTCATTACAAAGGTCATTGTTGAAACTGATATTTTGTTGTATTATATAGTTAAAAATAAAAAGGTGCATAACACCAAATAATTTCCATTATACAGAAAGTAAGGTTTGATGATGCTTTAATATGATAAACTCATTTCATACATGTTGTGACTTACATTCAAATATTCATAAGCTGATTAGTAATAAGTTGTTAATTGAAAAAATGTTTAAAACCTAAAACAATATTATAGCCTAATTCTCATTATGTATGTATTTATTTTGCCATGTTTCAACAGTGTTATTTTCTATGTTAAACGTAGATTACAATCAAAAGTTTATTGGCCATTAAGAAAATTCCTAGTTTTAAAAAGCTTGAATCTTAACTAAAAGTTCATTTTTTGTAAACAAATTATATTAAATTTGATTTTTCTAAATGGTAAATAGCATAAAAAGGTTTTGTTAAAAAACATTCATTCAATTTTAGAACTACTTGAGTTAATATTAAGTATTTTTTAACAATACAGTACTAGTTCCAAAACAAAATAATGCTATTTGTGCAATTTTCGGAGTCAGTTAACTAGTAAAGTGCTATCAAGCCCAAAATAATTTGTCATGCTGGGGCTTGCAGTATGAATACCAAAAGCTCATAATTAGAAATTACATTTCTAGTTGTGCGGTCTTTCAGTTCAGGCTGGCAGTTCAGTGGTGGCTACCTTCTCTAGGACTTTTTCGATCGCTGTGCTGGTTTGTACTAATCTAGTAAGTTCCTTTTGACCTTGATGCGCCTTGAGCAAGGGCAAAGGGCTTGACTTTTTCTACTTCCTTCAGCCAATAGTAGCTTCGTGAATTTTTAGTAGTACAAACTGAGCTGCACTTACGTAACAGGTAGTTTTTCCTAGCCAGTGCCCATCGTAGCTATTGACAGCTAATAGTTATGAATAGCTATTGATTAGCTATGACAGCTATTCTTGGCTGGCTAGTGCTGTGGGTTTAAGTACAAGCCAAATGTGACTTAACACGAGCACCTTTTGCTTCAAACCCAGGTGTGTAGATTTTTGCAAAATCAGTCTGGATATAAAACTTAAGTTTCCGGTTTACTTCTCTGTTGAGAACCCAATTGCCTCGTTAAATTTTGCTACGAACTTGTTGTAACATACGGCCAGAGACTCCTCGTTTGAGTCTAGAAAGTTTGCTGAACAGTTTACCTCTTTTGTTTCCGAGAGAGGCAAAAAAGAGTCACTCAGTTGTTGGTTATTGCATTAATTAATTAATTAATTTGGTTGTCTGGGATGACATGAGGTAGTGGGAGACTTTTACTCACACTACACTTGACACAGATCTGTCATCAGTTAGCTTTCAAACTTTTCTACATGGTTTGGGTAGATTTGCTGAACAAGCCCATGTAGCAGAACATTTCTTTGACCATGGCCATAACCATGGCAATTTTCTAGAAAAGCTAAAGTGTCCTGCCATCAGGTAGTGGTTTTTATTTTTTGGTGTAATTGGTGGAGTGTCCATTAAGTTTAACCGTACCTTTTTCCAGGAGCGATCAGCGCAACATTTCTGTTTTCTTCTAGCTGTCTTTGTCTCAAAATGCTTCGTGGCTTGGCAAACCTTGCAGCTTTTGACCACTCTCCTTAAAACCGCTGGGAGGCCAAGCTAGTACTAGGTTTAGTGGAAGTCACTGACGTGTTGACATGCCTAATGTGGTTTCAAGCATGTGTTTGTCACACTGCAATTTTTCAGAAAGACAGCAAGCATTTGGCGCACTATCTGGGCTGGTCCTTGGGTGAACTTCGACTTCTAACACCATATCTGGACATAACCTAAGGAATTGCAGAACTTTGTGCAGTTTTTTGGAACTCCTGTACCACTAGCTTTAAGTGCTCTCCAATCAGCTTGTTTTTTTCATAAAAATGCTCAGTATATGATGACCATGAGCTCTTTGCTGGTGACATGCATTTATGCCAGTTCCTTATCATGACACTTCAAGTTTTATTTTAGCTGTATCATGAGGTGCAAAGAGCTGGCTCTTCGTCAATCTTCAGAGCGGCCACTTTGAAAGCAGCAGGTTTCATCAAAGACCAGTCATCTTGTGCTCATTCCTGACTACCTCTGACATGATTGCTGGGCTTTCCTCAAAATTGCACAATAATATCTGGTCCAATCTGGCTAGCTCCTTCTGGGTAGGTTCGCCATCTCTCCATAATTTGGTAGGTTGTAGCTGTCACTTTCCTCAAGCAGGTCTCAATAGACTTAAAGACGCCTGTCAAATATTTGCTTGTTCAGCAAGTTTGTAGCACATCCAGTTTGATGAAACACTGGATGGATCTCCTCATTAGCTTTTTCTGGAAGAGAGTAGTTAGTGTTGAAGGGGGCCTGATTTAGAGCATGTTCCCTGATTGGTTCTGCACCACCTCGGTGCCGAGAGAGCATGGGATCAAAAGTGGACACTCCTGAAACTGTTGATGGCGAAGAATGCCTTTATTGTGTCAATCCGGTATGAAGGTTAGTGCAAATGGCCGCAGGTTTGTTTTCCTCTCTTTGCTGCTTTATTTCACTCTTGACAGTCTTGGCTTGTGTGGCTGGTCCTGGCGCCGGTTGCTCTTTTATCTTAGCTAAGGTTCTGGACTCCTACTTTTCCAAGGCCTCATAATAGTTTTGGATAGCTATGGTGAATGGTCTTCACTTCATCTCCCTATTATTCTATAGGCCTTCCAAAGTCTATTTAAGTGTGTGGGCTCGACCAGCTGGCCAAGAGGCCTCTTGTTGCAATTATTCTTGATGAGTGCTTAAAGCAACAAGTATTCAGCATTACTGTTGCAGCTTGAGGTAGTGTCTCGGGTTTAGTTATTTCCTGTTGAGGCAGCTTTTCCAGGCATGTCCTTGTCCTCCACAGCTATAACAGAGAAGTGGTTTTGGCAAGGCGGTCTCCTCTGGGCCATTATGTTCACGCTCATGATGAACCTACTTAATCAGCTGGTTGCTGCATCAGATGTGAAAGGTCTTTAATGGCTTGTTCCTGTGCCACCAGTACCTGGCTGGTTGGCTCTTCCTTTACAAACCGGATAGAGAACTGCTGGCATTCTTGAAATTTGAGCTACAGAAACTCCGTGCCAGCTTGTACCCTTGTACTGTCGGTCAGTATCAGAGTAGGTACCTGCAAGTTGGAGCCGTTGCAGTTTAGGGTTTTTCAGCACTCTGCAAAACCTTCGTTTGGCCATGTTGGCCAGGTTGAGTTTGGCAGATTGCCTAAGAATGTTTAGAACAGTTGCTCCACTCAGACGGTATACTCTTAAACAGTGAAAGGCTTTTTGCAAGGTATTCCACTCTGCATGAGCATGCCTGGGGAGAATCCAAACAGAGCCTTGGGCACATCAAATATGTCTGTTTTCCATTTTCACTTTTTGTGTCTCGGATGAACTGTAGCAACATTGGTGCATCTGTCCACTGGTTGGCTATGATGACCTCTCAAAAGCGGCTTATCATATACTCTATGTAACGGTTATTTTCATATGGAGACACTTTAAGCTGATTGACCAGGACCAGTGTCCGGGAAACCACCATTAGTTTCACCAATAGATCATTCATGTGGTCCGTGTCCCTCTCTGTGCTTTTAACTTGCCAGGTTGTCATGTCAGTGCTTTTCTTTTACAAAAGCATTTTTAGGTTTATATGTAGGCTGCCATTTTCAAAGCAGCGCAGCCTTTACCGGTCATTAGAGTGTCTCGCCTCCGTTAACTTGGTCTCTCTGGGTCTCTTCCTTACTGTCACTAATGCATGTAAAATGAGATTTCAGAGATCCAACTGCTGCCTCTAGCGTAAAGTGTTCGCCATGAGCCCTTTACTGCTTCACCAAAAATTAACGACTTTGTTCAAGCACTGAGTATATATACAAATATATATATGCAATACAGTAAAGAGTGTGTGCATGCATTTAATTGCATAGAACGAGGCTGTCCTTTGCTCTGCCAATTTTTATCTGTTATGCTTCTTTATATCCTGAGCTGAATTAGACTCTACCTCTTTTTTCTCAGATGGGCTGGTCGGGTCCTGACGGCACAGCGGATGGTCGGTCTTTTGAGTGCCGGCTTGGTGGCTGCTCGGTTACTCGTTCGCAGTTTGGTGGTCGGCTGATTATACTCTTGGCCTAGTCAATCTCTCTGCCTGATCGGACTCCCTTATTGGTCAAAATTCTAGCTCGGTCAGACTTCCGGCCTGTCGTACTTCGAGCCTGCTCAACCTTTTCTGAACTTAGTCTGATAAGGTTAGGCTAACTCTCTCTCTCTCTCTTTCTCTCGACTGTCCTTTTATTGACTAGCTGGTGAAGTAGCTGTTCATTTGGTCAAGTAGCTGCAATCTGGTTTGTAGCTATGCCGTAGTCTGCTGCTGTGTTACATTATTTAACAAGCTAGTTGGTCATTCTAGCTCAACTTACATATAACTGATGCCATCTATTTGCCATGCAACCACAAGAATAAAGAAACTGAGCAAAGTGTGATTGATATAATTGGACACTTCATTTCTATCTTTAGTACTAAAGCATTTTTTACCCTAGATTATTCTCACATCTTTATTCTTCTAACTTGTGGTATTAAACAATTATGATATTGCATAAAATACTGTCAACCATTGCTAAGAAAATGTTATGTAGTCCTTGTTGTAAAACTGCAGCTTAGAACCAATAATTACGAATTCATGCAAGGTGAGCAAATATTGAAGTAATTATTAGACGCAAAAGTCAGAACGCAATTATTTGTGCAAATCTTTAGACAACTGATGGTTTAGGCAACTTTCCTAATTTAAGTTACATGTACTTACGTAGCATTTATTATACGCTTTCTACGTCCTTGTGCTATTAGATTTGATATCCATATTTGAAGCTCTTCAAAATTTCGCACTTGAGTGTCAGCCAAATCATCAATTTCCCCAAATGGCTTTTTTGAATAATAGTTGCGAAATTTTTCAATTACTCGATTTCTTCGTTCATTTGAAAGTGTAAGTAGTGACCATACATACTCTGAACCTCCCGACCTGTAATGACCATCAGTAATGTATTATTAAAGAAAAAACTTTGCATACATACAAACTTATATAGACCATATATACATTTTCCATATATAGGCCTACATATATTTTATATATATATGTATATGTATATTTTATAAATATATATTTTATGAATATATTTTTTATGTATATGTGTATGTATATATATTTTATACATATACATATATATATAAAATATATATAATGTATATAAAATCAGTAAAACAGACTACAGCTTTAAATAAAGCACTTGATTACTATTAGTTTCATGCTCGGTAAAAGCAATCTTCAGATAAAGCGCTTGTACCAGTTTTGGTACAAACTATATGCATTTATCATGACTCTTCCAAACAATTGCTTTGCTCGTGTTTGGTCGTGGGACTACAAAAAAACTACAGCTATGTACAACTTTCCTTGTATGAAATGCTTGGATTTATTCCTTTTGGTAGAGTCACACGTTACAGCGTAGCCGTGCAGGCTATCACAGTAATCCCTTTTCTCTGTATAATCAAAAGTTCTAAAAGTTTACATCACTTCTATCATGTGAATTATTTTTATACTGATCAGACAAAAGATCGCTAATGATCGCTGGATCAAATTAATTTTTCTTTTACTGTTTTGAAAGTCGAGCTGACGTTGACTGGTTTTTCCAACTGTCATTTTTTCCAAGTAGTTGTGATTTCTTTAGCTTATAGCAAAAGCCCTATCAGATAATTGGCTTATATTGTAACTCGTCGACTAATATCTTTTTGATAATATTTATAACTTACTAGCTTTCATATCCTTTGTTTGATGTTACTAGGCGGCCGCTTTATGAACGTCTACCTAAAGCGACATAAATGTAATTTCCCCACGCAACTGATAAACAACAGTTTTGTCATTTCCCCACCTAAGGGTTAACTTGGCATTAGATTTGATTTCAATGAGATCGACCAGTGAGAATAATGCCCTAATTTACAGTACAGCAACTGTCGTTTTAGAGGATATGGATATTGAGCCACTGTCAACAAATCTTCAAGCCATTCCGTCTTGGCAGATGAGGCTACAGAATAAGATCAAGGACTTGCGCAAGAATTGTAGTAGGCTCAGTGAGAAATCTAATCACAGTTTGGAGCGTCCAAAAATGAAAGCCACAATGGAAACTTTAGAATCTGCCAAACAGCAGCTAGTAACACTCTTGGCACGACTTAAGCAGTACACCAAAAAGCGGGATAACAAGGCAACTACCAAACCGTTCATCAATAATCTAGCTAGAGTTTGTTTCCAGTTCAAAGGTGTACTGCGGAGGCCAATGCCAGATATTTGAAATCCAGCACCTCAAAGTTCTGGAAGGACATCTGGGAGAAAGAGGCTACTCATAACACCACTGCAAATTGGCTAAAGAGGCTTAAAGAAAGTCACCAACACACTGTTGGTCAGCAAGGACTCACCATTAGCATAAAGAACATCACATGCAGAGTGCAGCATAAGTAAAACTAGGGAGAACCAGGCCATGATATGATGCATGCCTTCTGGTTGACAAAATTGACATCACTTTACACTACAATGGCAAAGCAGATGGAATGCCTAATAGAAGAAGGTAGCCATCCGGAATGGCTGACCAAAGAACGAACTGTACCTCTGGTAAAAAACCCGAAGCAGGGCCGATGCCCGAGAACTATCGACCAATAATTTGCTTGCCCACCACCTGGAAACTGTTCTCAGAAATGGTTGCAGACAAACTGGAAAGCACATGAGTCACTATATGACCATTGGTCAGAAAGGAATTGAACGCAACACCCGAGGAGCCAAACAACAGTTGCTGGTGGATCGGACGGTCTGCCAAGACAGCAGGAGAAAGCATACCAATATTGCCATGGCTTGGATTGACTACAAAAAGGCCTATGACTCAATTTTCCATAGTTGGCTACTTGAGTGCTTAAGGTTGTACAATTTTCATCCTGCTTTGGTGGCATTCATCAAGATGTCAATGACCAAATGGAAGACGGAACTGGAAGCTAATAGCAAAAAGCTGGCGAGTGTCAAAATTAAATGAAGCCTCTATCAAGGTGACTCCTTATCATCGCTGCTCCTCTGCATATGACTAAACCCTCTAAGCATTATGCTGCAGAAGACTCAATTTGGGTACAAGCTTAAGAGTGGCATCAAGATAAACCATCTCTTCTACATGGATGATGTCAAACTCTACGCTAGCAAGAAAAGGGACATGGATTCGCTAATACACCTTGATCAGGTATACAGCAAGGGCATCGGAATGACTTTCGGTATTGAGAAATGTGCAAGACTAATTGACAAGAAAGGTCATTATGTACACACAGATGGCCTAAAACTGTCAATTGGTACCATTAAAGATATAGAAGACGGGTAAAAGTACTTGGGAATTATGGAAAGTAACATCAACCATGAAGTTGAAGTACGTCACAGATTCTACGAAACCAGCTCAATGCCAGGATTCAAGTTATGGCAATAAATACCTACGCACTGCCAAAAATAAGATGCCCAGCAGGCATAATTTTAGTGGACCGAGGAAACCATCATGAAAATGGTTATAGCAGCTCATAAACTGCTGACTATGCATAGAGCACTCCACTCAAAATCTGATACTACTAGATAGTATCTCGATAAAAATTGTGGAGGTAGGGGACTCAAAGGTGTACAGTAGACAGTGACAGAGGAAGAACAAAGCATTAAATCCTATGTGGCCTAGCTGAATTTCAATTGGGTGCTCTGACAATGGAGCTTTGCAGTGGTGATGAAGAGCGTGACTGGCACATGAAACCTTTTCATGCTTACCAACAACAAATATACAAGGTTGGCAATCTCTACCAGACATATATATGGCTGAACAAAAAAAATCTAACGACCAATACAGAGTTGCGACTCATGGCAGCCCAGAGGCAAGTGCTCCAAACAAGGCAACTCCAAATAAAGATCTATCACATTAGAAATGGTCCTAGATGTAGAATTTGCAAAGATGCACCTGAGACCATCCAACACATCATCAGTGGGTGCAAACAGCTAGCAAGAAACGCATGCACTGAGCAGCATAATCATGCTGCAGTTGTTGTGTACAGAAGTCTATGTGATGAGTAATTAATAAACCACAACACTGGTGGGAAGCTCCTGGTAAGGTCAATGAAAATGACCGCGCTAAGATCCTCTGGGACTTCTACATCCGAACTGACAAGCATGTCCTAGCAAACCAACTAGATATAGTGGTGGTAGACAAGGAGAACAAGAGGGCTACTATAATAGATATAGCAGTACCCAATGACTACAATATAGCCAGCAAAGAAAAAGAAAAGGTAGAGAAATATCTCCCTCTTGGAGAAGAAATTGAAAAATGCTGGAATGTAAGAACAATGGTAATCCCAGTAGTCATTGGGGCACTGGGCGCATTAACACCGGTGCATAAAATGTGGCTTGCCCAAATACCAACAACAATCAACTCAGGTGAGTTGCAGAAAAGTGCGCTATTGGGAACAGCTAAGATCTTGAGGCGAGTGCTCAGACTCCCAGGTCTCTGGTAGGAGACCCGAGTTAGAGCAGAATTTACCACCCATACGGGGTATCCGGGGTGAGGAAACAATTTTTTTTATATATATATACATATTGTTTGTATATATGTATACAAACAATGAGATTTGCATGTATATATACTGTGCTTTTTCAGCTATTGAAGCCATATTCATGCGCATATATTTAACATAAAACCTCTAGTTAAAAACTTTAACGCCATGGCGCTCCATTTTCAACCATTCCTCTATGGTGGCATTTTATTAGAAGTAAAATTCAAATAGTGGGTGGGGTTGTACTTGATGAATTACTCATCAGAGTTTTTGGAAGATAAATTTAACTTTTATAGGGGCAAACCGAGTGTCACCTATACTTTGTATAGCGCGGCATTAACTTCTTTTGATGCAAGGAATCCGCTATACCCTACCCTCAACTAGTCATAGATTTTTAAATAACTATGTATTCGGAAGACGAGATGTATTTCTACAAGTAGATATCTATTGCTTTCAATTAACCTCCCATGATCAAATAGACTGTGATGTACCTTACAGGATGAAACTATTCGATGGATTTAATAATTCGGGAGTTCGCGTACAGTAAATTCCGCGAATTATTAAAATCCCCGAATAATTGGTTTTATTTTTAACATAAGGGAAATTAATTACTACCTCAAATTAGAAACTCGTTGCTAGGCAGAGTTAGTAAACGTAGCTGAGTTTTAAACTTTTTTTAAAACTATCGCTGGAGCTTTAAGTTAACCCATTGCCAATGCATCAGACTTCTTTACAAAATTATTCAAGGTTGTCACAAGTGATTTGGAATTCGGCGCGGCATCATCATCGAAAAATTTCTCCTCCAGCTTTTATGTTAAAAAAATCATAACTTTCCACAAATTGTTGGTTCACCAAATGCTTCCAAATTGAGGAATATTCTTAAAACTTATGGATGCAGCCAAAAATTTGCAGGATCGACATAAATTTCTCAGCTAAATAGGAACCTAAACACGCGGTATACGCATGGTAAGGTTTCACTATATTGCTAGCTGCTTTCACTGATTAATTTATTCGTGAATGTGTTTATCCGCGAATAATTTAGTCCGTGAATATGCATGAAAAGACAACTTTCACAAAAATTCACTTCGTGAATAATTTCTATGCTGTAGGGTATAAGTTCTAAAAGTTTAAAACTTTTTGTCTTTATTTTAAATTCAAAGAATAATAACTATAGTTATCTTACCTATATAACTATAACTAATAAATAACTATATAACTTTGTGACTATATTTAACAAATTCGCATAAAAGTTCGTTGCACTCATTGATATTTTTGCTACAGTTTGAAGTCATAACTGGCTTTTTATGTCCATTAGAAGAGGAGTTATGAGCGCTGATTCGTCGAAATCTGAGCTTAGATAACGGTAATGATGCTATCAAATAATAAATCTGCACACTTAACGTTTTATAACAACACTTTATAAAAGCTACAAATATATTTTCAAAAACAAGTAATATAAACAAGCTATAATTACAGTATGATACACTAGAAATTCCACTGTCATACAGCCCATGACCAAAGAGATGACCAGAGATATTGGCAAAAAAGAAACGGTACTGATGGTTGAGAAATGCAATATTAGCAGTCAAATGGCCCTGCAGTGCAATAGGATAACTGCAATGGTAGCTGTAATGTACTGGGTGTGGGTGTTATTATATACAACAGACAGCAATAATGAAAAGAAAATATTATACCTTTATATCTCTCCCTTGCAATAGGAGAAATGCAATGTTGGCCAATATTAGAAGTAAAATGCACTGATATTATTAGAATAACCAATATTGTTAATATAGCGATACAGCAATAATAGAAAACCTATGAGCGTTCACGCGTCTGGAAGATTTCTGCAAACTGCAGCAAAATAAAAGCTGTTATAAAAGTGTAATAAAGCTGTCGGCCTAATTTACCGTAATGTATGTAATTCAACAACAATAAAGAAATATGTTTATTATAACTCTGAAATGCAAAATTAGAAGTAAAATGGCAAGCTACTGTGTTCTATACACAGTTTGAAAGTTGGTTGCGTTGAATGTAGAATGGTTTTGATAAGCGATCTTTAACAGAAAGCGAGTATGAGCATTCACGCGTCTAAAACTGCAGCAAAATAAAAAATGTTCTTGTCTTAAAGGGGCGTCGCAGTTCGGCCCTAGCTTGTACATAAGTTGCAAAAAATTTTGGCTAACGTTTCAAATAATGAAACCTTCGGTGATTGGACAAAAAACACAGGCTGATAAACTGTGTACCACAATTTTGTACTTGTAAATCGGTCTACGCCTCAAACGGTCTACGTTTATTACAGAAATCTTCGAATAAATTCGATTACAAGTAAAAAATGCCATAGACTGATAAAATGAGCACCGTTTTCTCGTGAAATGCGCACTGCTAAATAGTTCTACTATCTGTCGCACGGCTTTATTGGCGTTTCAATTTTCGGTCTTAACTTTTATTAAACCGAGCTTTTCAAGCGTTTTGTGGCAATTTTCGTTCAAATTAATCTGTCTATTTGTGTATAATCTGATCAGATAGGTAAGTTTTAAGATAATACCGACGGTTTACAAAGACTTGGTAACATATTCAAATAGGTTTAAATGTGTTTTGTATCGTTATTATACTTTAACGACTTTACAAAACGATGCTTAAATTTTTGATGAAATTTCTAGACAAGGGTTCGTCTCATTGTTGATGAATAATTTTCGTAAGTTGTGTAGACATGCATTTATCATAAAAACTCCCACACTTCGCTCCGCTCGTTTGGTCGTGGAATAAAGAAACATAATTGGACATTTTTTAAACCAATTTTGAATTGATTGTTGCTTTGATTCGAACCTACTTCATCTTTTTCTAGGTGTTCAAAACTTTTCACATTATTTTTGACCTCAACTCTGCTAAAATAGTTTATACCAATGTTGAAACAATTTTTTTAAGCGAAGCAAAACTTTTACGTGTTGCTACATAAAATACTTTTTGCGTAAATAATAGAAAAACTTTAGCCATGCGTGCAAGTAGCATGCTAAGCACGCCAAGCAAAAGTTCTAGTCTCAAAATAATTGTACAGATTTTATCGCAGTTGCTAAACCATTTTTTCATATATCATAAAACATCAAGATCATGTTAAACGAGGAACTACGACTAGACTGAGGCAGGTATTAATTGGTTTTATGTTGTAGCCTTGAAAGTATTAACGAAAAAGCTATCATCATTGGTGAAAGATGTCATTTCTATCTCCAGTCTACTGCGATATTGATTTAGCCGACTACCTCCTGCTGCTGTCATTCCCCTATTAAACCGATTGAAGGAGTCTTTACAAGAGCTCACTCGCAACTGGATTTCCTGTCACTACGTACCTCACTCCAACTTCTCTTCTCTTGCTTCCCAAAGCGATGATGAACACTCCGCTACCCAGTCATTGGGTTGTAGTAACATCTCTTTACATACATCTATTCTGACATATTGAACAAAGGTTTTGCAGGAAATGCCTGCTTTCCTTTAGATAAGTGTTTCTTTACCTTCAAAGAAATCCACTTTGGGGCTGACAGATGATGCTCCATTGGTATAGTATCGCGAGCTTACGAGGTTCTCCGCAAAACTTGTGAATGGTTGCACAGGCAGTCCCATAAAACGGTCTGGGTATTGGTGTCATAGGCATACCCTCGCTACTTGGATAGGTGTGCTGTTGCTTCTTCAAGATAATGTTTTCAAGCCCGGCGTATAAGCTCACGCAAATTGCATACAAGCAAAAGCATTCTGACGGTCTTAATGAGAAAATTATTCATATTCTCATGGAGTTGTCACGCCATTCTCGAGAGAGTATTTTGGTCCAACTGTTTGATCAACGCATTGCCCTCAAATGAGGGATATGCAGACTTGTTGCTGCTGCTGTCTTTCCGCATCGACAAGTGTGCAATCGGTCATTTGTACTGGTTCATGTCCATTAGTGTATACCACGTCGAAAAGTTTTAGTGGCTGTCCATCTATTTTTTAACCTATCGCTTTGCAAAATCAAAAATGTGAAACTGTGAATTAGGTGCAAAATGAAAAATTGTGAATAGGGAAGTATATGGTCTCCATAGCAATTAATTTCACAGGTTCAAAGTTTTAGGGCCTCCATTTCCAACAGCTGACTCTGTTTACATCAAATCGCCGTTTGCCTGTATGACAATCATCGACAGCAGAGCCGACTGCACAGCATCTACTCCTTAGACTTAGGGCCTAAGTGGAAAGTCTGATTGGAGCCTGATTGATGGCCTGCTAGAAAGGTTGTGCTACAGACAGCTACTAGTGATGGCATGCTGTTGACTTTTTCTACATCCTTTTAGCAAGCTTTTTTCCACATGCCTCTACCAAAGGCAGTAGTTACGCTTTCAATCACCTAAAGTAGTAGTATACTGAGCACCAAACGTAACAGAGTCGATAGAAGCCACTCTCTTTGAAGAGGGAATGTTGTGTCTGTTAGAAGGCACCGGTAGTCGTTGATGTCTCTCACTCTGAGACAAATCACATAAGACTGCTGACTCATCAATGGAGTCTTGGGATTTATAGATGTAATTACACATGCGCACGTGGCCAGGCTGATATCGGATCTTTGGAGGCATTGGCAATTAAATTCGTTGTCTTATTGTAAGATAGGCAAGCTCCTTCGGTACATTTACATATTTGACACACTCCTATTTAACCAAGTCGTGATAGTCGAATTCGACATGGTTGTTACTATTTTTCTGGTGTGGTGACTTAATGGTCGCGCCGTTAAGATTTATCGAAATACTGTATAAAAGCGCAGACACTCAAACTTTTGTTGTCAGAAGTTGTCCCAAAATAGTTAGATCATGATACAGTATATTTCTCAACTAACAAATCTAAAACAACCAAAGCTGAATATAATTATGTTTGAGTTTTCATGCGAAAAATTAATAATCTACTTACACAGTAAATTCTTGTCTGTTGAATACAGACAACAATTGCCCAAGACTCCTACATCTGTTCAAAACTATGTCGAAAGAGAAGTGTGCCGTTCCTTCAAGTAACTCCATTAAAGTTACGCGACTTACATTATGCGTTGCTGCTCTACTCGGAGCCCAAGTATCCCTGTAATATGCATAGTCAACAAACTATTAAAAGCAAATACGACAGCAAATATATAACTGTATTCAGCAGTGTTGGAACAAACACCTAACACCTTTTTGCTGCTCATAAAAGTAGTAACTATTTAGTTTTTTATGATAACTAAAAGAGCTGGAAAATTTACATGAAATCATATTATAATCATTTTCTCTGAACCTATTTTTGGGCTGGTGAAAACTCTCAACTATCAAAGAAAATCATTTGTTGCAAAACTTTTTGTTATTTTATATCATTACTAGGTGAATGCTCAGTGCTGCAAATGGAGTAAAAATATTTTTATTCACAAAATTTATATTTAATCAAACTATTCTACATTTACTTATGTAAGTTTTAAATCAAGTTGATTGTTTATTTATGTATGTGTTCATCCAATGCATAATTCAAATCTTAGAAAGCTCAAACAGCTAAAACAGATTGTTGAAATATTAGAAAGCTCAAACAGCTAAAACAGATTGTCGAAATACAATTCCTTCTTCTTATGCTATACACATTGATTCAAGATTTAAAACAGCTTATAAACTATTGGTAGGTACTAAAGTTACCATTGGCTAAGTTTTTTACTTAATACATTTGAGTAATTTAAGCTAGTCTGAATCCTTACTATAATAAGAGTTGTGATTACTACTTGAGCTAATTTTAAGAAAAAGGGGTGTATCATGGCCTCTATCGCTATCACAGTCTTCTATTATGCTAGCTGAAAGATGAAGTCTGCTTGGGTACGCTTCAGCTCGCACTCTCAAACTACTAAAAAACAAACTAGCAAAATGTGCAGTGCTGCACAGTGCTGCAAACAGTTTTTAAACAGGGCAAAGCTTGCTAGCAAGCTATAAATTAATTATTGCATGAGATATCATGATGCAATCTGTTTGACTAGTGCTGGCCACACCCTTAAACTACTTCATTTTCTTTTGCACAATTGAAGACTGGCAGATGTAATATGTATGGCCACAGTTATTCAACAAAATGTCCTGGTGGAGGTCGAGTAAATAGCTAACTTGTCTGCAAAACTTGTGTTTCTTAGTTCAACTCCAATTCGAAGCTAGTTTTTGCTCCTAGATTTTAATCGCTATAACTAGACAAACAAATGACAGACCAACCAACCAACAAACACTGATAGTTATACATATACATTATAATATATATATCATAATATATATTATAATATATATATATATATTACAATATATATATATATGTATATATATATATATATACATATATATATGGCTCTGAGGCTCCCCGATATATATATATATATATATATATACTGTGGCTTTGAGCCTCCCCGATCTAGCACTTCAAAGTTCTAGAAGGACATCTGGGAGAAAGAGTCTACTCATAACACCACTGCAAAATGGCTGAAGAGGCTTAAAGAGGGCCATCAACACACTGTGGCTCAGCAAGGACTCATCATCAGCAAAGAGGCCATCAAGTGCAGAGTGCAGCGTATGAAGAACTGGGCAGCACCTGGCCATGACATGATTCAAGCCTTCTGGTTAAAGAAATTGACATCATTTCACACTAGAATGGCTAAGCAGATGGAATGCCTAATAGAACAAGGTGACCATCCAGAATGGCTGACCAAAGGACGAACTGTACTTCTGATAAAAGATCCAAAGCAGGGGCCGATTCCCAAAAACTATCGACCAATAACGTGCTTGCCCACCACCTGAAAACTGCTCTCAGGAATAGTTGCAGACAAACTGAAAGAGCACATGAGTCACTATATGACCAGTGCTCAGAAAGGAATTGGGTGCAACACCCGAGGAGCTAAGCATCAGTTACTGGTGGATCGGACGGTCTGTCAAGACAGCAGAAGAAGGCAAACCAATCTTGCCATGGCTTGGATTGACTACAAAAAGGCCTACGACTCAATTCCCTATAGTTGGATACTTGAGTGCCTCAGTATGTACAATGTTCACCCTGCTCTTTTGGCATTTATTAAGATGTCAATGACCAAATGGAAAACGGAACTGGAGGTTAATGGCAAAAAGCTGGCGAGTGTACAAATTAAGCGAGGCATCTATCAAGGTGACTCCTTATCACCGCTGCTCTTCTGCATATGCCTAAACCCTCTAAGCAATATGCTGGAGGAGACTCAATGTGTGTACCAGTTTAAGAGTGGCACTAAGATAAACCACCTCTTTTACATGGATGACATCAAGTTGTACGCTAACAAAGAAAGGGACATTGATTCGTTAATACACCTCACTCAGGTATACAGCAAGGACATCGGAATGACCTTCGGTATTGAGAAATGTGGAAGGCTAATTCTTAAGAAAGGCCATTCTATGCTCACAGATGGCTTAAGAATGCCAAATGGTACCGTCAAAGATATAGAAGAAGGGTACAAGTACTTGGGGATTATGCAAAGCAACATCAACCACGAAGCCGAGGTACATCACAAAGCCATTACCGAATACAAGAAACACCTTCGGCAGGTGTTACGGAGCCAGCTCAATGCCAAGAACCAAGTCATGGCAATAAATACCTACGCACTGCCAGTAATAAGATATCCAGCAGGCATAATAAAGTGGACTGAGGAAGCCATCAAAGAAACAGATATAGCAACTCGTAAACTGCTGACCATGCATGGAGCATTCCACCCAAAATCTGATACTACTAGATTGTATCTTGATAGGAAAGATGGCGGTAGAGGTCTCAAAAGTGTACAGCAGACAGTGAAAGAGGAGGAGCAAAGCATCAAAGCATATGCAGCCTCCATGGTCATCTCAGATAAGTTGCTAGCTGAATTTCAATCGGCTGCTCTTACAACAGACCTACGCCCTGATGATGAGGAAATTGATTGGCACACGAAACTTCTTCATGGTGCTTACCACCAACAAATGTCTAAGGTTGGCGATCTTCACCAGACATATATGTGGCTGAACAAAGGAAACCTAACGGCCAATACAGAGTCACTAATCATGGCAGCCCAGGAGCAAGTGCTCCCAACAAGGCAACTCCAAACGAAAATCTATCACACTAGAGACGATCCTAGATGCAGACTGTGCAAAGATGCACCTGAGACCATCCAACACATCATCAGTGGATGCAAGCAGCTAGCAGGGAACGCATACACTGAGCGACATAATCATGTCGCAGGTGTTGTGTATAGAAGTCTATGTGATGAGTATGGCCTTAGTAAACCACAACACTGGTGGGAAGCTCCTGGTAAGGTCAATGAAAATGACCGCGCTAAGATCCTCTGGGACTTCTACATCCGAACTGAGAAGCATGTCCTAGCAAACCAACCAGATATAGTGGTGGTAGACAAGGAGAACAAGAGAGCTACTATAATAGATATAACAGTACCCAATGACTACAATATAGCCAGCAAAGAAAAAGAAAAGGTAGAGAAATATCTCCCTCTTGGAGAAGAAATTGAAAAATTGAAAAATGCTGGAATGTAAAGACAACTGTAATCCCAGTAGTCATTGGGGCACTAGGCGCAATAACACCAGCACATAAAATGTGGCTTGCCCAAATACCAACAACAATCAACTCAGGTGAGTTGCAGAAAAGTGCGCTATTGGGAACAGCTAAAATCTTGAGGCGATTGCTCAAACTCCCAGGTCTCTGGTAGGAGACCCGAGTTAGAGCAGAATTTACTACTCGTACGGGGTATCCGGGGTGAGGAAACAATTTATATATATATATATATATGTGTGTATATATATATATATATATATATATATATATATATATATATATATATATATATATATATATATATATATATATATATATATATATATATATATATATATATATATAAGAGCTCCCAAAAGCTAAAAATGGAAAAAGTCAAATTTGGTTAGTCTATAAAAAATATACCAACACCAAAAAAATCAAATTACCTACCAAGATTAATAGAAATGACCGAGAAGTTAACTCACCGAATGAGATGGAAAGCGCATTTGTACTTAAACCCAAATCAGCAATCAGAACAAAAAGAAACCTATGGATTCAAAACAAAGCAACTGCAACCTTTTATAAAAGAAATGTCAGATTTTGGAAGTAGGATAACAGAAATGATACAAAACATCAAATTCAAGCCATACAACAATGAGCTTCAACGAAGACTGCTTCAAGACACTAAGACCATACAAGCAAACAATAAAATACTTGTCAAAGCTGACAAAACAACCAATTTTTACAGACTTGAAAATGATGAATACAGCAAAATGTTGCAAAATAACTTTACTAAAACCTACAAAAAAGCTGACAAAACAGCAGTAAACCAAATTACATCAAAAGACAAAGAAATAGCGCACAAATTAGGACTTGAGAAAAGAATTGAGACAATAGAAGAGAAACGCTCATTCATAACGTTAAAGACCACAAAGATATTTTCACAAACCACCCCACATGTAGACTAATCAATCCAACAAAATCTGAAAAAGAGAAAATTAGCAAAACTCTGCTCACAAGTATCAACAACAAAGTGACAAGAGAAACTAATGTGAAATTATGGCGAAGTACGAGTGACGTACTGAATTGATTTAGAGATATAAGGGAAAAGCAACAGCAAGCATTTATTACTTTTGACGTTTGTGAATTTTACCCTTCAATAACAGAAGCACTATTAAAAAAAACATTAGATTTTGCAAGCAGCATAACAGATATCACAGAAGACGAAAAGGCAATCATACTACATGCAAAAAGATCGCTTGTGTTTCACAACGACACGGCCTGGTCAAAGAAGAACTCTAATAAATTGTTTGATGTGACTATGGGTAGCTATGACGGAGCCGAAACTTGTGAATTAGTAGAGACATACTTACTGACTCAAATACCCAAAGAATTGACTTGCAGCATTGGACTATACAGAGATGACGGACTTGCGGTTTGCAAGGGTACACAACAAGCTATAGAGAGAACAAAAAACTAATATGCAACATATTTAATAAAAACAACTTGAAAATTACTATTGAGGCAAACAAACGATCAGTAAACTTTCTTGACGTAACTTTAAATTTACAAGATGGCAGCTTCAAGCCTTCCCATATACCAGTTAACGCAATACTATATGTGCACAAACAAAGCAACCATCCACCTTCCATATTGAAAAACTTACCAGACAACATAAACTAACGATTAACCGCACGTTCATCAAGTGAACAACAATTTAACAGCCCAGTGCAACCATACCAAGAAGCACTCTATAAGAGTGGATACAACAGCAAACTACAATATGACACAAACATGAAAATATCTAAAAAACGTAGCAGACAAAGAAAATTGACATGGTACAACCCGCCATTCAGCGCCAATGTTGCAACCAACATCGGACAGAAATTTTTCAGCATAGTTACAACATGCTTCCCAAAGAAACACCCACTCCAAGCAATATTTAATAGACAAACCTTAAAACAGAGCTACTCAGTAATGCCAAACATAAAAACAATCATTGATGCGAGCAACCAATCCCTTAATAAAACCATTACATCATGAATAGAAAGCAACAAAAAAAGTTGCAACTGCAGGCAAAAGAACAACTGCCCTTTGGAAGGAAAATGCAGAGCCAAAATCGTGATATATCAAGCAACAGTGAACAACCATACAAACAACCACGTAGCGATTTACATAGGACTTTGCTCAATCGAATTTACAACTTGATACAGCAAGCATAAAGCCTCGTTTAACTACAAAAACAAAAAACACCACACAGAATTGAGCAAGCACATATGGAAGTTGCAAGACAGCAACTCAACATACAACATAACATGGAAAATATTAGCTCAAGCACAACCACATTCAAACAAAACGATGCAAACTATGTTTACTAGAAAAATACTTCATACTTATATATACTTATATATATATATACATATATATATACATCCCATATGTATATGTATATATATATATATGTATATAGCGCAGTTGGTAAGGTATCGGGACCGTGATCATTAGGTCCTCGGTTCAAACCCCAACAACTGCACTTTTCTGGTGGACCTTAGACAAGACCCTTGCTTGTATAATGTCTACAACCTCTATGATGAGTGCAATAACCAAAGCCATGCCGGCTCGGACGTCACCCGGTCAAACAAGGTCTGCGCTGCCTGTAGCTGAACCAGGACAAGGCAGCGAAAAATGGGCAACTGGTTCAAAACGGATGAAATGGACTCGGACCGATAACACGGACCTCATGCAGTGCTACTTTATGAGTGAACCTCTAAAGTGGGGCTACATGGGAAGGATGCGTCAACTGTGGATAAACATGCGCCCTGAATTGCCACTAACCGCTAAGCAACTTGTAGCTCAGAGGAGTAACATAACCAAGCGGCACATCATATCAGAACTTGAGGTAGATGAAATTAGGGAAAAGTTCACCCAAGTAACCTTGAGCAATGAGGAGTGTATATCAACACACACTGTCACACATACACGATCATGTGTTGACTCACGGGTTGAAGAAAACTTGGACCTTGACCCAAGGGTGAAGGAGCTTGTGGAAAATATCATCAACAAGATGCCAGCTGCTAATGATTATGGAAGCAGGATACCACTACAAAGAGTTAGCAAGGCCATACCTAAGAACCTGTTAGAAGACATCAACTTGGCACTGGAGTCGATCTCAACTGGATCAATCAGTGAGACTAATGCCCTAATCTACAGTACAGCAACGGTCATCTTGGAGGAGATGGGTATTAATCCACTGCCAACAAGGCTTCAAGCCATTCCATCCTGGCAGCTGAGGCTGCAAAATAAGATCAAGGACTTGCGCAAAAAAGTTAGTAGGCTCAGTGAGAGATCTAATCACAGTTTGGAGCGTCCAAAAAGGGAAGCCACAATAGAAGCTCTAGAATCTACCAAACAGCAGCTAGTAGCACTCTCGGCACGACTGAAGCGGTACACCAAAGAGCGGGATAACAAGAGAATGAACAAACTGTTTATCAATAATCTATCTAGAGTGTATTCCCAGTTCAAAGGTGAACTGCAGAGACCAATGTCTGAGCCTTCCCGATCTAGCACTTCAATGTTCTGGAAAGACATCTGGGAGAAAGAGACTACTCATAACACCACTGCAAAATGGCTGAAGAGGCTTAAAGAGGGCCATCAACACACTGTGGCTCAGCAAGGACTCACCATCAGTGAAGAGGATATCAAGTGCAGAGCGCAGCATATGAAAAACTGGCCATGACATGATTCAAGCCTTCTGGTTAAAAAAATTGACATCACTTCACACTAGAATGGCTAAGCAGATGGAATGCCTAATAGAACAAGGTGACCATCCAGAATGGCTGACCAAAGGACAAACTGTACTTCTAATAAAAGATCAAAAGCAGGGGCCGATTCCCAAAAACTATCGACCAATAACGTGCTTGCCCACCACCTGAAAACTGCTCTCAGGAATAGTTGCAGACAAGCTGGATGAGCACATGAGTCACTATTTGACCAGTGCTCAGAAAGGAATTGGGCGCAACATCCGAGGAGCCAAACATCAGTTACTGGTGGATCGGACGGTCTGTCAAGACAGCAGGAGAAGGCATACCAATCTTGCCATGGCTTGAATTGACTACAAAAATGCCTATGACTCAATTCCCCATAGTTGGATACTTGAGTGCCTCAGTATGTACAATGTTCACCCAGCCCTTGTGGCATTCATCAAGATGTCAATGACCAAATGGAAGACGGAACTGGAGGCTAATGGCAAAAAGCTCGAGAGAGAGAGAGAGAGTAAAAATTAAGCGAGGCATCTACCAAGGTGACTCCTTATCACCGCTGCTCTTCTGCATATGCCTAAACCCTCTAAGCAATATGCTGGAGGAGACTCAATGTGTGTACCAGTTTAAGAGTGGCACTAAGATAAACCACCTCTTCTACATGGATGACATCAAGTTGTACGCTAACAAAGAAAGGGACATTGATTCGCTAATACACCTCACTCAGGTATACAGCAAGGACATCGGAATGACCTTCGGTATTGAGAAATGTGGAAGGCTAATTCTTAAGAAAGGCCATTCTATGCTCACAGATGGCCTAAGAATGCCAAATGGTACTATATAAGATATAGAAGAAGGGTATAAGTACTTGGGGATTATGCAAAGCAACATCAACCACGAAGCCGAGCTACGCCACAAAGCCATTACCGAATACAAGAAACGCTTTCGGCAGGTCCTACTGAGCCAGCTCAATGCCAAGAACCAAGTCATGGCAATAAATACCTACGCACTGCCAGTAATAACATATCCAGCAGGCAGAATAAAGTGGACTGAGGAAGCCATCAAAGAAACAGATATAGCAACTCGTAAACTGCTGACCATGCATGGAGCACTCCACCCAAAATCTGATACTGCTAGATTGTATCTCGATAGAAAAGATGGCGATAGGGAACTCAAAAGTGTACAGCAGACAGTGAAAGAGGAGGAGCAAAGCATCAAAGCATATACAGCCTCCATGGCTACCTCAGATAAGTTGCTAGCTGAAATTCAATCGGCTGCTCCCACAACGGACCTACGCCCTGATGATGAGGAAATTGACTGGCACACGAAACCTCTTCATGGTGCTTACCACCAACAAATGTCTAAGGTTGGCGATCTTCACCAGACATATATGTGGCTGAACAAAGGAAACCTAATGGCCAATACAGAGTCGCTAATTATGGCAGCCCAGGAGCAAGTGCTCCCAACAAGGCAACTCCAAACGAAAATCTATCACACTAGAGACGATCCTAGATGCAGACTGTGCAAAGATGCACCTGAGACCATCCAACACATCATCAGTGGATGCAAGCAGCTAGCAGGAAATGCATACACTGAGCGGCATAATCATGTCGCAGGTGTTGTGTATAGAAGTCTATGTGATGAGTATAGCCTTAATAAACCACAACACTGGTGGGAAGCTCCTGGTAAGGTCAATGAAAATGACCGCGCTAAGATCCTCTGGGACTTCTACATCCGAACTGACAAGAATGTCCTAGCAAACCAACCAGATATTGTGGTGGTAGACAAGGAGAACAAGAGGGCTACTATAATAGATATAGCAGTACCCAATGACTACAATATAGCCAGCAAAGAAAAAGAAAAGGTAGAGAAATATTTCCCTTTTGGAGAAGAGATCGAAAAATGCTGGAATGTAAGAACTGTAATCCCAGTAGTCATTGGGGCACTGGGCGCAATAACACCGGCGCATAAAATGTGGCTTGCCCAAATACCAACAGCAATCAACTCAGGTGAGTTGCAGAAAAGTGCGCTATTGGGAACAGCTAAGATCTTGAGGCGAGTGCTCAAACTCCCAGGTCTCTGGTAGGAGACCCGAGTTAGAGCAGAATTTGCCACTCATACGGGGTATCCGGGGTATCCGGGGTGAGAAAACAATTTTTTTTTATTTATATATACTTATGTATATATATTCATACTTATATATATACATATATATATATACTTATATATATATATATATATATTCATACTTATATAAATACATATATATATGATATAAACAGAAAAACTATTTTGACATTATGTATAAATTATAATCATTTTTAAATATTGTGGTTAAAAAATTAAGCAGCATTATCTGACTGCCTTTTATAAAGATTTGCCTAAGTATCAAAATTACTAAAGTTCACCAAAGCTAATTTTGAATAAATTAAAAAATTGTTTTTGGCTAAAGCTTTCTTACGAGAGGTCAATATAGCGTATTTGGTTTCTCTAATTGCATGTATTAATGAATAGGTGAGCCTAATATTACTAAAGCTTTAGTTGAGTTTGTTTGTATACTTAAAGTTAAGCATCATTAATTAAGTTATTAAGTCAAAAGTGACTTCATTCAAAATGGTGCAATATCGCAAAACCACTCTTTTATTTTCTGTATTAGAAGTTTCAGGAGAAAATTTGTGCTATTCAAATAAATACGTAAATTTTGCAAAATAATATGATACTATAATTTAAAGTCTTTAACAATGATGGAAAAGCTGCCCATTAAACTAATGCACAAAATTCCACCAACTTCATTTACCAGAGTACTTACTAAAGATTTACAACTCTCACAATTGCTTACCTATATGTATATATAGATGTGAGTTTAAGATAAATTTATGTTCCAATTTACTATTGGTCAGTTTTTTTAATAAAAAGGGAAGTGAAAACCGTTTTGACACGAGATTAATTTAGCCGAGTTTCAAATTACACTGAAGGCAGCATAAAAAAGTAATTGTTAATATATCATTTGATTTCAATAATATATGTTAAATCTGCAGGCTGAATCTTACATACTTCTCGAGTTTAAAAACTCGTATTGTTAATAATACTCAGCTTACAAAGATGGCTTGCATATATGCGAGTTGTTAAAGATTTTTAAGGAATTTTTAAAAAAAGATGTTAAATTGGCTCACTAAAAATAGTTTCAATTAAAAAAATAATTGATAAACACGTAGTAAATTTTATAACTAGTTTTCTGGCCGTCCAAGGGTTAAATAAGAAAGTTTTTTATAGTTTTCGCGTGATTTTTCTGATATAGAGTTTAGCAAAATGCTGATTATTGCTCTGATGTGCAAAACCTTGTACTTACAGATCAGGCTGGGCCTTTACCCATTTTACCAAATCTCCGAAACATCTTGCCTCATGATCCTCAAGTCTGCTCTGTAGGCCAATGTTCTTTAGATATGTATTTCTTTCATCATTCTCCATTGACATCAGAAAATAGAGCTCTATATACTGGTCTGGCCTTAAAATACAAAGACTTTTTTGAACAAAATTATATCAACAGCAAATCTTGATAGGGGTTTGTCTAATATAAACAACAGTTTTGCTTAAATTTGTGGTTGCAATTGATACAAATATATATGCTTAAGGGGAAGATTTTAAATTGTAATTTACATATAATTTGAAACAGATAAATTCAACCATCTACTCATCAACCTTTTGTTTTGTCACCATTAATGCTGTCAAGGGTTGGTGCCTCCGAAAAATAGGTGAAACTTTCTTTTTTATGTAAGTTTGTTTTATAATGGTTGTCATAGCTTTTCTTAAATTTTTAAGCACTGACGAATACTACTGAAACTTCATGTTTTTAACCTGTGCACCATGCTAAGTTTTTTTGCTAAGATCCGCTCCAAAAATTAAAGGAAAAAGTACCCAAAAGTTTGAAAGAGAAAATCCTGAGTCATGTTGAACAAGCAGTACTCTCATGCAGAATTAAAATATTTCAACTAAATCAATAAAAATTAAGATTAAAAAACCACAAAAAGATTTGTATGCTAATAGAAGATCTTTCCAGGCAGATCTTGTCTTTAAAGTAAACGACAAAGATGTCTTGTGTAATGGTTTCGTCTCTTGCAAGGGACATTAAGCTTGTGTAAGCCGAATATCATAAAACTTTTGGTAGTATAATTTTAATTCCTTCTTTAGATTAATATTCGGTTTTAAAAAATAGGTGCTGTTTAAAGTTTTGACAGACTATAACATCATGTTAAACTTTAGACCTCATTATAAGCACCACAGGAGTACTATTATACAAACTTTATGTGAACTGTTGTACACATATCATGAGTACTATTATACACATCTCATGAGTACTATTATACACACTTCATGAGTAATATTATACACATCTCATGAGTATTATTATACACACATCATGGGTAATATTATACACACCTCATGAGTACTATTATACACACCTCATGAATAATATTATACACACCTCATGAATACTATTATACACACCTCATGAATAATATTATACACATATCATGAGTAATATTATACACCTCTCATGAGTAATATTATACACACCTCATGAGTAATATTATACACATATCATGAGTAATATTATACACACCTCATGAGTAATATTGTACACACCTCATGAGTAATATTATACAAACTTTATGTGAATTGTTGTACACACCTTATGAGTACTATTATACACATCTCAGGAGTAATATTATAAAAACTTTATGTGAACTGTTGTACACACCTTATGAGTACTATTATACACATCTCAGGAGTAATATTATAAAAACTTTATGTGAACTGTTGTACACACCTTATGAGTACTATTATACACACCTCAAGAGTAATATTATACACATATCATGAGTAATATTATACACACCTCATGAGTAATATTATACACATCTCATGAGTAATATTGTACACACCTCATGAGTAACATTATACACACCTCATGAGTAATATTATACACACATCATGAGTAATATTATACACACATCATAAGTACTATTATACACACCTCAAGAGTAATATTATACACACCTTATGAGTAATATTATACACACCTCTTGAGTATTTTTAGACACACATCATGAGTAATATTATACACACCTCATGAGTACTATTATACACACCTCATGAATTTTATTATACACACCTCATAAGTACTATTATACACACATCATGAGTAATATTATACACACATCATAAGTATTATTATACACACCTCAAGCGTAATATTATGCACACTTCATGAGTATTATCATACACACCTTATGAGTAGTATTATCCACTCATTATAAGTACTGTTATACACACTTCATGAGTAATATTATACATACCTCAAGAGTACTATTATAGACACTTCATGAGTAATCTTATTTTACACATCTCATGAGGGATATTACAAGCAAGGCAACCTCAACAGCTGGGAAACATGCCCAACTGTAAAAAACCAGTTTAAGGTTTGAAGAGACTTCAACCCAAAACTCAACTATTCCTATGATCAGATTTTTCCATTCAGGTATGTCAGTTCTGGCAGGGATGTCGAACTTTGCTGTAGCTAAGTTTTAAAACAAACTTGATGGATCTGCATATACAATTTATATCAATAATTGCTTGTTACCATTTTTATAGCTTTATTGTTATCATCTCCTACTTTTTGTTGACAATGCCTTTTGATTTGTGTGATTTTATGTTTTGCTGGTAATTGCTAGTTCATAACTACTACTAGTATAAGTATAAACTATTACTTACACAAGTCTGCCCATTTGATACAAGCAAGACACTGTACTTGTTATGCTTGGTTGTATATACAAGAATTGCTCAATAGTTTCTGCATCGTGTTTACTGCTGAAGTACTGAATTCTTTCCCATGGGTCGCTGTTTATAACGCCTAATTTCCCAGCTAATTGACTAAAACATGCAAAATAGGTAAATCTAAAGACCACATATATGTTGAGAATAAATTGATAGTTTTATTGCATATGGCCAACTATAGCGCATCACCATTTACATAAAAAAACTGCCTAAAACAGTAGACATGTACTGCGGCTATTGAAATAGAGGCATATATCTGGGTAACATCTTGTTGATCACATGTAGAAGTTCACCACAAGGGCTGATTATTAATAGCTTTCAAAAAATAATGGGAATTTCAATGGCAGTCGTTATGAAAAAGCTTAACACTTTTGAACTAAAGTATAAAAAAGTAAATTATCAGCAGCATATGATATGTTGATTCCATGCCTATACATTGATTGTTGTTTAACTCAATACACGTAAAGTTTTGTTGCAAAATAAGTACCTATATGTATTCATAAATATTATCTAACTTTACTAAAATTGTTAACTATTATTATATGTATTTGGGTCGTTCCAAAATATTTTAACTGACGTTGCTATGTTTTTTTTACTTATTTATGTGTAGTTTGAATTTGGTAACTACGGGTTTTTTTACAAATTTTTTTTGATATCATTATTTATTAAAAGCAAATCAGTCTTTCTTTCTTTGTAAGCTAACACAGAGCATTACAAAAACTGCCAAATAATTTAATATATGTTATAAATAGAATCAAATAGCAAAACAATTTTTTGTAAAAACTAGCCATCAATTAATTGGAATCAATTTTTCAGTTCTTCAACTATATTGATATATTGAATTCAGTGCATAAATACATACATGTAAATAAATTTATACAAATAAACTTATGTAAGTAAATTTATATTAGGATAATATCCTCAAATGTTTTAAAGCCATGTCATAGAAGAGGATTTTGACTTTTGCCTGAAAGCTTATGATCATGTGGCATTTACTATAACTGTCATTAATATATTACAATAAGTAGTAAGTTCCTACAAACCTATTTATGGCAATCTGCAGTCTTTAGATGAAAAGTGGTGAATACTCATCTTATATTATTTCACTTGACAGGAATTCTATTTTCAGTTAGTGTTAGAATTATGTTTATTTAGCATTTAAGTAATACAGACCGGGTATACGCATATTCATAATGTTTAGCTTAAATACTACAATTGTGTGGCACTGTTTGTCTGAGAAGTATTATAATGTGCCATTAGCTTTAGCAAATCAGTCCAATTAGTTTTACTTACAATGAACTTGCTGCAGGATAGAAATTAATCTGCTCAGCAAATTGTTCAGCAGCCTCTACTATTACCTTGTTTTGAGACTTTAGAGCATCTCTCCTAAAATAACATATCTGGTTTTAATGCTTGCATTAAACATTTGATGTCTGCAGTGAATTGAATGGCTTTTGAAAATGATTATTTGCCATGATTATCACCTTGTCAGAATTAACGGTTTAACTTTTCAGTAAGCTCAAAAAATTTGTACGCCAAAAATACTTAGAAAGAGAAAGACAAAAAGAGAAATTGATGGTTGATTGTTGATCAACAAAAAGAAAAGATTGTTTGTAATGACCAACCTCCTGGCTACCACGGTATCAGGGCCAAGCCTTCCAAACACAGGTGAAGGCTTGGTCACCGTAGAGGACGCTCGGATGACCCCAATTATCGTAATAAAAAGCTGAACGCCGAACAAAAAAAGTTTGTGAAGCCTAATGCATATCTTACATGTATACTGATGCATATTATTTATATTTTTAAATATAAATATATCGTTTGAGTTTGCCACTCAGTGTTATTGCTTGACTGTTTTGTAAAGAGCAAGAGAGATGGTAGTTTTCTTTACAATATAATAGGTAATAATGATGGACTGTAAAACTAATAAAAAATTTAGTAAAATATATGCCATTATAACAAAAATAACAAATGCATAATCACAGCGTAGCGATAATGACAAACACCCAATTTACAAAAAGAAAACAGAGAAAGTAAGTCAACTGATAGGTTGTATGTGTACTTTGTACAAGCTTCTAGGAATACTAATAATCGCCACACTCTACTGTATATATTTAAGTATGCGTGTAGTATTGTCTGACAAGAAAGCAATGTAGCGGTATCATGCTGACTAATAATTAAAATGTAAATGACATAAAAGCAAACGCAAACAAGATAAGACAATGTGTGGAACAATAGTTTATGTAGCTTGAGTTTCTATCTAGGGCATAAAAAAACGGATTTAAGTATGGGACAGGTGTGGGATATTATGTGAATGTGAGTAATATAGCGGCTAGCTTTAATTGAACGCCAAGGCTTTTAAAACGTTGGTTTTTCCCAGAAAAGTGGGAGATTATCTGACAGGTTTGCTATACAAATGATCTGCTACATAAATATGCATTTAATGCTGAGTGCAAGTAGCCTCAGTAAAGATAGTTACGGAGCTGAGCTACTGAAAATCCAAGCCTTTGATGACAGAAATTTGTGTGTGATGGTCTGGGCATAAACAACCACTGTGTGTTCTCAAGCTGCTGATGTGGCTTGTGCACAGGTTGGCAGTAAGAGCCACTGTGATAGCATTTCTGCTGTGGGCATGTCTTGTCATGGTGGTGAAGGCTGGTAGCAAAGGGGAGGTTGGTGTGCCATTGTTTGCAGTTTGGTGGTGCGAAAGATAGTAAGTGTCACCAATGGGGTTGGCGGCCAAATTGTCAAATATGGCAAGAGCAGCCAAGAGCAGTTCACCCTCTTCAAGGTCAAGCAGACTCAAAAACTCCAGTAAGGCATATGTGGCATTGTGCCATCGACAGGGTGTGTACAGTGGAGCATGTGGCTCTACTGTACCCCACTGTGATGGGTGTTGGGATGATAGCCAGCATCGTGAGCAAAGGTCGTGAACCGATTTCTGATCAACAAAATGGGCAGCTGAACCTCTTCACGGGTGATGAGACGGTGAAGATATCTGTATGTGTGAGAAACTAAGCTGGTCTGCACCCTGGAGCAACTGGCTCTGACCAATCTGATCATTTGAATGTTAGGCGGTAGCACTGCCCATCTGCATGGGAGGATGAAGGTAAGTGGGGCTCCTCAGTGAGAAGTCTTAAAAGCAATCCTGGTAGCCAAGAATGCCTCAACAAGAAGCGTGGCATCAATTTGTCAACTGCCAGTTTGAAGCTAGAGACAGTCGATAGTTGATTGGATTGATAAAAAAGGGCTGGCAGAAGAGCCGAGATGATCTCAGACAATCTTGGCTTAAATGTTGAGTTCTATAAACTATATAAATGAGTGGATGGTGTTCACCATTGGGTCAGTGCTTGCTCGAATGCAAAACAAGTTGGATGTGCGTAAAGCAGTTGAGAGTCATGCTACATAGGCGTATATGACACTGAAGTTTACAGAGGCTGTAAGGAAGCAATAGAGTAGATTGAAATGCTATTGCTGTGCTGGTGCTCACAAGGTGAAGGGCTACACCTACAGAAAATCTAAGATTTTAGGGAGAAAGGCCTCATGACGCACGCAAACACCATGCGCCTCTTTTCATGGATATAAGGTAAGCAAGTCGTGTCAAGAATATCCTCTCAACCGTGAAGAGATTCTTGATGGTGCTTGTACGCCGTGAGACAAGCTTTGCCTGTTTGGAGCAGCCATTAGGGTTCACCTGCAGTGACAGCATCCAAATGCCAAAAATTGGTGGACCGTTAGGGGAACGGTGGTCTGGGGAATTAACTTGAGTGACTACAGATTTGAGTGTCTGAGTACAAGTGTGTTCAGTGCACGAGCACGGCAAAATTGAGTTGGATTTTAAAGAGATCTAAATCTAAACTTTGTCCTATACAGGGCCAACCCTACAGGGCCATCCCACTGGCTGAATCAGTGGGAGGGATCTGTAGAGGGCCCTATTCCATTGTTAGCAGATTTAGTCAACTATAAACAAGGTTTGCCTAGCCATGTACTACCTTAAATTCAATACCTTTGTTGGTGACAAGGTAAAGAAGTGGCATGATATGCAGTCGAGTCAATGGTTTAAAGTCCACATATCTGCAGACAATTCTGGGGGTCTGTGGAAGTATCAGGTTGTAAAATACAACGGCGTACACTACCCTCTGACACGGCTGCGTTTCAGCCTGTGGTGTGTTCTCTGGATTATGACATCAATCCTTGTGAAAGTTCTTTTTTCTGGAATGTCTTTCTCTGATTGATTGATTGATTGATTGTCGGTCGGTCGGTCGGCCGTAACAATATTGTAATGAATCAGTTTAAACATGGAAAGCCTGTTTCAATTTTCAAGGGAAAAAATTAAGATATTTGTAAAGTTGAAAAATTTAATATTGTATAGTTTTTTTAAGATGTCACCATATAGTAATAATATGTTTATTTGTAAAGCTTCTGTGTGTTACAGTTCTATGAGTAATGATTAACTACAGGACTCACTCTTGCACTCAATTTTGACCGAGGCAGATTTTTTCCACAGAAAAGTGGTAGTTTGGCCAAATAATTAAATTTGCTACAAAACAGAATAGTCTGTGAATAAATCTTTATTATCTCAGCACTATAAATATACCCATAATATATAATCTCTCAAAGGCGTCCAATCCTTTTATATCAGGATTGGACTGTTCAATACTAAGCCCAGGCGACATTGTTGAATATGTGCAAGGTCATGTTATATCGTATATGGCTTAAAACTTTCTAGCGAAAATGACTTTATAACAACATCAAGCACTATTGCTCTTCAGAGTATCTAAAGTCTGTTTATCGGAATGAGGTCAAGAGGTCAACAGTAATCATGTCTAGATAATTCTAATAGAGCATGCATAAAGTAACAATTTGCTGTAAAGAAATTTGCCGGTCTTTACTTGGCACGATCTAGATTATTTCATACAGAAATAAATTGCGTGTGATTTCTTTCAATGTTTTATTAGCGACGGAAATTCACTAGCCGAGGAGCGTACAGCCATTTGCTCTGCTCAACTATGTGAGAGTTGCTCCCTTATATACAATAATGGGACCGAGTAAAAACACCGGCTAACAATGCGAATAAATAGGCCCGCTATTGCGTTGATATGACACCATAAATGACGATAATTGACAGCATAACGAGTAACAAGGCTATAATAAAAAAGGACAACACATATAATAAAATATTTACAGAGATATAAAATATATGCAAACATATAATAAACTAGAAATTCCACTGTCATACAGCCCACGACCAAAGAGATGGCCAGAGATATTGGCAAAAAAATAAAGGGTACTGATGGTTGAGAAATGCAATATTAGCAATCAAATGGCTCTGCAGTGCAATAGGATAACTGCAATGGTAGCTGTAATGTACTGGGTGTGGGTGTTATTATATACAACAATAAGCAATAATGAATGGAAAATATGTTTATATCTTCCCCCTGCAATAGGAGAAATGCAATATTGGCCAATATTAGAAGTAAAATGCACTGATATTCTTAAAATAATCAATTTTATTAATATAGTAATAATAGAAAAACAATACACAGTTTTGTTTACATTTCAAAACGTCATAGGTAGCAATATCGAGAAGTTGTGGTATTTATATAGGTTTTTAGAAAATTTATTTAAAAAGTGTTTGGTCATGACAAACAACAACAATGAAAGGAAAATATTACACGTTTATATCTCTCCCTTGCAATAGGAGAAATGCAATGTTGGCCAATATTATAAGTAAAATGCACTGATATTATTAAAATAACCAATATTGTTAATATAGTAATACAGCAATAATAGAAAACCTATGAGCGTTCATGCGTCTCGAAGATTTCTGCAAACTGCAGCAAAATAAAAGCTGTTATAAAAGTGTTATAAAGCTGTAGGCCTAATTTACTGTAATGTATGTAATTCAACAACAATAAAAAATATGTTTATTATAACTCTGAAATGCAAAATTAGAAGTAAAATGGCAAGCTACTGTGTACTATACACAGTTTGAAAGTTGGTTGCGTTGAATGTAGAATGTTTTTGATAAGCGATCTTTAACAGAAAGCGCGTAAGAGCATTCACGCGTATAAAACTGTAGCAAAATAAAAAATGTTTTCGTCATAGAGGGGCGTTGTAGTTCGGCCCTAGCTTGTACATAAGTTGTAAAGAATTTCGGCTAACGTTTCAAATAATGAAACCTTTGGTGATTGGACAAAAAACACAGACTGATAAACTGTGTACCACAATTTCGTACCTGTAAATCGGTCTACGCCTCAAACGGTCTACGTTTATTACAGAAACCTTCGAACAAATTCGATTACAAGTAAAAAATGCCATAGACTGATGAAATGAGCACGGTTTTCTCGTGAAATGCGCACTGCTAAATAGTTCTACAATCGGTCGCACGGCTTTATTGGCGTTTCAATTTTCGGTCTTAACTTTTATTAAACCGAGCTTTTCAAGCTTTTTGTGGCAATTTTCGTTCAAATTAATCTGTCTATTTGTGTATAATCCGATCAGATGGGTAAGTTTTAAGAGATTATCGTAGGTTTACAAAGACTTGGTAACATATTTAAATAGGTTTAAATGTGTTTTGTATCGTTTTTATACTTTAACGACTTTAAATTCCGATGCTTAAATTTTTGATGAAATTTCTTGACGAGGGTTCGTCTCATTGTTGATGAATAATTTTCGTAAGTTGTGTGCACATACATTTATCATAAAAACTCCCACACTTCCGCTCCCCTCGTGTGGTCGTGGGAATATTTACAAGAAGGGTAAAGTATTGGCCCGGCATCTACTACAGTGCCACATACAGTAAGCCTTATGTGGTGATAGACTGTAGTTTATTGTTCATTTCTGAAGTTTCCTGGAAAGTCGGGAGGAGTTTATAGGCTCTGTTTTTTTAGGAAAATGTGGCTTCCTTGTTTGTCACTTCTGAATGAATTGACTGGTTTTTAACTCTTTGATGAATAACCAGCTCTTCTAGATTGCTATATACTGGAGACTTATTCATCCATTCTATGCTTTTCATCAAACTTGTGGTCAAATTATTGCATCATTAAAGGTTGACTTGCAACAAAATTCACATTACAATTATTTGATATCAAGAGATTCACCATGTCTTACTCTGTTGTGTTGTAGGTGCCAAATTTGTGGAAATGTGATTACATGGTCTTAAAAGCTAAAAACGAACAGTTAATCGCAGCCACACGAGACCGCCATAGTTTGGGTTCTCTTGCCAAAATGGCTCAAATTTGAAGTAGTTGTGAGACATGGATTCTGTTTACACTTTCATGCAACTTTGTTCGTCAAAACATTTTCACATAAATACTCCACGCATTCGATTATGCTATGTATATTGTTCTTACGCGTCTGTTTTATCGTCGTTGTAATGCTGTCACTTTTAGCAGTGATATCTTATAACTTACCGTAAAAGTTCATTTAATTTTTCAACCTTACCTCGAAGGAGTATGTATCATTGTCTGATAATCAAGACAAGCCTGTTGGTCACCTGTGATAATCAAAAATTGCTGCAAAAGTTATTTGCGAGGTATTGGGTCACATGATCAGATTACGACTTGACGATTAAATCAAGCCGAAACAAAACTGTAAAGTAGCGAGCATCTATATTTGATCCAGGGTCTTCGGCAAAACCCAAAGTGTTTGTCATAAACTAGTGCTACGATAAGTGTTATATTTAGCTTTTTATTGGCCTTTCAATTCACGTGAGAATATCACGTGACAAGACAATAATAAACTGTCATGACTACGTCAGAGAAAGAAACAGATTCCAATATACGGCAGCTTTTCATTTTTGAGCTTCTAAGAGCTTGTAATCGCATTTCCACATACTTTGCACCTACAACACAACAGAGTAAAACGTGGTGAAACTTGTGATACCAAATAACTGTAATGTGAATTTTGTTGCAAATAAACCTTTAACTAAGTATTCAACATAAAATTCAGCTAAGAGACATGAAATCCTTATGAACAACTCTTTGAAACATTCAAGTCTTGCACTTCGCAGTAACATTCGATAAGCATGGCTAACTTTGGTGCTTGCTTCTTTATACTTCCAATCTAATAATATATCTGATAATATATATTATCAGATATATATCATCTATGTATATTATCTATATATATATATTATTTACATATTGTATCTATATAATTATATATATATTTATCTATATATATATCTGTTATGTATATACATATTATCTATATATTTATATTTATACGAGTTAGGATCTTAGTGCTTTCTATATATATATATATATATATATATATATATATATATATATATATATATATATATATATATATATATATATATATATATATATATATATATATATATATATATATATATATATATATATATATATGAATATATATATAAATATATATATATATATAGAAAGCACTAAGATCCTCTGGGGCTTCTACATGTACATCCGGACTGACAAGCATGTCCTAGCAGACCAACCAGATAGAGTGGTGGTGGACAAGAAGAACAAGAGGGCTACTATAATAGATATAGCAGAACCCAATGACTACAATATAGCCAGCAAAAGAAAAAGAAAAGGTAGCGAAATATCTCCCCCTTGGAGAAGAGATTGAAAAATGCTGGGATGCAAAAAAAACTGTAATCCCAGTAGTCATTGGGGCACTGGGCGCATTAACACCGGCGCATAAAATGTGGCTTGCCCAAATACCAACAGCAATCAACTCAGGTGAGTTGCAGAAAATTGTGCTATTGTGAACAGCTAAGATCTTGAGGCGAGTGCTCAAACTCCCAGGTCTCTGGTAGGAGACCCGAGTTAGAGCAGAAATTACCACCCATACGGGTTAACCGGGGTGAGGAAGCAATTTATTTGTATATATACTAGCTGCATTACCCGTGTTCGGGAACAGATTTACGTGAAGCAATAGTTTTATTGGGAGTTGTCTTTCACCCTGTAAAACAACTCCAAATATGCAATCTACTGAAATTTTTTTTGCTGATCAGACTGCATACACATATGCAGTCGTACATGTCAATAATGTTGGAAAGACTAATAGAATCATGCAATGTGTTTTACAGCTAGTCTACAATGCATCAGTCTCGAACCACTCAAATCGGAATTTTCCTAATTTTGTACAGAACTGATTATGAAATTGACATTGCTAGGCAAACTGAAGTTCTTCAAACTGGCAGTATTTAAAAGTTTTACATATTTCAAGAAATTTTAGAAAATATTTTGCTTTTGCACTGCTAAGCTATCGCCAGCATTTATTGAATTGAGACTTCTACATGCTCAAAACACTAATCATGACTCACCAGTTTTTCGTCTATAGCCTGTGTTTTGACATGGTATATATAAACTGTGCAGCAGTAACGTGGCTGTGTTGATAAATTTATTGTCAATAAAATTTACTATATTAACTAAATATATGGCCTCTTGCCTTTTCAACATACGGCATTACATCTGGCTAATTTTTGGACATTCGTCCCATAGAAAAATTTGGCCAAATACTGTGTTGCAGAACTGTAGTCAAGTGCGAAGTTTTCTGCCCATACACGGCGCCGGGTAACAGCTGCTGTAGTTAGAGCATCTTGCTGTTGTTGCCGTTTCATCTGCTCTGAAAATTCAGTTGGCCAAGCAGCTGTTGCAGCTAGTGCATCATGTTCTTGTCGCCGCTGCATCTGCTCGGAGGTTCTGCATGTCTGGCCGATGTAGTGGCTGCTCTGAGCCGTTTGAGTCACTGCTGAGTCGGCTCAGCAGTCTGCACTTCTAACAGCTGCAACATCTATTCTGACCTGCTCTCAATGTAGCTGTGTTTTTTCAGCGGTTTCTGCTCTTTTAGCAGGCTATCCTGTTTCGTTGTAGGCATAGCTGTGTTTGCTCTGCAGTTTCTGCACTTCTAGCAGCTGCATTAGCAGTTCTGTTTCGTTGTGGGCGTAGCTGTGTTTGCTATGCAGTTTCTGCTTGCCTTACTGCTGCTTTGCAAATTCGGTCTCTTTCTTTACAGGAAGCAATTTGTTCTTGCCTTTAGGCAGTAGTCTTTTTGGGAGGCATTGTACTGCTTCAAGCATTTCTAAAAGTGAATAAGATGGTGCGCGTTTTTGTAATATACGTTGTTCGCTTTCTTCTCACCGTCGGCTATCGCAACGCTTGGAGTGCCCTTGCAAGTTCTGTAGTAGCTGTAGTTCTGAGGTACTCGTAGCTGAAAAAAAAGTAAAAGTAAGTCAGCTGCAAAGAAAATGAACATGCTTACTAACATGAACATCTGTAAATCCAACGTTTTAAGTAGTAGATGTGTGGCAATTCATAGACAATAGAACAGTGAATAAGAAGTACTAACCTTTTCAATGTAGAAATTTAATAGGGAAAACGCAGTAGCAGTACCCGTGCAAGTTCTGTAGAGCTGTAGTTCTGAGGTACTCGTAGCTGAAAAAAAAGTAAAAGTAAGTCAGCTGCAAAGAAAATGAACATGCTTACTAACACGAACAGCTGTAAATCCAACGTTTTAAGTAGTGGAGGTGTGGCAATTCATAGACAATAGAACAGTGAATAAGAAGTACTAACCTTTTCGATGTAGAAATTTAGTAGGGAAAACGCAGTAGCAGTACCCGTGCAAGTTCTGTAGTAGCTGTAGTTCTGTAGTACTCGTAGCTAGAAAAAAAGTAAAAGTAACTCAGCGGCGGAAGGCAATGAACATGTTTACTATCACAAACAGTGGCAAATCCAACGTTTTCAACCCTTTCACTGAAGTAGACTCGTTTATGCGACTTTCCCAGCAATTGCTAGTAACTGAATTTTATTATTCATTGATAACATAACCAACTATCTTTGAGACTTCTATGGTAGTGACAGTGTTTTCCTAAAATTTCTCTATAAAATTAGCCTAAAGTTTAATTTTAATTCTTTGTTTGAGATTTTCCAACATAAAAGCGAAGATTTTTTGTGCAAGTTCATTAAATGCGTTCGAGTTAAAAAACAAATAACTACTTATGTTGATGAAATTATAGTCGATTCAGACTTTTGTGATTACACAGATAATTAAAATAGCAATAGCAGCACTGCTCTGATGGTGGTGAAAGTAATGGTTGTGTAATAATAAGGAACATTGTAAAGGATCGTTTTAGCTTTGTAGCTTCACATCGCTTCGCTTTATCAATGCACAAATTAAAGATACAATGAGTTTTTTTGCATAACAGTTTTCGTTAACATGTTGGCAAAATGAAATGTATAACCAAATTACATTAAACAAATATTGTATACATATACCATAAAATAATATCGGCAAAATGGTTGGCATTAGGCCGATAGCTAAATTTTTACATGGATGCAAGTGAAAGGGTTATGTAGTGGAGGTGTGGCAATTCATAGACAATACAATATTGAATGAGAAAGACTCACCTTTTTGATGTATAAATTTAGTCGATGAGAACAGCGTTTTTTTCGAGTGGCCCCAAAAAACAAACATTCACATGACCTTCTCGATACACGTTGGCAGTAAATATTAATTACATGTAAAGTACTACTCATTAATTTATTTTATTTAATAAGTAATACATCTGTATAGCCTTTTATGTAGGCCGCAGAACTCAGGACGGTGTTTTTAACTCGACAGCAACTTTGCTGTTTAAATCGGAACAGTAGCGTTGGGCACTGTAAAGAGGCGCGTTAACCGGAGATTTCAGTAAATGCGTTCTAGCGGTAAAAGCAAAACCACAGAATCGCCGCACCTTAATATAAGCCGCTTGGCTCAAATCGTCAAAAAACTGCATTGGCTAACAGTCCGAAATTACGGTATTTACTACTCATACCTAATAATTCAATTGGCTTCGTGCGACCGAATGGAAAAAGAAAGACCGCTCTATAGTTTATTTACTGTTACTACCATAGATATATAAACCTAGATTGGCCAATAGGGAAAAAGCCTGTCAGACTTACATAGCATGACGTGACGTCATTGTATTGTACCTCATGCTTGGCTGCACCGTTGTTAACAATGCAGCTAATGAGGAGAAGGTGACAAAATCACATTTATTTTCACATAAAAACCGTATTGTATACATAATCCAGTAAACTAAAACAATTCTGTGATAATATCTGATAACCACCATAGACTAAAACTATAAAAATTATGAAATGTTGCACACAAATCATGAGCCATCAGGGCTTTATTTGCCACCCTCTCTTATCCCCATACTCTCTTTTCCTTTTTTCCAAAGAGGAAGTGAGAAGGGAAAAAGAGAGAAGGGGGAAAGGAGAGGGGGGCAAATAGCCCACCCAACCGAAGAGCCAGACCCTGGCTAGGTAAAAGACTAATATCAAGTTGAACTAAACATGACTAAATATGATGAGCCTGTGAAGTTTTGATCTGATCAGGGAAATGGAATTAATGGCTTTCTTAGCTAGAGCTGAAATGAGACCAAGGAATGCAGGGTCGGACCAGGCTCAGGGTCAGCGATGAGGGCAAAGATCGGGTCGTATCGGGTCAGCACGCACAGTTTTTTATTCATTCAAGATTAAGAGATAGCTCTATTACACCCTAATGCTGTGACATCAATAAACTAAGATAAAAGAAACTATTATCACACCAATCATTATATTTTGTGGCTTGGTTTATAGATGCAATCTACAATTTATGGCTAGACATTGGTGGATCAATGCTATTCAATGGTTGATAGATTAATGGCATGATTTGGCTAGTGTTTTTATTACAGATTTTATTTTCAACTGCTATGTATTATAATCAACAAGAGATTAGTTAAGAAATACTTTACAAATATAGAAATAGATAACCCAGCATAGTGGAAAGCAAAAACCCATCACTTCCCTAAAACTTATGGTATTAGTTAAAGAAACTAAAACTAAAATAAATAATTATTTGCTGGATTGAAGGTTCTTAGACGCGCTTTTATGTTCCTCAGGATGCCCTCGTTGTAAATGCCTCGATAGTATCGAGGTGGACCCTTCTTTGTAGCTTAAAGGTTGACTTGCAACAAAATTCACATTACAGTTATTTGGTATCAAAAGATTCACCATGTCTTACTTTGTTGTAGGTGCCAAATACGTTTAAATGTGATTAAAAGCTTTTAAAAGCTCAAAAACGAAAACCCGCCGTAGATTGGAATCTGTTTATTTCTCTGACGTAGTCATTACAGTTTGGTTATCGTTATTATTAAACTATTTATATATACAGTATTATCTATATATATTATCTATATATTATGTATGTATATATTATCTACATATATATTATCTATATATACTATCTATATATATTATCTATATATATTATATATATTATCTATATACATATTATTTATATATATTATTTATATATATTATATATATATATTATATATTCTAATCTATATACATATTATATATTATATATTATATATATATATATATATATATATCTATGTATCTGTATATATATTTATAAATTATCTATATACTACCTATATATTATCTATATATTATTTATATATTACCTATGTTTTATCTATATATATTTCTCAAAGTAGGTCGTCTGTGGATTTTTCATTTTGGCTATAGCTGTTAACATCTTGGAAATAAAACTCTAGTCAGAAGGGCTTGAACTCATGACGAATGCATCAAAAAATTTCTTATCTGGATGCTAAACCACTGAGCTACAACGGCATATTGGTCACTGACGTTATCATATACCATATAGCCCATGCTAATTATTTTAGCATTGCGCCCACGCGTTATTATGCCCTGTTAAAAAATATTTTTTGTAAGGTTCAATTACTATATCTGTGGTTAACGCCAATTCTTTTCAACGACAATTATATCATCTCCATATCGTCGTATTCAAAGTTTTGATGAATAGCTTCTGGTGGAACAGTAACCTTTTTATGCACACACACTTCTATACAAGAATTGTTATTATTAATTCTACATATTCATGATTTTTATTTTGTTTTCTCAGTTTGTATCAATTGTACCGTTATCGAATCATCTTTTATTGTAATGGTAGCAAAACCGACTTAATTTAGCTATTACTTGCAAATTATTTCACATTCACATCTAAACCTTTTTATAGTCATTTAATTGCTTTTTATTTATTTGAAGTGCACAAAACGTTTTCCTCATGATATGAAGTTTAAAATTTTTTGACAAAGTTTGAAAACCTTTACAGTAATACATCAACTTACGAGTGCTCCAACGTACGAGAAACTCGAGATACGAGCCAGCTTTCAAGCAAGTTTTAGCACTAACATACAAGCCATGTTTAAGATACGAGCACGAGTCAGTTGCCAAGTATGCCGGAGGTGTTTTATGAGAACAGCATCATTCTGTATTTTTCAACTGCTCAGGTTATACTGTTGTACCGTGTTTTTTGTGCACGATTTTCTGTGCAGAATTATGTGAATTAAACGCACTGTGCATAGACCAAAAGTTTGCCAGTAAAATGAAAGATAATACAAAGAAAAAGCAAATGATAACAATTTATATTAACTGGAAAAATATTAAAAAATATGCAAAATGTGTATGCGTGATTGAGCTAGCTCGGCCATATGACAGAAACACATTCATAATTATCAAACAGGGTTATATTCAGGGCATTTAGTTCGCAAAAGGACTAACCATAGTTTCTACACGGTGCAGCGATCTTCACGACCGCTGATGGCATTGCACAAAAAATTGGCCGGTGACAGCGTAACTGAAACGATGCTATGTGAAAAGGCCGGCGCTATCTATCCAAACTGTTTAATAGACATTCGGACAAGCTGGCTAGTGGTCGTGCATTAACCATTTGTGACGATACCTGTGTTCGTCCTAATCGCAACATGTTGCAAGGGCGACAAAGGCACATGCCCTTAGATAGGTTTATCTTAAAACGGCCGGCTAGTCGTGAAAGCGACAAAAAGGAAGGATTTCTCGCTAACCAGTGAGAAACTTCAAACTATGAATGCCGAAAAAATTTTAATTACGTACGTTTAGTTGAAAATGAAAGTTTGCTTTTAGGTTTGCCTCTAAGTTTGTCTTTTAACACTTTGATAAAATCCAAATTTATCAAAGTCAAATGTTGTAACGAAGGATAACTTATATCTCCCTCCCTGGCAAATGCGAGTGTTAACTGCTATTGTATGTATTTAATTTTACATTTTAATTAATCACATTTCCTTGCATTATTTTTTATTTGTTGCTTTTTGAAAGCATGTAGTACGTAAGGACAATAACCACCATGTTCTTTCGGTTACAATATCTTGTTTTGGGTGTTTTATTTGCTTTTTTTAGAGTATGGAAACCAATCAATATATATTTAATTGTTCTATATATAAATAAATTGCACCAACATGCGAGTAAATTGACATACGAGTTCAGTCTCGGAACGCATTAAGCTCGTAAGTTGAAGTATGACTGTACAGTTTTCCATTTTCTTTCTTAATTTATTTCAACTATACAAAACACTTTTCTCATGGTCTGTAGTTAGAAAGTTAGAATGGCAAATGTTGTTATATGTTAAATACAAATCAATTTTCTGACCAAAGACTTTTTTATTATTCGGGCAACCAGGTGTTACCTAGTGGTTATTTATTATTACCCACTAGGTAACACAGCTAGAAATATACAATGATCAAATACTCACTGTCTTGAAGGCAACAAAGAAGGATCCTTTCTCCCCAATTTATTTTTTTCTTTTCTCTCCCTTGGCCTGAACGACAACATACCAAGGTAGTAGATCATATATCTTACTTTTGTTTTAGTCATTATTAGAAATAAAATCAAAAACTTTTTTTTGGAATCTAAAAGAGTGAGCAGAGGTTTTAGTGAGACTTTTTATTAATGATTATTAACTTATTGTACTATGTATTTGGTAAGATAAATTTTTAAAAACTAACAACTTGTACCTGCACCTTCTACATGTAGTCGTTTCTGACAAAAAATAGATGCAAACCAAAGATGGTAGCTCTTGTTCCTAAGCGATTACTGACCAAAGTAAAGCACCATATTCTTTGTATTTAATATAACAATCATAACTTATAATCAACTTTTCGTGTCTTAATTTTGGCTGCCTGGAGAGTTTTATGTTTTTTTTTGAGAGACTGTTGCTTTAATGTATTCTCAAAACTTGGTTTTATATCAGTTTCAAAACATTAACAAAAGTATTTTAAGATTGCAATAATCTTAATATAGACAATAGTAAGGCAATGCAATCTTGAGCAAGAAGATTACTTTATTATAAGTGATAATATTTTACTGAAACATTTTGGCCTAACAATAAGTTATGAAAAACTGAATTTGGGAAAATTGAATGGAGAATGACTAGATGTTTGTGAATTTTAACATCTCTTAATGTTTTTCTAGAATATTTTAAAATCTCTATTTGAATTTCACCTCAAATAGAATTATGTACAACAAACAGCAAAAATGAAAGGAAAGGATTCTATGTTTATATCTCTCTTCCGCAATATGAGAAATGCAATATTAGAAGTAAAATGCACTGGTATTATTAGAATAACCAATATTATTAATATAGTAATAAAGTAATAATAGAAAACCAATGCACAAATTTGTCTACATTTCAAAACGTCATAGCTAACAATATCAAGAAGTTGTGATATTTATATAGATTTTTAGAAAATCTATTTAACAAAACTATTTTTAAAAAATGGTAACAGTAACATATTGCCCAACATCGGTCACTATATACTTCGATCTTGTAAATTCGAATCCTTATTCTTATAATTAAATCTTCTAAAATCGAATAACTGATCTTATAATTAAATCTTATAAAACTGAATAATTATTGTTATAATTAAATATTGTATTAATCTCATAAGAATCATTAGAAAAAATATCATAGTTATTTCTTTTACTTTCACTGCTTTGGACATCAGTTGGAATACCAAAGTACTCAGTGTCCAAAATGTCAGTTACTTTGAAATCGGCAAAATAGAAATGATTACTTTTTAGTACTTTTACGTTAATTACAGAAACCTTCAGCAATTGGACAATGCTATAGACTGGTGAAATGTGCACATTTTTTTATGAAATGCGCACAACTTAATGGTTCTGTTCTCTGCCGCTCGGCGTTTCGTTTGCCGGTCTTAATTTTCATAAAATTAAGGTTTGGCAAGTTTTAATAACGGTTTTAGGCCGAATTAATCTGTCTATTTATGTATAATTCAATCAGATGGGAAAAGTTTAGGAATTTTTTTACAAATAATAAAGACTTGGTAACATATTTAAATAGGTTCATATGTGTTTTGTATCGTTATTATATTTAAACGACTCCATTGAAATATGGTTAAATTTGTTGATGAGATCTCGGTACAAGGGTTTGCAACGGCCGTTGATGAATAATTTTTGTGAGTTGTGTGCACATATGCATCTATCATAAATCTCCGAAACAATCGCTTTGCTCGTGTTTGGTCGGGGGAAAATTTTGGCCCAATAATAAGTTATGAAAAACTGAATTTGGGAAAATTGAATGGAGAATGACTAGATGTTTGTGAATTTTAACATCTCTTAATGTTTTCTAGAATATTTTAAAATCTCTATTTGAATTTCACCTCAAATAGAATACCACTATAAAAGGATTCAAAAATACAGTGCCATCCTTTAATTGAACGTCACTTATATTTGCCCACCACTTTGACAACTTTTGATTTTCACAAACTCATAATAGAAAGTGATCATTAGAAAAGTGCCCACAAAATTTTACAGGGCACCCTCAAGATACGACGGCTCTGATCTGCAATTTTTTTACCTTAAAAAGTGGGACGATGATTTTTTCTCTTCACACAAATATTTTTTCGCCATACAAATTCAACAAAATTATTGCGCGAGTGACAGCTGGTGTACTTATTACGTACAGCAAATAGCAAAGACATCGAGATGTTGTTTGCCAAAAACATTTTCACAACGCTTGAAAAAGACACGGTCACTGATTTTTCTCAGTTCAGCGATTCTCATGTGTAAAACCAAAATATTTTCTCTTCAAAATCAGTAGCAAAGTCGGAGTTTGGATCTTCTCTTTATCCTTGAACTTTTTCTTGTATATATACTTTACAACTTAAAAAGCAAAACAACACTTTTTTAAATAGAGACAAGTCAAGTCCTTCACTTTTCTTCAAGCTATATTCTAAAGCTACCTTGTGTTGCATCACTTTACCAACCTAATGTCACAAGCTATAACGCTACCATGACAAGAGGAGACAATTCTTATTCAAAGGGCATTCACTTGCTGTGATAACTAATTCTCTTTCAAGTACTCGTAGCCATTTATTTCATTTGCCATGTATTTGCTCCGGTAGGCACTGTTTCAATCATTTCTGATTAGCGAGTATAGTTAATTATTAGCCTATTGTATCTGGACATAAATAAAAAGTAGTAATTATCTGCGTGAATTAAGGCAATAGAAAATCTGTTTCACAGTTTATAAACATGATCACATGGTTGTCTTAGCAATGACCAGTTATGTCAGATGCATTACTATTTCAAAAGTTTCACTAATTTTAGATTTATGGACTTTGGGTAGTCTTTGTAGAAGAATACATCTACTGAGAGAGATTATTTTAATTCTAGGATTCATGATAATGGCGTAAGCTGTAATAATTTTGATTTCATTCGACCCAAACATAGTAGAAATGGCTTAAAAAGAGCCCGACTTCATTTTTTAGCACATTTGTGGCATTTTTATGGCAATAGCTAATGTAAAATTTTATGCTGAATAATTTGATATCAAACATTTTTAATTGAATTTGTGATTCAACTTGATTTTTTTTAAATAACAAGCATTGCAAGGCGAGACAATTGTACTGCCTCTAAAGTTAGTTGTCACTTCATTACACGAAACTTTGTCCCTTAACTGTAAAAATTGAAGTGGTAAAAGCACATGTTCTTTTAATCATGCGCCATAAATTCCGGCCTATATGTCAAGGTTTCGTGTTTGGTTTAAAAATCTTGGTGTTGGCATGTGCCTGTTATATGAATTGACCTCCTTCTCTGACTCAAATTTTTTGATCGCTAATTGTTCAGTCAGCATCAGAGGTGAGCAATAAGTGACTGGAGAAATGACATCAAAAATGTCATCAGCAAAAGTGCTCATGTTTTCAGTGCAATCAGTAACACAAGAATTAACAAAAGAACAAGTGAACTCAGTAAAAACCACAGAGCACAAAAAACAGCACTTTACTATCGTATTGGTCTGCATTGCCAATTGAACGAAACTGTTATCGCTAATAATTTAGATTTAGCAAAAAAAGCAATGCTGCAAAACAGATTTCTGTCAGAAATTGTGATTTATGTACTAGAAAAATGATGGATGGCGATCGCAAATGCGTCAAATAGATTATTTAAGAGTGAGCTTGGAGGCTGATTCTACGAAAAAAACATTAAATTCAAAAAACACATTATTCCAGAAAATAATCCTAGTGATGACAATTTGAATGGTAAAGAATGGAACTTTGTGTTTAATCCATCTCATGTTGAGTAGGTTGTCTAGTATTTTACTATATTATAAATAAATTCCTATCTGTCATATCATGTAATTTTGATTTGCAATGGTTTTTTGAAGTTGAATTTTACTATAATCTGTGTCATGAAAAATATGATCCCTCCCCCTATAATTCGAGGATGGATTTTTAAACTTGAATTTTTATGTCAAATTTTCGAATTATATGCCGGAATTTACGGTTTGTATGTACATACATACATTCATAATATCATGTTTTAGGTATTTTTGTCAAAAGGTGGGAACAGATTAATTTGTATTTAGTTATTTCATATAGCAAATAATGCTTTGAGATACAAGAACGTTGACATATGAGCTCCGTCCTGCAACCCATTAAGTTCTTACATTGACGAATGACTATGCATTTTTTTTTGAAATGTCAAAATTTCATTTTTTAGCAGTGGTTTTTCTCAGCATCTATTGGCCCAATTTGGCTTTTTCTTTGCTTTTGTTAAATTTACGTTTGGAAGCTTTATAAATTTTAATTAGGAAGAGTTTTTTGAGAACTCACAGTTCAGAATATGACAGCAATTTTCTCAATTGACATGATATATTTTAATCACAATGTTAGTTTATGGCTTACATTCTACGGAGTGCTTCTTCTCCGGTTTTTTGTTTGTTTTCATTCTTAGATTCCATTTTAAGTAGCAAGTCCTTCCAAATAGGAAGTCAACTTCAGGCAGTCCAGCTGTTTCAATTTAGTTTGAAATGTGAATTATTTTAAGTATGCCCACAAATTACTAGAAAAACAAAGGTTAAATTGTTTGAATACCGTCATTCATAATTGAAAATAAAAATTTGTGAATTCTGATTAACCTACATTAGGACAAATACTGAAGATGTAGTATACTTTAAAAGACATAAATGCACCATTGAGGTTATTTAAATGAAATTAAAACCAATATAAGGCTAAAAAATCAGTTATAATTTGTTGTCAGTTTTGTCATTGTAGACGAGCCCCATCCAGAGATATAAGCGTTTGAATGAGATCACTTTTTGAAATGATCAGATTCATGTGCTTTAATCGGTACGAGTATAGTGAGCGAATATGAAAGAGTCGGTGAGCGGTAAATATACCATCTCTCCTTTAGCTAATCATCAGCAAGAAACTTTTATATAGGTCATAATAAATGCTATCGCTTGTAAAACGCATTGTCCATGATATCGAAGATTCTCGTCATCAGGAAATTTACTAAACTACTAGATGCTTGCATGCTTCGTCGACCCGTTTTATTGACGAACAACAAAATTGTAACGCTTTCGGTTCTATCGAAGATGACTCAGAGTTTTCTAAGCATCAAGTGGTTAAAGATTGGGGCAGAGAGCTTATGGTTGAAGCTGACAAGCGTCAGCAGCATGAAGCTGCAGAGGAAGATTGAAGAATGGAGGTAAATCTATCTTTAACTTTGAGTCTCTTATGTATATATACTAAACTTGAAGTAAAAATTTTAGCAGGCCTACTCATGAACACATTTACTAATTAATAAAATTATAACTTTTTATTATCACGATTCATCGTTTCGTAACTTTTTTATTGTCTCACCTAGCTAAAATATCTGCATCAAATTTTCTTTGGCAGTTTTAGCTAGTAGACTAGATTTATGATCAAAATTTATGTTCACTTCTCACTTGTAGAAATTGAGGAAAAGTGATTGATCTTAATCTATATATAACTCCCAAATTAGAAGCTTTCAGTAGATACACATTAAAACGACATATTTATGAACGACATATATTTATTACATTTGTTTTATTGATTACAGGATGTTTATGTGGCATCACCAGCGGTGCTGTTGTGTCGGTGTTGAAGCTGCCATATACGGGAAAGAAATACATGATTGTGCCTTGCACAAACCATGGTATGTTTCGTTTGAGTTTGCTGCAGTAGAGTAATTTGCCCTATTATATGAGCTAAAACTATGTGAGCGGCCACGACTCGGATGGATGCTTTTAATAAAAATATTTTTCTGAAATGGAAATTTTTTGGCTTGTAAAATTTATATAATAAAGTAATAATGTTGAAGATAATGCAAAACATGGTTTACGGAACATATTGATGACATCATCGCCCCGCTGCCACTTGTGCTAAAATCTTGTCTGATAGATAGATCTCCAAAGGTAATCAGAGCTGTATTAACAGGTACTTTTGCGTAGCTCGAGTCGATTCCAACAGACCAAATATTAAAAGCTAATCTGAAAATTTTATGCTAAACGCTACTAAGTGAAAACAGGTGAGTCCAAACCACAAACCGCCAACCAGGTGCAAAAATGGCTTTATTAACCCTTTGCCAAAAGCGGTGAGTTAATTGATTTCAAAGAAATTGACGTTGTTTTGAGTTCACTAGTTTGGTCAACTCAAAATACCATTTGTTTTGTACTTGAATCAACTAATCAAATGTGATCAGTGAACTTTTTTCTACAAATTGATATTAATAATGACTAGTTAATGCTGACTATACATTTTAGGGATGCAGTTGGTTTCGCCATACATATTTTCGAACATATTATTTTCAAAAATGCGGCTGCCTTATATTATTTAGTAACTAGTTTCCGGTGTGGGTAACAACTGAGAGCTTAGCTGATACAAAGGCCTCATAATAGGCCTCATCAATAGGAGATAGTAAGTTAACTCAATGACCTTATCATCGTAGACTGGCAGAACCGTAGTCGGTACTCAGATGTTTACACAGCATTTAAAGAAAACTAATATGACAAATTTTTAATTATCTTTATTTGAGGCATTTGATACATTCATAATAATGTATCTGTAGCTAGATTTAACATTTTATTCTAGCAACCATGAGCAAACACAAAATAAAATATATGCCAATAGAAACGCGTAGGAGTAGACTTTTATCGCAATAGCCGGTGTGAATACAAGAGATAGAGACAGACTGTCTCACTATATACGTCATTTTGAGCAAGTCTGGGCACATCTTTTTTTCCTAGCACATTTACCGCGATCAATTTTGGTCGATTTTAATCTTCAAATATTTAGACAGTGAGATCCCCTAAAACTTCAAACAACATCTCAAATGATAGAAAAACATTGATATTGTTTGTTGAAATCAACTAAAATTTGATGCAATCACATCTTCAAGAATAAAGATAAGATTCTTTCTGCTAGTCGAGGCCTCTGCTAATCAAAAATAAAATGGACGAAGAAACCAATGCATGAAAATGTTGACGAAGCATTACTAACTTGGTTCAAGCAATTGTAGGACAACAATGTGACTGTGAATGGGCCAATCCTACTCGAAAAAGCTAATACATTTTTTCAAGAGCTAAACAGCGAAGCGATCAAAAATAATGGGTGGTTTTAAAAAACATTAAATAAGGATCAAAAAAAGTAAATCATTAGCAATCAAAATTAGAAAAAACAGTACTCAATTTTACTTGCGCAAGTATAGGATGCATTAAGAACACCCCTGGATGTAACAAACCATCAACAGTACGTTATTAATCTAATGTAAAATATTAGATATAGCACGATTTTTTTGATTCAAACTTTGGTTAATTCAAAATATTTGACTTGATTTCTTTGAGTTTGAATTATGTAAACTCCACTGCGGTTAATGGTTTAATTATAAAACTTACCTATCATATCTGAAGAAAACTTGGGCAAATAAAAGTAATATACTTTTTAATTAGGGGCAAGACATAAGACTGCACTTGTTATACTGAAACATGTTTTTGAAAGATTAAGTTTCACTCTGCACACTGTATACCATATAGTACGGCTCAACTTACTACTTGTAATTGTGGTAGAAACAGTTTATGTATGCACTGTATGACGCAATTCTTTTTACAGGAGCGGTAGTAGTGAACTTCCTTCGCTATATAATTCCTTTGCAATAGTGTTATCATGTCTGAATTATTTCTCAACTTATCTGCTGCAAACATCTCACCTTTTGTGATTATATTCAAATTTTACCGTTGGTTACTGTAACAGCACACACCAACAAACGATAATCAAACAACGATCTGCATTTTTTGGCAGATGAATGGTTTGATTAAGAGAATGCAGAGGAATCCATTTACGTTTTGATTGGTTAATCATTGGGCTAATCATTGAAAGCTGGATGAAGAATAATTATGAGTTTGCTATCTTCTCACCTTTGGTTTCTTCAGGTCGTGTAAGACTCCTCACGACATGAGAAGTTCTCTGATATTTTGATTCACCAGCAAACCTCATCCAGCATTCAGTATCGTTATATGCATGACTCAACAATGCGAGTTGTTGAGACGAATTCAATACAATTGTAATGAACCTCTCAGGCTTTTGTAAATAGGCCTCAGTCAGGCTTGGGGCCACTAGTGAGTATTGAGCGCACTGCACTATTTGCTGGCTAGACAACAGTAAGGTGCACTAGGCACTGCACTAGCACTAGTGCATGGCATAGTAATAACATAAAATGCACAAGTTCTCAAGCACATAAAATTTTGACAAAGTTCTCCTACGTGAGGCTCTCTTTATTCCATTACCTAGTTCATTTATCCTTATGCCTGCTCTATTAAATATCATCCAATGAATATATGAAGGTTAAAGTTGCTTCCACGCTCTGAGGCTATGAACTTGCTTCTAGCCTAATGAGTTGGTGAACAACTATCCAGAAAATGGCAGCTTCGCAAATAGAACACTAGAACAATCACAATGTTGAACAAGTTCGAAAATCTGCTAGCATCATTCTATCACACACAAATAGTCTACTACGTGGCCTGTTTATTACAAAAAGGCAGCAGCCACATAAACTCATTATGAAAATACATCAGGCACACTTGTATAAGCAGCCATACTGTAGATTTCACTGACCTAATTTGGGTCTATCCAAGCTTCGGCCAAATACTGTATAATCAAGATATAAAATTTAACTTAGAAAAAGCTTTAGTAGATTTTATCAGAAATCATTGATATTTTTCTATCAGTTGCAACTGTTTTTGAGGTTTTAGGTGGTTTGGCCACCAGGGTGTTTCAAGATATGAACTGACAAAACTTGATTGCAGGTAAAACACTCAGATGAAAAATATGTGCGAAAATGACATCACTCTGCGCTTGGCTACCTGTTTCCCTCATTACTGATATCTCCTGTTGCATTCAAGTTGCAGCATTTTGATATTACTCCTTGGCAATAATTTCATTCCAAATATATTTTTTTAAATTATGCTATAAAGCAATAGTAAAACAAAAGAGAAAAGGATGACAGTTAGCCGCTGGCAGATAGCAGTTATAATGTAAATTAAATGTTTTAATAATTATTTAATTTATATTACACTCACAGCACTTACTTAATACTACTAGTTCTTCTACTCAGACCAAGTATTCTTGCTCAGACTGACTAAGTCAGTGACTGAGTAGATGAAATAAAGCAGAGTCAGGTATGGCTGATAACTTAGTCTGACTGAGTCAGAGTAAGTTATCAGCCATACCACAACTAATCATCATCATTGGAATCTATCACCATTGTCTCCTAGTATGTTAAACCTATCTTAGACATATGAATATGATGGTGAGGTCACAGTTCATCTACATACTGACTTTGAGTCTATGACTTAACGATCTAGTATGATGATATAATATGAATATAGTGTGATGTCTACTTAAACCCACCATTTATTAGTGGCAAGTTGTTTGTCTGACAGTCAATATGTGTAGCTTTCTAAATTCTACTGCAGTTTAAGTCAATTTCAAGAGCAGCTTCAAGAACCAGATGAAGTGGAACAAGAAAAAGTAACAGATCCAGAGATCTAGACTGACACCTGCACATGCTGATCCTAGTTTAGTTAAACCTAAACCACTTGAAGGTTAGAAAATGTGTACTGTATGTATTCACTAGTCGCTTTATAAAAGCTCAATGATATTTTCATTTGCTAACATGACCCAGCGGCTGTAATTTCATATCAGAGGATTGTGAATTGAATTCTGCTGCACTACATACAACACTAATGAAAGTCATAGCTTATGGTTTATGATAAAAAGTTCTTATATTTATGTTTATATTTAATACGGGGTCTTCAGTAAAACCCGAAGTGTTTGTCATAAACTAATGCTATGATAAGTTTTATATTGAGCTTTTTATTGGCTTTTCAATTCACGTGAGAACATCACGTGACAAGACAATAACCAAATTTCATGATTGCGTCAGAGAAATAAAGAGATTCCAATCTATGGCGGCTTTTCGTTTTTAAGCTTTTAAGAGCTTGTAATCACATTTCCACATATTTTGCACCTACAACACAACAGAGTAAGACATGGTGAATCTTTTGATTTCAAATAACTGTAATGTGAATTTTGTTGCAAGTCAACTTTTAATCTGTAAACTTGAAATGAAATGCAAGTGGGATACCTGAGGAAAAATTGTGCGATGACTAATCATCAAACTTGAGCAAGAGGGAACATTTATCTTGAATGCAGAGGTGAATAATTAAAGACTAATCAACAAATGCAGTTCTAACCTTTATTCAAAACTTTCTCTATTTTTGCAAACATTTCTTCAGAATTGAAATAGAATTACCAAATAAAAACTTACCAGTATAATGTAGATATTGCTCATAAAATTCAAAGATGGCAAAAACAAAGTGAGATAGCAAAAAGAAAGCAACTTTCTAAATCTACTTTATCAACACAAATTAGAAGTATAAATAAACTCATTTCTGCTAGTCAAGACTCTTCTACTAATCAAAGACAGATGAAGAAACAAGTGCATGAAGATGTGGGCAAAGGATTAATAATGTAGTTCTAGCAATTGAGGGGCAACAATGTCATGATGATGAGCCAATCCTATTTTAAAAGGCTCATAGATTTACACATAGAGCTAAACAGTAGAGCAAACACAAAGTAGTGGGTGGTATTGAAAAATCATCAAAGCCACAAAACCAAAATCATCGAAAGAGTAATCTATTAACACTTAAATTAAGAAATACAGTGTTCAATTTTATGTCCACAAGTATAGAATGTACTGACAGCACACAGGGCATTACAGACCATCAACAGATCGTTATTAATCTAACATAATCTACAAGATATAGCACAGTGTTCAGATCGTGCTTATCATGCTGAAACAGGTTCGAAAAAAAGCAGATTTCGCTTGGCACAGCACATACTATATAGCGTGGCTCAACTTACTAACTTTAATTGTAGTAAAACAGTTTGTTTATACGCTACACAGCAAAACTTTTTACAGGAGCGGTAGTAGTGAACTTCCTTGCTATAAAGTTCTTTTGTGGTAGTGGTATCATGGCTGAATCACTTGCCAACATATCTGCTGCAAGCATCGCACCTGTGGTGATTATATTCATATACTAGTTGTACTACCCTGCGTTGCTCAGGGAAAATTGAAGTTTTGTATTATTTGTGAACATAAGTCATTTCCACACCACCCAAGAGATGGACAAATAGTGCATTATCCATTTTTAAGGTTTTGGGTTTCCCAGTAGGCATATAAACTACCGAAAATGTATACAACATTTAATATCTCAAAAATTTGATTGTTGTACATAAAGTTCATTACATGTCATTGGAAATAGAAATTCTCTAAGACATTTCATGAGAACGGCATTTTGTGCAGATCGAAATAATTTACACAAAAACTAAGGCACCAATTAAAGTATTTAATCATAAAATAGTCAGCAAGCCATGGTAAAATAAAGTATGCTCTACCAAAATAATTGCAAAAAAATATAAATTGATAAAAATGTGATACAAGAACAAATAAACTAAAAAACATTGAATAAGTTGGATGAATAATAACAATGAAAAGTTACTGTTGCTGCAGAAGACGTTTTTGAAAATTCACCAGGCATACCGTCAGTGTATCACAGAAGCCCTTAAGGGTAAACAATGTTCTTTGTCTGACCGAATGGCAAGAAAATGTATAGGCCATTTTTACTGCTTACTCAGGATAGCGCTACATACAACTGTCTATGTGAAAAGCAAAGTGTTAGGAGGGGAATGCCGACAATTTTAGTGATTGACCTAGGGATTTGTTGATAGTCAAAGCAAATGAAAATGGAACAAGAATCTGAATACATTTAAATTGAAACAGCACATTTGTCGAGATTGGTGATATTCTAAGAAGAAAAGTTTTCTTACCCATCTCACTTCCAGTAAGCAGCGTTGCACAAACAAGATTGAGTGATAGACTTTCGATGATCATTCTTGTTCCATTAAAAGGTTCAGGTAAATCCAAATTTTGAAAAAGCATAACTGGGGCACCAACGTATAGTTGAAGATTACAAGGAGGCATACTGACAGGCTGTAAATAATTTACGAGTTATGTAGGGTAATTGACAGAGTCATTTTTTTCAACAACACAGTAAATGCTAAGGAATGAAGTCGTAGCCCTAGAAATCTTTTCAATAAGTAGTTCATTTATGGAGTCAACAGTGTCCTTTTTAGGTGCCAGAATTACTATTTCTGTCAGCCATTGGTGCCGAAGATGGTTTTCGTGAATATTGGAGTACACTTTTTGTAGTAAATTGTCTTCTGGGTCTACAATAAATCGGCAATTTTTAAAAAGAAAGATTGGCTCATTGTTAACTGGTAGCTTTCCATCACCGATATTTAAAAGCCAGGCAAAAAACTCCCCAGAAGCGTCATCCCCCTCAGATGCGCTCTCATGTTGTTGCTAGTTAACAAACTTTTACACAGGTCATATATAAGAGTCTTTCAAGCAAGCTGAGTTCATCAGCTGGAGTTCTTCTAGGTATGACCAGTACAGTCTGACGAAGATAGCCAGCAAGAAGTAAACATACACCACCCATGTATGTTTGTCACTGTTATAAAGGTCTTTAATTGTGCAATCCAGAGCTCCCAATGTTGCCTTATGTGACATTGCGCAATCATGCCCAAACAATCAGTTTTGTGGTCTGTAGTAATTGAGCCAATCCAGTACCTTTACAAATGTTGCAAACAGTAGTCTTTAGGCGAGCTATGTCCAATGGTAGTGTAAACATAGAATGAGGTGTTTTCCCACCTTCCAGCAATGCAGCGGCTATACATAAAGCTGCGAATACCGGTGCGACTTGCCGGTTAGATGTGATTAACAAGCAAAATATTGAGCAAGAAAGTTTTACTAGTTCCGCAGAGAGTGTCCAAAAGAAAGATTGCTTCATGCTCACTATCCGCAGCTTCTAAAACTTTCCCATAAACTAAAGTCTGATCAAATGTAAGGTTTGGTTCTGTTTCGCAAACAAATCTAAAAATCCAAGGCAAATACTGTTTTTCTTTGTACTTTATAACCTGTGTTTGGGTCCACCTGCCTAATTGTGCGACAATATCCACTTTTTCCTTGCCATTATGTGGTTGGGTCTGTAGCGCATTGTAGGAAATATGCGTTTTAGAAACTTGTAAGTCCATACTGTTGCTTGTGTAACACAATATTTTTCTTTTCAAAGTCCTATCCTACAATAACAATTGTTGGTTCATCTAATCCGGGTGCATTATATCTCTGTTCATGTTCTCTAGCTGGTTGCCTATCTGCACGAATCACAAATTTTAAACTGCCATCTGCTAGACTTTCCATCGATATTTTAAATTCTTGAACGTAGTTGTGGCAACGGAGAAAAAACTTTTGCAAATTCTGGACAATGCTACGCTTGACACCTAAAACATGCTGACATCTGTGATTCAATTCTTTATTAGAATTTCCCAAGCAGAAAATTTGCAAAAGCTAACTTGTTGCTTTCATGTTCAGGTGAAAGAGCGATTCGTGCAAATGATAAATCTGTTCTCGTACTTCAAAAGTGGGCACAAAACCTAGCTCGCGAATTTTCTCCAAGCTCTAAAAGATGTCATTGGAAAACAATCGTTATACTTGCAAATATTGAAAAAAGTATTACGAAGTTGCTCTATCTCCAAGCAATAATTGTTTAAATGGCTCATGGGGCTCAGAAATTACTGGTATTTTGACTTTTCCATTGGCGCAACACATGCCTGTAGCTTCGTCTTCCCACTTGGGTGCTTAGCAATAGTGACATATTGTATACATATTTTTAAACCTAGCAATAAAGATTAGTCTCATAGCTAAAGGAGCAGTGAGAAAAAATGCTGCGTTAAACATTTACTGCCAAGATGTACATCTTCTTGCAGCAACCCTATCTCGCTCACATGCTTGCCTCTATTGATGTTGTTTCCCTGTGTCCAAAGATCATACAGTTGCGATTCTATCTTGATCACAAGTTTGTCTTTTTTCACGTTGTTCATCGGCCTTTAAAAATGTTACAGTTGCAATCCTCTCTCAATTACACTCTTGTCTTTTTGCAAGTTGTTCATCAGTCTCTAGGAATTTTTTTGCTGTCACGCTCTTGCGATTATTTGCTCGTCTCAGTTGACGCCCCTGATCAGTCTTTGATGCTCGAAGATGTGATGTTTTTTCTCTGGCCGTTGCTAATCATTCATTTTTTGCTGTTCAGGTTCCAAATCTTTAGCAGCACCTTTTCTCATGCTGTTTTCCATGTTTTTCTTCCCTTCTCTCTGACGAATCATTGCAGGTTCTTTTCTTTGGAGACATTAAATAATGGGTAACTTCTGAGAATACACGTATTGAATAGATTAATTAAAAAAATATGACAGAATATAGTATTATGTTGTAGTAGAAATATTATAGGAACAGCCTCAGTCAAGTATAGTTAAATAAAAAACTAATATTAATAATAAAAATTAAAAACAAACTAAGTAATAATAACAGTGGTAGAAAAATGAATAATGTTTAAACTTAAAACGCAATATTTAAATGGTATTTAAAGCTTGTGTTTAAACTGGTTTTATAAACTTCAAAAGTTAAAAGAAATTTATACATGTAATAAAAGAATGTAAATTAATATACATAAATGTAAATATACGAGAGTCAGGAATAATTTATGTTTGTAATCTGACATGATAGTACAGTAAATCTTACAGATAATTTTACAAGTGTTTGTTGTAAGATGTGATAGGAAAATGAATAATGTTTAAACTTACAAAACAATATTTAAAAACTTTTAAAAATGCAAATTGAAATAATTACGATAATGAAACAAACTGTAAAAGCTTATATTATAAACTTCAAAAGTTAAAAGAAACTTTTAAATGTAAAAAAAGAATGTAAATAAATATTTATATATATATATATATATATTTCAATGTTAGATGTTCCATGGAGGTTTTCATGGAACATCGAACATTGCCAGCAACACTTTTTATGGAACATCGAACCTCCATGTTCCATGGAGGTTCGATGTTCCATGACAAGTGTTGCTGGCAATGTTCGATGTTCCATGACAAGTGTTGCTGGCAATGTTCGATGTTCCATAAAAAGTGTTGCTGGCAATGTTCGATGTTCCATGACAAGTGTTGCTGGCAATGTTCGATGTTCCATGAAAAGTGTTGCTGGCAATGTTCGATGTTCCATGACAAGTGTTGCTGGCAATGTTCGATGTTCCATAAAAAGTGTTGCTGGCAATGTCCGATGTTCCATGACAAGTGTTGCTGGCAATGTTCGATGTTCCATGACAAGTGTTGCTGGCAATGTTCGATGTTCCATGACAAGTGTTGCTGGCAATGTCCGATGTTCCATGAAAAGTGTTGCTGGCAATGTTCGATGTTCCATGACAAGTGTTGCTGGCAATGTTCGATGTTCCATGACAAGTGTTGCTGGCAATGTTCGATGTTCCATGACAAGTGTTGCTGGCAATGTTCGATGTTCCATAAAAAGTGTTGCTGGCAATGTTCGATGTTCCATAAAAAGTGTTGCTGGCAATGTTCGATGTTCCATGAAAAGTGTTGCTGGCAATGTTCGATGTTCCATGACAAGTGTTGCTGGCAATGTTCGATGTTCCATGACAAGTGTTGCTGGCAATGTTCGATGTTCCATGACAAGTGTTGCTGGCAATGTCCGATGTTCCATGACAAGTGTTGCTGGCAATGTTCGATGTTCCATGACAAGTGTTGCTGGCAATGTTCGATGTTCCATGACAAGTGTTGCTGGCAATGTTCGATGTTCCATGACAAGTGTTGCTGGCAATGTTCGATGTTCCATGACAAGTGTTGCTGGCAATGTTCGATGTTCCATGACAAGTGTTGCTGGCAATGTTCGATGTTCCATGACAAGTGTTGCTGGCAATGTTCGATGTTCCATGACAAGTGTTGCTGGCAATGTTCGATGTTCCATGACAAGTGTTGCTGGCAATGTCCGATGTTCCATGACAAGTGTTGCTGGCAATGTCAACAGATGGAAGTCGACAAGCACAAAAGATGATCATAAAGGCAGAGGGCAAAAACGCCAAAGCTCTACCAGAGACAACTGCAGTCTGGTGTGACTTTCACTTTCTGACAGAAAGAAAACCAGCACTGACCTGCGACAAAAATGAAGAGAGTCTACTGGAGCAAAACCCTCATCTTCATTAGTGAGGAGAAGACTGATTGAAAATGGATTGAGAGGATGTAAAGCAAGACGGAAGGCCCTGCTTTCAGAAAAGCAGAGGAAGACACGTTTGGCATGAGCCAAGATTCATTACTCTTGGACCGGAGAACAGTGGCATAGAGTACTTTTCAGTGTTTTATCAACCTTAACTCCACAAAAACTCGCTGAAAATAACTATTTGAGGAGGAGACCAGGTACAAAGTTTAAGCTTCGGTGTATTTAGCCTACTGTGAAGCATCCCACCTCCTCGGCGGCCTGCCAAGGCGGTGTCGTGCTGTCAACAGAAATAAAGGCTAGCCAACAAAGTACTAGACCTCAACTTAAAACACAATGGCCTTTTTCAGGGCCACCATCACTTGAACCAAGAGTTTAGTTTGTAAGTTTTCCTCAATTGAGCAATGTTCAATGCTAAACCAATTTGAGCACTTTCACTATAGCGACAAGTTTTCCACCATCAGAGGTATATTTTTTAGTAATGAAAAAGGAGTTGAAATGTGCCAGAATTCAAATGCATCTTTGAGTTGCTCACAAACTTCTGGGCAAAATGATGTATAACATTGCCTAGTTTTTTTTATTTTAAGCACAAAAAATACCGATGAAACGTGACGCTTGTCAGACTGTTCAGAGGGTTGCCATAAATTTGCACATCACTGTACATGTACAAAGAAAGATCCTGAAACTTAAATTTGAGATAAAAGAAGCATTTAAAATATGCAGTCAGAGGATGTAAAGTTATGGAAATATCAGGCCATTGAATGACATATTTTGGAATGTAATACAGATTTGCAATTATTTGGGATGTTCATTTTTGCACACACAAAAAATATATCATAAGTGACATATGTTGGAACCAGATTATAATAAATGCTTCTGCCATTATTATATTAGCAAAAGATAGACAAACAAATTAGAATTATTGGCAGAATTTTATTAAATATAATATGTAAAAAAACTAGAGTTCGTTCAGAGACTTGGTTACTTCATTACAAATAGTGCTAACGTGTTTACATTTCTTTATGATTACTTACAGACAGCATCATATGTGAATGCAAAACCTTTGAGAGTAAGTCTGCGAAGATCTTTAATATCAATTTCAAATAATAGAGAAGCAATAAGAGGGAGCAACTACATCTGTTTTTTCATGAGTGATTTTGTGTCACCATCTTTTAAGTACCTAACAACCTTATCTGACAACTCTTAAACTAGTTCCGGATGTTATTAAGACTTAACCTCTTGCTAGTCTGGAGCTTTCCATTTATATTTCATCTGTGGTGTCTCCTTACTCATCCGTCAGCCATCTCCTTATCGGAACTGCTTTATAGATGTCAGCAATGACGTACAAGTCAATTTTTGATATTTTTGCAAATATTTTCAACGTATTTTTAGCAAAGAATTTTTTTTCAAACAATTTTATAATCAGTAAGTTTTACAAATAACATTGAATAATAATATAGAAAGCATATTGGCCATTGATATTACTGCAAGTTTATGAAACACTAGACTTTAATACAATCATTGAAAGACCAGCGTTTAACTATGATGTATACTGAAATATGGTCTCAGTGTTTCAATATTAAACTTGACTATTAAACTGTTCAGTTACACTGAATTAAAAACTTTTTTAACTAAAAAGGAAATCATTGCTTATTAAAATGACAACCTAATTAAAAATCAAAAGTCCAACTCATTTTGTTCATCTCTATGAGTAGTTAATTGTACTAATATTTGTCTTAACAATTTTGTAATTGAAATTATCATCATTCTATTTCGAGACAATTTTTTTAAACGGTGAAATAGCAAATAATTTTCCACAATATATAAGGCATAAAACCAACTATGTAGTATACTAAACATGTGACATGCTGCTCCGAGTGAATTGATTTATTATGATAAGTCAATAAATAGATTTATCATAGGAAGCCAACATGTGTATTTATTTATCGTTGAAATTAAACGTATTAACAATAAAATTTGTACATCTTCTTATCCAACTACAAGTTTGTTCAGACTTAGTGTTTTAGGGTCACTAAAGTTCATTGAAATTGATGGTCATCAATTAATGATACGTTTGGTCTTTGATATACTCATTCTCTTTTTTGACATCACTGTAGCAGGTGTCTAGCCTTGTCATACATTCATTTGTTGACTTTTTGGCATTACTAAAATGATGAATATGCAGCATAGAGTTATGAATCTGTAGCATAATAGTTATGATCTGAGAGATTTTAGGTACGGGTTGTTTAAACGATTGAAATTTCCAGATCATTTTTCAGTCTATTTTAGGATATATGTTCTGATCAATTCTAATAAAATCAGCCCAATAAAATACAATCAAAAAGAGTTAAACGGAATAAAACAAAGAAAAGGAAAAGAGAGAAATTGGGCTCAGAGTGGGCGCAGCTGATAGAGAGGGTAGCGCTGGTTGAAAAAAATAAAGAGAGATATAAAAAAAGTATAATGGCAATGAAAGCTAGTTTATTAACTTAAATCTTAGTTTTTGTTTTAAAAAGGATTCTTAGTAATAATTATAATATATTTACAGTAATTCACACATACCATTTAACCATATCAGCAAATTTCATTTAATCATAGAATTGTTGTAATAAAGAACTTTTTGACTATTTCCATCATAATAATTATACAGCATAGCTACCCAAAATTAATAAAACTGCAAAAAATGAAAAAGAACCTGTTATGTAAGTTTCATGGCCCAAGTTTAATTTTTGACAACCCTTCATCAATACAGTTGTTTGCTGCCAAGAATTAAGTTTTACCAATTTCTAAGAGCATCCATTTTTCATTGTTTAATAGAAACTCAGTAAGTGCAACAAAGTATTTAGAAAAGACCATAAACCTTTGAATCCAGAATGCACTCGCAAAATCAATAATAAAAAATAAACTATCAGAAATACTAGAGCACATCAAAAACTAGTTAACATACGTATTCCACCTCAATGAGTGTTATATAAAAGGCAGTTGTAATGCGAAGGGGCTTCTTGTTTTTAAAAAAATAACAAAAGTGTTATTCAAAAATGTTATGAATTTTATATCTATTACTCGAACACAAATTCCCTGTGATTGTTTTGCTATGACCAAATTTGGTATGATATATTGTTGCACACTTTCATTCAATCGGATTCATGGTAAAAGTAATTTTTGGTCTTGAGATTCTGATCAAGTACATTTGATTTCAGCAGTGAAAACTTTAAAAGATTTTTTAAATGTATATTTTTTTAATACACTAAATTGGTCAGACTTTTTATGACTTTGAATGTGTATTTAATATTATGTAATGTAATTTAAAAGATTTTACAACTAAAAACACAAAATGGTAGTTTCCAAAACATTTATGAATGTGCACTACCTAAAAATAAAAAGACACACAGCTTTCATTTTCAATGTATGTTAAATGTTTTCAAGGCTGTAGGAAAATATATAGTTTAAAATAAATTAAATAATGAATTATCTAAAAAAGTGTTACAAAAATTACGAGTGCTCCAACTATTATAGTGCTAAAAAATTAGTACCCTGTTTTATACTTGTCGATGGCACTTAGCTGTAAGTTTTTTCTTGTCAGTGAAATTATTTGTTTAGCTTAAACTGAACCCTCTTTTTGCATTATTACTAAATTTAAAGCATTTACCAAAATAACAAATTCATTAACCTTCAAATAATTTTTCAAAGCTGTATGCGTGTAATGCAATGCATGAACAAAAAAGTAACAATATTCCCCGATCAAACCATTCTAGCCAGAAAGATAATTTTTTTGTCAGAGTACAGTTAGGCTAAATACTGCTTTAATTTTTTTCTTTTTGCAAAATGTTAGCAATATACATGTAACAAGGATATTGCTGCGCAGCATCAAGCTGCTACAATGACACACCAACTTTTCTTGTGCCACCATCTTTCACTACTACGGCGATACACACGTACAGCAGAATGCTGTCGCCAATTTCACGACAGTCTTTACTGCCAACCCGTAGGCAAATCAAACAGGTGTGTTGGATCCTGCGACCAACACGTAGAGGCGACTAGGTCGGCTTACTCTACCGGTCTGCATTCACTCTTCACAGGGGCTGTGTAAGGGTTGCCCGTGACCAACACGCGGAGGCGACTAGGTCGACTTACACCACCGGTCCACATCAACCACCTTACAACAGGAATTGCTCCCTGAGTGGTACTATACTAGTTCGACAAGGTCGACCTGAGGTCGACGGGGTCGACAGTGTTTCTGTGGCTTTACTCCCAAAGCACAGTCCATAGACTGAATCTTGGAGTAAAGTAAGTGCTCGGTGTGGTTCTGCTATTGCACAAGTAACAGAAGAGTATGGTTCCAAATGCAAGGCATATATTGAACAACGTAAATGAGCCGAGGCTCTGCCTTAAATACAGCTGAATATGCAAATAAGGTAGCAAAGGCCAGCCTCCTTTAGGGGCGTGGTTACATAAATGAAAAAGAGAATACAACTCCAAATGATATAAAGAAAAAAGGAGATGGCAACATACGTTTCCATCACACACGCCGCCCCTATAGACGACCATCGGCTATATAAAACAAACCAAAAAGAAAAGAAAAAAATAAAATAATATGAGAGAACACCAACTAACTAAAACATACCAAGAAAAATAGGGATAAACAATGTCTTTCGGTCGCATCTTCTATGGGGTCGACATTCGGTTCGCCAGGTCTTCTAGACGGCGAGCCGTCCGTCTGAGATTGGAGGCCTCTTCCCGCAGGACGTCCACCGTGACTCGGGGTCGAATATCCCCCAGTCGGCTCTGGACGCTTCCGACCGTGGTTAGTTTCCTGAGAGCTGGGATCAGCCGTTCTACCTTGAGCGGACTACACCACTTTTTCTTCGGGGGAGAGGGAAAGGGCGCCTGGGGCCCTCTTCGCACAGGCGGCTTTGCTTTAACTGGCCCGTAGGGTGTGGGTTTCTCGAATGCCGGGGGGTTAGTCAGTTGGACCTTCTGGCTCCATGCGGGGTAGCTAGTGCGGTCGACTTCATAAATAGTGATGCCCTTTCCGCCGTGGGCTTTTCGTGTCTCCGCATCTCTGATTCGTGACTGATGTTTCGCGATAGTGTCTCGGGAAGTAGAATTCCTCCCACATTTACAAAAAAATCTAGTGAAATGCTGCGCGATATGTATCCGGCGCCGTCGAGGGGTAGACAATAGCTGCTGACACAGTGGGCAGTTAACACCATTTTCCCGGCATAATCTTAAGATCTTCCTGGTCGTCTCTTCAGAGATCCACTTGGTCGGCAGGTGGGAGAGTGGAGAGGAATCCTCTTTCACTGAGTCTGACTCCGTGTCGTCCAGGGTTTCGTTAGGAGCTGGGTGGAGCTCTAGTGGAATGATCAATTCGGATAATAGCGGCAAGGCTCCGATGATTGGAGAAGCCTTCTTTACTGTCTCTTTCGTTACTTCCATAGTTAGAGGAGGTGCAGATGTATACGCTTCGAGTTGACAGCAAGCAATGAGCGCGCTCTCTCTGGTGTCCAAGATGGCCGCCCTCTGACCTTGACCTCTGGTGGCTTCTCCTGATTGGACGGCGCTGGTATCATAGTCGGCTAAATACGCAGGAGGCTTTCTTATTCGTTGGGGCCATGATGTGTTCCCAGCCCCGGTGTTACTAGTCTGGGCTCCTATATTTCCCGTGGTTCTTGCCTCCTCGATCGTCAATCCGCAGCCAGGGTCGGGGTCAGCCCTCGAGTTAGGGTTGCGTTCCCCTGGAGAGACCAAGAAATCTTCGCCGGGAAACCGAAGTGATTCCAATCTTCCCGGCGATTGGAGTATTGGTAACTCCATTAGTCGGCTAGGCAGGAGTGATTCTAGAATAACGGCATCCGGATTATTGTTTCCTCGTGAGACTCGTCTCCGGGGGTGACCTCTCATGTTAGGACGTCGGGCAGGCTCGACTTCAACTGGGGCTCGTCCTTGTTGCACCGGACTAGGGCGACAGAGCCTTAACCTTCCTTCAGCTTGAGTGGATCGCTGTCCATACCTTTCTATTTCGTAAGTATGATTTTCGTGACTCCTTAGTACGCGATAGGGTCCCACATACTTGGCCGCTAATTTTGGATTTTCCCCTTTTCTCCGCCGCTTGCTTAGTAACCATACGAGGTCACCCTTATTGAATAGCGGAGGCTCTCTCACATCGGTTGACACAATTTCCTTCTGTCTATCTCGGAGGAGAGTATGGGCTTGCATCAACCGGTCGTGAACAGTCTGGACATACTCGTGTATGCTTGTAAATGATTCCAGCCTGTTTCCATACAGCAACTGGTCAGGAAGACGAAGCTCTCGACCCAACATCAAGTAATTGGGTGTTTCCTTAGTGGCGGAGTGCGGTAAACCTCGCAGCGTCTGCATGATTTGTGGCAGTAACTGATCCCAATCTTCTTGTCCTCTGCCCAGTAAGAGGGCTCGTAGGGAGTCACCCAGTACACGATTATTTCTTTCAACCACACCATTCCCTTCGGGGTGGTACGGAGTGGTCCTAGATTTGTCGATTCCCCACAAGTCACATAGCTCTTGGAATAAAGAGGACTCGAATTGGCTCCCCTGGTCGGTGTGGATAATTTCGGGCAGACCGAAGTAGCTGAATATTCTCTCGTCCAAGACCTGAGCTACCGTTGGGGCTGTAGCGTCGGGGATGGCTAAGGCATCTGACCACCGAGTGAAATGGTCAGTGAGCACCAACACCCAGCTATTTCCTCGAGGGGTCTGAGGTAGGGGTCCCACCAAGTCTACGGCTAGGCGTTGCCATGGCCTCCCAGCGTACAGCCGTTGTCTGTTCCCGGAGGTCCGGCCTTTTCCCGTCTTGGCCCTCTGGCAAACTTCACAAAAGAGAACTGCCCTCCGGATATCTCCAGCCATGCCCGGCCAGTACCAGTCCAGTTGGACGCGTTTCAGGGTCCTCTCCACACCGCAGTGCGTTTGTTCGTGGGCTTTCCACAGGATTTCCTGTCTCAGCGTTTGCGGGCATACCACCACCACCCTTTCTCGTCCATTCTGAATGAGATGAAGGGTCAATACACCTGACTCGTCGAGCTGGAGCTGGTGGAACATCCGGGCCAATCGCTGCAGCTCGGGGCTGCCTACTTGCAGCACGGGCTCTTCTATTCTCTTCCGGTTCCTGACGGCCTGGTAAATTATCCCTAGGTCGGTAGCGGGTCTCTGTTGTAATGCCCGTACTTCATCTAGCGAAGTCTGCACCACGGTCAACCGTTCTGGGACCTTTGGGACCGTGCTTTCACCAGCTCCTTCAACGACTCCGGTTTCACCTGCCATCTGGATGGCCCGTGACCGAGGGTCTTGAAGCCTTCTGGGAGGGTCGTCCAACACTCCTGGTGACCCCGCACCGCCTGGCAGCCGTACTGGAACTGGGCTGGCTGGTGTGGGAATCGGGAGTCCGGGCCTTGAGGCATGTCCGCTGCTGGGTAGTCGAGGCCATTCGTCTTCATCCAACTGGCGGGCGTTGGGACTGGGTGTTCCTGTACCTCTTGGTGGCTGTACCGGAACCTGGTCCACCGGTACAGTAGTTTCCCAATTTGTTCCTGGGGTTACTAGAGAGTCACACACTTGTGACCTAGTTGGCCCCTGATCCCGCTTCTCAATGGCAGCACACTGCCGGCAGTCGATGCACTGTCGTCGACTCAATCCATCGGCGTTACCGTGCTTAACACCTTTTCGATGGATAATTCGGTACTTGTGCTCGGCCAGGCTCTCCAGCCACCGGGCCACCTGGCAAGAGGGTTCCTTCCTCCGGTGCAACCAAATCAAGGAGGCATGATCGGTCCGGATCGTAAATTCTCTGCCATATAGGTAGGGCCGGAAATGTCGGACAGCCAGCACAACTGCCAGCAGCTCTCTTCTAGTCACGCAGTAGTTGCGTTCGGCGGAGGAGAGGGTCTTGCTATAGAAGGCTATAGGTCGCTCCTTGCCTTGCTGGACCTGGGATAGCACAGCCCCGGTCCCTACGTTACTAGCATCGGTATCGAGCACGTAGGGCAAGGAGGGATCGGGATATGCCAGTACTGGAGCGTGCGTCAGTGACCACTTGAGCCTAAGGAAAGCTTCCTGTTCCTCTTCCTCCCACTTCCAGGGGACCCCTTCGCTTGTCAACAAGGTGAGAGGTTTGGCGATCGAGGCGTAGTCAGGTACGTATCGGTGATAGTACCCAGTGGTACCCAAGTATGACCTTAACTGCGTCACATCCTGGGGTGCTGCCCATCCACTGATGGCCTGAATCTTCTCAGGGTCGGTAGCCACTCCAGTGTCGCTGACTATGTGGCCCAGGTACTTAACTTGGGTCTGGAACAGACTGCATTTAGAGGGCTTTAGTTTCAGCCCAGCCTGTCTCAATCGCTCCAACACCTCTGCCAGCCTAGTTACATGACTAGAGAAGTCTGCCGACATGACGATGATTTCGTCCAGGTACAACAGCAAGGTTTTCCAGTGTAGCCCTTGGAGGACGCATTCCATTAGCCGCTGGAAGGTAGCCGGGGCGGAGGTCAGTCCAAAGGGGAGCACCTTCCACCTCCATAACCTACTGCGTGTGGCGAACGCTGACCGTTCCTGGGCCTCGGCGGAGAGGGGTACCTGCCAGTATCCGCTCATCATGTCCAAGGTACTGAAAAACCTGCTGCCGGACAAGGCGTCCAAACTCTCGTCAATCCGGGGGAGGGGGTAGGCGTCCTGGTTGATAGGATCAACCAGGACCTCGGTTCGAGGGGGAAGCGTTGTGGCTCGCATTATTTAAACTCCACTTGTCAGAGGTCGACCCTCTCGGTCAGTGCAAGTCAACTTCTGCCCATTTAACACCAACGTGGGTTGCTGAAAGTTCATCTCACAGTGGTGGTCGACCAAGAAGGGCATGCCCAGGATGGCGTCCTCCTTCAAGGCACACACCACGAGAGATACAGTAACCTGGACACTCCTGACTCTGACTGGGAGAGTGATGAGTCCGTGAAACTGCAGCCGGGTACCATCTGCCATCCGTCCATAGTCTTCCCGAACCTCTAATTGGCTTTTGACATCCTTGGGTAAGCGCTCAAAGACATGTCGTCCCAACAGATTAGAGGTGCATCCGGTGTCCACGAGAAACTGGACGGGCTGACCTCCGATGCGACCTGGCAAGAAATAGCTGCTATTATGCGGCTTCCATGATTCGTCTCCGTGAGTTCATCTGGCTTTGCTCATTCTCTGGGGGCCTTTTTTGGAAGGCCGAGACGGCTTTGGCCAGACGTACGTTTCTTCCTTGGCTTCTGAGGGTGGGAGACCTGCACACTCAGGTAAGGGTTGATACTAGTTATGCAAGGGGACCGGTGGCGAGCAGGGGGGGAGCCTGTGTCGCCTAGTCCGTCGTGGCCGATGCCACTGGCCTTGCAGGGGTATATTCGATTCACAGTCAGTACTTCCCCCTACTGCTGTGGATGGGAACCGTTTCCCGACCTCGTGGCTTGAGGTGGTCGTCCTTGGGAGACTTGAGGGCACCGGCGTTGGGTGTGCCCTGTCTGGCCGCAACCCCAACAATTCGGTCCCCTTTTCTCCACTCCCCGTTGTCCCAACAGATTTCCTTCTCTTAGTCCATCCGCTAATCCTTTTATAGCCATCAGGACGTCATTCAGGGTGGCTGATGGAGAATCCGAGTGAACGGGGGCGACTGTAGCAGGGGTAGCCTCCTCCTCCTCCACTGTCATTATTATGGGTCGGGCACCAGGCCGAGGAAGAGTAGGCTGAATTTGCAGGAACTCATTCCCTGCCTGCACTGCTTCCTCCAAGCTCTGGGCCTTCATTGCCAAAAGATGGCGTTGGAGGGGCATGTTTCCCAGGGTCAGGGAAAACGCATCCATGGCCATACTGGATTGGTAGGAGTCTGGAAGGTCAGCGTATGCTACCTTCACCAGACGCTCCATTTCTGTTGCGTGTTCTTGGAGGCTCGTCTTTGGTTCCCTCTTGAGGTGGAGCCTACTCTTAGCCTCTCTCGGGGAGAGCCCGTACTTTGTGCGTAAAGCCGAGAAGATGGAGGCAGGCGAGTCTCCTCGACTACAGCTTCTGGCTCCCTCCTTCAATGTCTCACGCAGGTGGAGGAGAGTGGCCTTCTCACTCCACTCATTAGCTTCCGCAACCTCCTCGAACTGGGAGATGAACAACTCTACATCTTCACTCCCATCGAACTTCGGTGGCTTGAAGCTAGCTTCCTTCTTAGGTATTTGTAAGGCTCTAGTACTAGCCTCTGTCAGTTGACCAATCTGGTCGACATGGTGTAACTCTGCCTCAGCCAGATCTCTGGTAGCACTCCGTCGGCTGCTTGGCATGGTTACAAGGGTTATCTTAGAAGTCCGTGGTGAAATCCCACCGCTGCCACCAGTGTGTTGGATCCTGCGACCAACACGTAGAGGCAACTAGGTCGGCTTACTCTACCGGTCTGCATTCACTCTTCACAGGGGCTGTGTAAGGGTTGCCCGTGACCAACACGCGGAGGCGACTAGGTCGACTTACACCACCGGTCCACATCAACCACCTTACAACAGGAATTGCTCCCTGAGTGGTACTATACTAGTTCGACAAGGTCGACCTGAGGTCGACGGGGTCGACAGTGTTTCTGTGGCTTTACTCCCAAAGCACAGTCCATAGACTGAGTCTTGGAGTAAAGTAAGTGCTCGGTGTGGTTCTGCTATTGCGCAAGTAACAGAAGAGTATGGTTCCAAATGCAAGGCATATATTGAACAACGTAAATGAGCCGAGGCTCTGCCTTAAATACAGCTGAATATGCAAATAAGGTAGCAAAGGCCAGCCTCCTTTAGGGGCGTGGTTACATAAATGAAAAAGAGAATACAACTCCAAATGATATAAAGAAAAAAGGAGATGGCAACATACGTTTCCATCACACAGGCAGCTTCGCTGCTACCCAATGGACTCTCAAGTCTCATCTCTACAAAGCAAATTGCTTGTCAGTAAAAGCACAGCAATACCGATGATTAGCTCACTCGCTCTCCTGCTGAGCCTTCTGTTTAGCGCCTGATTATATAGCGAGAACTGTTAGTCTCTCGGCTTTCCTGTGAAAGGCTAGCTTTTCAAAGCCCTGGCTTTTCATGAAATCCAGCCCTGGTTCTCCATGAAAGCTAGTCTCATGTTACCGGCTAATCGCTAGGAAGCCTTGAATATTTACATGATATCTCACACTAAGCACAACACAAATTCATGTATAATGTAAACAATAACAGCTTAATTTTGTTAGACATTGTTAACAGGATACCACTATGGAAATACTTAAAATTGACCAAAAATTCAGATCACTAGCCTTCCAAAGCTGAGGAATTATAAAGCGCTCTTTGTTACAGGCAACTAAATTAAAGAAATAGCTTACTAAAGTTTAGTCTTGTTGTCATTTGACAAACCAGTTTAGGTATATCTGCCTGTTTTTAGCAGAATTTTTTATGAAAGCAAACAACACAACATGTTCTTCTGCTGTTACTCTCAAAGTTTTTAGTAAATCAATAAATACATTAATATAAAAACTAATAAAAGCTGTCATTGTGTAGCTGATCCAGTGGTATAGACCTTATTAAAACTCCCTTAATATCATATAAAAGTGACTATCTCTGCTCAGCCTTTTATGAAAATATACTAGCTTACTAGAGAGAACTTACTCAAACTGTGTCTTCACATGCCGGTAGTCCTGGTAAAGACTGCAAATAAAATTATATACAGCAGCAATAACCAGCAGCCAATAATTTCCAAATATAGTATATAGTGTCTAATCTAACTAGTATTCAAAAGTATTACTCATTTTGATAACTCGATTGTTAGGCGTTTGTATAACTCTATATATATTACAAGGATCTTCAGAAAACAGTTGATAGCTAATTTGCAGTGCATAAGTTCATCATCTTTATAAAGAGACATACAAGGTGTCGAGAAACATAAACTGATTATTTTGAACTGGTGCAATGAAATACGTTAAACTTATGCCAGAAATACAAAGTGCTTTGTCATGAATGTTTAAAAATGATATTATTATAATTCTTACTTGCTGTACGTGGTCAATATGTCTATATACAAGCTATAACTGACTTCAGTTTCCATGTATTTTCTTTTCTACAAATAAAATTAGACTAAAGACATAATCGTACCACTAGGTTGTTAGAAGTAGAAAATACTATGAATACACAGCTAACAGCTCAACAAACTGCATTATTCAAAGATTAATGAGAAAAATGAAATTATATTAGGTTCTGTAAATGAAATAGATATAATTATAATAAAAGTGTCTCACCATAGTGTCTTCTTCAGCGAGTGGAAAGCATCCCCGAAAGTCAAAGTCACTGATGAAATCTGTAAAAGCTTCTAGAAACTCTTGTTTTTGTTCTTCTCCTACGAAGGTATGCTTTGTCACTTGATGAACCACTTCATTTCTGATTCCATTTACTTTGTAGGCCAAACGCTGCAATTCTAATCGTCTACCATCACTTGAAAATTTCACAAATAGGCTTATCAGCTCAAACATTGAAATAGAATATCTCTGAATGATAGCTTGGACTACTTCCTTCTTAAGCGCTTCCATGATGACTTTGTCAGCGATCAATGCTATGATCAGTGCTACAGCTGACTCACAATGGTGCGATAAAAAATTCTCAAACATTTCTTTATTTTCACTGCACAGCTTCATAACTTTTTCAGGCCATTGATAGGATTTATACGCATCATAAACTTGTTTGAAGATTTGCAAAAAAGATTCATACTGCGCTAGCTGGTTCGGTCTTTGAGTCTTACTCTGCCATTCCCTAAATCTATGTTGGACATTGCGTTCGTTTTGTGGTGGTGAACTACCATATATTAAAGGAGTTATGTCTGCAATGAAACTGTAATCTTGCAATGCTGCAGGATTTTGAGGAGTATTTGGCGGGAAAATTATATTTTTTAGCTCATTTACTGGGAAAGGCTCTTTCAAAACATCAGCACTGATTTGTGCTCTCAGCAGCTGAGCTATTTTAACATCGTTTGCAATTACAGTGACTCCCAAGTCATTTAACTGTTGCCAGTTGGTAGCATTAAAATCTTTTTTGGTGATCTCATCAAAACTAGCTGTGTTTCGGACTTCTGTCATCAGCTCTTCATATTCAGTTTTCACGGTAGGTCTAACATTAGTCCTTCTCGGTGCACTTACCACTTGTCTAAAAGTCATATGCAATCATTTAGGTTCATCGAAAATAATAGTTTAAAATTTATTTTAATGCAGAATAGCAAACTCACTTTTTTATTGATACTCAAAGTGCTGCTAAAGTTTTATTGTGATATTGTAACATATATAATATATATTATATAATAGCTGTGCAACCCGGCGTTGCCGAGTAATAAAAACATCTTTGAACAGAAAATTTATTTATATTTAACAGACCATAGGCAAAATTTACCATTTTAACTTATAAATTTCATTTTGTAAAAAAAGATTTTGTGCAGTTCAAATAAATTAAAAGAGAGAATAAAAGATTTTTGAGGATTTTAAAACTTTTTCAAACAACTACAACTTTTAAGTTTCATATCATGAAAAACATGTGTTGTTGAAGTACATTAGGAGAAAAAAGAAATCTGTAAATGTGTTTAAATGTAAATGTGAAATCATTAGCAAGTAATGGCTAAATACAGTCTGTTTAGCTATGGTTACAATAAAAATTTACTTGATATACGATTATATGATTTTCGTTCATTTCAGTGTCGGAATCATAAGGTGAAAATATGGTATAGACGTTAAGAGCGGTATAGAAACTCATAGTAAATATCTACTGCAATCACTGCCTGTAAAAATCATCAAAATCATCATCATTAAAAAGTAGTAAAAAACAATATGTTATTCTTACTAACTATGGTTACGTAAAGTATCTTTAGCACATTTTGTTGGTATAATCTGCGAAAAAATGTAACATTACAATGTACTACGTGCAGAGTTCTTACCTCCAAGACAGACATGTACAATAAACGCTGAATTTAACTTATATGAGTTTAGCCTACTAAAAACATAATTGAAAAAGTTTCCAAATGCATTTTAGTAGTCTTTTAACTAAAAGTTTATAAAATGCTATGCTTCAGTGACAAAACTTTTAACTAAAAGTTTTGTCACTAATCTGTTTGCGAATCGTCATTCCTATAACGGATGACGCTAAACTGAGATATTATCGTCAAACTTTAGTTCTGAGAAAGTTTAATCTTTATGTTGTATTGCAAAAAAAACAAATTAGCTTTAGTATGGCAAATGCAACAAAGCATGGTATTTCATAGAATTAATATAACTCTTATCAAAATTAAAGAAACGTAGTGTGGATGAGAAAAAGGTTTTGGAGCAACTGAATAAATTAGGAGAGGAAATAAATGTACATGTGAAATAAATAGCAAAACAGATGATTTTGTAATTATACGATTAATACAAACTGAGAAAACCTAATAAAAATCGCTATTTCGTCAGTAATCAGTACAAAAGTCGCCAAATTTTAATTTTGAGAACTTTTTGTTGAACTCTAGCAGGATCTGAAGTTTTAATTCCAAAATTTATAACAACTATGGCTGGACGTACCAAAGGATGACAGAAAACGAATGACTAACTTTGAGAAACATATATATAATATATATATATATATAATATATTGAAATTTCCTGAAACTTTATATTGGCAGTTATATAGGCTATATATTACTATATTATGTATTAAATAACCAACACATTTAAACCGTATGCTGTTTGCAAAGATGTGCTAGTGCAAAATAATCATTGAGCAGCTGGTCTTTTCATTGACGCAGAGATTGTAAATATTAAATCAACAACTATAGTGTCAGATTTCTTATTTTCCATTTAAAATGTTTTTGCAAATCTTTATTATAAAAAAATTACGCATTATTTCAATAAGAGAGATTTAATATTAGGTAGCAAAAACATTGTAAAAAGATTTTAATAAAATATATTTTGCGAAACTTTTAACCAGGTTTTAAATATCTGTTGCTAACATTTCGTAGTATCACACTGGCAAAATAACATTAATACTAAAGGCGTTTCTAAAACGGTTTTTATATATCAAAGTATTAAAACTAAATAAGCAAACAAAAAAAGGCTACTTTAAGTAAAAGATAAAAGCTTGTAGAATTATTAAGTAGTTTAATCATCTTTCAAAGTCATGAAATAAAGATAAAAAAAACAATAGAACTTGGAGAAAAATTGGAGAGCTGTGAAGAGAACAGGCTTTACTATTATAATGTAACACTAGCATCTTCAGATAATAGTACATCCTAAGTTGCTCCTGAAGAGCATTCTAATCTGCAATCTAGCAAGTTACAAGTTTTCAGATAAGGTAAACCATTTCATAGATACATATAAATACAGAGGGTTAGAACTAAGCATTATTGACTTCATATCATGGTGGACTTCTGATGATACCAACAATAAATCATTTCGGTTTTCGGGCATTGCCTAGGGTGTGCCAAAATCCCTAAGAGCCAGAAAACCGACATTCAAATAGCTCTGTTTACAAAAGCTGTTGCTAATTAACAGGATAAACCAATCAAATTGATTTTTGCACAGGATGGTAAACCGGAAATTCAAGTTCCATTTCTAACAGTTTTCAAATATCTTGATTTACCTACTCCGTCAAAAGAAAAAATGTTTATTAAAACGATATCGAAAAAAATTGATACGGCTCATTTGTTGGTTGGTAATAAATGATTGTAGTGCAAATGAAAAGTTTTATTACACTAATTATAATTTTCCAGTAAAATGTTGAGTGACAAAATTAAAAATAACATGTGTCCAATGGATGTGCTGTAAATGAAAGGATGGATCTTTGGTAAATGGTTTTACAGGTTTCTTGAAATCTTATGAACTTTTATAGTTTCAGCCCGAGTAATGGTAAAGTACTGTTTTTTTCAGTTTGATAAAATTTTTTGCTGGTTGCCCAACTATTTTACTAGAGTTCTACCAAATATTATTGTATTTTAAAACATTATTTTACAATACACAAAGTTGTTACACTACTGTAAACAGCTGTGTGTAAGCAAATGCATATATCATCAATTATCACTTGAGACTGGAGCTGATCTTAAGTTTGTCACCAATTATGTGTGTAAACTTTTTGCAAGCTTTAGATAATCTAAATGTTTGAGTACGAGTAAACATTTTGGCAGTATCCGAGTTACGTCCAACACTACACGCTTCCAAAAGATTGTTTTATTTTTAAAGGACTAATCTACAATGTTTATTAATTTTAAAGAAAATGTGGAGTCAATGATAAAATGTATGACTTACTGCATTGTTCTGGGCACTGAAGGTCTTCCGTAAATAGCAATTCGCAATACATTTTTTTTCTCATTGAAATCTTTATGGCTAGCTTTGATTATCTGCAAAACAACAAATAATTCAGTGAGTAACTTCTACATGTAAGATGTGCTACTGTAGGAAACAGCTCTATCACAGCTCTATTTCTAGCTTTTTCTAATGGAATTACCTCCCGATAGTAGAATAAGTATATTCCTAAACAATTAATGCTTTGCTCATTGCCTTTTTAGTTAGACTACGCAAAGGCTGTAATTTTCTGTTCCAACAGATCAATCAAAGAGCAACAAAGAAATCGTCCACGTAAAAAACATCTGGCTTAGCTAAAGTTACCATTTAGTGCTTCTGATTTTTCAAAACCAGCTTCTATCTACCCTTTTCACCATTTTAGGCTTTTTATCTTTGTTTACTACTACATATTTGTGAGTATAATACTGATGTAGGAGTTGGCTGAGTTTCATTTTGTGTACATTGCTTAACTATCTCAGACCTTTTCATTGAGAAGGTCAGCTACCGATCGTAAGCCTGCCAGCTTTAAGATTTCTATTGTTGTGATCTTGTTTTGCCGCTTGATGTTTACGATATCTTGCAAGGTCCTCACTATCACATCATTTATTTCTTTTACTTGAGCTTGAAAAGCATTCAGCTCTCTTTGCCATGCAAGAAAGTTGACAGATTCTCTGCTCTAGACACTTTACATTTCACCCTGGATGAAATGCGCTTGTTTACTCTAAAGATTTTTGCTCATGCTTGACAGCTGCAGCCCTAGTTTTGTTTATTGATGAGTATAGCTCTTTTTTGATCTCAGAAACTTTATCCACAATTACAAATTACCTTAGGAAACTTATATTTTGCTAGTATTTAGTTTCGTGAGTAGCATACAGAGTAAAATTTTGCTAAAACTTAATTTCGCAGCTCTGATGAGTGCGAAAATATAGTGATGTGAAAATAAATGCAGTAGAACAAACATAATTAGATTCCTCAGGTTCGGTTCACCGGTAGGAAAAAAATGTTCAATTTGGGACTAGTTTGTATTTGTGAATCGCAGGTAGAATTGTGTGGGTGAGATCGATAATGCAATTTGATCGCTTGCTGCCATTTGTTTCTTGGACTATCAATAAACAAAGCTATTCAAATCCGCGTTTTCGCTCATTCGTTATAATAGTTTAGTTTTGCTCAGGAAGTTTTCGCGAGAGGATGACTCCACAAAAATGCGAAAGTTAAATGAGGTGAATACATAAGTGTCTTAGAGTAGGTGAACCGTTTAGTTTTAACTAGTGGTCTTTGGTTAAGAATAAGATTTTAGATTTAGGAAGAGGAAATAAGGAGCTTGACTGTTTGGTACATACACTCTGTATCTTTGATAGTAATCACTATCTTTGATCAGGTTGGTTTATTCACTGCGCATCCCAATGTTTGTAGTGTGCCCTAGAGTCTAGAGCATGGGTGGGTACTTTTATTAAGCATAAGGCCACTTTCAGATGATAATTCAATAAAAAAGGTCACTATCACCTATGTCCTAACACTTTTAACGACCAGTGCAGTCAAAAGAATGTTTACTTTTTTATGTCACCGGTTCTCAGAATGTCAATGCTTATAGAGTGAACTTTTCAATATCGGTTCAACATTATAAAAATGTAAAAATTTGTGGAAGCTTAAAGAAACTCAACTCTGTCTAGCTATTGCAATAAATGTAGGCCTATTATTGAATTTTAATTCTCGTTGAAAGCAAATAAACATGAATTAGTATATATAGAAAGCAAAAATAAGATATTGTCAGCATGATAACAGCAGTTTATGTTTACACATGACTCTTTTAATGAGACGCTAGGCATTGAATGGCATCCATTACTTGAGTGTACCGTGGCGTCATGTCTGAAGCAGAAAGTTGTCTGTTTTTATTTTTGCCCTAATGCAGGCAAAAAAGAGTTGTTCACACCTGTACGTGCTTCCAAACATGTTCATGATGTGTGCTACAAAAATCTTCGGTTTTTGGTATTTCAGACAGTTAAATGTATGACAGGCGTGGGTGAGATCTTGACCAGAATTAGACAGCGGTGACTAGATGAGATCCTTTCTAAGTTCAATCAGTTTCAGTTGACGATAAAGTATAATATTTTCTACAATTAGCACCACTGAGAACAGACAGAGCTTTCTTTTTATATCCATGAAGTCATAAAATCTGTCTTCAAATCTTTGCTTCAGATTACATAATGCCAGCATACCTTACTAGCTGCTGCAGTGGTTCACTTGGCCGATTACAACGCGTTCAAAAGCTTTGTGCATCAACATTGTTCTCTCTCAACTGTGATTCCAACATTTCAAGTAGACCATGGAAACCACCAACATACGCATCACTATTCAGTTGATTTTCACCTCGCAGTTTAGAGTTGAGTTCATAAAGATGCAGGATCATATCCACAACAAATTCAAAGTTATCCACAAATTGGACATCATGAAACTCAGGCAGCTCTTTCTCTTGCAATCTATAAAATTATATTATCACAGTTTGCAGACTGAAGGCTCGGAGTAACATCTTTTTTTTGATAACCAGCATAATTGAGCAAAATACAGAACATATTTAAATTCTGACTTGATATCATTGAGAAACTGGTAAAACTGAATTTGTTTCAACCTGATGTGTCTGTGGCAGACAGATGACAACATCATTGAAAACACTTACAACATGATCCAGATCCATTGCCTTAACAGCCAGGTTTTTCTGATGTAGAATGCAGTGAAATTGGAAGAAAAGTGGGTTAATTCAGTCTTCATTGAGCTCTTCTATTAGCAAACTAAGCAAATCATGGCAAGGGCTCCATTCGCTGCTATAGAAAAACTTTTAGCTGAGATCAAGTTTTTTTCTGCTCTACCACTTTTCGTATTTCAGCCAACACATTTTTCCTGTTTTACGGCCATGCATGTTGCACAGAGCAAGTAACTCTTCAGTATTAGTGAGCTCTCTATCTACTCCACAAATAAACCCAGCTACTTGTGATACCTCTATTGCATCTGTCATTAGTTCTCTGTCTACTCCACAAATAAACCCAGCTACCTGTGATACCTCTATTGCATCTGTCATTAGTTCTCTGTCTACTCCACAAATAAACCCAGCTACCTGTGATACCTCTATTGCATCTGTCATTAGTTCTCTGTCTACTCCACAAATAAACTCAGCTACCTGTGATACCTCTATTGCATCTGTCATTTCCTTGAGTGCTATAGATTAGGCCGTAAAAGCTTGCAATTTCTCTTGTGGCTGTCACTTGCACAGCCTTACTCAAAACTTCAGTTCGACGACCTACTGTACAACAAGACAGGGTTATACCTTTAAAAGTTTTCTTGGCTTTTTCTTCAGAGCACATAGCATCAGCTGCATTTTCAATACACTGGCTCAGTAACTCTCCATCAATAACTGGCTTCCCGCAACTGCTGATTTGGTAAACTACAGTATCTTCATGCTTGCTAAAGTGGCCTTTTGGCTGCTCTCAGTAGAAGTCCTCATCATATTCTGCTGTGTTCTTTTGTTGCTGAGTGATATCACACTTGTTGCCCTTTTAGCATTATTGGACATTTGTCTATATACTGTTCCATGCTTAGCGTTGAAATGTATCTTTGCACTGCTTTTTTCAAAGGTCTTGATGATGTCCACACACTCTAACGTGACATTTCATTTCCGTTTGGCAGTTTCATCATAAGAAATCCATCGATCCACTCTTTGCTGAATTCATGTTTATCTTCACCTAAAGAACGCTTTGATTTCTTTTCTTCATTTGCAATTACTGCACCTAAAAACTCACTGCCATAGAGTTGCTTAATAATATGTTGTGGAAAGGAACTGTTGGAGGGATTTCCTGTGCAAAAAGAGGACTTCATTTTTTCTGGAGGACCAGCACAGAGATAACCCAATAATGCTGCATTGTTACATCAATACAGAAAGCCACGCCTACTTGATACCATCGATCGATTTTTGCAGTATTCAGATTAGAAAATAAGTAAAAAAATTTTATCTTTAGCTAGCAACAAAAAGGTCGCATTGAAGCAGCAAAGAGGCTACAGTGGCCAAAAGACCATACGTTGCCAGTGCTTGCTTTAGAGTCTATCTTATGAAGCAGTACAATAGACTTTTTAAAATTCATGAATAACCATTTATGCCATGAAGCGGCAAGCCAATACTTAAGCAATTTCTGGCTTTCTTGTAACCGGTGGTTTATACTAAACTTTTGAGGAATATTCGTAGCAAAAGAATAAATGTTAGAGTACTTACTTGTGGCCCATCCATCTTCCACCAGTTACTATTAATATTCACAAAAGATATAAAGTGGCCTACACCTCCTTGTACGTAGAATATCGCAGCACGCAGATGATAGCTGATCCCGCACATCTGAATAGTATAACATTTACAAGGTTAGGGGTGTGTTTTAGTTTGTCATATCAAACACGGCAGAATTTTACTACATTTAAAATAGCAACAGCTCAAATGCATTGATAGTTAAAGTCAAGGCGATAATTGAGGAATAATATTCATTATAACAGTTAAACAGGAGGTTAAGGTCAAATTGACAGTATGTCATACCACAATCAGCCATAAAACTACAATAAAGCTCACTTATTTTTAGCCATAAATTTAACATCAATAAAATCAACAAGCACTCCTAGAGGTAGGGGTATTTGTCAGGAAGGCTACCAGCTTTGATGAGCTGAAAAATAATTTAGGCAAAAATAAACTATCTTTGAAATGTATTTGTATGTCAATATAGACTAGCCAATGTACAGTCACAAAGTAATCGGCTTACGATGGCTGTAGTGTTTGAGACTTATACATTAAAGATAATTTACTGATAGTCCCCTGGAGAAATGCCCTTAATTAGAGTTTATATCTGCAAAGGTAGAAATGTTGAAAAACTTTGAAAAAATTTTATTCCTGCTCACTACATGGCATAATTTTAAGTTGAAAATAGAAAGTCTTTTACTGATTCTTTTTTCATCCGTTTCTAGATTTTAAAATTGTTATTCGTGAACAGATTGGTGATGCTAATGCAAACTTATATTGTCTTTTACTTATTTCAACTAACTAATTTGCGCTTCTTTTCACTTCAATTACAGCAATTCGTGAATAGCATTGTAAGTTTTCGTTTTTTATATTGCAATTCCATATTTGAAATGTTAATTTGATGCATTACAAAATTTTAAAACATTTATGTAGCAGCATTTTGGGACAATTGTGCTTTCAGCTTCCAGTGTTTTGGTTGTATGCTCAATATACTTTGTGGCTAGTGCCATCCGCATAAATGTAATGCATTTGTATTTTTACATTGGATCTGTGTAAATTAAATCTTTCGGATCAGAAGAAGGTGGAGAACTCTTGACCTTGCACAGCATTGAGAGTTTGTTCAGGACCTAGTTGGACAGAGTACTGAATACTGGATATTTCCCTTAATCGTTCAAGGCAGGGTGCAGTATGCCGACCGGGCATGCAAAAATTCACTGCATGGCATACATACACTCTAGGACACTTTATGGTAGAATAGAACACAAGCCATCAACAATTTTCATAGTACTTTCCTGATATGGCAGCAACTGTTGGAAAGTTGGGTCAAAGGTGATAAATAAGATGAACAGCAAAACAGAAAAGGTATGTGCTGTACGGTCTTCACAAAAAGTAGCCGTTAACTTAGTCGACCCTGTTCCAGAACTGTTGTGCAACTGTCACAGAACGGTGCTTACAAACCATTTAACCCGTTCACAGGATACTCTGGTTTTTTCAGAGACCTCATTGCTGATAGTGGCTAACATGCTTAACAGAAAAGTATTCTGCTACCCAAAATCACCGGAGCAAATAAGTACTGACCAAAGAGTTCAGTTTGAATGTTAGTTAATGGCCAAACTCTGCTTGCTCTGAAGAAGTCTACAAGACACAGACTGCTCCCCGTTACCTTCAGGTCAATGTTACATGTATGTTGGAGAAAACTAGCTAAGACCTAGGAAACTATCTCAGGGCTTTGTTATCAACAAAGGTCAAGGATGAGTAGGTTATGTTCTTTTCTTAATATATGAGAGTGTAGCAATTGCATGTCAAACTACGCAATAAAAAAACAGCAAACAATGGTTTTAAACAGAGACCTAAGGTTATCGGGCCATCTAGAGTGTCACCCCTACCACCTTTTCTAGCACACGAGCACGCGATAGAGATCTATCGCAGGTAGAAAAATGTACATGACTGACGCAAGCAAGCAAAAGTGAAGTTTTAGAAGGAGCATCATGATGAGTCAGCCTTCATTGCAGCAAGTGACTGCTTGTGGCTGTCAAACAAACGAACAAGAGAAATAACCTTAAGCTACAAACCAAGGTGGTTTGTCCATATAATAATATAAAGGCTTCCTCAAACCATAGATAGTTGGTGCAGAGGCATGGTCCATCTTCCATATTACGTAGAAGCAAGTTAAAACCTTATTATGCCTGTTAAAAGGAGCCAGATGATAGCCAGCTGGCTGGCTGTCTAACTAACTCAGGTAGGTGAGATGAGGGTCCAGGATGAGGGTTCATTATTTCTGAATAATGCTTACATCATACTCAGGTGCTTATCTATACAAATATGTCCTTGATCAGTATTCATGACGAGTTGTTCTATAAAAAATGTGTGTTGAGTAAGCGTTGGCTGACTTGAATTAAATTAATTGAGTTTTGTCTTTTAATGGTTGCTCTCACGCCAGTTGGCCAATATTCGTCTGTGAAATCATTGAGACACGCCGGCCCTCTGTGCAGCAATATTTTGGCAGATTTGTATGTCTGACTTTAATCGCTTTCTTGTGCTACGACATGACACCAACTAAGAGCAGCCTACCACACGCCTTTGACTGATGTTTGCTTTAGTTCTGAATGTATTCCAAGTTTTACCCTTTTTATTATTGTATGGAAGTAACAGGAAGCAACCAAGTTGTACTACAATTCAACTCTTGTAACAGAAACTAGGATAGACTATTTTTTACCAGTAGTAGATAGAACTTGACTTAGTCTGGTGAAAAAGAGTATATTACAGATTTGTGCAAAGTAGCTAATATAGTACTTATAGTCTTTGAATGCTTGTTATCAAGCTATACATATAACATTTAGCTTGTACATCTACTTTTCTGAAAGTCTTGATTAAGGAATTTCTGTGGTTACCAAAACTAAAGATGAAAATAATTCTCTGAAAGATGAAAATAATTCTCTGAAAGATGCTGTTATTCCTGAAAACTATTGTGCCCTCGGCCAAAGTTGTTTTTATTCTATAAACTATGATTGAGGTTACAAAATGTTTACAACTATTTGCTAAAAACAGAGATATTTTGAAACAGTTATACAGCTGCTTTGAGTTGATATTTCACAATTACTAACGGTCTGTTTTAGCAAGTAGTTGTAGACTAGAATCATAATGAGCAAACGTAAACTTCTTACAGATATGTTCTCATTTATGTATATTTTCTTGTCCATTTCAGCCGAGTTTTCAGTGTCTCTTAGCACTTCTATTATAATTACTTTACCAGGGTTTTCAATTATTTCCTGTTCTTCAACTGAAGTTGTTTGACTGTATAATATACAGTTGTACAAGTATAGCAAAACATCCTTAGGTAGTTTTTAACTTTAAACAGTGTAAAGTAAAAAGTTTTTTTTTTGGTATTTGAAAATGCCAAAAAGCTAGGAATCAAGATGAGTACTAAGTCTCACTGACAGCGTGTGTGGGTGACAATATTTTATTTAAAACCATCTCATAGACTAGACAGATTAGCTCAACTACCACAAGATGTGAGTATTTTATAGATACGAATCATATGAAAGCTCACACACACACACACGCACACGCACGCACACGCACGCACGCACACACACATACGCACACGCACACGCACGCAAACACACACGCACACAAAAACATCTGATTCGTTTGCAGTTATCTTAGCCAGTTTATTAACACAGTGTATAAACAATAGCTCTACAGATAGTTTTAAATATTCTATTTTATAGATAATGTCAAACTATTTCTTAAAAAACAAGCCTTTATAATAAAGCTTACTACTCTAACCTTAAACAAAAAATTATAAACAAACTCAAAGTTAGTTCAACAATTTGTATGAAAAATGGTTTGGCTAAAAAATTTCATATCGAAGCGATTAGTTAAAACAAAATATAAAAGAAATTTTATCCTTACCTGCACTCAGCACAGAATGTTTGTCGTATCTTACTTTTCTTATTTTCCGCTATCAAGCCACCTATTGATGCCGAGTGGATAGTACATCCCTGTTAGAAAAGAAAGTAATGCTGTAAAAAACTATTCAATGCTATTTTTTTTTTTTTGCACATGCAAAAAATAAATGATTAGAATAAACCTTTTGTGTTTTTTGCATTTGCTCACATTTGAATTTATTAAAAGGTTTGCAGGTTTTAAAAGCTTCCATTAGGATGACTATTACAGCAAACTATCAGAGTGGCTTTGTTATCCCACGACCAAAAACGAACAAAACGATACAACAAACTATCAGAGTAGCTTTGTTATCTTTAAAAATGTTTTAACAATTATAATCGCAACTCATTCTGTAGGATGGCAATTTTTAGCACTTTTTCATTAGTTCACCATTTGATAGCGCTCGGTTCAATTGTCTTTTTGTACACTCTTAACTTTATGCATAGACTCATAACTCTTAACTTAATTTTTGCTCACGTAGGTGGACTAAGTTTTATATTATCATGAAAAGCTGCTGAAACTCATTTTGCTTATAATAAAAAAAACTCTGAATGCAAAATAAAGTAAAAAATCTATATGTAAAAAAGACTTATTGATGATCATGATTTTATTTCAACATTGTATGACACTGGAAGTCATTCATTTAGAAACATTCATAAAAAATGTTGAACGCAGCAATTTTTTAACACAAGATTTGCTAATTGACAGAACCATCATCATTTCATAGGATAAAAAAAAGATGGAAGCGTTGAGTAGCTCACCTGCTCATCACAGGTTGTGGTCACTAGCGGTATTAGCAAATAAACCCCAGAATTGAAACCGGAGGTGGAAATATCTTGACATGTCACACACCTCTTTACAGACATAGAACTCATGGAAAATATGTTTTCTCTAAAATAGTAAGGATAAAGTGTATGTATTATAAACTACAATGTATAGCAAAGTATTAGTAGTACTACGGAAGTTGTCTTTAATGGAGGGGAGGTACACTAAATCAGCTGAACTTTACACATGGGATCTCTGTAATTGTTAACTTAAACTTGTTAAATAAGCTTTAAACTTTGACCTTTAGAGGGAGTATAAAACTAAACTTGACTTTCAAATGTACTCATAGATAGTCAAATAATGGGGTCTCCTCATAGTTGTTTGCGTTTAGTTTTAATTAACAAAATTTAGGTCATGGTCTTTATCATATTTTAAAACATATTTTTTGGAAATTAATATAGGTTGGAAATTTTATAGATGCGCTAAAACGAGACACGATGAAATTTCATTAAGATGCACGTAAGTGTCATCATCTTCAGCATTACTTAAAATTTAATCAAGTTGTGAACATCATGTTTAAAGAGATACAAATATCTCACACTGTACGATTAAATATTTTATTTCCACAAAAGTTATTTATGAGTATGATGTTTGCTTGTTAGTTTTGACCATTTGTGAGTCCAAGTGTAAAGGAATTTGTTGGACTTTACTTAGTCACAATCTAGAATGTTGCATAAAGAAGAAAGATTAAGTATGGCTTTTCTTCACTTTTATTTAGGAAGGAAAATCCATTAGTCGAGGAGCTTTCGTCTACTGCTCTGCTCTCTTACCGATCGAGCTTTTTATAAACGCAATTATTTACCCGTTCCAGAAAATGGACCCGAGTAAGCAAAAACTGCATAACAATAAGAACAAATAGATTTGCTAATGCGTTGGCATAGTTATAATACATTAGAAAAGTGATACAACATAAATGAAGGCAAAACATAATAGCAATACAATATAAATGAAAGCAAAACACAATATTGCGTTTTACCTTCATTTATATTGTATGAAATGAAATTAGTGACAATATAATAAATAGAGCAAACACAACATGCAATACATATATACATATAGGAGTAGTTCCAAGAAATAAAATGTCATGGCCTGGCATCCACTACAGACACCCCCTCCATTAGAAACTGTGTCTAACTAATACAAAAGGGTGGAGCGACCATCATGGTCCCAGCTGGTTTAGATGCGGACCAGCTGGGTGACATCATCAGCTGGCTGCTGATGCCAGTTGCCATCGTGTAGGCAGCTGGGCAACCAGCTGGGCTACATGATGCATCAAATAGCATCATGTAGCATATTTTATGCTGCATGATGCTATTAATAGATCATCAAATAACATTGACTTTGGAGCTGGTAGCGCACAAAGTATTACGCTCATGTTATTATCTTGTCTCAAGCTGCTCAACATGGTTTTCAAGGAGAGTAATTTCTTGACTAATTAATTATTTGTCGTCAGTAGCTGGTGTATGCTGGGTCTGGTACTGCAGGCTGAAGTTTTGCACTGTCGCCTTTCTTTGTTCCAGGGTGACCTCGACTGACCTCGGGCTAACTCGTGCGGCCGTGGTGGCAGAGTGCCAGCTAATCTGGTTGATCGTTTCGCGCGTGGTCTTTGCGACCTTTGCCCAGCTCTTACATGTATGTAGCTTTTGGTGGTGACTAGTAGTGCCTCGGATCACCACCCGCTCAATGTTCCAAAATGGAATCCCAAAATGGCCACCATCAGTCTCGGGTTGCTCTTGATCTAACTTCAGCCAAGTTAGGCCGCTATCGAGGTGCTTTATTTAGGCTCACTGTCGGCAGTCTTTGAAGGCCTGTCGGCTTAGGCTATCTGCATTGCCGTGCTTTACTCTCGCACGGTGTTCCAGCAGGTATTTAAACTCGGCTACCACCTCTAGCTAATGTGCTACCCGTTGGGAGGGCTCCTTCCTGCAGCAAAACCGTTGCAGTAAAGCATGGTCCGTACAAAGCCAAAAATCCTGCGTACAAGTACGGGCGGAATTGCTTTAGTGCTTCACTCCGAAGGGATGAATGTGTTTCTGTACTAAGCAATCACTCATTCCTGGTTGCCTTGCTGTGGTGACAGCACAGCTCCCTATGCCGCATCCGCTGGCATCGGTGTTCAGGATATTGGTATTCTCTGAATCCGGATACCCCAGCACGACATGTCAAACATACATACATACATACATACATACCTACATGTCATACAACTCTTTACAGACATAGAATTAATGATAAATATGTTTTCTCTAAAATAGTATGGAAAGATTGTCTTTATTATAAACTACAATGTGTAGCAAAGTGTTAGTAGTACTACAAAAGCTGTCTTTTATAGAGAAAGAGAGGTTCACTAAATCAGCTGAATGTTACACACGTGATCTCTGTAACTTCCAACTCAAACTTGTTAAATGTGCTTTAAACTAGGAAGTAAAAAGTCAAACATGACTTACACATTTACTCACGGCTTGACTCACATTTACTCACAGCTTACCTGATGATCTCTGGTCAACAGGTCCCGTAAATTTATCTTGGCCTTCACTTCTTTTTTAGGTGCTAGGCGGTGAGGGGGTTGACGAATAGGTTAGGTTTCGTCTTTCATGGGTATGGAGTGCTCTAAGAGCAACGTTTGGTCCATTTTGTCCAGTGCTAAACACTGGCCCATATTTTGTCAGTAGGGTAGCCAGCTTTCTAGCCTGCTCTGCATTCTGGCATGAGGGTCTTGCGGCATGGTATAGTTCCTAGAGATGCTGAATGACCTGTGACTCTTCTATTATTCCGAGTGGACAGAAATTCTGTGTAGTCAACCTACACCTTACCGCAACCTCTGTCTTAGCCAGCACCACCGGGTCCCTAATTACCTGGACTTTGTTCTGGAGGAGCTTCTCCGTTCGGTCTGTACCAGCCAATGGCTTCCCATCCACCTTCACCACGGGTTGTTCAAACTCCATTGAGCATTGCTGAGCCATAAAGAAGGGCATGCCAAGAATAGCGTCTTTGCTAATCTGGCTGACTATGAACACTTCTTCGGTCTTTACTTCGCAGAGCCTTACAGAGAGTCGAATTACACCGTAAAAGGGCAACCTGGTCTCATCAGCAAACAGGCTATGGATGTCACTCTTCCCAGTTGGTTTCTTACACCCCAGGAAAGTCGGTCGAACACCTGCTTTCCCAGCAGGTTGATGGCACATCCGGTATCCGACAAGAAGTGCACTGCTCGACCTTCAATTTTTCCCGGGAAGAAGTGACTGGTAGAGTGTGGGCGCCTCGGCAGAAGTCCCTTAGCAGGTTCCCTGTGTTTGATCAGGGCAGCTTGAGGCTGCTCTGTTTGTGCAGGTAGAGAATGTGTCTGGTCCGATCACAATGAAGGGCAGGGGGCTGTCATCTGCAGGACAGAGAGCCAAGGAACCTGAGAGAAACGCATAGTGCTTACCTCGGAGGGACTCATGCTTGTCTCTTTGATGTGTAGTGGTTAGAATGCGTTCTAGAAAGCCACAAGAGAGTTGCTTGAGATAGAGTTTTAGGTCGGCCCAACTTTTTTGGATAAGACCATCTGGGTGAGGTCTTGGCTAGATCGGTATTTTGTTTTTTTCCTGGTTTCTGCAGTGGCCTTATTGCAAACTAGTATTAGGTGCTACTGGTGCATTTTTTGTTTCCCGACTCTTTTTTTTTACTAGGGCACTCCTTTCAGAGATTTCTCATGCCTCCACGCCCCAACAGGTGGCAGGATTAATTTCTAGAAGCTTGCTTGCTTGTTTGTTTATTAGCTGCTTGACCTGTTCTGCCAGCTGCTTTGTTGTGGATAGCAGTACGTTTGGGATGTTTTGTACGACACTGCGTACTGCACCGCGTCCCGTATTGGCCTGTGATTCCTATATTTTTTCTGCCACTGTTTGGATGGCTCTGCCCATCATGGTCAGTGTTTCTCCAGATTTGACCTGGAAAACCTTTCCTTCATTATTCACATTAAGTTGGCGCAAAAAGTTAAAGCTGAACATACTTGATTTTATTTTCTAAGTTTTTGTAGTGCTTGCTGTATTTTGAAATTTACGGGCAATAGAATAATTTTTGTGATAAATCCAGCAAGCATCAGTTGTTTTCATTGCAAATGTAGAATGAATATCACTCAGTTTTGATTGTTGAACGATAACAAAGTTAGTTTTATGTAAATGCCAGTGACCTAATCTGGCATCTGGCAGACATGTTGCTTGTAAGGCTGTAATTGTCTAATTGGGGTTTACAAGCATCGACAACTATACGTCTCTCTGATCACTCAGATTTCTCAGTGCTTGTCATTGTCTTGACACTAAAGCTCGCTGTTCTCATATTCATTTTATGACCCTGGAAAAGGTGATACTGCTGGTTGCGGCTTTTCCGTCGGGAGTACTTGTAGGCAGAGTTTAGTTTAGAATTAGAAGTTTTTTAGTATAGAATATATGTTAGAATCTGTTAGTTTAGAATATATGCAAATAATACTCATAGTTAAAGATAAATTTACCTCCATTCTCCTATGTTTCTCTGCAGCATAACGCTGTTGACACCTGTCAGCTTTAACCAAAAAAGTGTTGACCCCAATATTTAATCAACTGACGCTCAGGAAACTTTGAGTCACTTTCGCATTGTTACAATTCTGTTGTTCGTCTATAAATCATGTTGGTGCAGTAATTTAGTAAATTAATGATGTCAATTAAATATTGATGTCGATGCACGTAGCTAGTAGAATCTACTACTCGTCGATGCGCGTGACTAACTAGTAATAGAGTAAAATCTTTAATAACCAGAATCTTCAAAATCACAGACAACCCGTTTTACGAGCAATAATATTTAATATGACCTATATAAAAAGTTTGTACTAAAGATTCGCTAATGAAGAGATCTTATATTTATTGCTTGTGAACTGTTTTCAGATGTATCACTCGTTACGTCACCAATGAAGCACCTGCTAGAATCTGAGCTTTTTAAAAGTTGGCCTCATTCAAATTCATATATCTCTGGACAAAGTTAGTCAACAGAGACAAAAATGACATCAAATTGTAGCTTATGCTTTAGCCTTTTATTGGTCTTAATTTCATTAATTCGACCTTTTTGACACAGCCACACCTTTAGAAGAACATTTTTCAAGGTAGCAGATAATTGTAGATGGTCACGGGATGTTGTTGGCATGTGCCTTATAGACCGGTATTGCGCTTGTAATGTAAAAATATGTCCACTAACCCTTCACACTTTCATAAAATATGGGTTTACAAGTTTGTTTATTGATGGTTCTCCCCCGAAACAAGTGACACTGACTTACATAATGTCAGTAGCAGACAGACTCACTTGAACTGACCACCAAATATACATAATTATAAAATCTGGCTGAAACCTGAAACCATATTTTAATAATATTGGCTGAGGTCAAGTGCTCAATGTCTAAAAATTAAATAAATATCAAAAATCTTTGGCTCCTAGATGAGATTTACTTTAAAGTTTGACTCGCAACAAAATTCTCATTACAGTTATTTGGTATCAAAAAATTCACCATGTCTTACTCTGTTGTGTTGTAGGTGCAAAATATGTGGAAATGTGATTACAAGTTCTTAAAAGCTAAAAAATGAACAGCTAATCGCAGCCACGCGAGACCGTCTTAGTTTGGATTATCTTTTCAGAACGGCTCAAATGTGACATAGCTTTAAGAGATGGCTTCCGTTTACACTTTCAAGCAACCTCACTCGTCGAAATGTTTTCGCAAATATACTTCACGCATTCAATAAAACCATGTATAATGTTCTTACGCATCGGTTTTATAGTCAATGTAATGCTGTCACTTTTAGCACTCATATCTTGTATCTAACCGTAACATTCGTTTAATTTTTTAACCTTAGCTCGAAGGAGTACATGTCATTGTCTGATAATTATGACGTGCCTATTGATCACCTGTGATATTCAAAAAGTGCTGCAAAAATTATTTGCGAAGTATTGGGTCACATGACCAGATAACAACTTGACGATTAGATAGAACCGAAACAAATCTGTAAAGTAGCCAGCATCTATATTTGATACGGGGTAGTCAGTAAAACCTGAAGTGTTTGTCATAAACTAGTGCTACGATAAGTTTTATATTGAGCTTTCAATTAACGTGAGAACATCACATGACAAGACAATAACCAACTGTCATGACTACGTCAGAGAAACAAACATATTCCAATCTACAGCGGCTTTTTATTTTTGAGCTTTTAAGAGATTGTAATCACATTTCCACATATTTGGCACCTACAACACAACAGAGTAAGACCTGGTGAATCTATTGATATCAAATAACTGTAATGTGGATTTTGTTGCGAGTCACACATTGAAAGAAACTTTTCATAGTGCGCATGTCCTTGAATAGTTTTGCTTTATTACAAGCATGATATTAGCTTGAAAGCAGATTTAGCCAATCATATAAATGAAGACAAATACAATGGCATCTACAATCTATGTATATAAATGTTATAGTCGTTGGTTTTGTTGGTTTGCATATCCGTCATCGATACTTCGGCAATTAAATTTAGCAATTCAAACTCGTTTCACGCTACGTTTAAACTCCTGACATGGAAATTGCAGGTTCAAAAACAAGCTCGCTTTACATTTCACTCAGTTAAGCCGATCTTATCATTTCCAATTTATTTATTTATCGTTATTGCTATTGCACACGCTATTATGTACTGATTATCAATTTTACTTTGTGCAATTCTTTTTCTTGTTGAATGCTTTTTAAAAGCTAGTTTTAATTCTATTATCTAGTTTTAATTTTTAATTTTCAGATATGTTGTTTCAATTCAAAATGTGCCATTATACCCCTGTGTTTAGTTTTTGCCTTTTTTAGGTCTCTCTACGTTCGGTTAGACAAAATATCTGCTAAGTCATTTTCCCATTTGTACAAGTTTCAAGAGGTACCAGTATAATTGTCATATTTAAAGTTCTGTTAGATAGAGTTTGCTGCCACAGTATTATTTTTTACACACTTCTATCTACTCATCCTTATTAATAATTCAATATACTCGGGATTTTTATTTCGTTTTCTTAGTTCATATTAAAGATGTAGTTGCGTCAAAAATGAAATTAGGACCCATAAAAGGCTAAAACATCAGCTACAATTTGATGCCATTTTTGTCTTTTTAGACCAACCCTGTCCAGAGATATATGCGTTTGAATGAGGCCTTCTTTTAAAAAGCTCACGTTCCAGCGGGTGCCAATTTCGTGACGTCACAAGCTTGTTTTCTGAAATGAAACCACGAGCGATAAATATGAGGTCGCTTCGTTAGCCAATCACGAGCGCGAAATTTTTATATAGGCCGTAATAAATGCTATCACTCGTAAAACGCGTTGTCTGTGATCTCGAAGATTCTCATCGCTAGAGAATTCATGCTCATCGTTACTGATTCAACGCGTTTCAACAATTACTAAGTTATACATAGTTTTAAAATGGCTTCAAGTTCGAGCGACCGCTACTCAGAGTTATCTGAGCAACTTTTAGTAAAAGATTAGAGTAGACAGCCTATGGCCAAAGCTGACAGGCGTCAGCAGCGTTTTGCTGCAGAAGAAGACAGAATGGAGGTAAATTAACTTAGAGTCTTCTATACTTTAGTAAATGTAATATTTTTTATAGTCATAAATACATATACTAATTAATAAAATGATAATTCTTTGCTATCTCCAATCATCGTTTCATAGCTTATCTGCCATTTTACCTAGCAAAAAAATTTTTTCGAGTTTTCTTTGGTAAATTAGAGTCATGATTACAAATTATTTTCACTCGTAGGAAGTGGGTAAAATCGATTGATCATTGCAAATCTTTAATTTCCAGAACCAAAGCTTCGAATCGTTGGCTTGGCGTACTTGTGCCTTTATTAAATGTTTATTCGTTTTTAAAATTACACTCGCAATCTATTTAACTCCCAATTTGGAAGCTGTCAATAGATACGCTTTAGAATGACATATCTATGAATGACATATTTATTGCATCTACTTTGTTTACATTTACTTGTTTTACTGATTACAGAATGTTTATGTCGTCCCACCAGCCGAAGAAGCTTTGTCAGTGTGGAAACTGCTATAAAGGAGAAAGCAAGACTTGAATGAGTGCTGGATGATGTTTTGTTTGAGTTTGTTGCAGTAGATGAATTTGTCTTATTGTATCAGCTAATACTATGTGAGTGGCCACGACTTGATGAATATTTTTAATAAAAGCTTTATGCCGAGATGAAAATATTTTTGCTTGTAAAAATTATAGAATAAAATAATATTATTGAAGATAATGCAAAACATGATTTGCAGAATATTGTAGTGAATCGGATATGGTATATGGGTGTCCGCAGAACTGGAGAATGTGAGTTCAAATCCAGTTTGCAGCAGACTTCTCATCCTTAAAACTCTATCCCTGTCTATATTCTTTTCAAAGAGGTGGCTTGCTTATTTCAATTACTTAGCATTCGGTAAGAAACTAGTACGTAGGCAATAGGTAATAGGCGACATAATGTGGGCGGGGCTTATGGGAGGCTGTATATCGTTTATATGGGTAGCTGCAGAACTGTGCTGATACAAAGACCGCGTTCTACACAAAGTGACTAGACAGAATTACCGTAGACCGGTAGAATTGGTAGTCGGTACCCAAATGTTTACACAAGATTTAGAGAAAGTGAGTAGAACAAACTTTCAATTTTCGTTATTTGAGGCCTTTTAAACATTCATAATAATGCATCTGTAGCAGGATTTAAAATTTTATTCTAGCCAACACGAGCAAATACAAAATAAGATATATGCCAATAGAGCCGCGTAAGACTAGACTTTTATCGCAAATAGCCGATGTGAATACGAGAGATAGAGAGAGGTTGCCAAACGCGTGACATCATTTTTGGCGAGGCTGGGCACGTTTTTGTGGCCTGAGCGTTTTTACGGTGATCAGATTTTTTCGGTTTTAATCTTCAAATATCTTGGCAATGCGATCGCGTAACACAACAAACAACATATCAACTGATAGAGAAAAAAAAATGCTTTCTTTTAAGATCAACTTAAATTTTGACGCAACTACATCTTTAATAGTATAAGTATCAAATTATTTGTTATGATACTCATAACCAACAGATTTCATCTAGCCGTTACTTGCTAAATAATTCAGAGTTAAACGGCTCTACTGTGGTTTTATTTATTTCGTAATTTATTTAAACTCAATGAAATTTTTGGAAAATAAAAGTTTAAAGTTATAATGGTCACTGTTGTATATGTTAAAAAAGACTAATTTTTGTGTGCAAAAGCTTTTCTGTTACCCAGGCAACGGCAAGCAGTCATTAGTATCCAAATTTTTGTAAATAGCAGATATATCCGCTCAACCTTAACAAGCCATGACTAAATCAATACTTTCAAAAATGGCTAGAGTTATCCCCTCTTTCTTTATAATAATCATCCGTCTGTTATCCTGTTATGAGACTATTCGTAAAACTCACATATTATTATCACACTCAGCAATAACTGATAGTAAAAAGGAACAAGCATCGTCGACGTCATTAAAATTGAGCGCTCTCAAAGTGGAGTTCCTCCATTGATCTGCAAGCAAATTAACAAAATTATTTTCTGCTTTGGTAATGTTCTTTGTATTAATTCAAAAGGTTCTACATCAAATGCTTGAATAGAACTGCCATATGTATAACTTTTAAAACAAGACACTGTTATGTTTTCCTGCACATGCTAGATTATTTATTATAGACTAATATCTAACAGGCTTTATAAAGATGACCTCGCGCAAGCAACGAATTGAAACATATTTTAGTTTCAAGCAATAAAATGGCTTTACGATTGTAAGGATTTTTTTTAAAGAATTTGTCTAGACATAAAACAGGTTTTTCATTCAAAATTTTTCTTTCAGTTTTCTAATTTTTTATTCCTAAAATAAAATTAACAGTTTTAAGTAAACCTAGTTTCCATTTTTTACCCAGAAATCTCAAGTCAAAAACCTGCAGTTAGAAGGTACCACACCTCATCACTCTGTTAGCCAATAATCTAAAATCTAAACAAGAATATACCAGTGGGCCGTGTACTTAGAGCAAAGCAACTATAATAGTATATACTGTAAAAAAAGACTACAAAGCTGATTCAGATCAGAGGAAACTTGGATTACTTTTGTATGACATACATGCGATAAAGGTTCACACAGCTTAGAAATACATGCAATAGCTTTCCATTTAAACATGTTTGCAACTTAGCTTTGTTGTAACAGTGAAGTTATCAAAAGTGAGTACATTTTAGAGTTTATTAGCTATTTCAAAGTGACAAATTGTTACTGGAAGGTAGATAAAGCTTTTACTTAATAGCTATCTTAGCTTCAGTTTGATTGTTTAATGGAGTACCATTGTGTTAGTTGAGTAGACATCTAAACATACAACCTAAGTGTATAACACTCTAGAAAATAACAATTCATCACCTCAGAAGTCAAATAATGAAGTACCAGTCGCTAATTAAATATAAAAGGTAAAGTTATATATAATATTAAATATTAAATATATGTATTAAATATATTAAGGTAAATATGATTGAGACGTTCAGTTTTTTCTATACTCGTCTGCTTGCAGCCGACTCACCCTTGTTTTCCCAGAAATCTCTAGAGTTCACAGTTTCCATTGCTAGCGACTTTAATGCCAACAATCGAAAATGGCAAGTTAAACAAGCACCTGCTCTTCGACTGCCTAAAACATAAGATTATAATTTTAGAGTATGCTTTAATCACTCTTTAATCTGTCAACAATAACTTCTGTAAAGACATATGTCAATTGAAAAAAATGAGTTCAGACATTTGGCAATGCATTATGTTCATTTCTAGGTTTCTTTTACATAAATGGTAATAAAATGATTATTCATGGTCACCAGTATGTTGATACCACAATGACAGGTTATTCTTTTAGTCAAATATATCTAGCCTGCTCTTTTTGCTAAACTTTTCCCTTTATTACTGTTCATATCCACTTTTTGACTTGCCTCTTTTACTGCAACCGTTTTTTTTCAAAGAAAGTACTACTGTTCTTGAAACAGGTGACCATGATTTATTCTTCCAACATGTCTGAATTCTTCCAACATCATTTTAATGAGAATCAGTTTTAACAATTATGCTGGAGCGTGTCATAAACAATTTTTAGATTATGGCACATTACTCTTCCAGATGTTGGAGAAGGATTTCCCTTAGTGCAGCTAATTAATTTGGGAGACAATTTACTTTCTGCTTTAAATAGCTACCAGATGCTAGTTTGATGCACTACAAGATGCTAACAATAGATCATCAACTAACATTGACTTTGGAGCTGGTAGCACACAAAATATTATGACCAGCTTACCTGCAAGGCTGCCAGATCTCTAACAGGACTTAAAGCTAAACCATCGGAGAGTTTACAAAAGTCAAACATTTATCCAATCTTTATTAAATTTTAAAGCGTTTACTGTACCTTTGAATGATTTGCGGAAACTATTGATTGCAGAGTCAAAAGAGGTTTTTTGGCAATCACTACAGGCTAGCTGCTTTTTGTTTAGCCACAACCAAATCGGTTACTATAATATATTTTTTGAAGGGCTCATCAGAATCTTGAGAAGATAATCATTACCCTCCAACAACAAAAATTAGCGCTGCCTTTATTTTGCACTCTCCTCTGAGCAGCACAGCATTAACTCTTTCAGAAGTAAATCTCTAAATAAATATACAATGGGAAGCTGAGAACCATTTCTACCAGCTGATATTTATTGCATGAAATTAACCTACAATGTTCTTATAGCCTGTGTTGCTATTCGTCGAAGCTTTCAATCTTTATTTCATTCTCAAATTAAAAGCATATATTTTTATAACTATTTTTAACAACCTTGCATACAAGTTGGTTAAATTCATTGATATGTTTATTATAGTTTGCAGCCAAACTTTTCAAAACATTTTGTACGTAAAACTGGCTTTTATGTATAACGGAAGTAGTTTTAGTTGACAAGAAAAGCCGTAATTGTATGCAAAAACTCAAAACTCTCAAGGATTTTGTCTTATATAATTGTATGAGGTTAATTATATTATTATATACTTACAGTAAGCTGCTTCCATGAATTCAGGTAAATGGGTCAGAGCTTGGAATACTGCGATCATATAGCAATGGAGGCCATCGTTCACCACCGGCCCTTTAATGAGTTTAATATTTGTAACAACTACTCAACAAAATTCATATACTCATCTATAATCTGTATAAAGGAAAAATGTTTCTGAATAGCAGCACAGAGTGTAAGAGCATGGTTAAGTTAAACGTGAAACAAGAAACAAAATACCCAGCTTAAAAAAGAGCAAATAAATTGTAGAATAATATTTACCAGAAGGAATTACATTTCTAAAAATAGATCATGTGTTTATATGTGCATGTTGGTTCATGATATTAGATAACAGGACATTAGCAATCAACAGATAGAAATCACATTCTTTTTTTAAGTTAAAAACACCCTGAGCAACAACAATTCTAAAATTTCTAGCTAAAAATCAAAAATCAAGCGCAGCCATTCATATAAAGGAAACCATTATTGGCTAGATAATAATGCATTTGCTGTAGCAGATTTAAAAGAAGTGTTTTTGGTTAATAAAAATCACTTACGAAAAACTATTTTTAAGAGTCTAAAAGCCTTTTATAAAAAATAGTTTTCAATTGTTTATTATTGACCCATAATTTAAGCGATTAATTGCAGTAATAGTGATATCCTATGTACTAACCCTGGTTTAGACACAGTCTTCCTTACTCTAATTACACGAGGAGTAATGTTTCTATCAGTCACGTTCAAGTTTGTCTGTTCTGGCAGGTCAGTGGGTTCAGTTTCTGTTTTTTGGTTCTCTTCTGGAAATGGATCAGCAGATTTAATTTTTCGTGTTTGGTTTTCTTCAGCAGCTTCACTAAAGAAACGTGTTGTAAGTGTTAGAAATAAATTTTATAGACTTGTGTTCATGTTGTTGTACATAACTTTTACTTACACGATAATAGATACACAGAATTGCAGTAGTTGTTGTACCTCTAATTACCGTATCAAACTTTTCAAGTGTGTTTCAATTAAACAATATGTAAAGCGCATAAGTTTGGTTGTTCTGACACCACATTTAGTCCCTTAGACCAAAAAGTACTAAAAAACAAAAGTTGATATCAAAAGATCACAAAATGGTTAGTGATTTAGCATCTTGTAACAGTGAAGCAGTGAGTTTACGTATAGCATTCAATGTTGCTATTCAACTATGTATTATTTATTACTCAGTATTTAATAAACTCTCTGAAATAGTTCCTCAAAAGTGTGACTCACAAAAGCTGGGTAACGAATGTATTTTTTGCGCAAACATTGAGAAGCTTTAGCCACATGCTCACTGAGCACGAGTTTTAGCCTAAAAATAATAGTGCAGATTCCATCATAATTTCTAAACTGAATTTCCTATTTGTAGAAGTATCAAGACTGTGTTAAACAAAGACATACTGTTAGCCTTATACAATTATTATTTCCAATGTGTTGCTTTTAGAGTTTTGATGAAACAGCCATAAGGTTTTGGTGCAAAAAACAGGCTTTGATATGAACAGATGCATTAAAAGAATATATTGTTATTGATGTACATGTAGCTGTATCATCATCAGTAAAATCTTCTAGATATTTTCAACTGATCACTTTGACTAATATGAGTTCGTGAAGATCAAGAATGCATCCTTACAGTTATCTCAACACGTCCTACAATAGATCGATGTTCATAACTCATCTTCTATTGTACATAAAATACTATAGTTTTAGCTGCAAACTGTAGCAAACGTAGCAAACAGTTTAATGAGTGCAATAAGCTGTTATTCAACATTGTTAAATATAAATATAAATTAAAAATGTGTCTTTAAATATAAGATAAAATAAAAATTGAAAGCTTTAACAAATTGAAAAATAATGCTCAGGCTATAATATCTTTGCAGATTATTTGCAAGCCATAAATAACAACTGGTAGAAATATCTCTCGGCTTTTTAACGCATACTTTGTTTAAAAATCTTTGACAAGGTTTCACATTGCTTCACTGGAAGAAGGAGGCAAAATTTAGGCAAAAATTGCTTTGCTCGAAAAAAAACTTTCATTTATTTGCCCAAATTTTTGAAGAGCCAGCTGAAAAATAAAACGCGAGCCTCTATTTGAAAGCAGCCTCCAATTGGTCGTCACTAAAAAGGAAGAGTTAAAAAATAGAGCACCATGGTGTTTAATTAGAGGTTTTACAGTATTTGATAACTTATATAAGGTATTTAGTAGTTTATATGGTTGTATAGTATAGTTAAACCGCTTTATTATTATTATATTATAATGTATTTTATAAGCTTTGTAACTGCTCCCAAATATTTTTTCTTTTTCGGACAAGCCTTTATAGTGACTCACCTTTTTACCTATACAAAAGCATTGTTCACGGATGACAGTGTCAACAGATTCACCCAAAAACTTTGCCGCAATAAATTTAAGGATGTTTGGTTATTATTTTAGCAAAAATAAATCTGTTAAGTAGTTCTTTTACTCACAAAATGGAATAAAACCGAGGCTTCAATTTTTTTCTAGTTTAGTACAAATGAAAAAAAATATTTTAAGCGCCCATCTAAACATATTTTTGCTATTGAACCTTTTAACGCGGGTGTCGCGACTTAGATTAATTAATTTCAAGCATAGCGTAATCTCGCGAAAGTGCGATTGACATATAATAGTCCTAGGGCCATGCAAGCGCAGTTCACAATTTAATTAATGTGATTTCATTACCTTTATGAACAACAGTATATTTATTGAAGCATAATTAATTAACCCAGCACATGCGTTTGTATTGGTCGGGCGTTAGCACGATCCCCGGGCATTGTTGATTATCTAGAATCCTAGTTTATTATTAGCGCTGTCTGAGTTTAACATCACCGATTGTCACAGAAAAGCGCAGTCTCAATGGAAGCCAAAGGGATCGACTACATAAGGCTAAATAATAATTGTGACATCACATTGTGGAAACCGCCACCTAGTGTTTTTTTATTGTAGAACCTACTTTTGACACCCTGTTTTTCATAGTTCTATTATTTTCTGTGTATTGAATTTGGGTTCATTCGAAACCCAAGACTCTCATGTATTAAACTATATTATAAAAAGAATTATGTAATTTATGTGCTTTAAAATGTTGGCAAAATAAAATATGTAACAAAAAGGTTCTAAATTGAAATTGAAAGAACACTGTATACATATCATGAAGCAATATCGGCAGTTTTTGGTAAAATTGCTGGCGCTAAGCGGATAGCCAAATTTGTCTATAGTTGGCAGTGAAAGAGCTAGTATGCCGCCTTAAAGAAATTTCCAAGTTAGCGTCCTTGCTAATCTGACTCACTAAAACGACCTTTTCAATTTTGTGTCCTGAAGCCACAAGGGTAGTCGCGTGACTGGATAGAAAGGCGTCCAGGTCCCATCAGTCGTCAGTCACTTTCTTTTCATGGCTGTCGCTTTTGTTCAACAAGTCCTTTGCGGCTTGGGGGAGCTTGCCGAACACGTGCTTGCCCAGCAGCTTTGTGGTACACTCAGTGTCAAGCAGTAACAAAACAAAAAAGAGATGAGAGAGCGCCCTGAAACCTTCTGAGGAGGAAGTAGCTGGTGAAGTTGGGCCGGGTCAGTGCTTGCGCCTTGATTGGTTTTGTACCAATGTTGCACAGCCAAACAGTTCTATCATCTTTAGGCACAGCCCGTGTACCACAACCCAGTTCTACCACCTCTAAGGTAAGCTTCTGACGCCATACTGGCCTGTTATCCTCTTTTTCAGCCTCGGAAACCCACACTTCATAAGCTGCCTTTTGAAGTGTTGTACCAGTAAGGGTAAGCAACTGGAAACACAGCAGTTCAGTCATTAAGACGAGTCTTTAATGTTTTTCCTTTTACTGGTTCTTGAGCGGGTTCCTGGCTTGGCTACATGAAGCACCTCATCTCAGCTATGATGACAAGCTGGGGTTGTCCTTGGAAGGTCCAGTCTCCAGGTCTCCAAAATCCTGGTAGACATATCGGAAAGCTATTGTTTTTACACTGCCATCATGGCAGGGACAGAGCTCTTCGTTTCTGACTTCCCGTTTTTGTGACAGCACCTTCGAGTTGAAGCTCCTTTTGGCCAGACCTTTCTAACCGTGGCCTGGTCAGGCCGGCTATCATGACGAGCCTCTGATGTAGTGCCGGCTAGTTTCTTTTTTGGTATCAAATCATCACATTTTGTAATCTGTGCTAGCTATATTTTACATATTTGTATGACCTATACTGCTAAAGTTATTATTTTGTGTTATCATGTATAGCTCTTCCAGTATCCTATATTATTCTGTAGAGTTATGGTATATTATCCCGTCATTATCTTACACTGCTGTTACTATTGTTTGTTCAGTTGTTGTTTAGTCAGTCAAACATACAAACATACACATCCTGAACTCTCATATGTCTCATATATTACAATGACAAATACATACTACCAGCAACTTAACACTTTTGATGGAGAATACAGGTTGAAGTCTGCAGTGTGACCAACTGTCGACATTCCTGTCGGTGTCTGTGACCTTTTCGCCGGTGTACTAGTTTCTTGGAACAATGCCGGCACACATGGTTGGTGGCCCCACACACCCCAACAGTGTAGGGGTTTCTGCTCCTGTTTCTCTTAAGGTCGATCTCTTTTCTGCTGCAACTGATGTGGCAGCTGTCAAAAGAGTCGAGCCAGCCGACAGACCGTTTAATTCTGTATCATAGGAGCCCATTTCTCAGGAGCATTCTCCACGGCCAAGATATTGGTAGCTCTACTGCCCTTGAGTTTGATCTGCAAAAACTATGTACCAGCGCTTAAGGCCTTCATCAGACTAGTTGTGAGCATGGCCAGAAAATGTTTCCACAGACCGGCATGGTTGGCCAAGTGGCAGAACAGTTCTTTAGCCATGTCAACCCAAAAAAGGCTCAGCAAGTTTTAATAGGTCACCCTGACCTGGCATTAGCTCTGTCTATTTCTTAGAACTAAATGTGACCTGCTTTATGTCAATTCCATAAAGCAGGCCATTCAACAACCTTATTTAAGGCATTGACATATACTTATATTTTTTATTCAAATATATATTGCTAGCCAGAATTTGTTGTGTTTATTGCTTGACTGTTTGGTAGAGAGTAAAATGTCGGTCAGATCCATTTGCGAACTCTAAAAAGATGGCGTTTTTCATTTGCAGCCGGTTTCAAAAAACAACAAAAATATTAAACACTTCTTTTGTTTTACAAGAGCATTGATTGTTGAGCAAAATTTTTGATGATTTACAAAAGCTTTAACTTAAACTTATCTGACAGAAAATTGATTTTTTGCAACAAAATACCGAGTGTATGCTAGTAATAAATCATATCTAACAAAAAACATTAAATCTGCAGTGAAATAGTTTATGTTTGCTCTACAAACAGTCAATAGACTAAGCTGATAATGTGGTTAGGTAAATTAGCAATTGTGGTTTATTTTTATTTTGATATGTTGCCATAAGTCAATTTGTTGTAAGAATCAATAGAGAATGGATTTTTCTCACTTGAGAAAATTGGATTGAATCAAGTCATTGAATTTAGGATAGCCGAAGAATTGAAAAATGCATTGTAGTGTTTTGCAATAAATTTAGAGTTGAATTAATTTATACACAACATGCAAAAGAATTAGTAATTGAATTGATTATTTTTGATGAGAATGAAATTGAATCAATCTATTTTAAAGCCTTGTAAACATCTTCGCTAAAGTTTTGTACAGCAGGTACTAATAAGTGTTGCAGTTAGACATTCTCAAATGATAACTAGCAGATTATATTAGAAAATTTAATTAAAAAGCTAATGTGTCAAAACTATGTAATAAATGATTATTTAAGCTTACAAATTCTCTACTCTGACAGTTGCATCATTAGCTGCAGTTTTCTCATCATTAGCTCGAGTTGTCTCATTGTTAGCTCGAGTTGTCTCATCATTAGCTCGAGTTGTTTCAGCGTTAGCTTGAGCTGTCTCAACATTAGCCAGAGCTGTATCAACATTAGCTGGAGTTGTCTTGTCATTAGCTTTAGTTGTCTCATTATTAGCTGGAACTTTAACATCATTGGCTGGAGCTGTTTCACCATTAGCTGAAGTTGTCTTATTATTAGCTGGAGCTTTAACATCATTGGCTGGAGCTGTTTCACCATTAGCTGGAGTTGTCTTTTTCTTATCTTCAGGTAATTGTTCTGCGGGTTCATCAGTAGGAATTTCAACTTTAGGCTTAACACTTCGAAGGGGCCTGAAAAAAATCTGAAGGTGTTCAGATTATATAATTTATGTTTTTCATCATAAATCATCAACAACACTGGAAAACAAACAACACAAAACTGTAAAAAACAAACAGCTGGTTTTCAACTAAAAGTAGGTATAAGGACACTTTTAAGTTACTTAGAAGGATAGCATTATTTATGATTATTAATGTGCTTATAAAACAGTAACTTAATTTTTCAAAAAAGAAATTTAGTTAAAAACTGGTTTTGTACTAGCAAATGAACATTTAAATTCAAAACATTTTTATGAATCAAACATGCAAAAGTCTAGACAAAACTTTCATCAACATTGAACTTTATTAACAGCCAACCATTATGTTTATTTTCACTGCAGTCTGAAGGTCAAAACCTTAAAACATATGATGCAGTTATGAGACTTTGTTTGCGGGTTACCTTGTATAAGGCTATAAAATGTAAAAGGGAAATATAAAAGCACCACTGGTACCAGGTGGCAGATTTAATGCAATTGTTCATCTTACTTTATGATTTCCAGCCAGTAATCTCGCTCCTTCACCAGCATCTCAAGGTCATCATCATATCTTCTGAACATGTCTATTTTTACTTGTCTGTTCCTGTTGTCTGATTTATTTCTCCATATTCTATTATACTCAATGCTATATTCAAACATTAAACTTTCTTATATTAAAAGAGCTTACTGAGGAAATATTTTTGCAGGTACATGTAGTTGTCACATAGGTTGCTAAATACACACACCTGATGACATAAATTTAATTAATCTATAAATGTCATATGTGAAAAACAGTTGATTTTTGTGCTACTCAAAAACTTAAAATAAAAATGATTGTTTTATTTTAAAACATTTTATATCAGATAAAAATTCTCAGAACAATTTGACAGTAAATTAAAACAAATATTTCTTTATATGTAGTATTTTATAAGATTTTTCATGCAAAAATCTTTTTTGTTTTAGTAGTTTTCAATTTACCAGTTTGCTTTTTTGGTCAATAAGCCTGCTTTCATGATCATATCAAATTTTTTGTTGCTATATTTTAGCTTTTTCAAGATAAAACGCAGTTATATCTAGTTTATAATAAATAGAAACTGAGTCTTTAGAGTTTGCAACTACAGATATTAAAAGCTACATTGTATTAAAACTCTAGCAAACATATCAGAATTGTGTGTCATTAAATAGTATACAAGCCTTCAAACTGAATTTCTGTAACAAGTCTATATCATGCAGACATAGATATTTAAAAAATATAATGGTTTAGTAAAACTGGTAAAATATATTGAATGTATTTATTTTGTAACAGTTACCAGCATTTAAAATATTAGCAAGAAACAAAAAGTATATCAGTTGTAGTTTTTCTTAGCATTTAAGTAGCGCCAATATGAAGGTGAAACAATAAGCTGAAAACTGAGGTAAGATGTTGATTTTACTATAAACCCTTGGATATTTGCTACAAGTAGTCTTAAGATTAACTACTACAAACTTGAGGGCAGCTACTTGATCTCTATAAAACACTCAGACTAAGAAAGTAACTACCAGTACCCATCAGTCATATGTGAAGAATAGAACCAGGTTGAATAAGGTGGTTTTATTTGTCACCCCTCTAGATGATGATACTAAGGAACAAAGTCTAAAATTTGTCAATCTTGGCTCCCAACACAAGTCAATTAACTTTCCAGTAGGCAACAAAACTTGCTGTAGGTGAAAATTGGTGCGAAGCAGGATCTACATGTACAGTCTACATGTTTAGTGTGCAAGCCGCATATGGAGAGGCGTACTCGTTGGTCATAAAGACACTGCAATGAAGTTTTGTAAATGCATATTTTAACTTTAATGAGCAAAGTTGCTGAGATGATCATCATCCAGATAGATGATGAAGAAAGTAAGCCAGCAAAATTTATGTTTCAGTCATTAGCAAAGAGAAGCTTAGCACACTCAAAACAGTATCTGTTAAGTAACTTTAAGCAAAAGAGATAACTTTATTCAGTGTAACAATCCTTGTGTTTGTAGAGTAAACATTCTACAGTATCAAGAATGTACATGTACATTTTTTATGTATGACTAGCTAAAACCTCTGTACCGCTGTAGAACAGAGTGAACTCAACTGGGTCTGTTTGATTGCACATTGAAGGTGACTTAAATCCAATCAAAAAAGATAATATGTGTATGGTTCATAACTAAGCTTTTAAAAACCATTATGTTTCAGTAAAAAATGGCTATCGATAATAGATAATAGATAATAAACATTTTTAGCTGTTTGAAACATTAGTTTTTAGAACAATATTGTTGAATATTTCACAATGTTGGTACACGTGTACACACAGCATGACACATTTTGTTGTTAATGTAACACTTTATTTTCTTTTTTGTTTTAATTCTGTTGCTAATTAATGTTGCTCAAATCTGACAAACTGCTATCTAAAGACAGCATGCTTATAAGCTGAGTTTCTTCTAAAAAAGGTAAAGTGTATAAGGGAGTAACTGGTTTTATAATTAGTTAAAAAATGCCAGTAGCCTGCCACCACATAAAACGTAATAAGCAAGTTTTTGTTTCTATATATATACTAAAGTTAGTTAGATTATACTGCAGGAACTTTATGCTTGTAATCACAGCTTATCTGTATTACACTTTAGCTGACCGCATCTTACAACTGATGAAATGCACTAATTTTGATTTTTTGCGAAAATTTAAATTTAAAAGCTAATTGAACACTAAATATTGCAATGAACCCTGTTTTGTACAAAAATTCAAGAATTATTTTTGGTCATATTTTGTTGTGATAAGGATGTTATCTGATAATTCTATCAACTAACACTGTGTAAATCTGCAATGTCAACTTACGCATGCTTGATGATTTCATGTCTGGACATCCAATCAAATAATTCACCAATTTTGCTGATGTCAGTGTAGTTACCACAGGTGTTTGGAAACTCTTTGTTAACTATCATCAAAAATTTCGCTCTTGAAGGTGGATATTCTTTGTAATTCCATAAGTCTTCAAACTGTTCTACTCTTCTAATAAAGTGACAAAGATGCTCATCATGAAACACTAGTATATAATTCAGTTCATGTTGTTAGTAACTTTTGAAGTAGATGTGGAGATAATGAATAAGCATGCAAACAAAGTTTAACTTTATTGATGCATGATGGGTGATTGAGCTACTAAAATATGAACTACATACTAATTTATAAAGCGGAACAATGAAGCTTTGACTTGTGATTGATTACTTGTAAATGCAAGATATAAAATGTGTGATATAAAAACTGGGTAAAGGTCTTCTTGATATAAAAAATGTTTTGGAAACATTCTACCCAGATTTTGCCATGCACAATAGTTTTGTACATAATAGTGAAAACTAATGAAAAGTAAAATGCAAAATGTTAAAACGTACATAAATTAAACTAATCATATTTAAATCTAGTGAGTCTTTATGACTAACTCTACCTATAAGCCTTTCTTTTGTTAAATTTAAATTTGAGTATACATTAATCAAAGGGAAAGTAACAACAAACACATTTTACTGATTGTCATTTAATTACATTAGCTTTCACTAATAATTTACAATATTGGATTATCTTGTACATAGTTTCCCATAAATCGTTTGTTTTAATGCAATCTGTAATACCTTGATGTTTCTTTTTTTTTTCGTTAAGCTCTAGAATTAGTTTACTAAAATACAGCAAAAACTTACAAAAATATTTGCCAAAAAATAGATAGTTTTGACTTACGCGGTCAAGAATGGAGTTTAAGTTGATATGTAAAAGTTTAATATATTAGCTAAAAATTCGGATAGACAGTTCTGATAGGTAGAATGCCTCAATTGTTTCCTGTAAACATTTCTGTAATATTAGTGAAAAAACCTGGTAATTTTTGATGTTGGATTGCAATCATAACACAAAAACAGTTTTTTAAAAAAACTAAACTTATTTTTATAACAGAAAATACTCATATTTCAAGAACTGCTGCTCAGAGCTGGTGACAAGCCTGGCAGCATTGTTGTAGTGCCTTTTATTATTACTGTAAAAAATATTAAGCTACTGTCAAAACCTTTATTTGAACGCAGTGGCGTTCTAATTATTAACTGTTCTATTAGAGTGGTGCTTTATTAGAGGTGATGTTCAATTAAAGGCTGGTGTTTCATTTTTCAAACACCTCGTAAAAAAGTTGAGAAAATAAATGTACCTCTTTTAAGCGCAAGTTGAATGTCACCTATATTTTGCAATCTTTTTCAGGCGGTGTGACATTAACTTTTGAGAATGCAAGAAATGTGCTAACTTACACCCGACTTGTCATAATTCTCTAAATAAAGATGCACAGAGAAGCTGATACATGTCTCTACCAGTTGACAAAATATTGTTCGTGACTAACCTACGGTAACCTTATAACCTGCATTGCAATTTGTTGAAGCTTTCAAGATTTCTATTTCATTTTAAAATTGAAGGCATAATTTCATTTTATATCTTTATTTTACAACTTTCCAGAAAGACTCATTGTACTCAATGATACGTTTACAACAAGAAGAGAAGTTACGAGTCAATATATTGTAAGCCAAGCAGATTACCAAATCAGATTATCAAATACTATGATGCAAATCAGCAAATTTTTTAGTTATATAGTAATAATCTATCAAATGCTAAAAATAAATATTCACAAACAAGTAACATGAGCATACCATAATAATAACACAAACAAAAATAAAATTTAACATTTTAAAACCACAATTAACTATAAATAAATAACTATAATTAAATAAAACTCCAAACAAAAACGGCGTCGCTGAATACTAGTAATTAATGCAGCTACCTGCAAAAGTAACCCAATAATTAAACAATAATATAAACACAATGTTACTTAAAAGAGAAATCATTGAAAATTCATAAAATATAATCAATCTGTTCAACAGATTAGTGAATAGTAAAGCTAATGGCCTCGACCAAGATCACATTTGATAACATTACTCAGTCAACAACAAAAGAATAGTTTTTGGCTATTTTAACTTTAAGGTGTCCATATTTATTTTATAAGTTAGGTGCTTTTAAACACCAATAAAAAAGCCCGAACTCCATTTTTTGTTGTGAAGACTTCAATTGTATGTTGCTTTCTGAACAAAGTCAACACCTTATTTTGCAATGTATGTTAACAGCGCATTTTGATTGGCTGTCTGAATTGTCAAGAATGTTTTATTTTCGCTTTAACCAATAAAGATTGTACTGAAGTTATCTCTCCGACAACTTCATAACTATTAATAAAATTTTAAAACTTTAGGATTTAAACAGGTTTCTTAGAGTAAACACCTACACTCCATTTTCCAGCATATTATTGAACTTTTAATATAGCCTCTGATATTAAAACTTTTATCTCAAATCATTGCATCAATGTGAGTTTTTTTACAGCCTATAGTTTCCCACTTATTGTTTACTGCTAGCTCTTTGCAGAAGTTATTATTCGAAATTATGACCAATAATAAATTATAAGCAGTATGATAAATCTATTCTAATAAACTGCGAAAAGCAATGATTGACATGTGATATCCGGTAGCACTCAATGTCCCACAAGTTTTGCTGTAGAGATAGCTTCAGCTAGATCCCTAATGAAAGAAAAATCAAACAAATTTATCATAACTACTGCACATACATAGCAAGTTTTTTGCAAGCAGCCACTTATTATTTTACTACTATTTGGCTTTGAGTGCTGGTATGTATACTTAAAGGAAACTGACTGGTCTACAAACCTACATATGGGTTAAGTATTAGTGTCCAATGAGTGTATAAATACCTATATAACAATAAAAGTGACATATAGTTCTTGTTTAAACTTACCTGTGTTCTGAGAGGTCAGCAAAGTTGGATAAAAGCAAAGCAATCTCGGAAAAAGTGTGTAATTCGTAAACATCAGTTAATGAAAGATCAAATTGTTGAAGTATGAGTTCTCTCGCTTCATCATCAACAACATTCAAGACATCTATCGTTTTCAGCTTTTTGATGCTGTAATATTACGGTGTATCTTTGAAAATTAAGTAAGACTGTCTTTGATTTAATTAAAAACTTAGCTAATTTTTTAGCTGTGATATGACTATCTAAGGGTTTTCTGAATAACCTGAAAAATAAAAATTTTCGATTTCTAAATGGAGATTTTATACTTTTATATCATCTTGTATTGCTAGGTTATTGCCTGATTATTATTTAAAATTATATACTCTATAGTGCCAAATGACAGATGAATTTTATCAGAGTGTCTGTCACATGACTTTTGCAGATTTACATGTATCTATTCTAGTTGGAAAAAAACACTGTCACTACAATCAATAAGCAAAAAAGGTATTTAGCTGTGTTACTATCCATGACATGACAAAGTTGGAGTTTTCAGAAGTCTGAGAATTGAACTCTTTGATGATTGATACGCCATTGATGTTGCCTCTATTTTGCATTTCCAATTAGCGGTTTCTCATAATTCCATGCGGGCATCTTGTCATTATATAATGTGAAACAGTTGAAAGGATTGTAAATGCTTTGCTCTAGCGATCGGTAATTAACGTGTACAATTGTGGTATGTAGGTAATGTGTAGGAGAAGCATCAGAGTAGGAAAGATGCTAGTGAGTAAATAAATTAATTTATTATGCTAAGATAAGAGTTAGGATAAGGTGAGAAGTATAACTATAAGAAAAGAAAAAGGTAAACAAGATTTTGACATGATGTAAAGTGAAAAAAGGTGCACTTAGTGGTTATGGAGCTCAGTTAGTCTGGTTTTGATGATCACAGTGGTGGTTAACATAAAAGGTCTGTTGAGGAGTTCAATTTGTTTATCAAGAATGCAATTGATAAAAAGTTATAAAGATAAAGGTGGTAATAGAGAGACTATTATGAAGGGTAGAGGTAAGTTAATGTTGCTTCTTACATTTATTGGACATAGTAGTAAATAAGTAGTGAGAGGTACAGGCTTTGGTCTAGAGAGATTACCTGCCAATTATGATGGTATAATAAAGGTTAAATACAACAGTTAAAATGTCGTATTTCAGATGATGGCAAGTTGTAAAATCTTACAAATAGTTCTGACAGTAAGGAAGAGGTTAAAAGCGGCAGTATATATTGAGTTGTGGACTGTTAGAGACGATTGAGATGGAGTGATTTCAGTTATTAGTAGAGAAAGTGAAATGCTTGAAGATTCTAACGAAAACTGTTAAAAAATAGTGTTGGAGACAATAGTAGGCAAAGAATGACAGCCCAAAGTACTAGAGAGGTGAAAGTTGATATAAAGCATAATAAAAAAACATAAAGTGAGCCTCATGATTGTTCCTGGTTTTGGTAATACGTGAAAAGGCATGTCATGTCACTGGCTGAAAGATCACAGTGTACTTTAAATGACTAATATACTTGTAGTCAGTGCTCCTTAGTACTTACAGGTACCAAAGAAGGGGGTGAATGAGATGTGTAAACTAGTACCTTTCCTGAAAGCTATTGAGGCAAGCGGCAATGCTAAAAATAAACTGGGTTGGCTTCTCCATTGGGGAGAGTAGGCTCTTTTTTATTTAAGGTGTTCAATGGTGGAATGCAGGGCAGATAAGGTTATGAGAGGAATATAGTGTAAAGAAATCCAGTCAGTCCACAGCTCAGCCAAATACTCAGCAGCCTGGCCAGTTTCAGCCCTACCTCATCGACAAGAAAGGGATTCAGCTCTGCTGAGTAGAAAAGTAAATGGCTCGGCATCATTGGGCCAATAGAAGATGTGATGGACTCGACAGAGAAAAACGATCGTCCAGGCATTGACCGGTGCAAGGGATGATTGGGTGGCTAAGAAAATCAGCCAATTTTTAAGAGAACAAGATAGAGCCTCTCGTATATAAGGATGCTGCCAAAAATAGACCAAGCAGTGTAAGGAAAAGTCTCAATGTGAACAGCTGTGTATAAAAGCACACATCGCTGTAATTAATCATTTTATATAAATACATTAACTTGACTCAAACAAGCAGCTGGTTTTTATTCAAGCAGTATAGAGTTGCAAAAAATCCTTGGTAGGCAAGGAGAAGTTTGGCATCATTGGGCTGACAGGAGAGGTAACTGACCAAGCCAAAATAATGATGGGTTGGGTGCTGGATGGCGCTAAGGAGACCGACCAACTTAGAGAAGAAGAAAGTAGAGTCTCACACATATATAAATCCTGCTAAGATTAAGCCAGGTAGAGCTTGAAAAACACTCAATGCAAGCAGTTGTGTGTACATGCGTGTACTCTACACTGCAATTAGTAAATTGATACAATAATATTATTCTGACTTAAATAGGTGGCTGGATTAAAATGGAGCATAAAAAGGTCTTTTGGGGTAATGTACAATAGCAGAGATTGAGAGAAAAAAGTGACAAAGAAGTAAAAAAAAGATAGCTTTTTTGAAAGCTGAAAGTGAGACAGCAGTCACAGAGTTGAATAATGTTGAAGCATTCATAGCAGTTTGCTGAGGTTCAAAATATTACTTTGAATGAACTTGCACTCACCTTTTTACCTATACAAAAGCATTGTTCACGGATCAAAGTGTCAATAGATTCACCCAAAAACTTTGCCGCATTAAATTTGGGATGTTTGGCGATCATTATGGCAAAATTGAATCAGTTAAGTAGTTCTTTCACTCACAAAGTCGTGGCTTCAATTTTTTTCCAGCTTAGTATGAATGAAAAGAAATATTTTAAGCATCAATCTAAACATATTTTTGCTAGTGAACTTTTAAACGCTGGACTAAAACTATTTTTAACTACGATATTATAATATTAGATAATGTGGGTTGGAATTTTGGTCAAACTGTTACGGCAGAGCGTTGTGGCTAAAGCGGTGAGAGTCAGCCACTTGGCCACCGATGAGCAAATTTGGACATCTAAGAAAAACAAGCAACTTATCCCAACCCACCATATTAGGGGTGGGTTGGAATCAGTAGGTCAGAACCTACTTTAATACTTAGCTACATGTATATGGTGCCTTATTTGTACAGCAGAAAACTTTGAAGAAATTATATTCCAGCAGGTCACCTGCAACACCTGCTCCGCCTACAGAAAATGAGGCGAAAATGTAAGAAACAGAAGCTGTTGTTCAGTAGAAGGTAAAAAAGTCAAATTTATTGAATTTCCTTATCCACACATGTAATATAATATTTATATGATTAAAAGTATTGAAATGATTATTAGTTATTATTGACCTGACCAGCCGGCTCTGGACAAGTCAATAGTCATGGCAGCACTGGTGATAGTGGTAACAGCTGCGATTCTGGCAGTGAGAGTGGACACAGCGGCACTGTTGTTGGTTGCAGTTGTCAAAGTTGGGGTGCAAGAAATATCAATGAGAGGGATAGAAATAAAAAAGCTTGTGATTTTGCTTGTGAAATCAGGTAAGATGGATAAAAAATAGCCCGTAGAAAAGACCTTGATGAATCTGAGTGACGTGTCAAGTAAACTGTGCCATTGAAGAAAAGTGAGTCAGTACAGGCAGTTATATAATTATTTGCCACTAATTGAGGTTTGTGTTAATTTTTCTGCAGCTTAAAATGAGACTTTTGAAATTGAAAGAACAAAAAATAGCCTGTGGTATAAGTGGAGTTATGGGGCCCAGTCTAAACTGACATCTGAGGACATGATAGTTACAAGGAAATCATAGCAGTTGCAAGAAACTACTCACTTCGATATTACACAGTATACAAGTTAGTGAGAGACAATATAAAGTTTTTTGCGACATTCTTATGTGAGTATATTGTGTTCACACAACAAGTACGTCATACAGTGCACAAAAAAGGTATTCTAACCGTCTATATAAATGTTCCAGAGTTTTCAGATCTGGTCGTAAACCACTTCATGAATAAATATAAATACCATGGCACAGTTTAATATCTCAATGACCTTGAATCGAAGTGTAGTTCTGGGGATTCTGATGACTGATGAACTCAGGCGCACTTGTCACTAAAACTATGTTAACCCTGACAATACAAAAAACTTCATATATATTTATGTAACCTAGTCGTTATTAGTATCATTTTGTAGAGAGATTTCATACTGATAAACTTTTATTGAAGTCTTAAAATATTAAATTAACCTTCTTTAGTTATGACCATGGGATAAAAAATATAAAAGATTGCCCACTGATGAGTTAAGTTTACTGTATCAATTATACCAGCTTGAGACTAAATACTTCCAACCATAAAGTGCCTAATTCTGCTACAGTGCCTCTAAAGTTATCAAAAAAAGTTGAAATTCTATCAAGCACTTCATATTTACATCAGGCTTTCATTGATTTTACAAAAATTTATTTAGCCCATTGGTAGATCTCTTTTCTCTAGATATAAAATAGTTTTTTTTTTTAGAAAAAGCCAATATACATGTAACTACATGATAGCTTATCAAGGGTTTAAAACAACAATAATACTATAACTGATGAACCAATAGAGTAAAATAATCTATAATTAGTGTTGTGAACACTGAACATGTAACTGCTTCTATGTATAAATTTACACAGGCGAATATGAAATGACCCAACAATAACCTTGACATGACACAGAAATCATTTAGATATAACCCTGATATAAGCGTGACATTATTCTCTGACACATTATAACTCTGACACGAATATGGCTATGCCATAACTCTAATATGATTCTGATATAGTTCTAATATGACTCTAACATGGCTCTCACATGACACTGTAACTTGAATATATTTAAAACTTGATAGTATTATTCTTACTTGGGGTTTTTCAGATGACGTAGTTTTAGCCACTTGCTTTCCGCTTCGATCTTTATTAGGTCATTAAAGGTATCCAGGAGATTACGTGATAGTTGTCTAAAATTTGAGATCATGCAGCACTCATACTAGAGTGTAGGTCTAGTCTTTTTAAACTCTTTTTACAAAGAGTTTTTTTTTAGAAAAACTCTATGTAATAAATCCTTTAAAATTTTCAAAATCCAATTATTTAGGCTGATGTCAATAAAAGCAACACACCTTTACTTCTATTATAAAGGGTTATAACAATAAAGCTTTGGTAAATATAAAAAGGAACTTAAGTTATTTGGAATCAAAAATGTGTATACAAATTAAAATCTGTTAAAACCTTACATAACTACAGAAGTGACCAGTGATTTGGTTAGAGTACAATGACGATCATTCTTTAGACTGGCTTGGTTGTTGTTAAATATATAGACTGGATAGTATCATTATCTTTATCTTGTTATAATTCGATATTATTATTATCTTATAATATTGTCATTGTGCTAACCGCTAGACTTATAATAGTAATATGGTCTTGGTTTTCATGTGATAGATCATTTGGAACAAATTAATATCTTCATTAATAAAAAACATAATTGTGAAACTTTGGATTAGTTCTTTTAAAAGATGTCATTAGGGATTCGCAGTTGACTTTCTCAAACCTAAAAGCGTTTCAAAATACCAAATGGCCATCAATGAAAGCATGTCTTAATGTTCTGGAGCATTTTCAAAAAAGCGGATTTGATTTGTCATTACAAAGGTCATTGTTGAAACTGCTATTTTATTGTATTATATAGTTAAAAATAAAAAAGTGCATAACACCAAATAATTTCCAGCATAAAGAAAGTAAGGTTTGATGATGCTTTAAGATGATAAACTCATGTCATACATGTTGTGACTTACATTCAAATATTCATAAGCTGTTTAGTAATAAGTTATTAATTGAAAAAAAATTAAAAACCTAAAACACTATTATAGCCCAATTCTCATTATGTATGTAATTGCGCTGCCATGTTTCAACAGTGTTATTTTCTATGTTAAACGTAGATTATAATCAAAAGTTTATTAGCCATTATGAAAATTCCTGGTTTTAAAAAGCTTGAATCTTAACTAAAAGTTCATTTTTTGTAAACAAATCACATTAAATTTGATTTTTCTAAATGGTAAATGGCATAAAAAAGTTTTGTTAAAAAACATTCATTAAATTTTAGAGCTACTTGAGTTAATATTAAGTATTTTTTAACAATACAGTACTAGTTCCAAAACAAAATAATGCTATTTGTGCAATTTTCGGAGTCAGTTAACTAGTAAAGTGCTATCAAGCCCAAAATAATTTGTCATGCTGGGGCTTGCAGTATGAATACCAAAAGCTCATAATTAGAAATTACATTTCTAATTGTGAGGTCTTTCAGTTCAGGCTGGCAGTTCAGTGGTGGCTACCTTCTCTAGGACTTGTTCGATCGCTGTGCTAGTTTGTACTAATCTAGTAAGTTTCTTTTGACCTTGATGCGCCTTGAACAAGGGTAAAGGGGTTGACTTTTTCTAGTTCTTTCAGCCAATAGTAGCTTCGTGAATTTTTAGTAGTACAAACTAAGCTGCACTTACGTAACAGGTAGTTTTTCCTAGCCAGTGCCCATCGTAGCTATTGACAGCTACTAGTTATGAATAGCTATTGATTAGCTATGACAGCTATTCTTGGCTGGCTAGTGCTGTGGGTTTAAGTACAAGCCAAATGTGACTTAACACGAGCACCTTCTGCTTCAGACCCAGGTGTGTAGATTTTTGTAAAATCAGTCTGGATATAAAACTTAAGTTTCCGGTTCGCTTCTTCGTTGAGAACCCAATTGCCTCGTTAATTTTTGCTATGAACGTGTTGTAACATACGGCCAAAGACTCCTCGTTCGAGTCTAGAAAGTTTTCGGAACGGTTTACCTCTTTTGTTTCCGAGAGAGGCAAAAAAAAGTCACTCAGTTGATGGTTATTGCATTAATTAATTTGGTTTTCTGGGATGACATGAGGTAATGGGAGACTTTTACTCACACTACACTTGACACAGTTCTGTCATCAGTTACAGTAGCTTTCAAACTTTTCTACATGGTTTGGGTAGATTTGCTGAACAAGCCCATCTAGCAGAACATTTATTTGACCATGGCCATAACCATGGCGATTTTCTAGAAAAGCTAAAGTGCCCTGCCATCAGGTGGTGGTTTTTATTTTTGGGTGTAATTGGTGGAGTCTCCATTAAGTTTAACCGTACCTTTTTCCAGGAGCGATCAGCGCAAAATTTCTGTTTTCCTCTAGCTGTTTTTGTCTCAACATGCTTCGTGGCTTGGCAAACCTCGCAGCTTTTGACCACTCTCCTTAAAATCGCTGGCAGGCCAAGCTAGTACTAGGTTTAGTGGAAGTCACTGACGTGTTGACATGCATAATGTGGTCTCAAGCATGTGTTTGTCACGCTGCAATTTTCAGAAAGACAGCAATCGTTTGGCGCACTATCTGGGCTGGTCATTGGGTGAACTTCGACTTCTAACACCATATCAGGACATAACCTAAGGAATTGCAGAACTTTGTGCAGTTTTTTGGAACTCCTGTACTACTAGCTTTAAGTGCTCTCCAATCAGCTTGTTTTTCCTAAAAATGCTCAGTATATGGTGACCATGAGCTTTTTGCTGGTGACATGCATTTATGCCAGTTCCTTATGACACTTCAAGTTTTATTTTAGCTGTATCACGAGGTGCAAAAAGCTGGCTCTTCATCAATCTCTAGAGCGGCCACTTTGAAAGCAGCAGGTTTCTTGAAAGGCCAGTCATTTTGTGCTCATTCCTGACTACCTCTGACATGAATGCTGGGCTTTCTTCAAAATTGCACAATAATACCTGGTCCAATCTGTCTAGCTCCTTCTGGGTAGGTTCGCCATCTCTCCATAATTTGGTAGGTTGTAGCTGTCACTTTCCTCAAGCAGGTCTCAATAGACTTAAAGACGCCTGTCAAATACTTGCTTGTTCAGCAAGTTTGTAGCACATCCAGTTTGATGAAACACTGGATGGATCTCCTCATTAGCTTTTTATGGAAGAAAGTAGTTAGTGTTGAAGGGGGCCTGATCTAGAGCATTTTCCCTAATTGGTTCTGCACCACCTCGGCGCCGAGAAAGCAAGGGATCAAAAGTGGACACTCCTGAAACTGTTGCTGGCGAGAAATGCCTTTATTGTGTCAATCCGGTATGAAGGTTAGTGCAAATGGCCGCAGGTTTGTTTTCCTCTCTTTGCTGCTTTATTTCACTCTTGACAGTCTTGGCTTGTGTGGCTGGTCCTGGCGCCGGCTGCTCTTTTATCTTAGCTAAGGGTCTGGACTCCTACTTTTCCAAGGCCTCATAATAGTTTTGGATAGCTATGGTGAATGGTCTTCACTTCATCTCCCTATTATTCCTATAGGCCTTCCAAAGTCTATTTAAGTGTGTGGGCTCGACGAGCTGGCCAAGAGGCCTCTTGTTGATATTATTCTTGATGAGTGCTTAAAGCAACAAGTATTCAGCATTACTGTTGCATCTTGAGGTAGTGTCTCAGGTTTAGTTATTTCCTGTTGAGGCAGCTTTTCCAGGCATGTCCTTGTTTTCCACAGCTATAACAGAGAAGTGGTTTTGGCAAGGCGGTCTCCTCTGGGCCATTATGTTCACGCTCATGATGAACCTACTTAATTAGCTGGTTGCTGCATCAGATGTGAAAGGTCTTTAATGGCTTGTTCCTGTGCCACCAGTACCTGGTTGGGTGGCTCTTCCTTTACAAACCTGATAGAGAACTGCTGGAATTCTTGAAATTTGAGCTACAGAAACTCCGTGCCAGCTTGTACCCTTGTACTGTCGGTCAGTATCAGAGTAGGTACCTGCAAGTTGGGGCCGTTGCAGTTTAGGGTTTTTCAGCACTCTGCAAAACCTTCGTTTGACCATGTTATCCAGATTGAGTTTGGCAGATTGCCTAAGAATGTTTAGAACAGTTGCTCCACTCAGACGGTATGCTCTTAAACAGTGAAAGGCTTTTTGCAAGGTATTCCACTCTGCATGACCATGCCTGGGGAGAATCCAAACAGAGCTTTGGGCACATCAAATATGTCTGTTTTCCGTCTTCGCTTTTTGTGTCTCGAGTGAACTGTAGCAATATTGGTGCATCTGTCCACTGGTTGGCTATGATGACCTCTCAAAAGCGGCTTATCATATACTCTATGTAACGGTTATTTTCATATGGAGGCACTTTAAGCTGATTGACCAGGACCAATGTCCGGGAAACCACCATTAGCTTCACCAATAGATCATTCATGTGGTCCGTGTCCCTCCCTGTGCTTTAACTTGCCAGGTTGTCATGTCAGTGCTTTTCTTTTACAAAAGCATTTTTAGGTTTATGTGTAGGCTGCCATTTTCAAAGCAGCTCAGCCTTTACCGGTCATTAGAGTGTCTCACCTCCGTTAACTTGGTCTCTCTAGGTCTCTTCCTTACTGCCACTAATGCATGTAGAATGAGATTTCAGAGATCCAACTGCTGCCTCTAGCGTAAAGTGTTCGCCATGAGCACTTTACTGCTTCACCAAAAATTAACGACTTTGTTCAAGTACTGAGTATATATACAAATATATATATGCAATACAGTAAAGAGTGTGTGCATACATACAATTGCATAGAACGAGGCTGCTCTTTGCTCTGCCAATTTTTATCTGTTATGCTTTTTCATATCCTGAGCTGAATTGGACTCTACCTCTTTTTTCTCAGATCGGCTGGTCGGGTCCTGACGGCACAGCGGATGGTCGGTCTTTTGAGTGCCGGCTTGGTGGCTGCTCGGTTACTCGTTTGCAGTTTGGTTGTTGGCTGATTATACTCTTGGCCTAGTCAATCTCTCTGCCTGATCGGACTCCCTTACTGGTCAAAATTTTAGCTCGGTCAGACTTATGGCCTGTCGTATTTCGAGCCTGCTCAACCTTTTCTGAACTTAGTCTGATAAGGTTAGACTAACTTTCTCTCTCTTTCTCTTGACTCCTCTGTTCCTTGTCCTCTCGACTGTCCTTTTATTGACTAGCTGGTGAAGTAGCTGTTCAGTTGGTCAAGTAGCTGCAATCTGGTTTGTAGCTACGCCGTAGTCTGCTGCTGTGTTACATTATTTACCAAGCTAGTTGGTCATTCTAGCTCAACTTACATATTACTGATGCCATCTATTTGTCATGCAACCACAAGAATAAAGAAACTGAGCAAAGTGTAATTGATATAATTGGACACTTCATTTCTATCTCTAGTACTAAAGCATTTTTTACCCTAGATTATTCTTACATCTTTATTCTTCTAACTTGTGGTATTAAACAATTATGATATTGCATATAATACTGTCAACCATTGCTAAGAAAATGTTATGTAATCCTTGTTGTAAAACTGCAGCTTAGAACCAATATTTACAAATTCATGCAAGGTGAGAAAATATTGAAGTAATTAATAGACGCAAAAGTCAGAACGCAATTATTTGTGCAAATCTTTAAACAACTGATGGTTTAGACAACTTTCCTAATTTAAGTTACATGTACTTACGTAGCATTTATTATACGCTTTTTACGTCCTTGTTCTATTAGATTTGATATCCATATTTGAAGCTGTTCAAAATTTCGCACTTGAGTGTCAGCCAAATCATCAATTTCCCCAAATGGCTTTTTTGAATAATAGTTGCGAAATTTTTCAATTACTCGATTTCTTCGTACATTTGAAAGTGTAAGTAGTGACCATACATACTCTGAAGCTCCTGACCTGTAATGACCATCAGTAATGTATTATTGAAGAAAAAACTTTGTATACATACAAACTTATATAGACCATATATACATTTTCCATATATAGGCCAACATATTTTTTATATATATGTATATGTATATTTTATAAATATATATTTTATGGATATATTTTTATGTATATGTATATATATTTTATACATATACATGTACATATATATAAAATATATATAATGTATATAAAATCAGTAAAACAGACTACAGCTTTAGATAAAGCACTTGATTACTATTAGTTTCATGCTTGGTAAGAGCAATCTTCAGATAAAGCGCTTGTACCAGTTTTGGTACAAACCATATGCATTTATCATGACTCTTCCAAACAATTGCTTTGCTCGTGTTTGGTCGTGGGATTACAACAAAACTACAACTATGTACAACTTTTCTTGTATGAAATGCTTGGATTTATTCCTTTTGGTAGAGTCACACATTACAGCGTAGCCGTGCAGGCTATCACAGTAATCCCTTTTCTCTGTATATTCAAAAGTTCTAAAAGTTTACATCATTTCTATCAAGTGGATAATTTTTATACTGATCAGACGAAAGATCGCTAATGAACGCTGGATCAAATTAATTTTTATTTTACTGTTTTGAAAGTCGAGCTGATGTTGACTGGTTTTTCCAACGGTCATTTTTTCCAAGTAGTTGTGATTTCTTTAGCTTATAGCAAAAGACCTATCAGATAATTGGTTTATATTGTAACTCGTTGACTAATATCTTTTTGATAATATTTACAACTTACTAGCTTTCATATCCTTTGTTTGATGTTACTAGGCGGCCGCTTTATAAACGTCTACCTAAAGCGACATAAATTTAATTTCCCCACGCAACTGATAAACAACATTTTTGCCATTTCCCCAGCCTAAGGGTAAACTTGGCATTAGATTTTATTTCAATGAGATCGACCAGTGAGACTAATGCCTTAATTTACAGTACAGCAACTGTCGTTTTAGAAGATATGAGTATTGAGCCACTGTCAACAAATCTTCAAGCCATTCCGCCTTGGCAGATGAGGCTACAGAATAAAATCAAGGACTTGCGCAAGAATTGTAGTAGGCTCAGTGAGAAATCTAATCACAGTTTGGAGCGTCCAAAAATGAAAGCCACACTGGAAACTTTAGAATCTGCCAAACAGCAGCTAGTAACACTCTTGGCACGACTTAAGCAGTACACCAAAAAGCGGGATAACAAGGGAACTACCAAACCGTTCATCAATAGTCTATCTAGAGTTTGTTTCCAGTTCAAAGGTGTACTGCAGAGGCCAATGCCAGATTCTTCCAAATCCAGCACCTCAAAGTCCTGGAAGGACATCTGGGAGAAAGAGGCTACTCATAACACCACTGCAAATTGGCTAAAGAGGCTTAAAGAAGGCCACCAATACACTGTTGGTCAGCAAGGACTCACCATTAGCATAAAGAACATCACATGCAGAGTGCAGCATATGAAAAACTAGGGAGAACCAGGCCATGATATGATGCATGCCTTCTGGTTGTCGAAATTGACATCACTTTACACTACAATGGCAAAGCAGATGGAATGCCTAATAGAAGAAGGTAGCCATCCGGAATGGCTGACCAAAGAACGAACTTTACCTCTGGTAAAAGACCCGAAGCAGGGCCGATGCCCGAGAACTATCGACCAATAATATGCTTGCTGTTCGCAGAAATGGTTGCAGACAAACTGGAGAGCACATGAGTCACTATATGACCATTGGTCAGAAAGGAATGGAACGCAACACCCGAGGAGCCAAACAACAGTTGCTGGTGGATCGAACGGTCTGCCAAGACAGCAGGAGAAAGCATACCAATATTGCCATGGCTTGGATTGACTACAAAAAGGCCTATGACTCAATTTTCCATAGTTAGATACTTGAGTGCTTAAGGTTGTACAATTTTCATCCTGCTTTGGTGGCATTCATCAAGATGTCAATGACCAAATGGAAGACGGAACTGGAAGCTAATAGCAAAAAACTGGCGAGTGTCAAAATTAAATGAAGCCTCTATCAAGGTGACTCCTTATCATCGCTGCTCCTCTGCATATGCCTAAACACTCTAAGCATTATGCTGCAGAAGACTCAATTTGGGTACCAGTTTAAGAGTGGTATCAAGATAAACCATCTCTTCTACATGGATGATATCAAGCTTTACGCTAACAAGGAAAGGGACATGGACTCGCTAATACACCTTAATCAGGTATACAGCAAGGACATCGGAATGACTTTCGGTATTGAGAAGTGTGCAAGACTAATTGACAAGAAAGATCATTATGTACACACAGATGGCCTAAAACTGTCAAATGGTACCATTAAAGATATAGAAGAAGGGTAAAAGTAATTGGGAATTATGGAAAGTAACATCAACTATGAAGTTGAAGTACGTCACAGATCCTACAAAACCAGCTCAGTGCCAGGATTCAAGTTATGGCAATAAATACCTACGCACTGCCAAAAATAAGATGCCCAGCAGGCATAATTTTAGTGGACTGAGGAAGCCATCATGAAAACGGATATAGCAACTCGTAAACTGCTGACTATGCATAGAGCACTCCATCCAAAATCTGATACTACTAGATAGTATCTCGATAAAAATTGTGGAGGTAGGAGACTCAAAGGTGTACAGCAGACAGTGACAGAGGAAGAACAAAGCATTAAATCCTATGTGGCCTAGCGGAATTTCAATCGGGTGCTCTGACAATGGAGCTTTGCAGTGGTGATGAAGAACGTGACTGGCACATGAAACCTTTTCATGCTGCTTACCACCAACAAATATATAAGGTTGGCAATCTCTACCAGACGTATATATGGCTGAGCAAAAAAAATCTAATGACCAATACAGAGTTGCGACTCATGGCAGCCCAGAGGCAAGTGCTCCAAACAAGGCAACTCCAAATAAAAATCTATCACTTTAGAAACGGTCCTAGATGTAGAATGTGCAAAGATGCACCTGAGACCATCCAACAAATCATCAGTGGGTGCAAACAGCTAGCAAGAAATGCATGCGCTGAGCAGCATAATCATGCTGCAGTTGTTGTGTACAGAAGTTTATGTGATGAGTAAATAATAAACCACAACACTGGTGGGAAGGTCCTTGTAAGGTCAACGAAAATGAAAAAGATCATCCGGGAATTCTACATCCGGACTGACAAGCATGTTCTAGCAAACCAACCAGATATAGTGGTGGTGAACAAGGGGAACAAGAGAGCTACTATAATAGATATAGCAGTATCTAATGACTACAGTAAAGCCAACAAAGAAAGAGAAAAAGTGGAGAAGTATCTTCCTTTTTGGAGAAGAGATTAAAAAATTAAAAAAACAGTTTTTTTAACATTTTATTTGAAGAGTGCAAGCCTACCGCACGAAACTTTAAGTAATAAGATGTTTTAGCTAAACTTGTAGTTTTTTAGTACACATAGTTTTATATATATACATATATATATACTATATATATATGTATATGTATATATATATATATATATATATAAAATTGTTTCCTCACCCCGGATACCCCGTATGGGTGGTAAATTCTGCTCTAACTCGGGTCTCCTACCAGAGACCTGGGAGTTTGAGCACTCGTCTCAAGATCTTAGCTGTTCCCAATAGCGCACTTTTCTGCAACTCACCTGAGTTGATTGTTGTTGGTATTTGGGCAAGCCACATTTTATGCGCCGGTGTTATTGCGCCCAGTGCCCCAATGACTACTGGGATTACGGTTGTTCTTACATTCCAGCATTTTTCAATTTCTTCTCCAAGAGGGAGATATTTTTCTACCTTTTCTTTTTCTTTGCTGGCTATATTGTAGTCATTGGGTACTGCTATATCTATTATAGTAGCCCTCTTGTTCTCCTTGTCTACCACCACTATATCTGGTTGGTTTGCTAGGACATGCTTGTCAGTTTGGATGTAGAAGTCCCAGAGGATCTTAGCGCGGTCATTTTCATTGACCTTACCAGGAGCTTCCCACCAATGTTGTGGTTTATTAAGGCCATACTCATCACATAGACTTCTATACACAATACCTGCGACATGATTATGCCGCTTAGTGTATGCGTTCCCTGCTAGCTGTCTGCATCCACTGATGATGTGTTGGATGGTCTCAGGTGCATCTTTGCACAGTCTGCATCTAGGATCGTCTCTAGTGTGATAGATTTTCGTTTGGAGTTGCCTTGTTGGGAGCACTTGCTCCTGGGCTGCCATGATTAGCGACTCTGTATTGGCCGTTAGGTTTCCTTTGTTCAGCCACATATATGTCTGGTGAAGATCGCCAACCTTGGATATTTGTTGGTGGTAAGCACCATGAAGAGGTTTCGTGTGCCAGTCAATTTCCTCATCATCAGGGCGTAGGTCCGTTGTGAGAGCAGCCGATTGAAATTCAGCTAGCAAATTATCTGAGATGGCCATGGAGGCTGCATATGCTTTGATGCTTTGCTCCTCCTCTTTCACTGTCTGCTGTACACTTTTGAGTCCCCTACCGCCATCTTTCCTATCAAGATACAATCTAATAGTATCAGATTTTGGGTGGAGTGCTCCATGCATGGTCAGCAGTTTACGAGTTGCTATATCTGTTTCTTTGATGGCTTCCTCAGTCCACTTTATTATGCCTGCTGGATATCTTATTACTGGCAGTGCGTAGGTATTTATTGCCATGATTTGGTTCTTGGCATTGAGCTGGCTCCGTAAGACCTGCCGAAGGCGTTTCTTGTATTCGGTAATGGCTTTGTGACGTACCTCGGCTTCGTGGTTGATGTTGCTTTGCATAATCCCCAAGTACTTGTACCCTTCTTCTATATCTTTGATGGTACCATTTGGCATTCTTAGGCCATCTGTGAGCATAGAATGGCCTTTCTTAAGAATTAGCCTTCCACATTTCTCAATACCGAAGGTCATTCCGATGTCCTTGCTGTATACCTGAGTGAGGTGTATTAGCGAATCAATGTCCCTTTCTTTGTTAGCGTACAGCTTGATGTCATCCATGTAGAAGAGGTGGTTTATCTTGGTGCCACTCTTAAACTGGTACCCATATTGAGTCTCCTCCAGCATATTGCTTAGAGGGTTTAGGCATATGCAGAAGAGCAGCGGTGACAAGGAGTCACCTTGATAGATACCTCGCTTAATTTGTACACTCGCCAGCTTTTTGCCATTAGCCTCCAGTTCCGTCTTCCATTTGGTCATTGACATCTTGATGAATGCCACAAGAGCAGGGTGAACATTGTACATACTGAGGCACTCAAGTATCCAACTATGGGGAATTGAGTCATAGGCCTTTCTGTAGTCAATCCAAGCCATGGCAAGATTGGTTTGCCTTTTCCTGCTGTCTTGACAGACCGTCCGATCCACCAGTAACTGATGTTTAGCTCCTCGGGTGTTGCGCCCAATTCCTTTCTGAGCACTGGTCACATAGTGACTCATGTGCTCTTCCAGTTTGTCTGCAACTATTCCTGAGAGCAGTTTCCAAGTGGTGGGCAAGCACGTTATTGGTCGATAGTTTTTGGGAATCGGCCCCTGCTTTGGATCTTTTATCAGAAGCACAGTTCGTCCTTTGGTCATCCATTCTGGATGGTCACCTTGTTCTATTAGGTATTCCATCTGCTTAGCCATTCTAGTGTGAAGTGATGTCAATTTCTTTAACCAGAAGGCTTGAATCATGTCATGGCCAGGTGCTGCCCAGTTCTTCATACGCTGCACTCTGCACTTAATGTTGTCTTTGCTGATGGTGAGTCCTTGCTGAGCCACAGTGACCCAGTATATATATATATATATATATATACTGCCACAGTGCCACAGTAAATATATATATGTATATATATATATATATATATATATATATATATATATATGTATATAGGAGAGAGTGGGGTAAGTTGCCACCATTTTTACAAAAATGAAGATTTTTCATTACATATTGATATTTGCTTTCCTAAACTGTAGGAATAGAAACATAGGACTGTTTGCTATGTAGCATCATCTTTACAAGTGATTAGCCATAAAAAGTTTGTTTATGGTTTGGTATTTAAAAACGGTTGTTAATCGGCCCATCTTCCCCCAACCCTGTTCCAAGTTGAACCACCTATTCGGGTAAGTTGAACATATGGTAATAATGTTATAAGAAACAAAGTTTCAAATAAGAATAATATATCTTGCAGTAAATTATAACAATATAAGTTACATTTAGCGTATATTGTTGTTTTTAATGTCAATTTGAAAGGCAAAACCACCAACATCGCAGCCATTAATGCCCTTTAAAATAGGTTTTAGAACTTACTATTCTGTCACTTCTAATAGTGTCAGAATCTTCTGTGGTGAGCATGATAAAACCGATTGGAGTGCCTAACTCTTTTCAGGGAATCCATATCATACTTTTGACCAGATATGGCTTCAATCCTAGCAGCATGGAACAGTTTCTTTTTTTTGCATTTGCCAAAAAAGAAGGTTCCTACTTGAACCTCTTTGGCTTAAACTTTCTCATCTGTGTTTGCATTGTCACTAAAGTGTTCGGATAGCACAGGTTCTGGCACATCGTAGTTGGTGTCAGAACTCTCAACCACAGTGTGCTTAACTCTCTTCATAACTTTCAACATAAAAGACTTCAGGCTGTGATTTCTTTGCTTTTCAATCTCAATAGCCTCTTTGACAAGTGTGCCAGTAATTAAAGCCAACTTTCTCATCTTTCTTCCTCTTTTCAATGCTTTTCTTGACATATGACGAGCAAGTTAATATTTCTCCTGGTGATACTTGGTGGTACTTTTAGCTGATTCTATATTGTGAATTCATAAGCCAGTTCCAAAGTTTAATTTTTAGACAATCCGTAGAAAGAATTGGTCAGCTCTTTCATGTGAGAGGTCAAGTCTTTCTCTAACTTATTGATGAAGACCATGTGTGGTATCCCAATGCCAGAATAGCTGATCACAGTTTGCTACTTTTTTCTTTCTTCAACTCATACCGTGTTAGGGTAATTTAATCTATGCCATGTATTAAAGCCACTTTCCTAACTGAAGTTTTCACAGAAATTTCAAGTAGAGCAAGATCCGTCACTTCTTGGCTTGTGTTGCCAGAATTTGCTTGCCGTAAATAATTTCGAGGCATCAAAAGTAGGGCAAATGCATGCCTATACACAAATAAATATCTGGGGTAAGTTGAAAAGATTCCTGATGGGGTAAATTGAACTTACGTTCAACTTACCCCATTGGCCCTGGTTCAACTTGCCCCAAAAGAAGAACAAGGATGATTCACTAAATGAAAGCTAAAATTTGAGTTCAATTGAAATAACAATATCCAACAATGGTTTTCTATGCAATAGACATCCACCAGTAAAAAAATTTCAGCAGCCAAGATGAATGTCTGCCTTCCAGCCTAAAAATCTATTATGCCATCATATTCACTTTTAGGCAGTAAAATTGACTTATGTAAATTTTTAGCTTAGCTTGCAAGTCTGTATTGGCTGACTATTCAGAGAAAATGATGTAATCACGCTGCGCTAGTCATGTGACCGATAAATTAGATTAAAGCTATCCAGAAAAAGGCAAATCTTGTGGTGGTTCAACTTGGACATAGGTTCAACTTACCTCACCCTCCCCTATATATATTGTTTGTATATATGTATACAAACAATGAGATTTGCATGTATATATACTGTGCTTTTTCGGCTATTGAAGCCATATTCATGCATATATATCTAACATAAAACCTCTAGTTGAAAACTTGAACGCCATGGCGCTCCGTTTTCAACCTTTCCTCTATGGTGGCATTTTATTAGAAGTAAAATTCAAATAGTGGGTGGGGTTGTACTCGATGAATAACTCATCAGAATTTTTGGAAGATAAATTTAACTCTTTTAGGGGCAAACCGAGTGTCACCTATACTCTGTATAGCTCGGCATTAACTTCTTTTGATGCAAGGAATCCGCTATAACCTACCCTCAACTAGTCATAGATTTTTAAATAACTATGTATTCGGAAGACGAGATGTATTTCTACAAGTAGATATCTATTGCTTTCAACTAACCTCCCATGATCAAATAGACTGTGATGTACCTTACAGGATGAAACTATTCGATGGATTTAATAATTCGGGAGTTCGCGTACAGTAAATTCCGCGAATTATTAAAATCCGCGAATAATTGGTTTTATTTTTAACACAAGGGAGAATAATTACTACCTCAAATTAAAAACTCTGCCGCTAGGCAGATTTAGTAAACGTAGCTGAGTTTTAAACTTTTTTTAAAACTATCGCTGGAGCTTTAAGTTAAACCCATTGCCAATGCATCACACCTCTTTACAAAATTATTCAAGGTTGTCACAAGTTATTTGGAATTCGGCGCAGCATCATCATCGAAAAATTTCTCCTCCAGCTCTTACGTTAAAAAACTCATAACTTTTCACAAATTGTTGGTTCACCAAATGCTTCCAAATCGAGGAACATTCATTAAAACTTATGGATGCAGCCAAAAATTTGCAGGATCGACATAAAGTTCTCAGCTAAATAGGAACCTAAACACGCGGTGTACGCATGTTAAGGTTTCACTATATTGCTAGCTGCTTTCACTGATTAATTTATTCATGAATGTGTTCATCCGCAAATAATTTAGCCCGCAAATATGCATGAAAAGACAATTTTCACAAAAATACACTTCGTGAATAATTTCCATGCTGTAGGGTATAAGTTCTAAAAGTTTTAAACTTTTTGTCTTTATTTTAAATTCAAAGAATAATAACTATAGCTATCTTACCTATATAACTATAACTAATAAATAACTATATAACTTTGTGACTATATTTAACAAATTCGCATAAAAGCTCGTTGCACTCATTGATAATTTTTCTACAGTTTGAAGCCATAACTGGCTTTTTGGTGTGCAATAGAAGATGAGTTATGAGCGTCGATTCGTCGAAATCTGAGCCTAGATAACGGTAATGATGCTATTAAATAATAAATCTGCACGCTTAACGTTTTATAACAATACTTCATAAAAGCTACAAATATATTTTCAAAAACAAGTAATATAAACAAGCTATAATTACAGTATGATACACTAGAAATTCCACTGTCATACAGCCCATGACCAAAGAGATGACCAGAGATATTGGCAAAAAAAGAAAGGGTACTGATGGTTGAGAAATGCAATATTAGCAGTCAAATGGCACTGCAGTCCAATAGGATAACTGCAATGGTAGCTGTAATGTACTGGGTGTGGGTGTTATTTTATACAACAAACAGCAATAATAAAAGGAAACAATGTTTATATTTTCCCCCTGCAATAGGAGAAATGCAATATTGGCCAATATTAGAAGTAAAATGCACTGATATCCTTAGAATACTCAATGTTATTAATATAGTAATAATAGAAAACCAATGCACAATTTTGTTTACATTTCAAAACGTCATAGGTAGCAATATCGAGAAGTTGTGGTATTTATATAGATTTTTAGAAAATTTATTTAAAAAGTGTTTGGTAATGACAAACAGCAATAATGAAAGGAAAATATTATACGTTTATATCTCTCCCTTGCAATAGGAGAAATGCTATGTTGGCCAATATTAGAAGTAAAATGCACTGATATTATTAGAAGAACCAATATTGTTAATATAGCAATACAGCAATAATAGAAAACCTATGAGCGTTCACGCGTCAGGAAGATTTCTGCAAACTGCAGCAAAATAAAAGCTGTTATAAAAGTGTTATAAAGCTGTCGGCCTAATTTACTGTAATGTATGTAATTCAACAACAATAAAGAAATCTGTTTATTATAACTCTGAAATGCAAAATTAGAAGTAAAATGGCAAGCTACTGTGTACTATACACAGTTTGAAAGTTGGTTTCGTTGAATGTTGAATGGTTTTGATAAGCGATCTTTAACAGAAAGCGAGTATGAGCATTCACGCGTCTAAAACTGCAGCAAAATAAAAAATGTTCTTGTCTTAAAGGGGCGTCGTAGTTTGGCCCTAGCTTGTACATAAGTTGTAAAGAATTTTGGCTAGCGTTTCAAATAATGAAAACTTTGGTGATTGGACAAAAAACACAGGCTGATAAACTGGGTACCACAATTTCGTACCTGTAAATCGGTCTACGCCTCAAACGGTCTACGTTTATTACAGAAATTTTCGAATAAATTTGATTACAAGTACAAAATGCCATAGACTGATGAAATGAGCACTGTTTTCTCGTGAAATGCGCACTGCTATTGGCGTTTCAATTTTCGGTCTTAACTTTTATTAAACCGAGCTTTTCAAGTGTTTTGTGGCAATTTTCGTCCAAATTAATCTGTCTATTTGTGTATAATCTGATCAGAAGGGTAAGTTTTAAAATAATACCAATGGTTTACAAAGACTTAGTAACATATTTAAATAGGTTTAAATGTGTTTTGTATCGTTATTATACTTTAACAACTTTACAAAACGATGCTTAAATTTGTTGATGAAATTTCTAGACAAGGGTTCGTTTCATTGTTGATGAATAATTTTCGTAAGTTGTGTGCACATGCATTTATCATAAAACTCCCACACTTCGCTCCGCTCGTTTGGTCGTGAGATAAAGAAACATAATTGGACATTTTTTAAACAAATTTTGAATTGATTGTTGCTTTGATTCGAACCTACTTCATCTTTTTCCAGGTGTTCAAAACTTTTCACATTATTTTTGACCTCAACTCTGCTAAACTAGTTTGTACCAATGTTAAAACAATTTTTTTAAGCGAAGCAAAACTTTTACGTGTTGCTACATAAAATACTTTTTGCGTAAATAATAGAAAAACTTTAGCCATGCATGCAACTAGCATGCTAAGCATGCCAAGCAAAAGTTCTAGTCTCAAAATAATTGTACAGATTATATCGCAGTTGCTAAACCTATTTTCATATATCATAAAACATCAAGATCACGTTGAACGAAGAACTACGATTTGACTGATGCAGGTATTAATTGGTTTTTATGTTGTAGCCTTGAAAGTATTAACGAAAAAGCTATCATCATCGGTGAAAGATGTCATTTCTATCTCCAGTCTACTGCGATATTGATCTAGCCTACTCTCTCCTGCTGCTGTCATTCCCCTATTAAACCGATTGAAGAAGTCTTTGCAAGAGCTCACTTGCAACTGGATTTCCTGTCACTACGTACCTCACTCCAACTTCTCTTCTCTTGCTTCCCAAAGTGATGATGAACACTCCCAGTCATTGGGTTGTAGTAACATCTCTTTACATACATCTATTCTGACATATTGAGCAAAGGTTTTGCAGGAAATGCCTGCTTTCCTTTAGATAAGTGTTTCTTTACCTTCAAAGAAATCCACTTTGGGGCTGACAGATGATGCTCCATTGGTATAGTATCGCGAGCTTACGAGGTTCTCTGCGAAACGGTTTCTTACTTGTGAATGGTTGCACTGGCAGTCCCATTAAACGGTCTGGGTATTGGTGTCATAGGCATACCCTCGCTACTTGGATAGGTGTGCTGTTGCTTCTTCAAGATAATGTTTTCAAGCCCGGCGTATAAGCTCACACAAAATGCATACAAGCAAAAGCATTCTGACGGTCTTAATGAGCAAATTATTCATATTCTCATGGAGTTGTCACGCCATTCTCGAGAGAGTATTTTGGTCCAACTGTTTGATCAACGCATTTACCTCATATGAGGGATATGCAGACTTGTTGCTGCTACTGTCTTTCCGCATCGACAAGTGTGCAATCGGTCATTTGTACTGGTTCATGTCCATTAGTCTATACCACGTCGAAAAGTTTTAGTGGCTGGCCATCTATTTCTTAACCTATGGCTTTGCAAAATCAAAAATGTGAAACTGCGAATTAGGTGCAAAATGAAAAATTGTGAATAGGGAATTATATGGTCTCCATAGCGATTAATTTCACAGGTTCAAAGTTTTAGGGCCTCCATTTCCAACAGATGACTCTGTTTACATCAAATCGCCGTTTGCCTGTATGACAATCATTGACAGCAGAGCCGACTGCACAGCATCTACTCCTTAGACTTAGGGCCTAAGTGGAAAGTCTGAATGGAGCCTGTTTGATGGCCTGCTAGAAAGGTTGTGCTACAGACAGCTACTAGTGATGGCATGCTGTTGACTTTTTCTACATCCTTTTAGCAAGCTTTTTTCCACATGCCTTTACCAAAGGCAGTAGTTACGCTTTCAATCACCTAAAGTAGTAGTATACTGAGCACCAAACGTAATAGAGTCGATAGAAGCCACTCTCTCTGAAGAGGGAATGCTGCGTCTGTTAGAAGGCACCGGTTGTCGTTGATGTCTTTCACTCTGCGACAAATCACATAAGACTGCTGACTCATCAATGGAGTCTTGGGATTTTTAGATGTAATTACACATGCGCAGGTGACCAGGCTGATATCGGATCTTTGGAGGCATTGGCAATTAAATTTGTTGTCTTATTGTAAGACAGGCAAGCTCCTTCAGTACATTTACATATTTGACACACTCCTATTTAACCAAGTCGCGATAGTCGAATTCGACATGGTTTTTACTATTTCTATGGTGTGGTGACTTAATGGTCGCGCCGTTAAGATTTATCAAAGTACTGTATAAAAGCGCAGACACTCAAACTGTTGTTGTCGGAAGTTGTCCCAAAATAGTTAGATCATGATACAGTATATTTCTCAACTAACAAATCTAAAACAACCAAAGCTGAATATAGTTATGTTTGAGTTTTTATGCGAAAAATTAATAATCTACTTACATAGTAAATTCTTTTCTGTGGAAGACAGACAACAATTGCCCAAGACTCCTACATCTGTTCAAAACTATGTCGAAAGAGAAGTGTTCCGTTCCTTCAAGTAACTCTATTGAAGTTACTTGACTTACATTATGCGTTGCTGCTCTACTCGGAGCCCAAGTATCCCTGTAATATGCATAGTAAACAAACTATTAAAAGCAAATACGACAGCAAATATATGACTGTATTCAGCAGTGTTGGAACAAACACCTAACACCTTTTTGCTGCTCATAAAAGTAGTAACTGTTTAGTTTTTTATGATAACTAAAAGAGCTGGGAAATTTACATGAAATCATATTATAATCATTTTCTCTGTACCTATTTTTGGGCTTGTAAAATCTCTCAACTATCAAAGAAAATAATTTGTCGCAAAGCTTTTTGTTATTTTATATCATTACTAGGTGAATGCTCAGTGCTGCAAATGGAGTAAAAAGATTTTTATTCACAAAATTAATATTTAATCAAACTATTCTACATTTACTTATGTAAGTTTTAAATCAAGTTGTTTGTTTATTTATGTGTGTGTTCATCCAATGCATGATTCAAATATTAGAAAGCTCAAACAGCTAAAACAGATTGTTGAAATACAATTCTTTCTTCTTATGCTATACACTCATTAAAGATGTAGTTGCGTCAAAATTTAAGTTGATCTTAAAAGAAAGAATTTTTTTTTCTCTATCAGTTGATATGTTGTTTGTTGTGTTACGCGATCGCATTGCCAAGATATTTGAAGATTAAAACCGAAAAAATCTGATCGCAGTAAAAACGCTCAGGCCACAAAAACGTGCCCAGCCTTGCCAAAAATGATGTCACGCGTTTGGCAACCTGTCTCTATCTCTCGTATTCACATCGGCTATTTGCGATAAAAGTCTAGTCTTACGCGGCTCTATTGGCATATATCTTATTTTGTATTTGCTCATGTTGGCTAGAATAAAATTTTAAATCCTGCTACAGATGCATTATTATGAATGTTTAAAAGGCCTCAAATAACGAAAATTGAAAATTCGTTCTACTCACTTTCTCCAAATGTTGTGTAAACATTTGGGTACCGACTACCAATTCTACCGGTCTACGGTAATTCTGTCAAGTCACTTTTGTAGAACGCGGTCTTTGTATCAGCACAGTTCTGCATCTACCCATACAAACGATATACAGGCTCCCATAAGCCCCGCCCACATTATGTCGCCTATTACCTATTGCCTACGTACTCGTTTCTTGCTAGTAGTATTCTTACCGAATACTAGATAAGTGAAATAAGCAAGCCACCTCTTTGAAAAGAATATAGACAGGGATAGAGTTTTAAGAATGAGAAGTCTGCTGCAAACTGGATTTGAACTCACATTCTCCAGTTCTGCGGACACCCATATACCATATCCGATACACTACAATATTCTGCAAATCATGTTTTGCATTATCTTCAACAATATTATTTAATTATATAATTTTTACAAGCAAAAATATTTTCATCTCGGCATAAAACTTTTATTAAAAATATTCATCAAGTCGTGGCCACTCAGATAGTATTAGCTGATACAATAAGACAAATTCATCTACTGCAACAAACTCAAACAAAACATCATGGCTTATGCAGCACGCATTCAAGTCTCTCTTTCCACTTTATGGCAGTTTCCACACTGACAAAGCTTCTTCGGCTGGTGGGACGACATAAAAATTCTGTAATCAGTAAAAAAATGCAATAAATATGTCATTTTAAAGCGTATCTATTGACAGCTTCCAAATTGGGAGTTAAATAGATTGCGAGTGTAATTTTAAAAACGAATAAACATTTAATAAAGGCACAAGTACGCCAAGCCAACGATTCGAAGCTTTGGTTCTGGAAATTAAAGATTTGCAATGATCAATCGATTTTACCCACTTCCTACGAGTGAAAATAATTTGTAATCATGACTCTAATTTACCAAAGAAAATTTGAAAAAAATATTACAGCTAGATAAAACGGCAGAAACTAGGCTATGAAGATAATTAAAAATAAGCTATGAAACGATGATTGGAGATAGCAAAGAATTATCATTTTATTAATTAGTATATGTATTTATGACTATAAAGAAAATTACATTTACTAAAGTATAGAAGACCCTAAGTTAATTTACCTCCATTCTGTCTTCTTCTGCAGCAAAACGCTGCTGACGCCTGTCAGCTTTGGCCATAGGCTGTCTACTCTAATCTTTTACTAAAAGTTGCTCAGATGACTCTGCGTAGCGGTCGCTCGAACTTGAAGCCATTTTAAAACTATGTATAACTTAGTAATTGTTGAAACGCGTTGAATCAGTAACGAGTAATGAGATCTAATTGGGAGAATCTTCGAGATCACAGACAACGCGTTTTACGAGTGATAACATTTATTACGGCCTATATAAAAATTTTGCACGCATGATTGGCTAACGAATCGACCTCATATTTATCGCTTGTGGTTTCGTTTCAGATAACAAGCTTGTGACGTCACGAAATAGCCGCCCGCTGGAACGTGAGCTTTTTAAAAGAGAGCCTCATTCAAACGCATATATCTCTGGACAGGGTTGGTCTACAAAGACAAAAATGGCATCAAATTGTAGCTGATGTTTTAGCCTTCATGGGTCCTAATTTCATTTTTGACGCAACTACATCTTTAAAGATTTAAAACAGCTTATAAACTAATGGCAGGTACTAGAGTTACCATTGGCTAAGTTTTTTACTTAATACAATTGAGTAATTTAAGCTAGTCTGAATCTTTACTATAATAAGAGTTGTGATTATAACTTGAGCTAGTTTTAAGAAAAAGATGTGTATCATGGCCTCTATCGCTATCACAGTCTTCTATAATGCTAGCTAAAAGATGAAGTCTGCCTGGGTACGTTTCAGCTCGCACTCTCAAACTACTAGAAAACAAACTGGCAGAATGCGCAGTGCTGCACAGTGATAAAACAGTTTTTAAACAGGGCAAAGCTTGCTAGCAAGCTATAAATTAATCATTGCATGAGATATGATGATGCAATCTGTTTGACTAGTGCTGGCCACACCCTTAAACTACTTCATTTTCTTTTGCACAATTGAAAACTGGTAGATGTAATATGTATGGCCACAGTTATTCAACAAGATGTCCTGGTGGAGGTCGAGTGAATAGCTAACTTGTCTGCAAAACTTGTGTTCCTTAGTTCAACTCCAATTCGAAGCTAGTTTTTGCTCCTAGATTTTAATCGCTATAACTAGACAAACAAATGACAGACCAACCAACCAACAAACACTGATAGTTATATATATATATTATAATATATATATATTATAATATATATATACATATACATATATATATATATATATATACATGTATATATATATATACAGTTCCAGATGGTGCAGTTGGTAAGGTATCGGGACCCTGATCATTAGGTCCTCGGTTCAAACCACAACAACTGCACTGTTCTGGTGGTCCTTAGACAAGACCCTTGCTTGTATAACATCTACAACCTCTATGATGAGTGCAATAACCAAAGCCATGCCGGCTCGGACGTCGCCCGATCAAACAAGGTCCGCACTGCCTGCAGCTGAACCAGGACAAGGCAGCGAAAAATGGGCTACTTGTTCAAAACGGATGAAATGGACTCGGGCCGATAACACGGACCTCATGCAGTGCTACTTTATGAGTGAACCTCAAAAGTGGGGCTACATGGGAAGAATGCGTCAACTGTGGATAAACATGCGCCTTGAATTGCCACTAACCGCTAAGCAACTTGTAGCTCAGAGGAGTAACATAACCAAGCGGCACCTCATATCAGAACTTGAGGTAGATGAAATTAGGGAAAAGTTCACCCAAGTAACCTTGACCAATGACGAGTGCATATTAACACACGCTGTCACACATACACCATCATGTGTTGACTCACGGGTTGAAGAAAACTTGGACCTTGACCAAGGGTGAAAGAGCTTGCGGAAAATATCATCAACAAGATGCCAGCTGCTAATGATTATGAAAGCAGGATACCACTACGAAGAGTTAGCAAGGCCATACCTAAGAAGCTGTTAGAAGACATCAACTTGGCACTGGAGTCGATCTCAACTGGATCAATCCGTGAGACTAATGCCCTAATCTACAGTACAGCAACGGTCATCTTGGAGGAGATGGGTAATTAAGCCACTGCCAACAAGGCTTCAAGCCATTCCATCCTGGCAGCTGAGGCTGCTAAATAAGATCAAGGACTTGCGCAAGAAGGTTAGTAGGCTCAGTGAGAGATCTAATCACAGTTTTGAGCGACCAAAAAGCGAAGCCACAATAGAAGCTCTAGAATCTGCCAAACAGCAGCTACAGGTAGTAGCACTCTCGGCACGACTGAAGCGGTACACCAAAGAGCGGGATAACAAGAGAATGAACCAACTGTTTATCAATAATGCATCTAGAGTGTATTTCCAGTTCAAAGGTGAGCTGCAGAAGCCAATGTCTGAGCCTCCCCGATCTAGCACTTCAAACGTTCTGGAAGGACACCTGGAAGAAAGAAACTACTCATTACGCCACTGCAAATTGGCTGAAGAGGCTTAAAGAGAGCCATCAACACACTGTGGCTCAGCAAGGACTCACCATCAGTGAAGAGGACATCAAGTGCAGAGTGTAGCGTATGAAGAACTGGGCAGCACCTGGCCATGACATGATTCAAGCCTTCTGGTTAAAGAAATTGACATCACTTCACACTAGAATGGCTAAGCAGATGGACTGCCTAATAGAACAAGGTGACCATCCAGAATGGCTGACCAAAAGACGAATTGTACTTCTAATAAAAGATCAAAAGCAGGGGCCGATTCCCAAAAACTATCGACCAATAACGTGCTTGCCCACCACCTGGAAACTGCTCTCAGGAATAGTTGCAGACAAGCTGGATGAGCACATGAGTCACTATATGACCAGTACTCAGAAAGGAATTGGGCGCAACATCCGAAGAGCCAAACATCAGTTACTGGTGGATCGGACGATCTGTCAAGACAGCAGGAGAAGGCATACCAATCTTGCCATGGCTTGAATTGACTACAAAAAGGTCTATGACTCAATTCCCCATAGTTGGATACTTGAGTGCCTCAGTATGTACAATGTTCACCCTGCCCTTGTAGCATTCATCAAGATGTCAATGATCAAATGGAAGACGGAACTGGAGGCTAACGGCAAAAAGCTGGAGAGTGCAAAAATTAAGCGAGGCATCTACCAAGGTGACTCCTTGTCACCGCTGCTCTTCTGCATATGCCTAAACCCTCTAAGCAATATGCTGGAGGAGACTCAATATGAGTACCAGTTTAAGAGTGGCACTAAGATAAACCACCTCTTCTACATAGATGAAATCAAGCTGTACGCTAACAAAGAAAGGGACATTGATTCGTTAATACACTTCACTCAGGTATACAGCAAGGACATCGGAATGACCTTCGGTATTGAGAAATGTGGAAGGCTAATTCTTAAGAAAGGCCATTCTATGCTCACAGATGGCCTAACAATGCCAAATGGTACTATCAAAGATATAGAAGAAAGGTACAACTACTTGGGGATTATGCAAAGCAACATCAACCACGAAGCCAAGGTACGCCACAAAGCCATTACCGAATACAAGAAACGCCTTCGGCTGGTCCTATAGAGCCAGCTCAATGCCAAGAACCGAGTCATGGCAATAAATACCTACGCACTGCCAGTAATAAGATATCCAGCAGGCATAATAAAGTGGACTGAGGAAGCCATCAAAGAAACAGATATAGCAACTCGTAAACTGCTGACCATGCATGGAGCACTCCGCCCAAAATCTGATACTGCTAGATTGTATCTCGACAGAAAAGATGGCGATAGGGAACTCAAAAGTGTACAGCAGACAGTGAAAGAGGAGGAGCAAAGCATCAAAGCATATACAGCCCCCATGGCTACCTCAGATAAGTTGCTAGATGAATTTCAATCGGCTGCTCCTACAAAGGACCTACGCCCTGATGATGAGGAAATTGACTGGCACACGAAACCTCTTCATGGTGCTTACCACCAACAAATATCTAAGGTTGGCGATCTTCACCAGACATATATGTGGCTGAACAAAGGAAACCTAATGGCCAATACAGAGTCGCTAATCATGGCAGCCCAGGAGCAAGTGCTCCCAACAAGGCAACTCCAAACCAAAATCTATCACACTAGAGACGATCCTAAATGCAGACTGTGCAAAGATGCACCTGAGACCATCCAACACATCATCAGTGGATGCAAGCAGCTAGCAGGAAATGCATACACTGAGCGACATAATCATGTCGCAGGTATTGTGTATAGAAGTCTATGTGATGAGTATGGCCTTAATAAACCACAACACTGGTGGGAAGCTCCTGGTAAGGTCAATGAAAATGACAGCGCTAAGATCCTCTGGGACTTTTACATCCAAACTAACAAGCATGTCCTAGCAAACCAACCAGATATAGTGGTGGTAGACAAGGAGAACAAGAGGGCTACTTTAATAGATATAGCAGTACCCAATGACTACAATATAGCCAACAAAAAAAAAGAAAAGGTAGAGAAATATCTCCCTCTTGGAGAAGAGATCGAAAAATGCTGGAATGTAAGAACTGTAATCCCAGTAGTCATTGGGGCACTGGGCACAATAACACCGGCGCATAAAATGTGGCTTGCCCAAATACCAACAGCAATCAACTCAGGTGAGTTGCAGAAAAGTGCGCTATTGGGAACAGCTAAGATCTTGAGGCGAGTGCTCAAACTCCCAGGTCTCTGGTAGGAGACCCGAGTTAGAGCAGAAATTACCACCCATACGGGGTATCCGGGATGAGGAAACAATTTTTTTTTATATATAGATATATATAAAAAAAATATTTTTTATATATAGATATATACTTATGTATATATATTCATACTTATATATATACATATATATATGATATAAACAGAAAAACTATTTTGACATTATGTATAAATTATAATCATTTTAAATATTATGGTTAAAAAAATAAGCACCATCATCTGATTGCCTTTTATAAACATTTGCCTAAGTATCAAGATTACTAAAGTTTACCAAAGCTAATTTTGAATAAATTAAAAAATTGTTTTTGGCTAAAGATTTCTTACAAAAGGTCGATATAGCGTATTTGGTTTCTCTAATTGCATGTATTAATGAATAGGTGAGCCTAATATTACTAAATTTTTAGTTGAGTTTGTTTGTGTACTTAAAGTTAAGCCTCATTAATTAAGTTATTAAGTCAAAAGTGACTTTATTCAAAATGGTGCAATATCGCAAAACAACTCTTTTATTTTCTGTATTAGAAGTTTCAGGAGAAAATTTGTGCTATTCAAATAAATACGTAAATTTTGGAAAATATATTGATGCTATAATTTAAAGTCTTTAACAATGATGAAAAAGCTGCCCATTAAACTAATGCACAAGATTCCACAAACTTCATTTACCAGAGTACTTACTAAAGATTTACAACTCTCACAATTGCTTACCTATATGTATATATAGATGTGAGTTTAAGATAAATTTATGTTCCAATTAAATATTGGTCATTTTGTTTAATAAAAAGGGAAGTGAAAACCGTTTTGACACTAGATTAAATTAGCCGAATTTCAAATTACAGTGAAGGCAGCATAAAAAAAGTAATTGTTAATATATCATTTGATTTCAATAATATATGTTAAATCTGCAGGCTGAATCTTACATACTTCCCGAGTTTAAAAACTCGTATTGTTAATAATACTCAGCTTACAAAGATGGCTTGCATATATGCGAGTTGTTAAAAATTTTTAAGGAATTTTTAAAAAAAGATGTTAAATTGGCTCGCTAAAAATAGTTTCAATCAACCATTTTCAAAAAATTAATTGATAACCACGTAGTAAATTTTATAGCTAGTTTTCTGGCCGACCAAGGGTTAAATAAGAAAGTTGTTTATAGTTTTTGTGTGATTTTTCTGATATAGAGTTTAGCAAAATGCTGATTATTGCTCTGATGTGCAAAATCTTGTACTTACAGAGAAGGTTGGGCCTTTACCCATTTCACCAAATCCCCGAAACATCTTGCCTCATGATCCTCAAGTTTGCTCTGTAGTCCAATGTTCTTTAGATATGTATTTCTTTCATCATTCTCCATTGACATCAGAAAATAGAGTTCTATATACTGGTATGGCCTTAAAATACAAAAACATTTTTGAACAAAATTATATCAACAGCAAATCTTGAAAAGGGTTTGTCTAAAATAAACAACAGTTTTGCTTAAATTTGTGATTGAAATTGATACAAATATATATGCTAAGGGGGAAAATTTTAAATTGTAATTTACATATAACTTGAAACAGATAAATTCAACCATTTACTCATCAACCTTTTGTTTTGTCACCATTAATGCTGTCAAGGGTTGGTGCCTCGGAAAAATAGGTGAAACTTTCTTTTTCATGTAAGTTTGTTTTATAATATTTGTCATAGCTTTTCTTAAATTTTTAAGCACTGGAAAATACTACTGAAACTTCATTTTTTTAACCTGTGCACCATGCTTAGTTTTTTTGCTAAGTTCCGCTGCGAAAACTAAAGGAAAAAATACCCAAAAATTTAAAAGAGAAAACCCTGAGTCATGTTGAACAAGCGGTACTCTGATGTAGAATTAAAACATTTCAAGTGAATCAATAAAAATTAAGATTGAAAACTGTGCTAAAAGTCCACAAAAAGATTTGTATGCTAATAGAAGATCTTTTCAGACAGATCTTGTCTTTAAAGGAAACGACAAAGATGTCTTGTATAATGGTTCCGTCTCTTGCAAGGGACATTAAGCTTGTATAAGCCAAATATCATAAAACGTTTGGTAGTATAAATTTAATTCCTTCTTTAGATGATTATTCGGTTTTAAAGAATATGTGCTGTTTAAAGTTTTGACAGACTATAACATCATGTTAAACTTTGGACCTCATTATAGGCACCACAGGAGTACTATTATACAAACTTTATGTGAACTGTTGTACACATATCATGAGTACTATTATACACATCTCATGAGTACTATTATACACATCTCATGAGTACTATTATACACAGCTAATGAGTATTATTATACACATCTCATGAGTACTATTATACAAACTTTATGTGAACTGTTGTACACATCTCATGAGTACTATTATACACATCTCATGAGTACTATTATACACATCTCATGAGTACTATTATAAACACCTCATGAGTAATATCATACACATATCATGAGTAATATTATACACACCTCATGAGTAATATTGTACACATATCATGAGTACTATTATACACATCTCATGAATACTATTATACACAGCTAATTAGGACTATTATACACACCTCATGAGTACTATTATACACAGCTAATTAGGACTATTATACAGATCTCATGAGTACTATTATAAACACCTCATGAATAAAATTATACACATCTCATGTGTACTATTATACACACCTAATGAGGACTATTATACACATATCATGAGTAATATTATACACACTTCATGAGTAAAATTATACACAACTCATGAGTACTATTATACTCACATCATGAGTAATATTATACACACCTTATGAGTAATATTACACACACCTCATGAGTACTATTATACACACCTCACGAAGAATATTATACACACCTCATGAGTACTATTATACACATGTCATGAGTACTATTATAAACACCTCATGAGTAATATCATACACATATCATGAATAATATTATACACACCTCATGAGTATAATTGTACACATATCATGAGTACTATTATACACACCTCATGAGTACTATTATACACAGCTAATTAGGACTATTATACACATCTCATGAGTACTATTATAAACACCTCACGAATAATATTATACACATCTCATGAGTACTATTATACACACCTAATGAGGACTATTATACACATATCATGAGTAATATTATACACACCTCATGAGTAAATTATACATACTTCATGAGTAATATTATACCCACCTCATGAGTAATATTATACACACCTCATGAGTAATATTATACACACCTCATGAGTAATATTATACACATCTCATGAGTAATATTATACACACTTCATGAGTAATATTATACATACTTCATGAGTAATATTATACACACCTCATGAGTAAATTATACATAGGGCCTACTTCATGAGCATTATTATACACACCTCATGAGTACTATTATACACACCTCATGAGTACTATTATACACACCTCATGCGTACTATTATACACAGCTAATGAGGACTATTATACACACCTCATGAATAATATTATACACACCTCATGAGTACTATTATACACATCTCATGAGTAATATAAAACACACCTCATGGGTAATATTATACACGCCTCATGGGTAATATTATACACATCTCATGAGTAATATAAAACACACCTCATGGGTAATATTATACACATCTCATGAGTAATATTAAAGAAACTTTATGTGAACTGTTGTACACATCTCATGAACACTATTATACACATCTCATGAGTATTATTATACACACCTCACGAATAATATTATACACATCTCATGAGTAATATTATACAAATCTCATGAGTAATATTAGACACACCTCAAGAGTAATATTATACATACTTCATGGGAAAGATTATACACACTTCATGGGTACTATTATACACACCTCATGAGTAATATTATACACACTTCATGGGTAATATAATACACATCTCATGAGTACTATTATACACACCTCATGGGTAATATTGTACACACCTCATGAGTAATATTATACATACTTCATGGGTAATATTATACACACCTCATGAGTAATATTATACACACCTCATAAGTCCTATTATACACACCTTTTGAGTAATAATAAAGCCGCCTCATGAGTATTACTATACACACTTCATGAGTAATATTAAACACACCTTATGAGTACTATTATACACACCTTATGAGTAATATTATACACGCCTCATGAGTAATATTATACATACTTCATGGAAAATATTATACACACTTCATGGGTACTATTATACACACCTCATGGGTAATATTGTACACATCTCATGGGTAATATTATACAGACCTCATGAGTAATATTATACACACCTCATGAGTAATATTATACATACTTCATGGGTAATATTATACATACTTCATGGGTAATATTATACACACCTCATGAGTAATATTATACACACCTCATGAGTCCTATTATACACACCTTTTGAGTAATAATAAACACGCCTCATGAGTATTACTATACACACTTCATGAGTAATATTAAACACACCTTATGAGTACTATTATACACACCTCATGGGTACTATTATACACACCTCATGAGTAGTATTGTACACATCTCATGGGTAATATTATACACACCTCATGAGTAATATTATACACACCTCATGAAAAATATTATACATACTTCATGGGTAATATTATACATACTTCATGGGTAATATTATACACACCTCATGAGTAATATTATACACACCTCATGAGTCCTATTATACACACCTTTTGAGTAATAATAAACACGCCTCATGAGTATTACTATACACACTTCATGAGTAATATTAAACACACCTTATGAGTACTATTATACACACCTCATGGGTACTATTATACACACCTCATGAGTACTATTGTACACATCTCATGAGTAATATTATACACACTTAATGAATAATATTAAACACACCTTATGAGTACTATTATACACACCTTATGAGTACTATTATACACACCTCATGGGTACTATTATACACACCTCATGAGTAATATTGTACACATCTCAAGGGTAATATTATACATACCTCATGAGTGCTATTATACACACCTCATGAGTAATATTATACATACCTCATGAGTACTATTATACACACCTCATGAGTAATATTATACATACTTCATGAGTACTATTATACACACCTTATGAGTACAATTATACACACCTCATGAGTAATATTATACACACCTCATGAGTACTATTATACATACTTCATGGGTAATATTATATCCACCTCATGAGTAATATTATACACACCTCATGAGTCCTATTATACACACCTTTTGAGTAATAATAAACACGCCCCATGAGTATTACTATACACACTTCATGAGTAATATTAAACACACCTTATGAGTAATATTATAAACACCTCATGAGTAATATTATACACGCCTCATGAGTATTACTATACACACTTCATGAGTAGTATTATAAACACCTCATGAGTACTATTATACACGCCTCATGAGTAGTACAATACACACTTCATGAGTACTATTATACACACCTCACAAAAAATATTATACACATCTCATGAGTATTATTATACACACCTCACGAAGAATATTATACACACCTCATGAGTATTATTATACACACCTCACGAAGAATATTATACACATCTCATGAGTACTATTATACACATCTCATGAGTAATATTGTACACACCTCATGAGTATTACTATACACATTTCATGAGTAATATTATACACACCTTATGAGTACTATTATCCACACCTTATGAGTACTATTATACACACCTCACAAATAATATTATACACATCTCATGAGTATTATTATACACAGCTCACGAAGAATATTTTACACATCTCATGAGTACTATTATACAAACCTTATGAGTAATATTAAACACACCTTATGAGTACTATTATACACACCTCATGAGTAATATTATACACACCTCAAGAGTACTATTATATACACTTCATGAGTACTATTATACACACCTCATGAGTAATATTATACACGCCTCATGAGTATTATTATACACACCTCACGAAGAATATTATACACATCTCATGAGTACTATTATACCAACCTTATGAGTAATATTAAACACACCTTATGAGTACTATTATACACACCTCACAAATAATATTATACACATCTCATGAGTATTATTATACACACCTCACGAAGAATATTATACACATCTCATGAGTAATAATGTACACACCTCATGAGTATTACTATACACACTTCATGAGTAATATTATACACACCTTATGAGTACTATTATCCACACCTTATGAGTACTATTATACACACTTCATGAGTAATATTACACACACCTCATGAGTAATATTATACACACCTCAAGAGTAATATTATACATACTTCATGGGAAAGATTATACACACTTCATGGGTACTATTATACACACCTCATGAGTAATATTATACACACTTCATGGGTAATATAATACACATCTCATGAGTACTATTATACACACCTCATGGGTAATATTGTACACACCTCATGAGTAATATTATACATACTTCATGGGTAATATTATACACACCTCATGAGTAATATTATACACACCTCATGAGTCCTATTATACACACCTTTTGAGTAATAATAAAGCCGCCTCATGAGTATTACTATACACACTTCATGAGTAATATTAAACACACCTTATGAGTACTATTATACACACCTTATGAGTAATATTATACACGCCTCATGAGTAATATTATACATACTTCATGGGAAATATTATACACACTTCATGGGTACTATTATACACACCTCATGGGTAATATTGTACACATCTCATGGGTAATATTATACAGACGTCATGAGTAATATTATACACACCTCATGAGTAATATTATACATACTTCATGGGTAATATTATACATACTTCAAGGGTAATATTATACACACCTCATGAGTAATATTATACACACCTCATGAGTCCTATTATACACACCTTTTGAGTAATAATAAACACGCCTCATGAGTATTACTATACACACTTCATGAGTAATATTAAACACACCTTATGAGTACTATTATACACACCTCATGGGTACTATTATACACACCTCATGAGTAATATTGTACACATCTCATGGGTAATATTATACACACCTCATGAGTAATATTATACACACCTCATGAAAAATATTATACATACTTCATGGGTAATATTATACATACTTCATGGGTAATATTATACACACCTCATGAGTAATATTATACATACCTCATGAGTCCTATTATACACACCTTTTGAGTAATAATAAACACGCCTCATGAGTATTACTATACACACTTCATGAGTAATATTAAACACACCTTATGAGTACTATTATACACACCTCATGGGTACTATTATACACACCTCATGAGTACTATTGTACACATCTTATGAGTAATATTATACACACTTAATGAATAATATTAAACACACCTTATGAGTACTATTATACACACCTTATGAGTACTATTATACGCACCTCATGGGTACTATTATACACACCTCATGAGTAATATTATACACACCTCAAGGGTAATATTATACATACTTCATGGGAAAGATTATACACACTTCATGGGTACTATTATACACACCTCATGAGTAGTATTATAAACACCTCATAAGTACTATTATACACGCCTCATGAGTAGTTCAATACACACTTCATGAGTACTATTATACACACCTCACAAACAATATTATACACATCTCATGAGTATTATTATACACACCTCACGAAGAATATTATACACACCTCATGAGTATTATTATACACACCTCACGAAGAATATTATACACATCTCATGAGTACTATTATACACATCTCATGAGTAATATTGTACACACCTCATGAGTATTACTATACACATTTCATGAGTAATATTATACACACCTTATGAGTACTATTATCCACACCTTATGAGTACTATTATACACACCTCACAAATAATATTATACACATCTCATGAGTATTATTATACACAGCTCACGAAGAATATTTTACACATCTCATGAGTACTATTATACAAACCTTATGAGTAATATTAAACACACCTTATGAGTACTATTATACACACCTCATGAGTAATATTATACACACCTCAAGAGTACTATTATACACACTTCATGAGTACTATTATACACACCTCATGAGTAATATTATACACGCCTCATGAGTATTATTATACACACCTCACGAAGAATATTATACACATCTCATGAGTACTATTATACCAACCTTATGAGTAATATTAAACACACCTTATGAGTACTATTATACACACCTCACAAATAATATTATACACATCTCATGAGTATTATTATACACACCTCACGAAGAATATTATACACATCTCATGAGTAATAATGTACACACCTCATGAGTATTACTATACACACTTCATGAGTAATATTATACACACCTTATGAGTACTATTATCCACACCTTATGAGTACTATTATACACACTTCATGAGTAATATTACACACACCTCATGAGTAATATTATACACACCTCAAGAGTAATATTATACATACTTCATGGGAAAGATTATACACACTTCATGGGTACTATTATACACACCTCATGAGTAATATTATACACACTTCATGGGTAATATAATACACATCTCATGAGTACTATTATACACACCTCATGGGTAATATTGTACACACCTCATGAGTAATATTATACATACTTCATGGGTAATATTATACACACCTCATGAGTAATATTATACACACCTCATGAGTCCTATTATACACACCTTTTGAGTAATAATAAAGCCGCCTCATGAGTATTACTATACACACTTCATGAGTAATATTAAACACACCTTATGAGTACTATTATACACACCTTATGAGTAATATTATACACGCCTCATGAGTAATATTATACATACTTCATGGGAAATATTATACACACTTCATGGGTACTATTATACACACCTCATGGGTAATATTGTACACATCTCATGGGTAATATTATACAGACGTCATGAGTAATATTATACACACCTCATGAGTAATATTATACATACTTCATGGGTAATATTATACATACTTCATGGGTAATATTATACACACCTCATGAGTAATATTATACACACCTCATGAGTCCTATTATACACACCTTTTGAGTAATAATAAACACGCCTCATGAGTATTACTATACACACTTCATGAGTAATATTAAACACACCTTACGAGTACTATTATACACACCTCATGGGTACTATTATACACACCTCATGAGTAATATTGTACACATCTCATGGGTAATATTATACACACCTCATGAGTAATATTATACACAGCTCATGAAAAATATTATACATGCTTCATGGGTAATATTATACATACTTCATGGGTAATATTATACACACCTCATGAGTAATATTGTACATACCTCATGAGTCCTATTATACACACCTTTTGAGTAATAATAAACACGCCTCATGAGTATTACTATACACACTTCATGAGTAATATTAAACACACCTTATGAGTACTATTATACACACCTCATGGGTACTATTATACACACCTCATGAGTACTATTGTACACATCTCATGAGTAATATTATACACACTTAATGAATAATATTAAACACACCTTATGAGTACTATTATACACACCTTATGAGTACTATTATACACACCTCATGGGTACTATTATACATACCTCATGAGTAATATTGTACACATCTCAAGGGTAATATTATACATACCTCATGAGTGCTATTATACACACCTCATGAGTAATATTATACATACCTCATGAGTACTATTATACACACCTCATGAGTAATATTATACATACTTCATGAGTACTATTATACACACCTTATGAGTACAATTATACACACCTCATGAGTAATATTATACACACCTCATGAGTACTATTATACCTACTTCATGGGTAATATTATATCCACCTCATGAGTAATATTATACACACCTCATGAGTCCTATTATACACACCTTTTGAGTAATAATAAACACGCCTCATGAGTATTACTATACACACTTCATGAGTAATATTAAACACAACTTATGAGTAATATTATAAACACCTCATGAGTAATATTATACACGCCTCATGAGTATTACTATACACACTTCATGAGTAGTATTATAAACACCTCGTGAGTACTATTATACACGCCTCATGAGTAGTACAATACACACTTCATGAGTACTATTATACACACCTCACAAATAATATTATACACATCTCATGAGTATTATTATACACACCTCACGAAGAATATTATACACACCTCATGAGTATTATTATACACACCTCACGAAGAATATTATACACATCTCATGAGTACTATTATACACATCTCATGAGTAATATTGTACACACCTCATGAGTATTACTATACACATTTCATGAGTAATATTATACACACCTTATGAGTACTATTATCCACACCTTATGAGTACTATTATACACACCTCACAAGTAATATTATACACATCTCATGAGTATTATTATACACAGCTCACGAAGAATATTTTACACATCTCATGAGTACTATTATACAAACCTTATGAGTAATATTAAACACACCTTATGAGTACTATTATACACACCTCATGAGTAATATTATACACACCTCAAGAGTACTATTATACACACCTCATGAGTAATATTATACACGCCTCATGAGTATTATTATACACACCTCACGAAGAATATTATACACATCTCATGAGTACTATTATACCAACCTTATGAGTAATATTAAACACACCTTATGAGTACTATTATACACACCTCACAAATAATATTATACACATCTCATGAGTATTATTATACACACCTCACGAAGAATATTATACACATCTCATGAGTAATATTGTACACACCTCATGAGTATTACTATACACACTTCATGAGTAATATTATACACACCTTATGAGTACTATTATCCACACCTTATGAGTACTATTATACACACTTCATGAGTAATATTACACACACCTCATGAGTAATATTATACACACCTCACAAATAATGTTATACACATCTCATGAGTAATATTATACACACCTTAGGAGTACTATTATCCACACCTTATGAGTAACATTATACACACCTCATGAGTAATATTACACACACCTCATGAGTACAATTATACACACCTCACAAATAATATTATACACATCTCATGAGTACTATTATACAAACCTTATGAGTAATATTAAACACACCTTATGAGTACTATTATACACGCCTCATGAGTAATATTATACACATCTCATGAGTAACATTATACTCAACTTATGAGTAATATTATACACACCTCATGAATAATATTATACACACCCCATGAATACTACTATACACACCTCATGAGTACTATTATATGCACCTTATGAGTAATATTATAAACACCTCATGAGTAATATTATACACGCCTCATGAGTATTACTGTACACACTTCATGAGTAATATTATACACACCTTATGAGTACTATTATCCACACCTTATGAGTAACATTATACACACCTCATGAGTAATATTACACACACCTCATGAGTAATATTATACACACCTCACAAATAATGTTATACACATCTCATGAGTGACATTATACACACCTTAGGAGTACTATTATCCACACCTTATGAGTAACATTATACACACCTCATGAGTAATATTACACACACCTCATGAGTACAATTAAACACACCTCACAAATAATATTATACACATCTCATGAGTATTATTATACACACCTCACGAAGCATATTATACACATCTCATGAGTAATATTGTACACACCTCATGAGTATTACTATACACACTTCATGAGTAATATTATACACACCTTATGAGTACTATTATCCACACCTTATGAGTACTATTATACACACTTCATGAGTAATATTATACACACCTCACAAATAATATTATACACATCTCATGAGTATTATTATACACACCTCACAAAAGATATTATACACATCTAATGAGTATTATTATACACACCTCATGAGTAATATTATACACATCTCATGAGTAATGTTATACACACCTCATGAGTACTATTATACACATCTCATGAGTAATATTATACACACCTCATGAGTAATATTATACACATCTCATGAGTAATATTATACCCACCTCATGAGTACTATTATACACATCTCATGAGTAATATTATACACACCTCATGAGTAATATTATACACATATCATGAGTCATATTGTACACACCTCATGAGTAACATTGTACACACCTTATGAGTAATATTTTACACACCTTATGAGTACTATTAAACACATCTCATGAGTAATATTGTACACACCTCATGTGTAATATTATACACATCTCAGGAGTAATACTATACACATCTCATGAGTAATATTATACACACCTCATGATTAACATTATACACACCTTATGAGTAATATTACACACACCTCATGAGTACTATTATACACATTTCACGAAGAAGATTATACACACTTTATGAGTAGTATTATACACACCTCATGAGTATTATTATACACATCTCAAGAGTAATATTATACACATCTCATGAGCAATATTATACAACCTTTATGTGAACTGTTGTACACATCTCATGAACACTATTATACACATCTCATGAGTATTCTTATACACAGCTAATGAGGACTATTATACACATATCATGAGTAATATTATACAGACTTTATGGGTAATATTATACACTTCTCATGAGTACTATTATACACACCTCATGGGTACTATTATACACATCTCATGAGTAATATTGTACACACCTCATGAGTAACATTATACACACCTTATGAGTAAGATTATACACACCTCATGAGTATTATTATACATACCTCACGAATAATATTATACACATCTCATGAGTACTATTACACGCACCTTATGAGTAATATTATACACACCTCATGAGTAATATTATACATACTTCATGAGTAATATTATACACAACTCATAAGTAATATTATACATACTTCATGAGTAATATTATACACACCTCATGAGTAAATTATACATACTTCATGAGTAATATTATACACATCTCATGAGTATTATTATACACACCTCACGAAGAATATTATACACACCTCACGAGTACTATTATACACATCTCATGAGTAATATTGTACACATGTCATGAGTAACATTATACACACCTTATGAGTAATATTACACACACCTCGTAAGTAATATTATACACACCTCACAAATAATATTATACACATCTCATGAGTATTGTTATACACACCTCACGAAGAATATTATACACACCTCATGAGTACTATTATACGCACCTTATGAGTAATATTATACACACCTCATGAGTAATATTATACACGCCTCATGAGTATTACTATACACACTTCATGAGTAATATTATACACACCTTATGAGTACTATTATCCACACCTTATGAGTAACATTATACACACCTCATGAGTAATATTACACACACCTCATGAGTACTATTATACACACCTCACAAATAATATTATACACATCTAATGAGTAATATTATACACACCTTATGAGTACTACTATCCACACCTTATGAGTAACATTATACACACCTTATGAGTACTATTATAAACATCTCAGGAGTAATATTATACACCCCTCAAGAGTAATATTATACACACCTCGTGAGTACTATTATACACACCTAATGAGGACTATTATACACATCTCATGAGTAATATTATAAACACTTCATGAGTAATATTATACACATCTCATGAGTACTATTATACACACCTCATGGGTAAGATTATACACACCTTATGAGTAGTATTATACACACCTCATGAGTAATATTATACACCCCTTAAGAGTAATATTATACACACCTCATGAGTACTATTATACACACCTAATGAGGACTATTATACACATCTCATGAGTAATATTATACACACTTCATGAGTAATATTATACACACCTCAAGAGTAATATTATACGTACTTCATGAGTAATATTATACACAACTCATAAGTAATATTATACATACTTCATGAGGAATATTATACACACCTCATGAGTAAATTATACATACTTCATGAGTAATATTATACACATCTCATGAGTAATATTATACACACCTCACGAATAATATTATACACATCTCATGAGTACTATTATACACACCTTATGAATACTATTATAAAAATCTCAGGAGTAATATTATACACATCTCATGAGTAATATTGTACACACCTCATGAGTAACATTATACACATCTTATGAGTACTATGATACACATATCATGAGTAATATTATACACACTTCATGAGTATAATCATACACCTTATGAGTAGTATTTTACACACCTCATGAGTATTATTATACACATCTCAAGTGTAATGTTATACACAACTCACTAGTAATATTATACAACCTTTATGTGAACTGTCGTACACATCTCATGAACCCTATTATACACATCTCATGAGTATTATTATACACACCTCATGAGTATTATTATACACACCTCATGAGGAAATAATACATACTTCATGGGTAATATTATAAACACCTTATGAGCAATATTATACATACTTCATGAGTAATATTATAAACACCTTATGAGTATTATTATACACATCTAATGAGTACTATTATACACATATCATGAGTAATATTATACACACTTCATGAGTAAATTACACATACTTCATGAGTAATATTATACACACCTTATGAGTAAGATTATACACACCTCATGAGTATTATTATACACACTTCATGAGTACTATTATACACACCTTATAAGTACTATTATACACACTTCATAAGTACTATTATACACACCTCATGAATACTATAATACACACCTCATGGGTAATATTATGCACACCTCACGAGTAATATTATACACACCTCACGAATAATATTATACACATCTCATGAGTACTATTATACACACCTTATGAATACTATTATAAAAATCTCAGGAGTAATATTATACACATCTCATGAGTAATATTGTACACACCTCATGAGTAACATTATACACATCTTATGAGTACTATGATACACATATCATGAGTAATATTATACACACTTCATGAGTATAATCATACACCTTATGAGTAGTATTTTACACACCTCATGAGTATTATTATACACATCTCAAGTGTAATGTTATACACAACTCACTAGTAATATTATACAACCTTTATGTGAACTGTCGTACACATCTCATGAACCCTATTATACACATCTCATGAGTATTATTATACACACCTCATGAGTATTATTATACACACCTCATGAGGAAATAATACATACTTCATGGGTAATATTATAAACACCTTATGAGCAATATTATACATACTTCATGAGTAATATTATAAACACCTTATGAGTATTATTATACACATCTAATGAGTACTATTATACACATATCATGAGTAATATTATACACACTTCATGAGTAAATTTCACATACTTCATGAGTAATATTATACACACCTTATGAGTAAGATTATACACACCTCATGAGTATTATTATACACACTTCATGAGTACTATTATACACACCTTATAAGTACTATTATACACACTTCATAAGTACTATTATACACACCTCATGAATACTATAATACACACCTCATGGGTAATATTATGCACACCTCACGAGTAATATTATATACACCTCATGAATAATATTATACATACTTCGTGAGTAATATTATCCACGCTTCATGAGTACTATTATACATACTTCATGAGTACTATTATACACACCTCATGAGGACTATTATACACGCCTCATGAGTAATATTATGCACATCTCATGAGTATGATTATACACACCTCATGAGTAATATTATACACATATCATGAGTCATATTGTACACACCTCATGAGTAACATTGTACACACCTTATGAGTAATATTTTACACACCTCATGAGTACTATTATACACACCTCACGAATTATATTATACACATCTCATGAGTACTATTATACACACCTTATGAGTACTATTATACACATCTCATGAGTAATATTGTACACACCTCATGTGTAATATTATACACATCTCAGGAGTAATATTATACACATCTCATCAGTAATATTATACAGACCTCATGATTAACATTATACACACCTTATGACTAATATTACACACACCTCATGAGTACTATTATACACATTTCACGAAGAAGATTATACACACTTTATGAGTAGTATTATACACACCTCATGAGTATTATTATACACATCTCAAGAGTAATATTATACACATCTCATGAGCAATATTATACAACCTTTATGTGAACTGTTGTACACATCTCATGAACACTATTATACACATCTCATGAGTATTCTTATACACACCTAAAGAATAAAATTATACACATATCATGAGTAACATTATACACCCCTCATGAGGAATATTATACACATCTCATGAGTAATATTGTACACACCTCATGAGTAACATTATACACACCTTATGAGTAGTATTATACACACCTCATGAGTATTATTATACTCGTCTCAATAGTAATATTATACACATCTTATGAGTAATATTAAACAACCTTTATTGTAACTGTTGTACACATCTCATGAACACTATTATACACTTCTCATGAGTATTATTATACACACCTCACGAATAATATTATACACATCTCATGAGTACTATTATACACACCTTATGAGTACTATTATAAACATCTCAGGAGTAATATTATACACATCTCATGAGTAATATTGTACACACTTCATTAGTAATATTATACACAACTCATGAGTACTATTATACACTCCTCATGGGTAATATTATACACACTTCATGAGTACTATTATACACACCTTATGAGTACTATTATACACACCTCATGGGTACTATTATACACACCTCATGAGTAATATTATACACACCTCATGAGTAATATTACACACACCTCATGAGTAACATTATACACACCTTAAGAGTAAAGTTATACACATATCATGAGTTATATTATACACACCTCATGAGTAATATTATACACATCTCATGAGTACTATTATACACACCTCATGAGTAATATTATACACATCTCATGAGTATTATTGTACACACCTCATGAGTAACATTATACACACCTTATGAGTAGTATTATACACACCTCATGAGTAATATTATACACACTTCATGAGTATTATTATACACGTCTCAATAGTAATATTATACACATCTCATGAGTAATATTAAACAACCTTTATGTCAACTGTTGTACACATCTCATGAACACTATTATACACATCTCATGAGTATTATTATACACACCTCACGAATAAGACTATACACATCTCATGAGTACTATTATACACACCTTATGAGTACTATTATAAACATCTCAGTAGTAATATTATACACATCTCATGAGTAATATTGTACACACCTCATGAGTAACATTATACACATCTTATGAGTAAGATTATACACACCTCATGAGTATTATTGTACATACCTCACAAATAATATTATACACATCTCATGAGTACTATTACACGCACCTTATGAGTAATATTATACACACCTCATGAGTAATATTATACATACTTCATGAGTAATATTATACACAACTCATAAGTAGTATTATACATACTTCATGAGTAATATTATACACACCTCATGAGTAAATTATACATACTTCATGAGTAATATTATACACACTTCATGAGTAATATTATACACACCTCATGAGTAATATTATACACACTTCATGAGTAATAATATACACACCTCATGAGTAATATTATACACATCTCATGAGTAAGATTATACACACCTCATGAGTACTATTATACACACCTCACAAAGAACATTATACACATCTCATGAGTACTATTATACACAGCTAATGAGGACTATTATACACATATCATGAGTAATATTATACAGAATTCATGGGTAATATTATACACTTCTCATGAGTACTATTATACACACCTCATGGGTAATATTATACACATCTCATGAGTAATATTGTACACACCTCATGAGTAACATTATACACACCTTATGAGTAAGATTATACACACCTCATAAGTATTATTATACATACCTCACGAATAATATTATACACATCTCATGAGTACTATTACACGCACCTTATGAGTAATATTATACACACCTCATGAGTAATATTATACACACTTCATGAGTAATAATATACACACCTCATGAGTAATATTATACACATCTCATGAGTAAGATTATACACACCTCATGAGTACTATTATACACATCTCATGAGTAATATTGTACACATGTCATGAGTAACATTATACACACCTTATGAGTAATATTACACACACCTCGTAAGTAATATTATACACACCTCACAAATAATATTATACTAATCTCATGAGTATTATTATACACACCTCACGAAGAATATTATACACACCTCATGAGTACTATTATACGCACCTTATGAGTAATATTATACACACCTCATGAGTAATATTATACACGCCTCATGAGTATTACTATACACACTTCATGAGTAATATTATACACACCTTATGAGTACTATTATCCACACCTTATGAGTAACATTATACACACCTCATGAGTAATATTACACACACCTCATGAGTAATATTATACACACCTCATGAGTACTATTATACACACCTCACAAATAATATTATACACATCTCATGAGTAATATTATACACACCTTATGAGTACTATTATCCACACCTCACAAATAATATTATACACATCTCATGAGTAATATTATACACACCTCATGAGTACGCTTATACACACCTCACAAATAATATTATACACATCTCATGAGTAACATTATACACACCTTATGAGTACTATTAATAACATCTCAGGAGTAATATTATACACCCCTCAAGAGTAATATTATACACACCTCATGAGTACTATTGTAAGATAGAGGTCAAATGCAATTGAATAACACTCTATTTTCTATCTTACGACATTCATTTAGTTTATACAAAAGCTTAGAGTCAATTACGAGATCCGGTTGGTTTTCACCACACCACTGATACATCTGAGACATTTGGTTAGACTGTCACCATCTAATTGATTGTATAAAGATATTTTTGCCAGTGGAACAATAATTAAGTGGCATGATGTTTATGGAGCCAGCTAAATAAGTCAGCAATATTTTCCTCTTCATACAGTTATCATCGAATCCGTTATCTGACATGTTGGTTCTGGTTTGCCATTGACATTCTCCTGAGTCATTCAGTGTCTTTGTGTCTTGCAATCTCTATAAACATAAGTGTTTTCCTATTTAATTAATTGTTATTGTAGCAATACGATTCTGGGATTCCAATGGTTTTTATGTATGATATATATAAGAGCTGCATCTTTAGAATCCAGAGTGTGTGTAGAATACGAAGTGCTTGAGATGAATATATTACCAGATTACTAAGTTGAGATTCTAATACAATAAAGTTCTGCTGCAACCTGACAGTTTAATTATTCGATTCGAAGATTGATAGTAAAATAATTACGCCGCACACAACCATCACACTATTATACACACCTAATGAGGACTATTATACACATCTCATGAGTAATATTATAAACACTTCATGAGTAATATTATACACATCTCATGAGTACTATTATACACACCTCATGGGTAAGATTATACACACCTTATGAGTAGTATTATACACACCTCATGAGTAATATTATACACCCCTCAAGAGTAATATTATACACACCTCATGAGTACTATTATACACACCTAATGAGGACTATTATACACATCTCATGAGTAATATTATACACACTTCATGAGTAATATTATACACACCTCAAGAGTAATATTATACGTACTTCATGAGTAATATTATACACAACTCATAAGTTATATTATACATACTTCATGAGGAATATTATACACACCTCATGAGTAAATTATACATACTTCATGAGTAATATTATACACATCTCATGAGTATTATTATACACACCTCACGAATAATATTATACACATCTCATGAGTACTATTATACACACCTTATGAGTACTATTATAAAAATCTCAGGAGTAATATTATACACATCTCATGAGTAATATTGTACACACCTCATGAGTAACATTATACACATCTTATGAGTACTATGATACACATATCATGAGTAATATTATACACACTTCATGAGTATAATCATACACCTTATGAGTAGTATTTTACACACCTCATGAGTATTATTATACACATCTCAAGTGTAATGTTATACACATCTCACTAGTAATATTTTACAACCTTTATGTGAACTGTCGTACACATCTCATGAACCCTATTATACACATCTCATGAGTATTATTATACACACCTCATGAGTATTATTATACACACCTCATGAGGAAATAATACATACTTCATGGGTAATATTATAAACACCTTATGAGCAATATTATACATACTTCATGAGTATTATTATAAACACCTTATGAGTATTATTATACACATCTAATGAGTACTATTATACACATATCATGAGTAATATTATACACACTTCATGAGTAAATTACACATACACTACTTCATGAGTAATGTTATACACACCTTATGAGTAAGATTATACACACCTCATGAGAATTATTATACACACTTCATGAGTACTATTATACACACCTTATGAGTACTATTATACACACTTCATAAGTACTATTATACACACCTCATGAATACTATAATACACACCTCATGGGTAATATTATGCACATCTCATGAGTACTATTATACAAATATCATGAGAAATATTATACACACCTCATGAGTAAATTATACATACTTCGTGAGTAATATTATCCACGCTTTATGAGTACTATTATACATACTTCATGAGTACTATTATACACACCTCATGAGGACTATTATACACACCTCATGAGTAATATTATGCACATCTCATGAGTATGATTATACACACCTCATGAGTAATATTATACACATATCATGAGTCATATTGTACACACCTCATGAGTAACATTGTACACACCTTATGAGTAATATTTTACACACCTCATGAGCACTATTATACACACCTCACGAATTATATTATACACAACTCATGAGTACTATTATACACACCTTATGAGTACTATTATACACATCTCATGAGTAATATTGTACACACCTCATGTGTAATATTATACACATCTCAGGAGTAATATTATACACACCTCATGATTAACATTATACACACCTTATGACTAATATTACACACACCTCATGAGTACTATTATACACATTTCACGAAGAAGATTATACACACTTTATGAGTAGTATTATACACACCTCATGAGTATTATTATACACATCTCAAGAGTAATATTATACACATCTCATGAGCAATATTATACAACCTTTATGTGAACTGTTGTACACATCTCATGAACACTAATATACACATCTCATGAGTATTCTTATACACACCTAAAGAATAAAATTATACACATATCATGAGTAACATTATACACCCCTCATGAGGAATATTATACACATCTCATGAGTAATATTGTACACACCTCATGAGTAACATTATACACACCTTATGAGTAGTATTATACACACCTCATGAGTATTATTATACTCGTCTCAATAGTAATATTATACACATCTTATGAGTAATATTGTACACACTTCATTAGTAATATTATACACAACTCATGAGTACTATTATACACTCCTCATGGGTAATATTATACACACTTTATGAGTACTATTATACATACCTTATGAGTAATATTATACACACCTCATGGGTACTATTATACACACCTCATGAGTAATATTATACACACCTCATGAGTAATATTACACACACCTCATGAGTAACATTATACACACCTTAAGAGTAAAATTATACACATATCATGAGTAATATTATACACACCTCATGAGTAATATTATACACATCTCATGAGTAATATTATACACACCTCATGGGTAATATTATACACACCTCATGAATACCATTATACACACCTCATGAGTACTATTATACACACCCCATGAGTACTATTATACACACCTCATGAGTAATATTATACACATCTCATGAGTATTATTGTACACACCTCATGAGTAACATTATACACACCTTATGAGTTGTAATATACACACCTCATGAGTAATATTATACACACTTCATGAGTATTATTATACACGTCTCAATAGTAATATTATACACATCTCATGAGTAATATTAAACAACCTTTTATCAACTGTTGTACACATCTCATGAACACTATTATACACATCTCATGAGTATTATTATACACACCTCACGAATAAGACTATACACATCTCATGAGTACTATTATACACACCTTATGAGTACTATTATAAACATCTCAGGAGTAATATTATACACATCTCATGAGTAATATTGTACACACCTCATGAGTAACATTATACACATCTTATGAGTAAGATTATACACACCTCATGAGTATTATTATACATACCTCACAAATAATATTATACACATCTCATGAGTACTATTACACGCTCCTTATGAGTAATATTATACACACCTCATGAGTAATATTATACATACTTCATGAGTAATATTATACACAACTCATAAGTAGTATTATACATACTTCATGAGTAATATTATACACACCTCATGAGTAAATTATACATACTTCATGAGTAATATTATACACACTTCATGAGTAATATTATACACACCTCATGAGTAATATTATACACACTTCATGAGTAATAATATACACACCTCATGAGTAATATTATACACATCTCATGAGAAAGATTATACACACCTCATGAAAACTATTATACACACCTCACAAAGAACACTATACACATCTCATGAGTACTATTATACACAGCTAATGAGGACTATTATACACATATCATGAGTAATATTATACAGAATTCATGGGTAATATTATACACTTATCATGAGTACTATTATACACACCTCATGGGTAATATTATACACATCTCATGAGTAATATTGTACACACCTCATGAGTAACATTATACACACCTTATGAGTAAGATTATACACACCTCATGAGTATTATTATACATACCTCACGATTAATATTATACACATCTCATGAGTACTATTACACGCACCTTATGAGTAATATTATACACACCTCATGAGTAATATTATACATACTTCATGAGTAATATTATACACAACTCATAAGTAATATTATACATACTTCATGAGTAATATTATACACACCTCATGAGTAAACTATACATACTTCATGAGTAATATTATACACAGCTCATGAGTAATATTATACACACCTCATGAGTAATATTATACACACTTCATGAGTAATAATATACACACCTCATGAGTAATATTATACACATCTCATGAGTAAGATTATACACACCTCATGAGTACTATTATACACACCTCACAAAGAACATTATACACATATCATGAGTACTATTATACACAGCTAATGAGGACTATTATACACATATCATGAGTAATATTATACAGACTTTATGGGTAATATTATACACTTCTCATGAGTACAATTATACACACCTCATGGGTACTATTATACACATCTCATGAGTAATATTGTACACACCTCATGAGTAACATTATACACACCTTATGAGTAAGATTATACACACCTCATGAGTATTATTATACATACCTCACGAATAATATTATACACATCTCATGAGTACTATTACACGCACCTCATGAGTAATATTATACACACCTCATGAGTAATATTATACATACTTCATGAGTAATATTATACACAACTCATAAGTAATATTATACATACTTCATGAGTAATATTATACACACCTCATGAGTAAATTATACATACTTCATGAGTAATATTATACACATCTCATGAGTATTATTATACACACCTCACGAATAATATTATACACATCTCATGAGTACTATTATACACACCTCATGAGTAACATTATACACATCTTATGAGTAAGATTATACACACCTCATGAGCATTATTATACATACCTCACGAATAATATTATACACATCTCATGAGTACTATTACACGCACCTTATGAGTAATATTATACACACCTTATGAGTACTATTATACACACCTCATGGGTACTATTATAAACACTTCACGAATAACATTATACACATCTCATGAGTACTATTATACACAGCTAATGAGGACTATTATACACATATCATGAGTAATATTATACACACTTCATGGGTAATATTATACACATCTTATGAGTACTATTATACACACCTCATGGGTAATATTATACACATCTCATGAGTAATATTGTACACACCTCATGTGTAATATTATACACACCTCATGAGTACTATTATACACACCTAATGAGGACTAATACACACATCTCATGAGTAATATTATACACACTTCATGAGTAATATTATAAACACCTCAAGAGTAATATTATACGTACTTCATGAGTAATATTATACACAACTCATAAGTAATATTATACATACTTCATGAGGAATATTATACACACCTCATGAGTAAATTATACATACTTCATGAGTAATATTATACACATCTCATGAGTATTATTATACACACCTCATGAATAATATTATACACATCTCATGAGTACTATTATACACACCTTATGAGTACTATTATAAAAATCTCAGGAGTAATATTATACACATCTCATGAGTAATATTGTACACACCTCATGAGTAACATTATACACATCTTATGAGTACTATGATACACATATCATGAGTAATATTATACACACTTCATGAGTATAATCATACACCTTATGAGTAGTATTTTACACACCTCATGAGTATTATTATACACATCTCAAGTGTAATGTTATACACATCTCACTAGTAATATTTTACAACCTTTATGTGAACTGTCGTACACATCTCATGAACCCTATTATACACATCTCATGAGTATTATTATACACACCTCATGAGTATTATTATACACACCTCATGAGGAAATAATACATACTTCATGGGTAATATTATAAACACCTTATGAGCAATATTATACATACTTCATGAGTATTATTATAAACACCTTATGAGTATTATTATACACATCTAATGAGTACTATTATACACATATCATGAGTAATATTATACACACTTCATGAGTAAATTACACATACACTACTTCATGAGTAATGTTATACACACCTTATGAGTAAGATTATACACACCTCATGAGAATTATTATACACACTTCATGAGTACTATTATACACACCTTATGAGTACTATTATACACACTTCATAAGTACTATTATACACACCTCATGAATACTACAATACACACCTCATGGGTAATATTATGCACATCTCATGAGTACTATTATACAAATATCATGAGAAATATTATACACACCTCATGAGTAAATTATACATACTTCGTGAGTAATATTATCCACGCTTTATGAGTACTATTATACATACTTCATGAGTACTATTATACACACCTCATGAGGACTATTATACACACCTCATGAGTAATATTATGCACATCTCATGAGTATGATTATACACACCTCATGAGTAATATTATACACATATCATGAGTCATATTGTACACACCTCATGAGTAACATTGTACACACCTTATGAGTAATATTTTACACACCTCATGAGCACTATTATACACACCTCACGAATTATATTATACACAACTCATGAGTACTATTATACACACCTTATGAGTACTATTATACACATCTCATGAGTAATATTGTACACACCTCATGTGTAATATTATACACATCTCAGGAGTAATATTATACACACCTCATGATTAACATTATACACACCTTATGACTAATATTACACACACCTCATGAGTACTATTATACACATTTCACGAAGAAGATTATACACACTTTATGAGTAGTATTATACACACCTCATGAGTATTATTATACACATCTCAAGAGTAATATTATACACATCTCATGAGCAATATTATACAACCTTTATGTGAACTGTTGTACACATCTCATGAACACTAATATACACATCTCATGAGTATTCTTATACACACCTAAAGAATAAAATTATACACATATCATGAGTAACATTATACACCCCTCATGAGGAATATTATACACATCTCATGAGTAATATTGTACACACCTCATGAGTAACATTATACACACCTTATGAGTAGTATTATACACACCTCATGAGTATTATTATACTCGTCTCAATAGTAATATTATACACATCTTATGAGTAATATTGTACACACTTCATTAGTAATATTATACACAACTCATGAGTACTATTATACACTCCTCATGGGTAATATTATACACACTTTATGAGTACTATTATACATACCTTATGAGTAATATTATACACACCTCATGGGTACTATTATACACACCTCATGAGTAATATTATACACACCTCATGAGTAATATTACACACACCTCATGAGTAACATTATACACACCTTAAGAGTAAAATTATACACATATCATGAGTAATATTATACACACCTCATGAGTAATATTATACACATCTCATGAGTAATATTATACACACCTCATGGGTAATATTATACACACCTCATGAATACCATTATACACACCTCATGAGTACTATTATACACACCCCATGAGTACTATTATACACACCTCATGAGTAATATTATACACATCTCATGAGTATTATTGTACACACCTCATGAGTAACATTATACACACCTTATGAGTTGTAATATACACACCTCATGAGTAATATTATACACACTTCATGAGTATTATTATACACGTCTCAATAGTAATATTATACACATCTCATGAGTAATATTAAACAACCTTTTATCAACTGTTGTACACATCTCATGAACACTATTATACACATCTCATGAGTATTATTATACACACCTCACGAATAAGACTATACACATCTCATGAGTACTATTATACACACCTTATGAGTACTATTATAAACATCTCAGGAGTAATATTATACACATCTCATGAGTAATATTGTACACACCTCATGAGTAACATTATACACACCTTATGAGTAAGATTATACACACCTCATGAGTATTATTATACATACCTCACGATTAATATTATACACATCTCATGAGTACTATTACACGCACCTTATGAGTAATATTATACACACCTCATGAGTAATATTATACATACTTCATGAGTAATATTATACACAACTCATAAGTAATATTATACATACTTCATGAGTAATATTATACACACCTCATGAGTAAACTATACATACTTCATGAGTAATATTATACACAGCTCATGAGTAATATTATACACACCTCATGAGTAATATTATACACACTTCATGAGTAATAATATACACACCTCATGAGTAATATTATACACATCTCATGAGTAAGATTATACACACCTCATGAGTACTATTATACACACCTCACAAAGAACATTATACACATCTCATGAGTACTATTATACACAGCTAATGAGGACTATTATACACATATCATGAGTAATATTATACAGACTTTATGGGTAATATTATACACTTCTCATGAGTACAATTATACACACCTCATGGGTACTATTATACACATCTCATGAGTAATATTGTACACACCTCATGAGTAACATTATACACACCTTATGAGTAAGATTATACACACCTCATGAGTATTATTATACATACCTCACGAATAATATTATACACATCTCATGAGTACTATTACACGCACCTCATGAGTAATATTATACACACCTCATGAGTAATATTATACATACTTCATGAGTAATATTATACACAACTCATAAGTAATATTATACATACTTCATGAGTAATATTATACACACCTCATGAGTAAATTATACATACTTCATGAGTAATATTATACACATCTCATGAGTATTATTATACACACCTCACGAATAATATTATACACATCTCATGAGTACTATTATACACACCTCATGAGTAACATTATACACATCTTATGAGTAAGATTATACACACCTCATGAGCATTATTATACATACCTCACGAATAATATTATACACATCTCATGAGTACTATTACACGCACCTTATGAGTAATATTATACACACCTTATGAGTACTATTATACACACCTCATGGGTACTATTATAAACACTTCACGAATAACATTATACACATCTCATGAGTACTATTATACACAGCTAATGAGGACTATTATACACATATCATGAGTAATATTATACACACTTCATGGGTAATATTATACACATCTTATGAGTACTATTATACACACCTCATGGGTAATATTATACACATCTCATGAGTAATATTGTACACACCTCATGTGTAATATTATACACACCTCATGAGTACTATTATACACACCTAATGAGGACTAATACACACATCTCATGAGTAATATTATACACACTTCATGAGTAATATTATAAACACCTCAAGAGTAATATTATACGTACTTCATGAGTAATATTATACACAACTCATAAGTAATATTATACATACTTCATGAGGAATATTATACACACCTCATGAGTAAATTATACATACTTCATGAGTAATATTATACACATCTCATGAGTATTATTATACACACCTCACGAATAATATTATACACATCTCATGAGTACTATTATACACACCTTATGAGTACTATTATAAAAATCTCAGGAGTAATATTATACACATCTCATGAGTAATATTGTACACACCTCATGAGTAACATTATACACATCTTATGAGTACTATGATACACATATCATGAGTCATATTGTACACACCTCATGAGTAACATTGTACACACCTTATGAGTAATATTTTACACACCTCATGAGCACTATTATACACACCTCACGAATTATATTATACACAACTCATGAGTACTATTATACACACCTTATGAGTACTATTATACACATCTCATGAGTAATATTGTACACACCTCATGTGTAATATTATACACATCTCAGGAGTAATATTATACACACCTCATGATTAACATTATACACACCTTATGACTAATATTACACACACCTCATGAGTACTATTATACATACTTCATGAGTACTATTATACACACCTCATGGGGACTATTATACACGCCTCATGAGTAATATTATGCACATCTCATGAGTATGATTATACACACCTCATGAGTAATATTATACACATATCATGAGTCATATTGTACACACCTCATGAGTAACATTGTACACACCTTATGAGTAATATTTTACACACCTCATGAGCACTATTATACACACCTCACGAATTATATTATACACAACTCATGAGTACTATTATACACACCTTATGAGTACTATTATACACATCTCATGAGTAATATTGTACACACCTCATGTGTAATATTATACACATCTCAGGAGTAATATTATACACACCTCATGATTAACATTATACACACCTTATGACTAATATTACACACACCTCATGAGTACTATTATACACATTTCACGAAGAAGATTATACACACTTTATGAGTAGTATTATACACACCTCATGAGTATTATTATACACATCTCAAGAGTAATATTATGCACATCTCATGAGCAATATTATACAACCTTTATGTGAACTGTTGTACACATCTCATGAACACTATTATACACATCTCATGAGTATTCTTATACACACCTAAAGAATAAAATTATACACATATCATGAGTAACATTATACACCCCTCATGAGGAATATTATACACATCTCATGAGTAATATTATACACACCTCATGAGTAACATTATACACACCTTATGAGTAGTATTATACACACCTCATGAGTATTATTATACTCGTCTCAATAGTAATATTATACACATCTTATGAGTAATATTAAACAACCTTTATGTGAACTGTTGTACACATCTCATGAACACTATTATACACTTCTCATGAGTATTATTATACACACCTCACGAATAATATTATACACATCTCATGAGTACTATTATACACACCTTATGAGTACTATTATAAACATCTCAGGAGTAATATTATACACATCTCATGAGTAATATTGTACACACTTCATTAGTAATATTATACACAACTCATGAGTACTATTATACACTCCTCATGGGTAATATTATACACACTTTATGAGTACTATTATACACACCTTATGAGTACTATTATACACACCTCATGGGTACTATTATACAGACCTCATGAGTAATATTATACACACCTCATGAGTAATATTACACACACCTCATGAGTAACATTATACACACCTTAAGAGTAAAATTATACACATATCATGAGTAATATTATACACACCTCATGAGTAATATTATACACATCTCATGAGTAATATTATACACACCTCATGGGTAATATTATACACACCTCATGAATACCATTATACACACCTCATGAGTACTATTATACACACCCCATGAGTACTATTATACACACCTCATGAGTAATATTATACACATCTCATGAGTATTATTGTACACACCTCATGAGTAACATTATACACACCTTATGAGTTGTGTTATACACACCTCATGAGTAATATTATACACACTTCATGAGTATTATTATACACGTCTCAATAGTAATATTATACACATCTCATGAGTAATATTAAACAACCTTTATGTCAACTGTTGTACACATCTCATGAACACTATTATACACATCTCATGAGTATTATTATACACACCTCACGAATAAGACTATACACATCTCATGAGTACTATTATACACACCTTATGAGTACTATTATAAACATCTCAGGAGTAATATTATACACATCTCATGAGTAATATTGTACACACCTCATGAGTAACATTATACACATCTTATGAGTAAGATTATACACACCTAATGAGTATTATTATACATACCTCACAAATAATATTATACACATCTCATGTGTACTATTACACGCACCTTATGAGTAATATTATACACACCTCATGAGTAATATTATACATACTTCATGAGTAATATTATACACAACTCATAAGTAGTATTATACATACTTCATGAGTAATATTATACACACCTCATGAGTAAATTATACATACTTCATGAGTAATATTATACACACTTCATGAGTAATATTATACACACCTCATGAGTAATATTATACACACTTCATGAGTAATAATATACACACCTCTTGAGTAATATTATACACATCTCATGAGTAAGATTATACACACCTCATGAGTACTATTATACACACCTCACAAAGAACATTATACACATCTCATGAGTACTATTATACACAGCTAATGAGGACTATTATACACATATCATGAGTAATATTATACAGAATTCATCGGTAATATTATACACTTCTCATGAGTACTATTATACACACCTCATGGGTAATATTATACACATCTCATGAGTAATATTGTACACACCTCATGAGTAACATTATACACACCTTATGAGTAAGATTATACACACCTCATGAGTATTATTATACATACCTCACGATTAATATTATACACATCTCATGAGTACTATTACACGCACCTTATGAGTAATATTATACACACCTCATGAGTAATATTATACATACTTCATGAGTAATATTATACACAACTCATAAGTAATATTATACATACTTCATGAGTAATATTATACACACCTCATGAGTAAACTCTACATACTTCATGAGTAATATTATACACAGCTCATGAGTAATATTATACACACCTCATGAGTAATATTATACACACTTCATGAGTAATAATATACACACCTCATGAGTAATATTATACACATCTCATGAGTAAGATTATACACACCTCATGAGTACTATTATACAAACCTCACAAAGAACATTATACACATCTCATGAGTACTATTATACACAGCTAATGAGGACTATTATACACATATCATGAGTAATATTATACAGACTTTATGGGTAATATTATACACTTCTCATGAGTACTATTATACACACCTCATGGGTACCATTATACACATCTCATGAGTAATATTGTACACACCTCATGAGTAACATTATACACACCTTATGAGTAAGATTATACACACCTCATGAGTTTTATTATACATACCTCACGAATAATATTATACACATCTCATGAGTACTATTACACGCACCTCATGAGTAATATTATACACACCTCATGAGTAATATTATACATACTTCATGAGTAATATTATACACAACTCATAAGTAATATTATACATACTTCATGAGTAATATTATACACACCTCATGAGTAAATTATACATACTTCATGAGTAATATTATACACATCTCATGGGTAATATTATACACATCTCATGAGTAATATTGTACACACCTCATGTGTAATATTATACACATCTCAGGAGTAATATTATACACACCTCATGATTAACATTATACACACCTTATGACTAATATTACACACACCTCATGAGTACTATTATACACATTTCACGAAGAAGATTATACACACTTTATGAGTAGTATTATACACACCTCATGAGTATTATTATACACATCTCAAGAGTAATATTATACACATCTCATGAGCAATATTATACAACCTTTATGTGAACTGTTGTACACATCTCATGAACACTATTATACACATCTCATGAGTATTCTTATACACACCTAAAGAGTAAAATTATACACATATCATGAGTATTATTATACACACCTCACGAATAATATTATACACATCTCATGAGTACTATTATACACACCTTATGAGTACTATTATAAACATCTCAGGAGTAATATTATACACATCTCATGAGTAATATTGTACACACTTCATTAGTAATATTATACACAACTCATGAGTACTATTATACACTCCTCATGGGTAATATTATACACACTTTATGAGTACTATTATACACACCTTATGAGTACTATTATACACACCTCATGGGTACTATTATACACACCTCATGAGTAATATTATACACACCTCATGAGTAATATTACACACACCTCATGAGTAACATTATACACACCTTAAGAGTAAAATTATACACATATCATGAGTAATATTATACACACCTCATGAGTAATATTATACACATCTCATGAGTAATATTATACACACCTCATGGGTAATATTATACACACCTCATGAATACCATTATACACACCTCATGAGTACTATTATACACACCCCATGAGTACTATTATACACACCTCATGAGTAATATTATACACATCTCATGAGTATTATTGTACACACCTCATGAGTAACATTATACACACCTTATGAGTTGTATTATACACACCTCATGAGTAATATTATACACACTTCATGAGTATTATTATACACGTCTCAATAGTAATATTATACACATCTCATGAGTAATATTAAACAACCTTTATGTCAACTGTTGTACACATCTCATGAACACTATTATACACATCTCATGAGTATTATTATACACACCTCACGAATAAGACTATACACATCTCATGAGTACTATTATACACACCTTATGAGTACTATTATAAACATCTCAGGAGTAATATTATACACATCTCATGAGTAATATTGTACACACCTCATGAGTAACATTATACACATCTTATGAGTAAGATTATACACACCTCATGAGTATTATTATACATACCTCACAAATAATATTATACACATCTCATGAGTACTATTACACGGACCTTATGAGTAATATTATACACACCTCATGAGTAATATTATACATACTTCATGAGTAATATTATACACAACTCATAAGTAGTATTATACATACTTCATGAGTAATATTATACACACCTCATGAGTAAATTATACATACTTCATGAGTAATATTATACACACTTCATGAGTAATATTATACACATCTCATGAGTAAGATTATACACACCTCATGAGTACTATTATACACACCTCACAAAGAACATTATACACATCTCATGAGTACTATTATACACAGCTAATGAGGACTATTATACACATATCATGAGTAATATTATACAGAATTCATGGGTAATATTATACGCTTCTCATGAGTACTATTATACACACCTCATGGGTAATATTATACACATCTCATGAGTAATGTTGTACACACCTCATGAGTAACATTATACACACCTTATGAGTAAGATTATACACACCTCATGAGTATTATTAGACATACCTCACGATTAATATTATACACATCTCATGAGTACTATTACACGCACCTTATGAGTAATATTATACACACCTCATGAGTAATATTATACATACTTCATGAGTAATATTATACACAACTCATAAGTAATATTATACATACTTCATGAGTAATATTATACACACCTCATGAGTAAACTATACATACTTCATGAGTAATATTATACACAGCTCATGAGTAATATTATACACACCTCATGAGTAATATTATACACACTTCATGAGTAATAATATACACACCTCATGAGTAATATTATACACATCTCATGAGTAAGATTATACACACCTCATCAGTACTATTATACACACCTCACAAAGAACATTATACACATCTCATGAGTACTATTATACACAGCTAATGAGGACTATTATACACATATCATGAGTAATATTATACAGACTTTATGGGTAATATTATACACTTCTCATGAGTACATTTATACACACCTCATGGGTACTATTATACACATCTCATGAGTAATATTGTACACACCTCATGAGTAACATTATACACACCTTATGAGTAACATTATACACATCTTATGAGTACTATGATACACATATCATGAGTCATATTGTACACACCTCATGAGTAACATTGTACACACCTTATGAGTAATATTTTACACACCTCATGAGCACTATTATACACACCTCACGAATTATATTATACACAACTCATGAGTACTATTATACACACCTTATGAGTACTATTATACACATCTCATGAGTAATATTGTACACACCTCATGTGTAATATTATACACATCTCAGGAGTAATATTATACACACCTCATGAGTAACATTGTACACACCTTATGAGTAATATTTTACACACCTCATGAGCACTATTATACACACCTCACGAATTATATTATACACAACTCATGAGTACTATTATACACACCTTATGAGTACTATTACACGCACCTCATGAGTAATATTATACACACCTCATGAGTAATATTATACATAGTTCATGAGTAATATTATACACAACTCATAAGTAATATTATACATACTTCATGAGTAATATTATACACACCTCATGAGTAAATTATACATACTTCATGAGTAATATTATACACATCTCATGAGTATTATTATACACACCTCACGAATAATATTATACACATCTCATGAGTACTATTATACACACCTCATGAGTAACATTATACACATCTTATGAGTAAGATTATACACACCTCATGAGTATTATTATACATACCTCACGAATAATATTATACACATCTCATGAGTACTATTACACGCACCTTATGAGTAATATTATACACACCTTATGAGTACTATTATACACACCTCATGGGTACTATTATAAACACTTCACGAATAACATTATACACATCTCATGAGTACTATTATACACAGCTAATGAGGACTATTATATACATATCATGAGTAATATTATACACACTTCATGGGTAATATTATACACATCTCATGAGTACTATTATACACACCTCATGGGTAATATTATACACATCTCATGAGTAATATTGTACACACCTCATGTGTAATATTATACACATCTCAGGAGTAATATTATACACATCTCATGAGTAATATTATACACACCTCATGAGTAACATTATACACACCTTATGAGTAATATTACACACACCTCATGAGTACTATTATACACATTTCACGAAAAATATTATACACACCTTATGAGTAGTATTATACACACCTCATGAGTATTATTATACACATCTCAAGAGTAATATTATACACATCTCATGAGCAATATTATACAACCTTTATGTGAACTGTTGTACACATCTCATGAACACTATTATACACATCTCATGAGTATTCTTATACACACCTGAAGAATAATATTATACACACCTTATGAGTAGTATTATACACACCTCATGAGTATTATTGTACACATCTCAAGAGTAACATTATACAGATCTCATGAGTAACATTATACACACCTCATGAGTAATATTATACACACCTCATGAGTAATATTATACACACTTCATGAGTATAATCATACACCTTATGAGTAGTATTTTACACACCTTATGAGTACTATTATACACATCTCAGGCGTAAATTATACATACTTCTTTGGTAATATTATACAGATCTCATGAGTAATATTATACACACTTCATGAGTATAATCATACACCTTATGAGTAGTATTTTACACACCTTATGAGTACTTTTATACGCATCTCCGGAGTAAATTATACATACTTCTTGGGTAATATTATACATACTTCATGAGCAATATTATACACACCTTATGAGTAATATTATACACACCTCATGAGTAACATTATACACACCTCATGAGTAATATTATACACACCTCACGAGTAATATTATACACATCTCATGAGTACTATTATACACACCTTATGAGTACTATGATACACATATCATGAGTAATATTATACACACTTCATGAGTATAATCATACACCTTATGAGTAGTATTACACACCTCATGAGTATTATTATACACATCTCAAGAGTAATGTTATACACATCTCATTAGTAATATTTTACAACCTTTATGTGAACTGTCGTACACATCTCATGAACCCTATTATACACATCTCATGAGTATTATTATACACACCTCATGAGTATTATTATTCACACCTCATGAGGAAATAATACATACTTCATGGGTAATATTATAAACACCTTATGAGCAATATTATACATACTTCATGAGTAATATTATAAACACCTTATGAGTATTATTATACACATCTCATGAGTACTATTATACACATATCATGAGTAATATTATACACACTTCATGAGTAAATTATACATACTTCATGAGTAATATTATACACACCTTATGAGTAAGATTATACACACCTCATGAGTATTAATATACGCACCTCATGAGTACTATTATACACACCTTATGAGTACTATTATACACACTTCATGAGTACTATTATACACACCTCTTGAATACTATAATACACACCTCATGAGTAATATTATACACACCTCCTGAGTAATATTATATACACCTCATGAATAATATTATACACATCCAATGAGTACTATTATACAAACATCATGAGAAATATTATACACACCTCATGAGTAAATTATACATACTTCATGAGTAATATTATCCACACCTTATGAGTACTATTATACACACTTCATGAGTACCATTATACACACCTCATGAGGACTATTATACACGCCTCTTGAGTAATATTATGCACATCGCATGAGTATGATTATACACACCTCATGAGTAATATTATACACATTTCATGAGTCATATTGTACACACCTCATGAGTAACATTGTACACACCTTATGAGTAATATTATACACACCTCATGAGTACTATTATACACACCTCACGAATTATATTATACACATCTCATGAGTACTATTATACACACCTCATGAGTATTATTATACAAACCTTATGAGTAATATTATACACACTTCATGAGTATAATCATACACCTTATGAGTAGTATTACACACCTCATGAGTATTATTATACACATCTCAAGAGTAATGTTATACAGATCTCATTAGTAATATTTTACAACCTTTATGTGAACTGTCGTACACATCTCATGAACCCTATTATACACATCTCATGAGTATTATTATACACACCTGATGAATATTATTATACACACCTCATGAGGAAATAATACATACTTCATGGGTAATATTATAAACACCTTATGAGCAATATTATACATACTTCATGAGTAATATTATAAACACCTTATGAGTATTATTATACACATCTAATGAGTACTATTATACACATATCATGAGTAATATTATACACACTTCATGAGTAAATTACACATACTTCATGAGTAATATTATACACACCTTATGAGTAAGATTATACACACCTCATGAGTATTATTATACACACTTCATGAGTACTATTATACACACCTTATGAGTACTATTATACACACTTCATAAGTACCATTATACACACCTCATGAATACTATAATACACACCTCATGGGTAATATTATGCACACCTCACGAGTAATATTATATACACCTCATGAATAATATTATACACATCTCATGAGTACTATTATACAAATATCATGAGAAATATTATACACACCTCATGAGTAAATTATACATACTTCGTGAGTAATATTATCCACGCTTTATGAGTACTATTATACATACTTCATGAGTACTATTATACACACCTCATGAGTAACATTATACACACCTTAAGAGTAAAATTATACACATATCATGAGTAATAATATACACACCTCATGAGTAATATTATACACATCTCATGAGTAAGATTATACACACCTCATGAGTACTATTATACACACCTCACAAAGAACATTATACACATCTCATGAGTACTATTATACACAGCTAATGAGGACTATTATACACATATCATGAGTAATATTATACAGACTTTATGGTTAATATTATACACTTCTCATGAGTACATTTATACACACCTCATGGGTACTATTATACACATCTCATGAGTAATATTGTACACACCTCATGAGTAACATTATACACACCTTATGAGTAACATTATACACATCTTATGAGTACTATGATACACATATCATGAGTCATATTGTACACACCTCATGAGTAACATTGTACACACCTTATGAGTAATATTTTACACACCTCATGAGCACTATTATACACACCTCACGAATTATATTATACACAACTCATGAGTACTATTATACACACCTTATGAGTACTATTATACACATCTCATGAGTAATATTGTACACACCTCATGTGTAATATTATACACATCTCAGGAGTAATATTATACACACCTCATGAGTAACATTGTACACACCTTATGAGTAATATTTTACACACCTCATGAGCACTATTATACACACCTCACGTATTATATTATACACAACTCATGAGTACTATTATACACACCTTATGAGTACTATTACACGCACCTCATGAGTAATATTATACACACCTCATGAGTAATATTATACATAGTTCATGAGTAATATTATACACAACTCATAAGTAATATTATACATACTTCATGAGTAATATTATACACACCTCATGAGTAAATTATACATACTTCATGAGTAATATTATACACATCTCATGAGTATTATTATACACACCTCACGAATAATATTATACACATCTCATGAGTACTATTATACACACCTCATGAGTAACATTATACACATCTTATGAGTAAGATTATACACACCTCATGAGTATTATTATACATACCTCACGAATAATATTATACACATCTCATGAGTACTATTACACGCACCTTATGAGTAATATTATACACACCTTATGAGTACTATTATACACACCTCATGGGTACTATTATAAACACTTCACGAATAACATTATACACATCTCATGAGTACTATTATACACAGCTAATGAGGACTATTATATACATATCATGAGTAATATTATACACACTTCATGGGTAATATTATACACATCTCATGAGTACTATTATACACACCTCATGGGTAATATTATACACATCTCATGAGTAATATTGTACACACCTCATGTGTAATATTATACACATCTCAGGAGTAATATTATACACATCTCATGAGTAATATTATACACACCTCATGAGTAACATTATACACACCTTATGAGTAATATTACACACACCTCATGAGTACTATTATACACATTTCACGAAAAATATTATACACACCTTATGAGTAGTATTATACACACCTCATGAGTATTATTATACACATCTCAAGAGTAATATTATACACATCTCATGAGCAATATTATACAACCTTTATGTGAACTGTTGTACACATCTCATGAACACTATTATACACATCTCATGAGTATTCTTATACACACCTGAAGAATAATATTATACACACCTTATGAGTAGTATTATACACACCTCATGAGTATTATTGTACACATCTCAAGAGTAACATTATACAGATCTCATGAGTAACATTATACACACCTCATGAGTAATATTATACACACCTCATGAGTAATATTATACACACTTCATGAGTATAATCATACACCTTATGAGTAGTATTTTACACACCTTATGAGTACTATTATACACATCTCAGGCGTAAATTATACATACTTCTTTGGTAATATTATACAGATCTCATGAGTAATATTATACACACTTCATGAGTATAATCATACACCTTATGAGTAGTATTTTACACACCTTATGAGTACTTTTATACGCATCTCCGGAGTAAATTATACATACTTCTTGGGTAATATTATACATACTTCATGAGCAATATTATACACACCTTATGAGTAATATTATACACACCTCATGAGTAACATTATACACACCTCATGAGTAATATTATACACACCTCACGAGTAATATTATACACATCTCATGAGTACTATTATACACACCTTATGAGTACTATGATACACATATCATGAGTAATATTATACACACTTCATGAGTATAATCATACACCTTATGAGTAGTATTACACACCTCATGAGTATTATTATACACATCTCAAGAGTAATGTTATACACATCTCATTAGTAATATTTTACAACCTTTATGTGAACTGTCGTACACATCTCATGAACCCTATTATACACATCTCATGAGTATTATTATACACACCTCATGAGTATTATTATTCACACCTCATGAGGAAATAATACATACTTCATGGGTAATATTATAAACACCTTATGAGCAATATTATACATACTTCATGAGTAATATTATAAACACCTTATGAGTATTATTATACACATCTCATGAGTACTATTATACACATATCATGAGTAATATTATACACACTTCATGAGTAAATTATACATACTTCATGAGTAATATTATACACACCTTATGAGTAAGATTATACACACCTCATGAGTATTAATATACGCACCTCATGAGTACTATTATACACACCTTATGAGTACTATTATACACACTTCATGAGTACTATTATACACACCTCTTGAATACTATAATACACACCTCATGAGTAATATTATACACACCTCCTGAGTAATATTATATACACCTCATGAATAATATTATACACATCCAATGAGTACTATTATACAAACATCATGAGAAATATTATACACACCTCATGAGTAAATTATACATACTTCATGAGTAATATTATCCACACCTTATGAGTACTATTATACACACTTCATGAGTACCATTATACACACCTCATGAGGACTATTATACACGCCTCATGAGTAATATTATGCACATCGCATGAGTATGATTATACACACCTCATGAGTAATATTATACACATTTCATGAGTCATATTGTACACACCTCATGAGTAACATTGTACACACCTTATGAGTAATATTATACACACCTCATGAGTACTATTATACACACCTCACGAATTATATTATACACATCTCATGAGTACTATTATACATACCTCATGAGTATTATTATACAAACCTTATGAGTAATATTATACACACTTCATGAGTATAATCATACACCTTATGAGTAGTATTACACACCTCATGAGTATTATTATACACATCTCAAGAGTAATGTTATACAGATCTCATTAGTAATATTTTACAACCTTTATGTGAACTGTCGTACACATCTCATGAACCCTATTATACACATCTCATGAGTATTATTATACACACCTGATGAATATTATTATACACACCTCATGAGGAAATAATACATACTTCATGGGTAATATTATAAACACCTTATGAGCAATATTATACATACTTCATGAGTAATATTATAAACACCTTATGAGTATTATTATACACATCTAATGAGTACTATTATACACATATCATGAGTAATATTATACACACTTCATGAGTAAATTACACATACTTCATGAGTAATATTATACACACCTTATGAGTAAGATTATACACACCTCATGAGTATTATTATACACACTTCATGAGTACTATTATACACACCTTATGAGTACTATTATACACACTTCATAAGTACTATTATACACACCTCATGAATACTATAATACACACCTCATGGGTAATATTATGCACACCTCACGAGTAATATTATATACACCTCATGAATAATATTATACACATCTCATGAGTACTATTATACAAATATCATGAGAAATATTATACACACCTCATGAGTAAATTATACATACTTCGTGAGTAATATTATCCACGCTTTATGAGTACTATTATACATACTTCATGAGTACTATTATACACACCTCATGAGTAACATTATACACACCTTAAGAGTAAAATTATACACATATCATGAGTAATATTATACACACCTCATGAGTAATATTATACACATCTCATGAGTACTATTATACACACCTCATGAGTAATATTATACACATCTCATGAGTATTATTGTACACACCTCATGAGTAACATTATACACACCTTATGAGTAGTAATATACACACCTCATGAGTAATATTATACACACTTCATGAGTATTATTATACACGTCTCAATAGTAATATTATACACATCTCATGAGTAATATTAAACAACCTTTATGTCAACTGTTGTACACATCTCATGAACACTATTATACACATCTCATGAGTATTATTATACAAACCTCACGAATAAGACTATACACATCTCATGAGTACTATTATACACACCTTATGAGTACTATTATAAACATATCAGGAGTAATATTATACACATCTCATGAGTAATATTGTACACACCTCATGAGTAACATTATACACATCTTATGAGTAAGATTATACACACCTCATGAGTATTATTATACATACCTCACAAATAATATTATACACATCTCATGAGTACTATTACACGCACCTTATGAGTAATATTATACACACCTCATGAGTAATATTATACATACTTCATGAGTAATATTATACACAACTCATAAGTAGTATTATACATACTTCATGAGTAATATTATACACACCTCATGAGTAAATTATACATACTTCATGAGTAATATTATACACACTTCATGAGTAATATTATACACACCTCATGAGTAATATTATACACACTTCATGAGTAATAATATACACACCTCATGAGTAATATTATACACATCTCATGAGTAAGATTATACACACCTCATGAGTACTATTATACACACCTCACAAAGAACATTATACACATCTCATGAGTACTATTATACACAGCTAATGAGGACTATTATACACATATCATGAGTAATATTATACAGTATTCATGGGTAATATTATACACTTCTCATGAGTACTATTATACACACCTCATGGGTAATATTATACACATCTCATGAGTAATATTGTACACACCTCATGAGTAACATTATACACACCTTATGAGTAAGATTATACACACCTCATGAGTATTATTATACATACCTCACGAATAATATTATACACATCTCATGAGTACTATTACACGCACCTTATGAGTAATATTATACACACCTCATGAGTAATATTATACATACTTCATGAGTAATATTATACACACCTCATAAGTAATATTATACATACTTCATGAGTAATATTATACACTACTCATGAGTAAATTATACATACTTCATGAGTAATATTATACACAGCTCATGAGTAATATTATACACACCTCATGAGTAATATTATACACACTTCATGAGTAATAATATACACACCTCGTGAGTAATATTATACACATCTCATGAGTAAGATTATATACACCTCATGAGTACTATTATACACATCTCATGAGTAATATTGTACACATGTCATGAGTAACATTATACACACCTTATGAGTAATATTACACACACCTCGTAAGTAATATTATACACACCTCACAAATAATATTATACACATCTCATGAGTATTATTATACACACCTCACGAAGAATATTATACACACCTCATGAGTGCTATTATAAGCACCTTATGAGTAATATTATACACACCTCATGAGTAATATTATACACGCCTCATGAGTATTACTATACACACTTCATGAGTAATATTATACACACCTTATGAGTACTATTATCCACACCTTTTGAGTAACATTATACACACCTCATGAGTAATATTGCACACACCTCATGAGTAATATTATACACACCTCATGAGTACTATTATACACACCTCACAAATAATATTATACACATCTCATGAGTAATATTATACACACCTTATGAGTACTATTATCCACACCTTATGAGTAACATTATACACACCTTATGAGTATTATTATAAACATCTCAGGAGTAATATTATACACCCCTCAAGAGTAATATTATACACACCTCATGAGTACTATTATACACACCTAATGAGGACTATTATACACATCTCATGAGTAATATTATAAACACTTCATGAGTAATATTATACACATCTCATGAGTACTATTATACACACCTCATGGGTAAGATTATACACACCTTATGAGTAGTATTATACACACCTCATGAGTAATATTATACACCCCTCAAGAGTAATATTATACACACCTCATGAGTACTATTATACACACCTAATGAGGACTATTATACAAATCTCATGAGTAATATTATACACACTTCATGAGTAATATTATACACACCTCAAGAGTAATATTATACGTACTTCATGAGTAATATTATACACAACGGATAAGTAATATTATACATACTTCATGAGGAATATTATACACACCTCATGAGTAAATTATACATACTTCATGAGTAATATTATACACATCTCATGAGTATTATTATACACACCTCACGAATAATATTATACACATCTCATGAGTACTATTATACACACCTTATGAGTACTATTATAAAAATCTCAGGAGTAATATTATACACATCTCATGAGTAATATTGTACACACCTCATGAGTAACATTATACACATCTTATGAGTACTATGATACACATATCATGAGTAATATTATACACACTTCATGAGTATAATCATACACCTTATGAGTAGTATTTTACACACCTCATGAGTATTATTATACACATCTCAAGTGTAATGTTATACACAACTCACTAGTAATATTTTACAACCTTTATGTGAACTGTCGTACACATCTCATGAACCCTATTATACACATCTCATGAGTATTATTATACACACCTCATGAGTATTATTATACACACCTCATGGGGAAATAATACATACTTCATGGGTAATATTATAAACACCTTATGAGCAATATTATACATACTTCATGAGTAATATTATAAACACCTTATGAGTATTATTATACACACCTTATGAGTAAGATTATACACACCTCATGAGTATTATTATACACACTTCATGAGTACTATTATACACACCTTATGAGTACTATTATACACACTTCATAAGGACTATTATACACACCTCATTAATACTATAATACACACCTCATGGGTAATATTATGCACACCTCACGAGTAATATTATATACACCTCATGAATAATATTATACACATCTCATGAGTACTATTATTCAAATATCATGAGAAATATTATACACACCTCATGAGTAACTTATACATACTTCGTGAGTAATATTATCCACGCTTTATGAGTACTATTATACATACTTCATGAGTACTATTATACACACCTCATGAGGACTATTATACACATTTCACGAAGAAGATTATACACACTTTATGAGTAGTATTATACACACCTCATGAGTATTATTATACACATCTCAAGAGTAATATTATGCACATCTCATGAGTATGATTATACACACCTCATGAGTAATATTATACACATATCATGAGTCATATTGTACACACCTCATGAGTAACATTGTACACACCTTATGAGTAATATTTTACACACCTCATGAGTACTATTATACACACCTCACGAATTATATTATACACATCTCATGAGTACTATTATACACACCTTATGAGTACTATTATACACATCTCATGAGTAATATTGTACACACCTCATGTGTAATATTATACACATCTCAGGAGTAATATTATACACACCTCATGATTAACATTATACACACCTTATGACTAATATTACACACACCTCATGAGTACTATTATACACATTTCACGAAGAAGATTATACACACTTTATGAGTAGTATTATACACACCTCATGAGTATTATTATACACATCTCAAGAGTAATATTATACACATCTCATGAGCAATATTATACAACCTTTATGTGAACTGTTGTACACATCTCATGAACACTATTATACACATCTCATGAGTATTCTTATACACACCTAAAGAATAAAATTATACACATATCATGAGTAACATTATACACCCCTCATGAGGAATATTATACACATCTCATGAGTAATATTGTACACACCTCATGAGTAACATTATACACACCTTATGAGTAGTATTATACACACCTCATGAGTATTATTATACTCGTCTCAATAGTAATATTATACACATCTTATGAGTAATATTAAACAACCTTTATGTGAACTGTTGTACACATCTCATGAACACTATTATACACTTCTCATGAGTATTATTATACACACCTCACGAATAATATTATACACATCTCATGAGTACTATTATACACACCTTATGAGTACTATTATAAACATCTCAGGAGTAATATTATACACATCTCATGAGTAATATTGTACAACCTTCATTAGTAATATTATACACAACTCATGAGTACTATTATACACTCCTCATGGGTAATATTATACACACTTTATGAGTACTATTATACACACCTTATGAGTACTATTATACACACCTCATGGGTACTATTATACCCACCTCATGAGTAATATTATACACACCTCATGAGTAATATTACACACACCTCATGAGTAACATTATACACACCTCAAGAGTAAAATTATACACATATCATGAGTAATATTATACACACCTCATGAGTAATATTATACACATCTCATGAGTAATATTATACACACCTCATTGGTAATATTATACACACCTCATGAATACCATTATACACACCTCATGAGTACTATTATACACACCCCATGAGTACTATTATACACACCTCATGAGTAATATTATACACACTTCATGAGTATTATTATACACGTCTCAATAGTAATATTATACACATCTCATGAGTAATATTAAACAACCTTTATGTCAACTGTTGTACACATCTCATGAACACTATTATACACATCTCATGAGTATTATTATACACACCTCACGAATAAGACTATACACATCTCATGAGTACTATTATACACACCTTATGAGTACTATTATAAACATCTCAGGAGTAATATTATACACATCTCATGAGTAATATTGTACACACCTCATGTGTAACATTATACACATCTTATGAGTAAGATTATACACACCTCATGAGTATTATTATACATACCTCACAAATAATATTATACACATCTCATGAGTACTATTACACGCACCTTATGAGTAATATTATACACACCTCATGAGTAATATCATACATACTTCATGAGTAATATTATACACAACTCATAAGTAGTATTATACATACTTCATGAGTAATATTATACACACCTCATGAGTAAATTATACATACTTCATGAGTAATATTATACACACTTCATGAGTAATATTATACACACCTCATGAGTAATATTATACACACTTCATGAGTAATAATATACACACCTCATGAGTAATATTATACACATCTCATGAGTAAGATTATACACACCTCATGAGTACTATTATACACACCTCACACAGAACATTATACACATTTCATGAGTACTATTATACACAGCTAATGAGGACTATTATACACATATCATGAGTAATATTATACAGAATTCATGGGTAATATTATACACTTCTCATGAGTACTATTATACACACCTCATGGGTAATATTATACACATCTCATGAGTAATATTGTACACACCGCATGAGTAACATTATACACACCTTATGAGTAAGATTATACACACCTCATGAGTATTATTATACATACCTCACGATTAATATTATACACATCTCATGAGTACTATTACACGCACCTTATGAGTAATATTATACACACCTCATGAGTAATATTATACATACTTCATGAGTAATATTATACACAACTCATAAGTAATATTATACATACTTTATGAGTAATATTATACACACCTCATGAGTAAATTATACATACTTCATGAGTAATATTATACACAGCTCATGAGTAATATTATACACACCTCATGAGTAATATTATACACACTTCATGAGTAATAATATACACACCTCATGAGTAATATTATACACATCTCATGAGTAAGATTATACACACCTCATGAGTACTATTATACACACCTCACAAAGAACATTATACACATCTCATGAGTACTATTATACACAGCTAATGAGGACTATTATACACATATCATGAGTAGTATTATACAGACTTTATGGGTAATATTATACACTTCTCATGAGTACTATTATACACACCTCATGGGTACTATTATACACATCTCATGAGTAATATTGTACACACCTCATGAGTAACATTATACACACCTTATGAGTAAGATTATACACACCTCATGAGTATTATTATACATACCTCACGAATAATATTATACACATCTCATGAGTACTATTACACGCACCTCATGAGTAATATTATACACACCTCATGAGTAATATTATACATACTTCATGAGTAATATTATACACAACTCATAAGTAATATTATACATACTTCATGAGTAATATTATACACACCTCATGAGTAAATTATACATACTTCATGAGTAATATTATACACATCTCATGAGTATTATTATACACACCTCACGAATAATATTATACACATCTCATGAGTACTATTATACACACCTCATGAGTAACATTATACACATCTTATGAATAAGATCATACACACCTCATGAGTATTATTATACATAACTCACGAATAATATTATACACATCTCATGAGTACTATTAGACGCACCTTATGAGTAATATTATACACACCTTATGAGTACTATTATACACACCTCATGGGTACTATTATAAACACTTCACGAATAACATTATACACATCTCATGAGTACTATTATACACAGCTAATGAGGACTATTATACACATATCATGAGTAATATTATACACACTTCATGGGTAATATTATACACATCTTATGAGTACTATTATACACACCTCATGGGTAATATTATACACATCTCATGAGTAATATTGTACACACCTCATGTGTAATATTATACACATCTCAGGAGTAATATTATACACATCTCATGAGTAATATTATACACACCTCATGAGTAACATTATACACACCTCATGAGTAATATTACACACACCTCATGAGTACTATTATACACATTTCACGAAGAAGATTATACACACCTTATGAGTAGTATTATACACACCTCATGAGTATTATTATACACATCTCAAGAGTAATATTATACACATCTCATGAGCAATATTATACAACCTTTATGTGAACTGTTGTACACATCTCATGAACACTATTATACACATCTCATGAGTATTCTTATACACACCTGAAGAATAATATTATACACACCTTATGAGTAGTATTATACACACCTCATGAGTATTATTGTACACATCTCAAGAGTAACATTATACAGATCTCATGAGTAACATTATACACACCTCATGAGTAATATTATACACACCTCATGAGTAATATTATACACACTTCATGAGTATAATCATACACCTTATGAGTAGTATTTTACACACCTTATGAGTACTATTATACACATCTCAGGCGTAAATTATACATACTTCTTGGGTAATATTATACAGATCTCATGAGTAATATTATACACACTTCATGAGTATAATCATACACCTTATGAGTAGTATTTTACACACCTTATGAGTACTATTATACACATCTCAGGCGTAAATTATACATACTTCTTGGGTAATATTATACAGATCTCATGAGTAATATTATACACACTTCATGAGTATAATCATACACCTTATGAGTAGTATTTTACACACCTCATGAGTATTATTATACACATCTCAAGTGTAATGTTATACACAACTCACTAGTAATATTTTACAACCTTTATGTGAACTGTCGTACACATCTCATGAACCCTATTATACACATCTCATGAGTATTATTATACACACCTCATGAGTATTATTATACACACCTCATGGGGAAATAATACATACTTCATGGGTAATATTATAAACACCTTATGAGCAATATTATACATACTTCATGAGTAATATTATAAACACCTTATGAGTATTATTATACACACCTTATGAGTAAGATTATACACACCTCATGAGTATTATTATACACACTTCATGAGTACTATTATACACACCTTATGAGTACTATTATACACACTTCATAAGGACTATTATACACACCTCATTAATACTATAATACACACCTCATGGGTAATATTATGCACACCTCACGAGTAATATTATATACACCTCATGAATAATATTATACACATCTCATGAGTACTATTATTCAAATATCATGAGAAATATTATACACACCTCATGAGTAACTTATACATACTTCGTGAGTAATATTATCCACGCTTTATGAGTACTATTATACATACTTCATGAGTACTATTATACACACCTCATGAGTAACATTATACACACCTCATGAGTAATATTACACACACCTCATGAGTACTATTATACACATTTCACGAAGAAGATTATACACACCTTATGAGTAGTATTATACACACCTCATGAGTATTATTATACACATCTCAAGAGTAATATTATACACATCTCATGAGCAATATTATACAACCTTTATGTGAACTGTTGTACACATCTCATGAACACTATTATACACATCTCATGAGTATTCTTATACACACCTGAAGAATAATATTATACACACCTTATGAGTAGTATTATACACACCTCATGAGTATTATTGTACACATCTCAAGAGTAACATTATACAGATCTCATGAGTAACATTATACACACCTCATGAGTAATATTATACACACCTCATGAGTAATATTATACACACTTCATGAGTATAATCATACACCTTATGAGTAGTATTTTACACACCTTATGAGTACTATTATACACATCTCAGGCGTAAATTATACATACTTCTTGGGTAATATTATACAGATCTCATGAGTAATATTATACACACTTCATGAGTATAATCATACACCTTATGAGTAGTATTTTACACACCTTATGAGTACTATTATACACATCTCAGGCGTAAATTATACATACTTCTTGGGTAATATTATACAGATCTCATGAGTAATATTATACACACTTCATGAGTATAATCATACACCTTATGAGTAGTATTTTACACACCTCATGAGTATTATTATACACATCTCAAGTGTAATGTTATACACAACTCACTAGTAATATTTTACAACCTTTATGTGAACTGTCGTACACATCTCATGAACCCTATTATACACATCTCATGAGTATTATTATACACACCTCATGAGTATTATTATACACACCTCATGGGGAAATAATACATACTTCATGGGTAATATTATAAACACCTTATGAGCAATATTATACATACTTCATGAGTAATATTATAAACACCTTATGAGTATTATTATACACACCTTATGAGTAAGATTATACACACCTCATGAGTATTATTATACACACTTCATGAGTACTATTATACACACCTTATGAGTACTATTATACACACTTCATAAGGACTATTATACACACCTCATTAATACTATAATACACACCTCATGGGTAATATTATGCACACCTCACGAGTAATATTATATACACCTCATGAATAATATTATACACATCTCATGAGTACTATTATTCAAATATCATGAGAAATATTATACACACCTCATGAGTAACTTATACATACTTCGTGAGTAATATTATCCACGCTTTATGAGTACTATTATACATACTTCATGAGTACTATTATACACACCTCATGAGGACTATTATACACATTTCACGAAGAAGATTATACACACTTTATGAGTAGTATTATACACACCTCATGAGTATTATTATACACATCTCAAGAGTAATATTATGCACATCTCATGAGTATGATTATACACACCTCATGAGTAATATTATACACATATCATGAGTCATATTGTACACACCTCATGAGTAACATTGTACACACCTTATGAGTAATATTTTACACACCTCATGAGTACTATTATACACACCTCACGAATTATATTATACACATCTCATGAGTACTATTATACACACCTTATGAGTACTATTATACACATCTCATGAGTAATATTGTACACACCTCATGTGTAATATTATACACATCTCAGGAGTAATATTATACACACCTCATGATTAACATTATACACACCTTATGACTAATATTACACACACCTCATGAGTACTATTATACACATTTCACGAAGAAGATTATACACACTTTATGAGTAGTATTATACACACCTCATGAGTATTATTATACACATCTCAAGAGTAATATTATACACATCTCATGAGCAATATTATACAACCTTTATGTGAACTGTTGTACACATCTCATGAACACTATTATACACATCTCATGAGTATTCTTATACACACCTAAAGAATAAAATTATACACATATCATGAGTAACATTATACACCCCTCATGAGGAATATTATACACATCTCATGAGTAATATTGTACACACCTCATGAGTAACATTATACACACCTTATGAGTAGTATTATACACACCTCATGAGTATTATTATACTCGTCTCAATAGTAATATTATACACATCTTATGAGTAATATTAAACAACCTTTATGTGAACTGTTGTACACATCTCATGAACACTATTATACACTTCTCATGAGTATTATTATACACACCTCACGAATAATATTATACACATCTCATGAGTACTATTATACACACCTTATGAGTACTATTATAAACATCTCAGGAGTAATATTATACACATCTCATGAGTAATATTGTACAACCTTCATTAGTAATATTATACACAACTCATGAGTACTATTATACACTCCTCATGGGTAATATTATACACACTTTATGAGTACTATTATACACACCTTATGAGTACTATTATACACACCTCATGGGTACTATTATACCCACCTCATGAGTAATATTATACACACCTCATGAGTAATATTACACACACCTCATGAGTAACATTATACACACCTCAAGAGTAAAATTATACACATATCATGAGTAATATTATACACACCTCATGAGTAATATTATACACATCTCATGAGTAATATTATACACACCTCATTGGTAATATTATACACACCTCATGAATACCATTATACACACCTCATGAGTACTATTATACACACCCCATGAGTACTATTATACACACCTCATGAGTAATATTATACACACTTCATGAGTATTATTATACACGTCTCAATAGTAATATTATACACATCTCATGAGTAATATTAAACAACCTTTATGTCAACTGTTGTACACATCTCATGAACACTATTATACACATCTCATGAGTATTATTATACACACCTCACGAATAAGACTATACACATCTCATGAGTACTATTATACACACCTTATGAGTACTATTATAAACATCTCAGGAGTAATATTATACACATCTCATGAGTAATATTGTACACACCTCATGTGTAACATTATACACATCTTATGAGTAAGATTATACACACCTCATGAGTATTATTATACATACCTCACAAATAATATTATACACATCTCATGAGTACTATTACACGCACCTTATGAGTAATATTATACACACCTCATGAGTAATATCATACATACTTCATGAGTAATATTATACACAACTCATAAGTAGTATTATACATACTTCATGAGTAATATTATACACACCTCATGAGTAAATTATACATACTTCATGAGTAATATTATACACACTTCATGAGTAATATTATACACACCTCATGAGTAATATTATACACACTTCATGAGTAATAATATACACACCTCATGAGTAATATTATACACATCTCATGAGTAAGATTATACACACCTCATGAGTACTATTATACACACCTCACACAGAACATTATACACATTTCATGAGTACTATTATACACAGCTAATGAGGACTATTATACACATATCATGAGTAATATTATACAGAATTCATGGGTAATATTATACACTTCTCATGAGTACTATTATACACACCTCATGGGTAATATTATACACATCTCATGAGTAATATTGTACACACCTCATGAGTAACATTATACACACCTTATGAGTAAGATTATACACACCTCATGAGTATTATTATACATACCTCACGATTAATATTATACACATCTCATGAGTACTATTACACGCACCTTATGAGTAATATTATACACACCTCATGAGTAATATTATACATACTTCATGAGTAATATTATACACAACTCATAAGTAATATTATACATACTTTATGAGTAATATTATACACACCTCATGAGTAAATTATACATACTTCATGAGTAATATTATACACAGCTCATGAGTAATATTATACACACCTCATGAGTAATATTATACACACTTCATGAGTAATAATATACACACCTCATGAGTAATATTATACACATCTCATGAGTAAGATTATACACACCTCATGAGTACTATTATACACACCTCACAAAGAACATTATACACATCTCATGAGTACTATTATACACAGCTAATGAGGACTATTATACACATATCATGAGTAGTATTATACAGACTTTATGGGTAATATTATACACTTCTCATGAGTACTATTATACACACCTCATGGGTACTATTATACACATCTCATGAGTAATATTGTACACACCTCATGAGTAACATTATACACACCTTATGAGTAAGATTATACACACCTCATGAGTATTATTATACATACCTCACGAATAATATTATACACATCTCATGAGTACTATTACACGCACCTCATGAGTAATATTATACACACCTCATGAGTAATATTATACATACTTCATGAGTAATATTATACACAACTCATAAGTAATATTATACATACTTCATGAGTAATATTATACACACCTCATGAGTAAATTATACATACTTCATGAGTAATATTATACACATCTCATGAGTATTATTATACACACCTCACGAATAATATTATACACATCTCATGAGTACTATTATACACACCTCATGAGTAACATTATACACATCTTATGAATAAGATCATACACACCTCATGAGTATTATTATACATAACTCACGAATAATATTATACACATCTCATGAGTACTATTAGACGCACCTTATGAGTAATATTATACACACCTTATGAGTACTATTATACACACCTCATGGGTACTATTATAAACACTTCACGAATAACATTATACACATCTCATGAGTACTATTATACACAGCTAATGAGGACTATTATACACATATCATGAGTAATATTATACACACTTCATGGGTAATATTATACACATCTTATGAGTACTATTATACACACCTCATGGGTAATATTATACACATCTCATGAGTAATATTGTACACACCTCATGTGTAATATTATACACATCTCAGGAGTAATATTATACACATCTCATGAGTAATATTATACACACCTCATGAGTAACATTATACACACCTCATGAGTAATATTACACACACCTCATGAGTACTATTATACACATTTCACGAAGAAGATTATACACACCTTATGAGTAGTATTATACACACCTCATGAGTATTATTATACACATCTCAAGAGTAATATTATACACATCTCATGAGCAATATTATACAACCTTTATGTGAACTGTTGTACACATCTCATGAACACTATTATACACATCTCATGAGTATTCTTATACACACCTGAAGAATAATATTATACACACCTTATGAGTAGTATTATACACACCTCATGAGTATTATTGTACACATCTCAAGAGTAACATTATACAGATCTCATGAGTAACATTATACACACCTCATGAGTAATATTATACACACCTCATGAGTAATATTATACACACTTCATGAGTATAATCATACACCTTATGAGTAGTATTTTACACACCTTATGAGTACTATTATACACATCTCAGGCGTAAATTATACATACTTCTTGGGTAATATTATACAGATCTCATGAGTAATATTATACACACTTCATGAGTATAATCATACACCTTATGAGTAGTATTTTACACACCTTATGAGTACTTTTATACACATCTCCGGAGTAAATTATACATACTTCTTGGGTAATATTATACATACTTCATGAGCAATATTATACACACCTTATGAGTAATATTATACACACCTCATGAGTAACATTATACACACCTCATGAGCAATATTATACACACCTCACGAGTAATATTATACACATCTCATGAGTACTATTATACACACCTTATGAGTACTATTATACACATATCATGAGTAATATTATACACACTTCATGTGTATAATCATACACCTTATGAGTAGTATTACACACCTCATGAGTATTATTATACACATCTCAAGAGTAATGTTATACACATCTCATTAGTAATATTTTACAACCTTTATGTGAACTGTCGTACACATCTCATGAACCCTATTATACACATCTCATGAGTATTATTATACACACCTCATGAGTATTATTATTCACACCTCATGAGGAAATAATACATACTTCATGGGTAATATTATAAACACCTTATGAGCAATATTATACATACTTCATGAGTAATATTATAAACACCTTATGAGTATTATTATACACATCTCATGAGTACTATTATACACATATCATGAGTAATATTATACACACTTCATGAGTAAATTATACATACTTCATGAGTAATATTATACACACCTTATGAGTACTATTATACACACTTCATGAGTACTATTATACACACCTCTTGAATACTATAATACACACCTCATGAGTAATATTATACACACCTCCTGAGTAATATTATATACACCTCATGAATAATATTATACACATCTCATCAGTACTATTATACAAATATCATGAGAAATATTATACACACCTCATGAGTAAATTATACATACTTCATGAGTAATATTATCCACACCTTATGAGTACTATTATACACACTTCATGAGTACCATTATACACACCTCATGAGGACTATTATACACGCCTTATGAGTAATATTATGCACATCGCATGAGTATGATTATACACACCTCATGAGTAATATTATTCACATTTCATGAGTCATATTGTACACACCTCATGAGTAACATTGTACACACCTTATGAGTAATATTATACACACCTCATGAGTACTATTATACACACCTCACGAATTATATTATACACATCTCATGAGTACTATTATACACACCTCATGAGTATTATTATACAAACCTTATGAGTAATATTATACACACTTCATGAGTATTATCATACACACCTTCTTAGTTGTATTATCCACACGTCATAAGTACTGTTATACACACTTCATGAGTAATATTATACATACCTTAAGAGTACTATTATACACACTTCATGAGTATCTTTATTTTACACATCTCATGAGTGATATTACAAGCAAGGCAACCTCAACAGCTGGGAAACATGCCCAGCTGTAAAAAACCAGTTTATGGTTGGAAAAGTCTTCAACCCAAGACTCAACTATTCCTATGATCAGATTTTTCCATTCAGGAATGTCAGTTCTGGCAGAGATGTCGAACTTTGCTGTAGCTATGTTTTAAAACAAATTTGATGGATCTGCATATACAATTTATATCAATAATTGCTTGTTACCATTTTTATAGCTTTATTGTTATCATCTCCTACTTTTTGTTGACAATGCCTTTTGATTTGTGTGATTTTATGTTTTGCTGGTAATTGCTAGTTCATAACTACTACTAGTCTAAGTATAAACTATTACTTACAAAAGTTTGCCCATTTGATACAAGCAAGACATTGTACTTGTTATGCTTGGTTGTATATACAAGAATTGCTCAATAGTTTCTGCATCGTGTTTACTGCTGAAGTACTGAATTCTTTCCCATGGGTCGCTGTTTGTAACGCCGAATTTCCCAGCTAATTGACTAAAACATGCAACAATAGGTAAATCTAAAGATCACATATATGTTGAGAATAAATTGATACTTTTATTGCATATGGCCAACTATAGCGCATCACCATTTACATAAAAAAAAACTGCCTAAAACAGTAGACATGTACTGCGGCTATTGAAATAGAGGCATATATCTGGGTAACATCTTGTTGATCGCATGTAGAAGAAGTTCACCACAAGGGCTGATTATTAATAGCTTTCAAAAAATAATGGGAATTTCAATGGCAGTCGTTATGAAAAAGCTTATCACTTTTGAACTAAAGTATAAAAAAGTAATTTGTCAGCAGCATATGATATGTTGATTCCATGCCTATTCATTGATTGTTGTTTAACTTAATACACGTAAAGTTTTGTTGCACAATAAGTACCTATATGTATTCATAAATGTTATCTAACTTTACTAAAATTGTTAACTATTATTATATGTATTTGGGTCGTTCCAAAAAATTTTAACTGACATTGCTATGTTTTTTTTACTTATTTATGTGTAGTTTGAATTTGGTAACTACGGGTTTTTTTACAAATTTTTTTTGATATCATTATTTATTAAAAGCAAATCTGTCTTTCTTTCTTTGTAAGCAAACACTGAGCATTACAAAAACTGCCAAATAATTTAATATATGTTATAAAAAGAATCAAATAGCAAAACAATTTTTTGTAAAAACTAGCCATCAATTAATTGGAATCAAACTTTCAGTTCTTCAACTATATTGATATATTGAATTCAGTGCATAAATACATACATGTAAATAAATTTATACAAATAAACTTATGTAAGTAAATTTATATTAGGATAATATCCTCAAATGTTTTAAAGCCATGTCATAGAAGAGGATTTTGACTTTTGCCTGAAAGCTTATGATCATGTGGCATTTACTATAACTGTCATTAATATATTACAATAAGTAGTAAGTTCCTACAAATCTATTTATGGCAATCTGCAGTCTTTAGATAAAAAGTGGTGAATACTCATCTTATATTATTTCACTCGACAGGAATTCTATTTTTAGTTAGTGTTAGAATTATGTTTATTTAGCATTTAAGTATTACAGACCGGGTATATGCATATTCATAATGTTTAGCTTAAATACTACAATTGTGTGCCACTGTTTGTCTGAGAAGTATTATAATGTGCCATCAACTTTAGCAAATCAGTCCACTTAGTTTTACTTACAATGTACTTGCTGCAGGATAGAAATTAATCTGCTCAGCAAATTGTTCAGCAGCCTCTACTATTGCATTGTTTTGAGACTTTGGAGCATCTCTCCTAAAATAACATATCTGGCGTTAATGCTTGCATTAAACATTTGATGTCTGCAGTGAATTGAATGGCTTTTGAAAAAGATTATTTACCATGATTATCACCTTGTCAGAATTAACAGTTTAATTTTTCAGTAAGCCCAAAAAAATCTTTACGCCAAAAGTACTTAGAAAGAGAAAGACAAAAAGAAGAATTGATGGTTGGTTGTTGATCAACAAAAAGAAAAGATTGTATGTAATGACCGACCTCCTGGCTACCACGGTATCAGGGCCAAGCTTTCCAAACACAGGTGAAGGCTTGGTCACCGTAGAGGACGCTCGGATGACCCCAATTATCGTAATAAAAAGCCGAACGTCGAACAAAAAAGGTTTGTGAAGCCTAATGCATATCTTACATGTATTCTGATGCATATTATTTATATATTTAAATATAAATATATAAATATATGGTTTGAGTTTGCTACTCAGTGTTATTGCTTGACTGTTTTGTGGAGAGCAAGGGAGATGGTAGTTTCTTTTACAATATAATAGGTAATAATGAAGGACTGTAAAACTAATAAAAAATTTAGTAAAATTAATGCCAATATAACAAAAATAACAAATGCATAATCATAGCGTAGCGATAATGACAAACACCCAATTTACAGAAACAAAACCGAGAAAGTAAGTCAAATGATAGGTTGTATGTGTACTTTGTACAAGCTTCTAGGAATACTAATAATTGCCATACTCTACTGTTTATATGTGAGTATGCGTGTAGTATTGTCTGACAAGAAAGCAATATAGCGGTATCATGCTGACTAGTAGTTAAAATGTAAATGACATAAAAGCAAACGCAAACAAGATAAGACAATGTGTGGAACAATAGTTTCTGTAGCTTGAGTTTCTATCTAGGGCATAAAAAACCGGATTTAAGTATGGGACAGGTGTGGGATATTATGTGGATGTGAGTAATATAGAGGCTAGCTTTTATGGAATAACAAGGCTTTTAAAACGTTGGCTTTTTCCAGAAAAGTGGGAGATTGTCTGACAGGTTTGCTATACAAATGATCTGCTACATAAATATGCATTTTAATGCTGAGTGAAATAAGCCTCAGTAAAGATAGTTACGGAGCTGAGCTACTGAAAATCCAAGCCTTTGATGACAGAAATTTGTGTGTGACGGTCTGGGCATGAACAACCACTGTGTGTTCTCAAGCTGCTGATGTGGCTTGTGTACAGGTTGGCAGTAAGAACCACTGTAATAGCATTTCTGCTGTGGGCATGTCTTGTCATGGTGGTGAAGTCTGGTAGCAAAGGGGAGGTTGGTGTGCCATCGTTTGCAGTTTGGTGGTGCATGCTAACTGCTATGTTGTTTTGACTACAAACTATTTTGGCTGTTGTCTAGCGCTGACAGTCAAAAGATAGTAAGTGTCACAAATGGGGTTGGCGGCCATATTGTCAAATATGGCAAGAGCAGCCAAGAGCAGTTCACCCTCCTCAAGGTCAAGCAGACTCAAAAACTCCAGTAAGGCATAGGTGGCATTGTGCCGTCGACAGGGTGTGTACAGTGGAGCATGTGGCTCTACTGTACTCCCCTGTGATGGGTGCTGGGATGATAGCCAGCATCGTGAGCAAAGGTCGTGAACCGATTTCTGATCAACTAAATTGGCAGCTGAACCTCTTCACCGGTGATGAGACAGTGAAGATATCTGTATGTGTGAGAAACTAAGCTGGTCTGCACCCTGGAGCAACTGGTTCTGACCAATCTGATCATTTAAATGTTAGGCGGTAGCACTGCCCATCTGCATGGGAGGATGAAGGTAAGTGGGGCTTCTCAGTGAGAAGTCTTAAAAGCGACACTGGTAGCCAAGAATGCCTCAACAAGAAGCATGGCATCAATTTGTCAACTGCCAGTTTGAAGCTAGAGACAGTCGATATTTGATTGGATTGATAAAAAAGGGCCGGCAGAAGAGCCGAGATGATCTCAGACAATCTTGGCTTAAATGTTGAGTTCTATAAACTATATAAATGAGTGGATGGTGTCCATCATTGGGTCAGTGCTTGCTCGAATGCAAAACAAATTGGATGTGCGCAAAGCAGTTGAGGGTCATGCTGCATTGGCGTCTACGACACTGAAGTTCACAGACGCTGTAAGGAAGCAATTGAGTAGATTGGAATGCTATTGCTGTGCTGGTGCTCACAAGGTGAAGGGCTACACCCACAGGAAATTTAAGACTTTAGGGAGAAAGGCCTCATGACGGCGCAAACACCATGCGCCTTTTTCCATGGATATAAGGTAAGCAAGTCGTGTCAAGAATATTCTCTCAACCGTGAGGAAGAGATTCTTGATGGTGCTTGCACGCCGTGAGACAAGCCTTGCCTGTTTGAAGCAGCAAGTAGGGTTCACCTGCAGTGACAGCATCCAAATGCCAAAGATTGGTGGACCGTTAGGGGAACGGTGGTCTGGAGAATTAACTTGAGTGACTACAGATTTGAGTGTCTGAGTACAAGTGTGTTCAGTGCATGAAAGCTAGCGCGGCAAAATAAAGTTGGATTTTGAAGATATCTAACTCTCAGCTTCTTTCTCTACAGGACCAACCCTGAAGGGTCATTCTACTGGTTAAATTAGTTGGACGGCCCTGTAGAGGGCATTATCCCATTGTTAGCAGTTTCCTGTCGACTAAAGACAAGGTGTGCCTAGTCATGGACTACCGGGAATTGAATACTTTTATTGGTGACTTTGTTTTGTTTTGTTTTGTTGGTGTCTGGTGTTTGGTGTTTGGTAAGCAAGTCTTATCAAGAACATGCTCTCAACTGTGAGGAAGAGATTCTCGGTAGCGCTTTTACGTCGTAAGACAAACCTTGCCTGTTTGGAGCAGCTGGTAAGGTTCACTTGCAGCGATGGCATCCAGATGCCAAAGATGGGTGGACCGTTAAGCGGTGGGGGTCTGGGGTATTGACTTGAATGATTACAGTCTTGAGTGTCTGAGTAAAATTTTGTTCAGTGCACGAGCACGGCAAAATTGAGTAGGATTTTAAAGAGATCTAACTCAAAACTTTGTCCTATACAGGGCCAACCCTACAGGGCCATCCCACTGGCTGAATCAGTGGGACAGATCTGTAGAGGGCACTATCCCATTGTTAGCAGATTTAGTCAACTAAAGACAAGGTGTGCCTAGCCGTGTACTACCTTAAATTCAATACCTTTGTTAGTGACAAGGTAAAGAAGTGGCATGAGATGCAGTCGAGTCAATGGCTTAAAGTCCACATATCTGCAGACAATTCTGGGGTCTGTGGAAGTATCAGGTTGTAAAATACAACGGCGTACACTACCCTCTGACACGGCTGCGTTTCAGCCTGTGGTGTATTCCCTGGATTATGACATCAATCCTTGTGAAAGTTCTTTTTTTCTGGAATGTCTTTCTCTGATTGATTGATTGTCGGTCGTAACAATATTGTAATGAAACAGTTTATACATGGAAAGCCTGTTTCAATTTTCAAGGGAGAAAATTAAGATATTTGTAAAGTTGAAAAATTTAATATTGTATAATTTTTTTAAGATGTCACCATATAGTAATAATATGTTTATTTGTAAAGCTTCTGTGTGTTACAGTTCTATGAGTAATGATTAACCACAGGATTTTGCACTCAATTTTGACCGAGGCAAATTTTTTCCACAGAAAAGTGGTAGTTTGGCCAAATAATTAAACTTGTTACAAAACAAAATAGAGTCTGTGAATAAATCTTTATTATCTCAGCACTATAAATATACCCATAATATATAATCTCTCAAAGGGGTCCAATCCTTTTATATCAGGATTGGACTGTTCAATACTAAGCCCAGGTGACATTGTTGAATATGCGCAAGGTCATGTTATATCGTATATGGCTTAAAACTTTCTAGAGAAAATGACCTTATAACAACATCAAGCACTATTGCTCTTCAGAGTATCTAAAGTCTGTTTATCGGAATGAGGTCAAGAGGTCAACAGTAATCATGTTTAGATGATTCTAATAGAGCATGCATAAATTAACAATGTGCTGTAAAGAAATGTGCCGGTCTTTAATTGGCATAATCTAGATTATTTCATACAGAAATAAATTGCGTGTGATTTCTTTCAATGTTTTATTAGCGAAGGAAATTCACTAGCCGAGGAGCATACGGCCATTTGCTCTGCTCAACTACGTGAGCGTTGCTCCCTTATGTACTATAAAATTGCCCGTTCCGGCTAATGGAACCGAGTAAAAACACCGGCTAACAATGTGAATAATTAGACCCGCTAGTGCGTTGATATGACAACATAAATGACGATAATTGATAACATAACGAGTAACGAGGCTATAAAAAAGGACAATACATATAGTAAAATATTTACAGAGATATAAAATATATGCAAACATACAATGTATAATAAAATATTTACAAGAAGGGTAAAGTATTGGTTCGGCGTCCACCACAGTGCCACATACGGTAAGCCTTATGTGGTGATAGACTGTAGTTTGTGGTTCATTTCTGAAGTTTCCTGAAAATTCAAGAGGAGTTTATAGGCTCTGTTTTTTTTTCAGGAAAATGTGGCTTCCTTGTTTGTCACCTCTGAATGAATTGACTGGTTTTTAACTTTTTGATGAATAACCAGCTCCTCTGGATTTCTATATACTGGAGACTTATTCATCCATTCTATGCTTTTCATCAAACTTGTGGTCAAATTATTGCATCATTAAAGGTTGACTTGCAACAAAATTCACATTACAGTTGTTTGATGTTAAAAGATTCACCATGTCTTACTCTGTTGTGTTGTAGGTGCCAAATATGTGGGAATGTGATTACAAGCTCTGAAAAGCTAAAAAACGAACAGTTAATTGCAGCCACACGAGACCGGTGTTGTTTGGATTCTCTTTCCAAAACGGCTCAAATTTGAAGTAGTTGTGAGAGATGGTTTCTGTTTACACTTTCATGCAACTTTGTTCGTCAAAATATTTTCACATAAATACTCCACGCATTCGATTATGCCATGTCTATTGTTCTTACGCGTCTGTTTTTATCGTCATTGTAATGCTGTCACTTTTAGCACTGATATCTTATAACTTATCGTAAAAATTCATTTAATTTTTCAACCTTACCTCGAAGGAGTACGTATCATTGTCTGATAGTCAAGACGAGCCTGTTGGTCACCTGTGATAATCAAAAAGTGCTGCAAAAGTTATTTGCGAGGTATTGGGTCACATGATCAGTTTACGACTTGACGATTAGATCAAGCCGAAACAAAACTGTAAAGTAGCGAGCATCTATATTTGATCCTGGGTCTTCGGCAAAACCCAAAGTGTTTGTCATAAACTATTGCTACGATAAGTTTTATATTTAGCTTTTTATTGGCCTTTCAATTCACGTGAGAACCTCATGTGACAAGACAATAACCAAATTGTCATGACTAGTCAGAGAAAGAAACAGATTCCAATATACGGCGGCTTTTCGCTTTTGAGCTTTTAAGAGCTTGTAATCACATTTCCACATATTTTGCACCTACAACACAACAGAGGAAAACGTGGTGAATCTTTTGATACCAAATAACTGTAATGTGAATTTTGTTGCAAATAAACCTTTAACTAAGTATTCAATATAAAAGTCAGCTAAGAGACATGACATCCTTATGAACAACTTTTTGAAACATTCAAGTCATGCACTTTGCAGTAACATTTGATAAGCATGGCTAACTTTGGTGCTCGCTTCTTTATACTTCCAATCTAATAATATATCTGATAATATATATATTATCAGATAGATATATATATTATCAGATATATATCATCTATGTATATTATCTATATATATTATCTATATTATATATGTAAATTATCTATATATATATATTTTATTTACATACAGTATCTATATAACTATACATATATATATATTTATCTATATATATATATATATATGTTATGTATATACATATTATCTATATATTTATATATATATATATATATATATATATATATATTTATAAAATTTCAATATATATAGCTGAATTTCAATCGGCTGCTCTCACAACGGACCTACGCCCTGATGATGAGGAAATTGACTGGCATACGAAACCTCTTCATGGTGCTTACCACCAACAAATATCTAAGGTTGGCGATCTTCACCAGACATATATGTGGCTGAACAAAGGAAACCTAACGGCCAATACAGAGTCGCTAATCATGGCAGCCCAGGAGCAAGTGCTCCCAACAAGGCAACTCCAAACGAAAATCTATCACACTAGAGACGATCCTAGATGCAGACTGTGCAAAGATGCACCTGAGACCATCCAACACATCATCAGTGGATGCAGACAGCTAGCAGGGAACGCATACACTAAGCGGCATAATCATGTCGCAGGTATTGTGTATAGAAGTCTATGTGATGAGTATGGCCTTAATAAACCACAACATTGGTGGGAAGCTCCTGGTAAGGTCAATGAAAATGACCGCGCTAAGATCCTCTGGGACTTCTACATCCAAACTGACAAGCATGTCCTAGCAAACCAACCAGATATAGTGGTGGTAGACAAGGAGAACAAGAGGGCTACTATAATAGATATAGCAGTACCCAATGACTACAATATAGCCAGCAAAGAAAAAGAAAAGGTAGAAAAATATCTCCCTCTTGGAGAAGAAATTGAAAAATGCTGGAATGTAAGAACAACCGTAATCCCAGTAGTCATTGGGGCACTGGGCGCAATTACACCGGCGCATAAAATGTGGCTTGCCCAAATACCAACAACAATCAACTCAGGTGAGTTGCAGAAAAGTGCGCTATTGGGAACAGCTAAGATCTTGAGACGAGTGCTCAAACTCCCAGGTCTCTGGTAGGAGACCCGAGTTAGAGCAGAATTTACCACCCATACAGGGTATCCGGGGTGAGGAAACAATTTTTTTTATATATATATACGAGTTAGGATCTTAGTGCTTTTTATATATATATATATATATATATATATATATATATAGAAAGATCTAAGATCCTCTGGGGCTTCTACATCTAGACTGACAAGCATGTCCTAGCAAACCAACCAGATATAGTGATGGTGGACAAGGAGAACAAGAGGGCTACTATAATAGATATAGCAGAACCCAATGACTACAATATAGCCAGCAAAGAAAAAGAAAAAGTAGAGAAATATCTCCCTTTTGGAGAAGAGATTGAAAAATGCTGGGATGTAAGAACAACTGTTACACAGTAATCCCAGTAGTCATTGGGGCACTGGGCGCAATAACACTGTCACATAAAATGTGGCTTGCCCAAATACCGACAGCAATCAACTCAGGTGAGTTGCAGAAAATTGCGCTATTGGGAACAGCTAAGATCTTGAGGCGAGTGCTCAAACTCTCAAGTCTCTGGTAGGAGACCCGAGTTAGAGCAGAAATTACCACCCATACGGGTTAACCGGGGTGAGGAAACAATTTATATGTATATATATATATATATATATATATATGTATGTATGTATGTATATATATATATATACTAGCCGCATTACTGGTGTTCAGGAACAGATTTTCGTGAAGCAATAGTTTTATTAGGAGTTGTCTTTCACCCTGTAAAACAACTCCAAACATGCAATCTACTGAAATTTTTTGCTGATCAGGCTGCATACACATATGCAGTCATACATATCAATAATGTTGGAGAGACCAATAGAAATATGCAATGTGTTTTACAGCTAGTCTACAATGCATCAGTCTCGAACCACCCAAATCGGAATTGTCCTAATTTTATACAGAACTAATAATGAAATTGACATTGCTAGGCAAACTGAAGTTCTTCAAACTGGCAGTATTGAAAAGTTTTACATATTTTAAGAATTTCTAGAAAAGATTTTGCTTTTGCAGTGCTAAGCTATCGACGGCATTTATTGAATTGAGACTTCTACATGCTTGAAACACTAATCATGACTCACCAGTTCTTCGTCTATAGCCTGTGTTTTGACATGGTATATATAAACTGTGCAGCAGTAACGTGGCTAGATTGAGAAATTTATTGTCAATAAAATTCACTATATAAACTAAATATATGGCCTCTCGCCTTTTCAACGTACGGCATTACATCTGGATAATTTTTGGACATTCGTCCCATAAAAAAATTCGGCCCAATACTGTGTTGCAGAACTGTAGTCAAGTGCGAATTTTTCTGCCCATACACGGCGCCTGGTAGCAGCTGCTGTAGTTAGTGCATCTTGCTGTTGTCGCCGTTTCATCTGCTCTGAAAATTCAGATGGCCGAGCAGCTGTTGCAGCTAGTGCATCATGTTCTTGTTGCCGCTGCATCTGCTCCGAGGTTTCTGCACGTCTGGCCGATGTAGCGGCTGCTCTGAGCCGTTTGAGTCCCTGCTGAGTCGGCTCAGCAGTCTCTGCACTTCTGGCAACTGCAGCATCTATTCTGACCTGCTCTCGATGTACCTGTATTTTTTCAGCGGTTTCTGCTTTTTTAGCAGGCTATTCTGTTTCGTTGTAGGCATAGCTGTGTTTGCTCTGCAGTTTCTGCACTTCTAGCAGCTGCAGTAGCAGTTCTGTTTCGTTGTTGGCGTAGCTGTGTTTGCTCTGCAGTTTCTGCTTGCCTTACTGCTGCTTTGCAAATTTGGTCTCTTTCTTTACGGGAATCAATCTGTTCTTGCCTTTGGGCAGTAGGCTTTTTGGGAGGCATTGTATTGCTTCAAGCATTTCTAAAAGTGAATAAGATGGTGCGCTTTTTTGTAATATACGCTGCTCGCTTTCTTCTCACCGTTGCCTATCGAAACGCTCGGAGTGCCCGTGCAAGTTCTGTAGTAGCTGTAGTTCTGTAGTACTCGTAGCTGGAAAAAAAGTAAAAGTAAGTCAGCTGCAAAGAAAATGAACATGCTTACTAACACGAACAGCTGTAAATCCAATGTTTTAACTAGTGGAGGTGTGGCAATTCATGGACAATAGAACAGTAAATAAGAAGTACTAACCTTTTCAATGTAGAAATTTAGTAGGTAAAATGCAGTAGCAGTACCCATGCTAGTTCTGTAGTAGCTGTAGTTCTGTAGTACTCATAGCTAGAAAAAAAGTAAAAGTAACTCAGCGGTGCAAGGCAATGAACATGTTTACTATCACAAACAGTGGCAAATCCAAGGTTTTTTCAACCCTTTCACTGAAGTAGACTCATTTATGCGACTTTCCCAGCAATTGCTAGTAACTGAATCTTATTATTCGTTGATAACATAACTGACTATCTTTGAGACTTTTATGGTAGTGACAGTGTTTTCCTAAAATTTCTCTATAAGATTAGCCTAAAGTTTAATTTTAAATCTTTGTTTGAGAATTTCCAACATAGAAATGAAGATTTTTTGTGCAAGTTCATTAAATGCGTCCGAGATAGAAAACAAATAACTACTTATGTTGATGACATTATAGCCGATTCAGACTTTTGTGATTACACAGATAATTAAAATAGCAATAGCAGCACTGCTCTGATGGTGGTGAAAGTAATGGTTGCATAAGAATAAGGAACATTGTAGAGGATCGTTTAGTTTTGTAGCTTCACATCGCTTTATCAATGCACAAATTAAAGATACAATGAGTTTTTTTGCATAGCAGTTTTTGTTAACATGTTGGCAAAATGAAATGTATAATCAAATTAAATTAAAAAAATATTGTATGCATATACCAGGAAATAATATCGGCAAAATGGTTGGCAGTAGGCCGATAGCAAGTGAAAGGGTTATGTAGTGGAGGTGTGGCAATTCATAGACAATACAACATTGAATGAGAAGGACTCACCTTTTTGATGTATAAATTTAGTCGGTAAGAAGAGCGTTTTTTTCGAGTGGCCCTAAGAAACAAACGTTCACATGACCTTCTCGGTACACGTTGGTAGTAAATATTAATTACATGTAAAGTACTACTCATTAATTTATTTTATTTAATGAGTAATACATTTGTATAGCCTTTTATGTAGGCCGCAGAACTCAGGACGGTGTTTTCAACACGGCAGCAACTGTGCTGTTTAAATCGGAACAGTACCGTGGGCACTGTAAAGAGGCGTGCTAACCAGAGATTTTGGTAAATGCGCCCTAGCGGTGAAAGCAAAACCACAGAATCGCCGCACCTCAATATAAGCTGCTTGGCTCAAATCGTCAGATAAATGCAGCGGCTAATAGTCCGAAATTACTGTATTTACTACTCATACCTAATAATTCAATTGGCTTCGTGCGACCGAATGGAAAAAAAAAGACCGCTCTATAATTTATTTACTGTTACTACCATAGATATATAAACCTAGATTGGCCATTAGGGAAAAAGCCTGTCACACTTAAATAGCATGACGTAGCGTCATTGTATTGTACCTCATGCTTGACTGCACTGTTGTTACAATGGAGCTAATGAGGAGAAGGTGACAAAATCACATTTATTTTCACATGAAAACCTTATTGTATACATAATCCAGTAAACTAAAACAATTCTGTGATAATATCTGATAACCACCATAGACTACTAAAACCATAAACTAAAAAGTTATGAAATGTTGCACACAAATCATGAGCCATCAGGGTTTTATTTGCCACCCTCTCCTATCCCCATTCTCTCTTTTCCCTTTCTCTAAAGAAGAAATGAGAAGGGAAAAAGAGAGAAGGGGAAAAGGAGAGGGGGGCAAATAGCCCACCCACCCGAAGAGCCAGACCCTGGCTAGGTAAAAGCAATGATATACAGCCCCCCCCCAAAGGATAGCCGACGGCTATCATATGGGCGGGGTTTAATGATGGAGCTCTGTTAGGATTGTGCTAGCTTGGGTTTCGGAGCAAACACAACTCTCACGGGGCGGTCGCGTTGCCTTGTTAGGTTTTGGAAAACACGACTCACTGTTATCGTTTCATTAGCTCATTCAGTCAGTAGGCCCCGCGGTTCACAATAGCAAACTTTGAATTTCTACAATGTAGGGGGGATACCTAGCCAAAATAATAGATCCATGCAAAATAAAACATTTCAAATTACCTACTTTTAATAGTTTTAAAATTGGTAAAGGTCGTAGTATATACCTAAAGTTGAATCTAATTACCCGAACAACGACATTTTTTTTCTAGTTTTTGATTAATATTTTACCACCCCTAATATACTGTAAAATGACAAAGTCTTTCATTGTTATCACATTGTTTTACCTGGCCAATAAGATGGGACAGCAGGCAAATCTGTGCAGTGTAGTTTTCATACTCAAAATCTAAATGCAAAACCGAATTTGAGCTATTTTACGATTATGACTATTAATATCCCGAATGCTTGTGAATGGCAACTGACTGATCATAACGGTGAAAATATTGGGATACTATATTTATTTGACAACAGAATGAATTCAACAGATAAGTAAGATAACCGCTATAGTTCATAATATTTGTAAATTTACAAGGTGCTTTATTCAGCATATTTGTTTGTTTGGGTGCAGTGTTCGGGTTAATCCTAACAGAGCTCCATCATTAAACCCCGTCCATATGGGTGCCGTCGGCTATCCTTGGGGGGCTGTATATCATTGGTAAAAGACTAATATCATGTTGTACTAAACATGACCAAATATGATGAGCCTGTGAAGTTTTGATTTGATCAGGGAAATGGAATCAATGGCTTTCTTAGCTAGAGCTGGAATGAGACCAAGGAATGCAGGGTCGGACCAGACTCAGGGTCAGCAATGAGGGTCAAGATCGGGTCGGACCGGGTCAGCACGGCATGAATTTTTATTCATTTAAGGTTAAGAGGTAGTTCTATTACAGCCTAATGTTGTGACATCAATAAACTAAGATAAAAGAAACCATTATCACACTAATCATTATATTTTGTGGCTTGTTTTATAGATGCAATCCACAATTTATGGCTAGACATTGGTGGATCAATGCTATTCAATGGTTGATAGATTAATGGCATGATTTGGCTAGTGTTTTTATTACAGATTTTATTTTCAACTGCTATGTATTATAATCAACAAGAGATTAGTTAAGAAATACTTTACAAATATAGAAATAGATAACCCAGCATAGTGGAAAGCAAAAATCCATCACTTCCCTAAAACTTATGGTATTAGTGAAAGAAACTAAAACTAAAATAAAATTATTTGCTGGATTAAAGGTTCTTAGACGCGCTTTTAAGTTCCTCAGGATGCCCTCGTTGTAAATGCCTCAAAAGTATTGAGGTGGACCCTTCTTTGTAGCTTAAAGGTTGACTTGCAACAAAATTCACATTACAGTTATTTGGTATCAAAAGATTCACCATGTCTTACTCTGTTGTTTTGTAGGTGCCAAATATGTTTAAATGTGATTACAAGCTCTTAAAAGCTCAAAAACGAAAAGCCACCGTAGATTGGAGTCTGTTTATTTCTCTGACGTAGTGATTACAGTTTGGGTATCGTTATTATTAAACTATTTATATATACAGTATTATCTATATATATATTATCTATATATGTTATTTATATATATAATTTATATATATATATATTATCTATATACATATTATCTATATATATATATATCTTATTTATATATAATATATATATATATTATATATTAAATATATATTATATATATTATATATTTTAATCTATATACATATTATATATTATATATATATATCTATATATATATATATATCTATATATATCTATATATATATATTTATATGTTATCTATATACTACCTATATATTATCTATATATTATTTATATATTACCTATGTATTATCTATATATTTTTCTCAAAGTATGTCGTCTGTGGATTTTTCATTTTGGCTATAGCTGTTAACATCTTGGAAATAAAATTCTAGTCAGAAGGACTTGAACTCATGACGAATGCATCAAAAAATTTCTAATCTGGTTGCTTAACCACTGAGCTACAATGGCATATTAGACACTGACGTTATCATATACCATATAGCCCATGCTAATTATTTTAGCATTGCGCCCACGCGTTATTATGCCCTGTTAAAAAAAATTTTTTAAGGTTCAATTACTATATCTGTGGTTAATGCCAATTCTTTTCAACGACAATTATATCATCTCCATATTGTCGTATTCAAAGTTTTGATGGATAGCTTCTGGTGGAACAGTAACCTTTTTTATGCACACACACACACACGCACGCACGCACGCACGCACACACACTTCTATACAAGAATTGTTATTATTAATTCTACATATTCAAGATTTTTATTTTGTTTTCTCAGTTTGTATTAATTGTATTATTACTAAATCATCTTTTATTGTAATGGTAGCAAAACCGACTTAATTTAGCTATTACTTGCAAATTATTCCACATTTACATCTAAACCTTTTTATAGTCGTTTAATTGTTTTTTATTTATTTGAAGTGCACAAGACCTTTTCCTCGTGATATGAAGTTTTAAATTTTTTGACAAAGTTTGAAAACCTTTACACTTTTTATTTCCTCTCTTAACTTATTTCAACTACATAAAACACTTCTCTCATGATATGTAGTTTGAAAGTTAGAATGGCAAATGTTGTTATAGGTTAAATACAAATCAAGTTTCTGACCAAAGACTTTTTTATTATTCGAGCAACCAGGTGTTACCTGGTGGGTATTTATTATTACCCACCAGGTAATACAGCTAGAAATATGCAATGATCAAATACTCACTCTCTTGAAGGCGCCAAAGAAGGATCCTTTCTCCCCAATTTATTTTTTTCTTTTCTCTCTCTTGGCCTGAAAGACAACATACCAAGGTAGTAGATCATATATCTTACTTTTGTCTTAGTCATTATTAGAAATAAAATCAAAAACTTTTTTTTGAAATCTTAAGGAGTGAGCAGAGATTTTAGTAAGACTTTTTATTAAAGATTATTAACTTATTGTACTATGTATTTGGTAAGATAAATTTTTAAAAACTAACAACTTGTACCTGCACTTTTTACATGTAGTCGTTTCTGACAAAAGAATAGATGCAAACCAAAGATGGTAGCTCTTATTCCAAAGCGATTACTGCCCAAAGTAAAGCACCATATTCTTTGTATTCAATATAACAATCATAACTTATAATTAACTTTTTGTGTCTTAATTTTGGCTACCTGGAGAGTTTTATGTTTTATTTGTGAGACTGCTGCTTTAATGTATTTTCAAAACTTGGTTTTATATCAGTTTCAAAACATTAACAAAAGTCTTTTAAGATTGCAATAATCTTAATATAGACAATAGTAAGGCAATACAATCTTGAGCAAGAAGATTACTTTATTATAAGTGGTAATATTTTACTGAAACATTTTGGCCTAACAATAAGTTATGAAAAACTGAATTTGGGAAAATTGAATGAAGAATGACTAGACGTTTTGTGAATTTTAACATCTCTTAATGTTTTTCTAGAATATTTAAAATCTCTATTTGAATTTTGCTTCAAATAGAATGCCACTATAGAAGAAGGATTCAAAAATACAGTGCCACCCTTTAATTGAACATCACTTATATTTGCCCACCACTTTGACAACTTTTGATTTTCACAAACTCATAATAGAAAGTGATCATTAGAAAAGTGCCCACAAAATTTTACAGGGCACCCTCAAGATACGATGGCTCTGATCTGCAATTTTTTTACCTTAAAAAGTGGGACGATGATTTTTTCACTTCATACAAATATTTTTCGCCATACAAATTCAACAAAATTATTGCGCGAGTGACAGTCGGTGTATTTATTACGTACAGCAAATAGCAAAGACATCGAGATGTTGTTTGCCAAAAACATTTTCACAACGCTTGAAAAAGACACGGTCACTGATTTTTCTCAGTTCAGCGATTCTCGTGTGTAAAACCAAAATATTTTCTCTTCAAAATCAGTAGCAAAGTTGGAGTTTGGATCCTTTCTTTATCCTTGAACTTTTTCTTATATATATATATACTTTACAACTTAAAAAGCAAGACAACATTTTTTTTAAATAGAGACAAGTCAAGTCCTTCACTTTTATTCAAGCTATATTCTAAAGCTACCTTGTGTTGCATCACTTTACCAACCTAATGTCACAAGCTATAACGCTACCATGACAAGAGGAGACAATTACTATTCAAAGAGCATTCACTTGCTGTGATGACTAATTCTCTTTCAAGTACCCGTAGCCACTTATTTCATTTGCCATGTATTTGTTTTGGTAGGCGCTGTTTCAATCATTTCTGATTAGCGAGTATAGTTAATTAATTAGCCTATTGTATCTGGACATAAATAAAAAGTAGCAATTATCTGAGTGAATTAAGGCAATAGAAAATCTGTTTTAAAGTTTATAAACATGATCACATGGTTGTCTTAGCAATGACCAGTCATGTCAGATGCATTACTATTTCAAAGGTTTCACTAATTTTAGACCTATGGACTTTGGGTAGTCTTTGTAGAAGAATACATCTACTGAGAGAGATTATTTTAATTCTAGGATTCATGATAATGGCGTAAGCTGTAATAATATTGGTTTCATTCGACTCAAACATAGTAAAAATGGCTAAAAAAGAGCCCGACCTCATTCTTTAGCACATTTGTGGCATTTTTATGGCATTAGCTGATGTAAAATTTTATGCTGAATAATTTGATATCAAAACATTTTTAATTGAATTTGTGATTCAACTTGATTTTTTTTAAATTACAAGCATTGCAAGGCGAGACAATTGTACTGTCTCTAAAGTTAGTTGTCACTTCATTATACGGAACTTTGTTCATTAACTGTAGAAATTGAAGTGGTAAAAGCACATGTTCTTTTAATCATGCGCCATAAATTCCGGCGTATTTGTCAAGGTTTCGTGTTTGGTTTAAAAATTGTACTGTTGGCGTGTGCCTGTTATATCAATCGACCTCCTTCTCTGACTCAAATCTTTTGATCGCTAATTGTTCAGTCAGCATAGGAGGGGAGCAATAAGTGACTGGAGAAATAGCATTAAAAAATGCCATCAGCAAAAATGCCCATGTTTTCAGTGCAATCAGTGACACAAGAATTAACAAAAGAGCAAGAGAAGGCGTTTCTAGTGAAAACCACAGAGCATGAAAAACAGCACTTTACTATCGTATTGGTATGCATTGCCAATAGAACGAAACTGTCATCTCTGATAATATAGATTTAGCAGAAAAGCAATACTGCAAGATTCTGCCAGGAATTGTTATTTATGTACGAGAAACAATGTTGGATGACAATACTACATGTGTCAAATAGGTTATTGTAGGTGGGTTCTATGAAAAAAGAATTAAACTCAAAAAACACTGCATGCCAGCAAAGAATCCTAGTGATGGCAATTTGAATGGTAAAGAATGGAACTTTGCGTTTAATCCATCTCATGTTGAGTAGGTTGTCTAGTATTTTACTATATTATAAATAAATTCCTATCTGTCATATGATGTAATTTTGATTTGCAATGGTTTGTTGAAGTTGAATTTTACTATAATCTGGGTCATGAAAAATATGATCCCTCCCCCTATAATTCGAAGATGGATTTTTAAACTTGAAATTTTGTGTCAAATTTTTTAATTATATGCTGGAATTTACGGTTTGTATGTACATACATACATTCATAATATCATGTTTTAGGTATTTTTGTCGAAAGGTGGGAACAGATTAATTTGTATTTAGTTATTTCATATAGCAAATAATGCTTTGAGATACAAGAACGTTGACATATGAGCTCTGTCCTGGAACCCATTAAGTTCTTACATTGAAGAATGACTGCATTTTTCTTGAAATGTCAAAATTCCATTTTTTTTAGCAGTGATTTTTCTCAGCAGCTATTGACCCAATCTGGCTTTTTCTTTGCTTTTGTTAAATTTACGTTTGGAAGCTTTATAAATTTTAATTAGGAAAAGTTTTTTGAGAACTCACAGTTCAGAATATGACAGCAATTTCCTCAATTGACATGATATATTTTAATCACAGTGTTAGTTTTTGGCTTACGTTCTACGAAGTGCTTCTTCTCCGGTTTCTTGTTTGTTTTCATTCTTAGATTCCATTTTAAGTAGCGAGTCCTTTCAAATAGGAAGTCAACTTCAGGCAGTCCAGCTGTTTCAATTCAGTTTGAAATGTGAATTATTTTAAGTATGCCCACAAATTACTAGAAAAACAAAGGTTAAATTGTTTGAATACTGTATTTCATAATTGCATATAAAAATTTGTGAATGCTGACTAATCTAAAACGAATAGCTGAAGATGTAGTTTACTTTAAAAGATGTAAATGCACCATTGAGGTTGTTTAAATGAAATTAAAACCGATATAAGGCTAAAAAATCAGTTATAATTTGATGTCAGTTTTGTCTTTGTAGACGAGCCCTGTCCAGAGATATAAGCGTTTGAATGAGATCACTTTTTGAAACAATCAGATTCAAGTGCTTTAATCGGTACGAGTATAGTGAGCGAATATGAAAGAGTCGGTGAGCGGTAAATATACCATCTCTCCTTTAGCTAATCATCAGCAAGAAATTTTTATATAGGTCATAATAAATGCTATCGCTTGTAAAACGCATTGTCCTTGCTATCGAAGATTTTCATCATCAGGAAATTTACCAAACTACTAAATGCTTGCATGCTTCGTCGACCCGTTTTATTGACGAACAACAAAATTGTAACGTTTCCAGTTCTATCGAAGATGTCTCAGAGTTTTCTAAGCATCAAGTGGTTAAAGATTGGGGCAGAGAGCTTATGGTTGAAGCTGACAAGCGTCAGCAGCATGAAGCTGCAGAGGAAGATTGAAGAATGGAGGTAAATCTATCTTTAACTTTGAGTCTCCTATGTATATATATACTAAACTTGAAGTAAAAATTTTAGTAGGCCTACTCATGAACACATTCACTAATTAATAAAATTATAACTTTTTATTATCACGACTCATCGTTTCGTAACTTTTTTATTGTCTCACCTAGCTAAAATATCTGCATCGAATTTTCTTTGGCAGTTTTAGCTAGTAGACTAGATTTATGATCAAAATTTATGTTCACTTCTCACTTGTAGAAATTGAGGAAAAGGGATTGATCTTAATCTATATAACTCCCAAATTAGAAGCTTTCAGTAGATACACATTAAAACGACATATTTATGAATGACATATATTCCCACGAGCAAACGAGCGGAGTGAAGTGTGGGAGTTTTTATGATAAATGCATGTGCACACAACTTACGAAAATTATTCATCAACAATGAGACGAACCCTCGTCAACAAATTTCATCAACAAATTTAAGCATTGTTATGTAAAGTCGTTAAAGTATAATAACGATACAAAGCACATTTAAACCTATTTAAATATGTTACCAAGTCTTTGTAAAAAGTCGGTATTATCTTAAAACTTACCCATCTGATCGGATTATACACAAATAGACAGATTAATTTCAACAAAAATCGCCACAAGACACTTGAAAAGCGTGGTTTAATAAAAGTTAAGACCGAAAATTGAAACGCCGAGGGATAGATAATAGAACGATGAAGTCTTGTGCAATTCACGAAAAAGTAACGTGTACATTTCACCAGTCTATAGCATTGTCGAATTGCCGAAGGTTTTGGCAATTAACACAGGAGTACAGAAATTGTTTCATTTTTGCCGATTTCAATTTTTTCATTTTCATTTGCCTACACATTTGAATACTTTCCCATTCTAACTGATGTCCAACGCAGTATAAGTAAAGCAAATGACGATGATATTTTTTAACGTTTCTTATGAGATTATTACAATAATTAATTATAAGTTTGGATGACTACAGAACAATGACTACGCAGTACAGACTTTCTAAAAATCTAACGCAGTGTAAGTAAAGGCATGACAATGATATTTTTTCTAATGGTTTTAATGAGATTATTGCAATAATTAATTATAAGTATGGATGGCTACAGGACAATGACTACGTAGTACAGATTTTCTAAAAATCTATATAAACATCACAACTTCGTGATATTGTTAGCTATGCCGTTTTGAAATGTAAACAAAATTGTGCATTGATTTTTTATTATTACTATATAAATAATATTGGTTATTCTAATAATATCAGTGCATTTTACTTCTAATATTGGCCAATATTGCATTTCTTTTTTTGCAGGAGGAGAGATATAAACATATAATCTTTTCCTTTCATTATTGCTATTTGTTGTATGTAATAACACCCAGTACATTACAGCTACCACTGCAGTTATCCTATTTGAATGCTAATATTGCATTTCTCAACCATCAGTACCCTTTCTTTTTTCCAATATTACTTTGGTCGTGGGCTGTATGACCGTGGAATTTCTAGTTATTACATTTGTTTTATTGATTACAGGATGTTTATGTGGCATCTCCAGCGGTGCTGTTGTGTCGGTGTTGAAACTGCCATACACGGGAAAGAAAGACATGATTGTGCTTTGCACAAACCATGGTATGTTTTGTTTGAGTTTACTGCAGTAGAGTAATTTGCCCTATTATATGAGCTGAAAATATGTGAGCGACCACGACTCGGATGGATGCTTTTAATAAAAACATTTTTCTGAAATGGAAATTTTTTGGCTTGTAAAATTTATATAATAAAGTAATAATGTTGAAGATAATGCAAAACATGGTTTACAGAACATATTGATGACGTCATCGCCCCGCTGCCACTTGTGCTTAAATCTTATCTGATAGATAGATCTCCAAAGGTAATCAGAGCTGTATTAACAGGTACTTTTGCGTAGCTCGAGTCGATTCCAACAGACCTAATATTAAGAGCTACTCTAAAATTTTTATGCTAAACACTACTAAGTGAAAACAGGTGAGTCCAAACCACAAACCGCCAACCAGGTGCAAAAAAGGCTTTATTAACCCTTTGCCAAAAGCGGTGAGTTAATTGATTTCAAAGAAATTGACGTTGTTTTGAGTTCACTATTTTGGTCAACTCAAAATACCATTTGTTTTGTACTTGAATCAACTAATCACATGTGATCAGTGAACTTTTTTCTACAAATTGATACTAATAATGACTAGTTAATGCTGACTATACATTTTAGGGATGCAGTTGGTTTCGCCATATTTTTGAACATATTATTTTCAAAGATGCGGCTGGCTTATTTTATTTAGTAACTAGTTTCCGGTGTGGGTAACAACTGAGAGCTTAGCTGATACAAAGGCCTCATAATAGGCCTCATCAATAGGAGATAGTAAGTTAACTCAATGACCTTATCACCGTAGATCAGCAGAACCGTAGTCGGTACTCAGATGTTTACACAGCATTTAGAGAAAACTAATATGACAAATTTTTAATTATCTTTATTTGAGGCATTTGATACATTTATAGTAATGTATCTGTAGTTAGATTTAATATTGTATTCTAACAACCATGAGCAAACACAAAATAAAATATATGCCAATAGAAACGCGTAGGAGTGGACTTTTATCGCAATAGCCGATGTGAGTACAAAAGATAGAGACAGACTGTCTCACTATATACATCATTTTGAGCAAGTCTGGGCACATCTTTTTTTTAGCACATTTACCGCAATCAATTTTGGTCGATTTTAATCCTCAAATATCTCGACAGTGAGATCCTCTAAAACTACGAACAACATCTCAAATGATAGAAAAACATTGATATTGTTTGTTGAAATCAACTAAAATTTGATGCAATCACATCTTCAAGAATAAAGATAAGATTCTTTCTGCTAGTCGAGGCCTCTGCTAATCAAAAATAAAATGGACGAAGAAACCAATGCATGAAAATGTTGACGAAGCATTACTAACTTGGTTCAAGCAATTGTAGGACAACAATGTGACTGTGAATGGGCCAATCCTACTCGAAAAAGCTAATACATTTTTTCAAGAGCTAAACAGCGAAGCGATCAAAAATAATGGGTGGTTTTAAAAAAAATATTAAATAAGGATCAAAAAAAGTAAATCATTAGCAATCAAAATTAGAAAAAACAGTACTCAATTTTACTTGCGCAAGTATAGGATGCATTAAGAACACCCCTGGATGTAACAAACCATCAGCAGTACGTTATTAATCTAATGTAAAATACTAGATATAGCACGATTTTTCTGATTCAAACTTTGGTTAATTCAAAATATTTGACTTGATTTCTTTGAGTTTGAATTATGTAAACTCCATTGCGGTTAATGGTTTAATTATAAAACTTACCTATCATATATGAAGAAAACTTGGGCAAATAAAAATAATATATTATTTAATTAGGGGCAAGACATAAGACTGCACTTGTTATACTGAAACATGTTTTTGAAAGATTAAGTTTCACTCTGCACACTGTATACCATATAGTACGGCTCAACTTACTACTTGTAATTGTGGTAGAAACAGTTTATGTATGCACTGTATGACGCAATTCTTCTTACAGGAGCGGTTGTAGTGAACTTCCTTTGCTATACAATTCCTTTGCAATAGTGTTATCATGTCTGAATTATTTCCAACTTACTTGCTGCAAACATCTTACCTTTTGTGATTATATTCAAATTTTACCGTTGGTTACTGTAATAGCACACACCAACAAACGATAATCAAACAACGATCTGCATTTTTTGGCAGATGAATGGTTTGATTAAGAGAATGCAGAGGAATCCATTTACGTTTTGATTGGTTAATCATTGGGCTAATCATTGAAAGCTGGATGAAGAATAATTATGAATTTGCTATCTTTTCACCTTTGGTTTCTTCAGGTCGTGTAAGACTCCTCACGACATGAGAAGTTCTCTGATATTTTGATTCACCAGCAAACCTCATCCAGCATTCAGTATCGTTATATGCATGACTCAACAATGCGAGTTGTCGAGACGAATTCAATACATTTGTAATGAACCTATCAGGCTTTTTGTAAATAGGCCTCAGTCAGGCTTGGGGCCACTAGTGAGTATTGAGCGCACTGCACTATTTGCTGGCTAGACGACAGTAAGGTGCACTAGGCACTGCACTAGCACTAGTGCATGGCATAGTAATAATATAAAATGCACAAGTTCTCCTATGTGAGGCTCTCTTTATTCCATTACCTAGTTCATTTATTCTTATACCTGCTCTATTAAATATCATCCAATGAATATATGAAGATTAAAGTTGCTTCCACGCTCTGAGGCTATGAACTTGCTTCTAGCCTAATGAGTTGGTGAACAACTATCCAGAAAATGGCAGCTTCGCAAATAGAACACTAGAACAATCACAATGTTGAACAAGCATGAAAGTCTGCTAGCATCGTTCTATCACACACAAATAGTCTACTACGTGGCCTGTTTATTAAAAAAAGGCAGCAGGTTATCCTATGTATTAGTCAGTTGCATAGCTCATTTCTCTCTGTACTACCTACTAGCCATAGAATATCGCTGGCCAATCACCTATTATAACAACTAGTGAAACAGATCTTTTAGGATTTAATGCCAGCTTATTATTTATTTATTTAGTGATTCTTACAACTATATAGCCAAACAAAATTGTTGGTATCTTAGTGAATAAATAGACCTCTAGCCATACGTAAATTCAGGAAGAACATAATTTATATAAGCTGAGCGCTCACCAATTTAGATTTTAATGGTAATTGCCTGTTTATCCACAACAAGTTTGCAGGAGATGCAGTCTATTTGCCAAATAAAAATAAGCAAGTTCAATGAATTTTTGTTGTAAGATGGACTGACTAACACATGAGTTTTAATCTGCAAGAGGAGGTTCTTCAAGTTGTGGTCAGATTATTTGACTTTTTGCTGGTTTTGATAGGAAGAGATACAAGCCCGCATTCATTTTGTGACTATAGACACGAACACGTTTTAAAGGTATACTTGCATCTTGGTAAATGAAAGATTATTACATCGCATTTTTAATTTGATATACCTCTTTAAACTTTTATGCGATGCCAGCAGTTTTTAACTGCCATCCAAAATAACTACCACTCAAAACATACAGTATATTACGCATCGGGTGTTCAATGAAAAAAACTTAATGCTCGCAAACTGTAATTAAAAATCATTGTGTAATTTTCTTTAATAGCAGTTGTCTGCATCAAAAGCAAGTTACTCGTTTTGCAATGTAACACTGTTTCTTACTAGAAGCTGAAAAATTTTTTTTGAATGCCAGTTTGTTCTACTAGTTTTTCATTTTGATGAACTTGTAAAAGACTAATAAAAACAGCGTTAAAGGTTTTCTATTTTAGCAACTTAATAGTTTTAAGTGAAACCATTTTTATATTCTTGCATTTTGAATTTTGATGAAGTTGGGTTATCACGGTAGTAAAAGTATAGAATCTCACTAGTATCACTTTTTAGGTCACAGAACTGTTTAATTCATTAAGATGATAAACTCGTCATGAAAATACATCAGGCACACTTGTATAAGCAGCCATAGATTTCACTGACCTAATTTGCGTCTATCCAAGCTTCTAGCCAAATACTGTATAATCAAGATATAAAATTTAACTTAGAAAAAGCTTTAGTAGATTTTATCAGAAATCATCGATATTTTTCTATCAGTTGCAACTGTTTTTGAGGTTTTAGGTGGTTTGGCCACCAGGGTGTTTCAAGATATGAACTGACAAAACTTGGTTGCAGGTAAAACACTCAGATGAAAAATATGTGCGAAAATGACATCACTCTGCGCTTGGCGGCCTGTTTCCTTCATTACTGATATCTCCTGTTGCATTCAAGTTGCAGCATTTTGATATTACTCCTTGGCAATAATTTCATTCCAAATATATTTTTTTAAATTATGCTATACAGCAATAATAAAACAAAAGAGAAAAGGATGACAGTTAGCCGCTGGCAGTTAGCAGTTATAATGTAAATTAAATGTTTTAATAATTATTTAATTTATATTACACTAACAGCACTTACTTAATACTAATAGTTCTTCTATTCAGACCAAGTATTCTTGCTCAGACTGACTGAGTCACTGACTGAGTGGATGAAATAAAGCAGAGTCAGGTATGGCTGATAACTAAGTCGAGTAAATAGTTCGAGGCCATAGATTTCTAAGGGGCCATTTATGCCTGGCGCCCCCTTATTTTGTTGTCTCAAAATCGGCGAGGAACGATAATAAAAAATAGTTAAAAAAAGATTGTGAGAAAAATGTTAGTTTTCATGGAGGCTGCCATTTGCTAGTTGTTGCCTAGAGACAATCACACAATGTTACGCAATATGCGTAGTTCCCATTGATTTCAAATCCCAAAAAACTGAGTTATGATAAATTAAATGTAAAAGCTGAAGATGGCTCTGAGAACCATAGCAAGTCAGCCTAATAATGTGAATATTATGTTACTGGAATCAGCACCATGGCACCTACAAGAAATGCACAAACTCTCATGAATTTCTGGGAAAACGAAGCAGCAGCTTAGTGTTTTTTTATTGTTTTTTCTTGCCATCACATGGTTTTGTAGCAGACTGCAATATTCTTACAACGATTACGATTTTACTATTATTTATACAACAAACATTCAAATAAATTATAATGTAAATTAAATGTTTTAATAATTATTTAATTTATATTACACTCACTGCACTTACTTAATACTACTAGTTCTTCTACTCAGACCAAGTATTCTTGCTCAGACTGACTGAGTCAGTGACTGAGTAGATGAAATAAAGCAGAGTCAGGTATGGCTGATAACTTAGTCTGACTGAGTCAGAGTAAGTTATCAGCCATACCACAACTAATCATCATCATTGGAATCTATCACCAGTGTCTCCTAGTATGTTAAACCTATGTTAGACATATGAATATGATGGTGTGGTCACAGTTCATCTACATACTGCCTTTGAGTCTATGACTTAATGGTCTAGTATGATGATATAATATGAATATAGTGTGATGTCTACTTAAACCCACCATTTATTAGTGACAAGTTGTTTGTCTGACAGTCAACAAGTGTAGCTTTCTAAATTCTACTGCAGTTTAAGTCAATTTCAAGAGCAGCTTCAAGAACCAGATGAAGTGGAACAAGAAAAAGTAACAGATCCAGAGATCTAGACTGACACCTGCACATGCTGATGCTAGTTTAGTTAAACCTAAACCACTTGAAGGTTAGAAAATGTGTACTGTATGTATTCACTAGTCGCTTTATAAAAGCTCAATGATATTTTCATTTGCTAACATGACCCAGTGGCTGTAATTTCATATCAGAGGATTGTGAATTGAACTCTGCTGCACTACATACAACACTAATGAAAGTCAAAGCTTATGGTTTATGATAAAAAGTTCTTATATTTATGTTTATATCTGATACGGGGTCTTCAGTAAAACCCGAAGTGTTTGTCATAAACTATAGTGCTATTATAAGTTTTATATTGAGCTTTTTATTGGCTTTTCAATTCACGTGAGAACATCACGTGACAAGACAATAACCAAATTTCATGATTGCGTCAGAGAAATAAAGAGATTCCAATCCATGGCAGCTTTTCGTTTTTTAGCTTTTAAGAGCGTGTAATCACATTTCCACATATTTTGCACCTACAACACAACAGAGTAAGACATGGTGAATCTTTTGATTTCAAATAACTGTAATGTGAATTTTGTTGCAAGTCAACTTTTAATCTGTAAACTTGAAATGAAATGCAAGTGGGATCCCTGAGGAAAAATTGTGCGATGACTAATCATCAAACTTGAGCAAGAGGGAACATTTATCTTGAATGCAGAGGTGAATAATTAAAGACTAATCAACAAATGCAGTTCTAACCTTTATTCAAAACTTTTTTTATTTTTGCAAACATTTCTTCAGAATTGAAATAGAATTACCAAATAAAAACTTACCAGTATAATGTAGATATTGCTCATAAAATTCAAAGATGGCAAAAACAATGTGAGAGAGCAAAAAGAAAGCAACTTCCTAAATCTACTTTATCAACACAAATTAGAAGTATAAATAAACTCATTTCTGCTAGTCAAGACTCTTCTACTAATCAAAGACAGATGAAGAAACAAGTGCATGAAGATGCGGGCAAAGGATTAATAATGTAGTTCTAGCAATTGAGGGGCAACGATGTCATGATGATGAGCCAATCCTATTTTAAAAGGCTCATAGATTTACACATAGAGCTAAACGGTAGAGCAAACACAAAGTAATGGGTGGTATTGAAAAATCCTCAAACCACAAAACCAAAATCATCGAAAGAGTAATCTATTAACACTTAAATTAAGAAATACAGTGTTCAATTTTATGTCCACAAGTATAGAATGTACTGACAGCACACAGGGCATTACAGACCATCAACAGATCGTTATTAATCTAACATAAACTACAAGATATAGCACAGTGTTCAGATCGTGCTTATCATGCTGAAACAGGTTCGAAAAAAAGCAGATTTCGCTTTGCACAGCACATACTATATAGCGTGGCTCAACTTACTAACTTTAATTGTAGTAAAACAGTTTGTTTATACGCTATACAGCAAAACTTTTTACAGGAGCGGTAGTAGTGAACTTCCTTGCTATAAAGTTCTTTTGTGGTAGTGGTATCATGGCTGAATCACTTGCCAACATATCTGCTGCAAGCATCGCACCTGTGGTGATTATATTCATATACTAGTTGTACTACCCTGCGTTGCTCAGGGAAAATTGAAGTTTTGTAATATTTGTGAACATAAGTCATTTCCACACCACCCAAGAGGTAGACAAATAGTGCATTATCCATTTTTAAGGTTTTGGGTTTCCCAGTAGGCATATAAACTACCGAAAATGTATACAACATTTAATATCTCAAAAATTTGATTGTTGTACATAAAGTTCATTACATGTCATTGGAAATAGAAATTCTCTAAGACATTTCATGAGAACGGCAGTTTGTGCAGATCGAAATAATTTACACAAAAACTAAGGCACCAATTAAAGTATTTAATCATAAAATAGTCAGCAAGCAATGGTAAAATAAAGTATGCTCTACCAAAATAATTGCAAAAAAATATAAATTGATAAAAATGTGATACAAGAACAAATAAACTAAAAAACATTGAATAAGTTGGATGAATAATAACAATGAAAAGTTACTGTTGCTGCAGAAGACCTTTTTGAAAATTCACCAGGCATACCGTCAGTGTATCACAGAAGCCCTTAAGGGTAAACAATGTTCTTTGTCTGACCGAATGGCAAGAAAATGTATAGGCCATTTTTACTGCTTACTCAGGATAGCGCTACATACAACTGTCTATGTGAAAAGCAAAGTGTTAGGAGGGGAATGCCGACAATTTTAGTGATTGACCTAGGGATTTGTTGATAGTCAAAGCAAATGAAAATGGAACAAGAATCTGAATACATTTAAATTGAAACAGCACATTTGTCGAGATTGGTGATATTCTAAGAAGAAAAGTTTTCTTACCCATCTCACTTCCAGTAAGCAGCGTTGCACAAACAAGATTGAGTGATAGACTTTCGATGATCATTCTTGTTCCATTAAAAGGTTCAGGTAAATCCAAATTTTGAAGAAGCATAACTGGGGCACCAACGTATAGTTGAAGATTACAAGGAGGCATACTGACAGGCTGTAAATAATTTACGAGTTATGTAGGGTAATTGACAGAGTCATTTTTTTCAACAACACAGTAAATGCTAAGGAATGAAGTCGTAGCCCTAGAAATCTTTTCAATAAGTAGTTCATTTATGGAGTCAACAGTGTCCTTTTTAGGTGCCAGAATTACTATTTCTGTCAGCCATTGGTGCCGAAGATGGTTTTCGTGAATATTGGAGTACACTTTTTGTAGTAAATTGTCTTCTGGGTCTACAATAAATCGGCAATTTTTAAAAAGAAAGATTGGCCCATTGTTAACTGGTAGCTTTCCATCACCGATATTTAAAAGCCAGGCAAAAAACTCCCCAGAAGCGTCATCCCCCTCAGATGCACTCTCATATTGTTGCTAGTTAACAAACTTTTACACAGGTCATATATAAGAGTCTTTCAAGCAAGCTGAGTCATCAGCTGGAGTTCTTCTAGGTATGACCAGTACAGTCTGACGAAGATAGCCAGCAAGAAGTAAACATACACCACCCATGTATGTTTGTCACTGTTATAAAGGTCTTTAATTGTGCAATCCAGAGCTCCCAATGTTGCCTTATGTGACATTGCGCAATCATGCCCAAACAATCAGTTTTGTGGTCTGTAGTAATTGAGCCAATCCAGTACCTTTACAAATGTTGCAAACAGTAGTCTTTAGGCGAGCTATGTCCAATGGTAGTGTAAACATAGAATGAGGTGTTTTCCCACCTTCCAGCAATGCAGCGGCTATACATAAAGCTGTGAATGCCGGTGCGACTTGCCGGGTAGATGTGATTAACAAGCAAAATATTGAGCAAGAAAGTTTTACTAGTTCCACAGAGTGTCCAAAAGAAAGATTGTTTTATGCTCACTATCCGCAGCTTCTAAAACTTTCCCATAAACTAAAGTCTGATCAAATGTAAGGTTTGGTTCTGCGTTGCAAACAAATCTAAAAATCTAAGACAAATACTGTTTTTCTTTGTACTTTATAACCTGTGTTTGGGTCCACCTGCCTAATTGTGCGACAATATCCACTTTTTCCTTGCCATTATGTGGTTGGGTCTGTAGCGCATTGTAGGAAATATGCGTTTTAGAAACTTGTAAGTCCATACTGTTGCTTGTGTAACACAATATTTTTCTTTTCAAAGTCCTATCCTACAATAACAATTGTTGGTTCGTCTAATCCGGGTGCATTATATCTCTGTTCATGTTCTCTAGCTGGTCGCCTATCTGCACGAGTTACAAATTTTAAACTGCCATCTGCTAGACTTTCCATCGATATTTTAAATTCTTGAACGTAGTTGTGGCAACGGAGAAAAAACGTTTGCAAATTCTGGACAATGCTACGCTTGACACCTAAAACATGCTGACATCTGTGATTCAGTTCTTTATTAGAATTTCCCAAGCAGAAAATTTGCAAAAGCTAACTTGTTGCTTTCATGTTCAGGTGAAAGAGCGATTCGTGCAAATGATAAATCTGTTCTCGTACTTCAAAAGTGCGATTTCTCCAAGCTCTAAAAGATGTCATTGGAAAACAATCGTTATACTTGCAAATATTGAAAAAAAGTATTACGAAGTTGCTCTATCTCCAAGCAATAATCGTTTAAATGGCTCATGGGGCTCAGAAATTACTGGTATTTTGACTTTTCCATTGGCGCAACACATGCCTGTAGCTTCGTCTTTCCACTTGGGTGCTTAGCAATAGTGACATATTGTATGCATATTTTCAAACCTAGCAATAAAGATTAGTCTCATAGCTAAAGGAGCAGTGAGAAAAAATGCTGCGTTAAACATTTACTGCCAAGATGTACATCTTCTTGCAGCAATCCTATCTCGCTCACATGCCTGCCTCCGTTGATGTTGTTCCCCTGTTTCCAAAGATCATACAGTTGCGATTCTATCTTGATCACAAGTTTGTCTTTTTTCACGTTGTTCATCGGCCTTTAAGAATGTTACAGTTGCAATCCTCTCTCAATTACACTCTTGTCTTTTTGCAAGTTGTTCATCAGTCTCTAGGAATTTTTTTGCTGTCACGCTCTTGCGATTATTTACTCGTCTTAGTTGACGCCCCTGATCAGTCTTTGATGCTCGAAGATGTGATGTTTTTTCTCTGGTCGTTGCTAAGCATTCATTTTTTGCTGTTCAGGTTCCAAATCTTTAGCAGCACCTTTTCTCATGCTGTTTTCCATGTTTTTCTTCCCTTTTTTCCGACGAATCATTGCAGGTTCTTTTCTTTGGAGACATTAAATAATGGGTAACTTCTGAGAATACACGTATTGAATAGATTAATTAAAAAAATATGACAGAATATAGTATTATGTTGTAGTAGAAATATTATAGGAACAGCCTCAGTCAAGTATAGTTAAATAAACAACTAATATTAATAATAAAAATTAAAAACAAACTAAGTAATAATAATAACAGTGGTAGAAAAATGAATAATGTTTAAACTTAAAACGCAGTATTTAAATGGTATTTAAAGCTTGTGTTTAAACTGGTTTTATAAACTTCAAAAGTTAAAAGAAATTTATACATGTAATAAGCGAATGTAAATTAATATACATAAATGTAAATATACGAGAGTCAGGAATAATTTATGTTTGTAATCTGACATGATAGTACAGTAAATCTTACAGATAATTTTACAAGTGTTTGTTGTAAGATGTGATAGGAAAATAAATAATGTTTAAACTTACAAAACAATATTTAAAAATGTTTAAAAATGCAAATTGAAATAATTACGATAATGAAACAAACTGTAAAAGCTTATATTATAAACTTCAAAAGTTAAAAGAAACTTTTAAATGTAAAAAAAGAATGTAAATATATATATATATATATATATATATATATATATATATATATATATATATATATATATATATATACATGTATTTCGATGTTCGATGTTCCATGGAGGTTTTCATGGAACATTGAACATTGCAGGCAACACTTTTCATGGAACATCGAACCTCCATGTTCCATGGATGTTCGATATTCCATGAAAAGTGTTGCTGGCAATGTTCAATGTTCCATGACAAGTGTTGCTGGCAATGTTCGATGTTCCATGACAAGTGTTGCTGGCAATGTCAACAGATGGAAGTCAACAAGCACAAAAGATGATCATAAAGGCAGAGGGCAAAAACGCCAAAGCTCTACCAGAGACAACTGCAGTCTGGTGTGACTTTCACTTTCTGACAGAAAGAAAACCAGCACTGACCTGCGACGAAAATGAAGAGAGTTTACTGGAGTAAAACCCTCATCTTCATTAATGAGAAGAAGAGTAATTAAAAATGGATTGAGAGGATGTAAAGCAAGACGAAAGCTCCTGCTTTCAGATAAGCAGAGGAAGGCACGTTTGGCATGGGCCAAGATTCATTGCTCCTGGACCGGAGAACAGCGGCATAGAGTAATTTTCAGTGTTGTATCAACCTTCGCGCTGTCACCAGAAATAAAGGCTAGCCAACAAAGTACTAGACCTCAATTTAAAACACAATGGCCTTTTTCAGGGCCACCATCACTTGTACCAAGAGTTTAGTTTGTAAGTTTTCCTCAATTAAGCAATGTTCAATGCTAAACCAATTTGAGCACTTTCACTATAGCGACAAGTTTTCCCCCATCAGAGATATATTTTTTAGTAATGAAAAAGGAGTTGAAATGTGCCAGAATTCAAATGCATCTTTAAGTTGCTCACAAACTTCTGGGCAAAATGATGTATAACATTGCCTAGTTTTTTTTATTTTAAGCACAAAAAATACCGATGAAACGTGACGCTTGTCAGACTGTTCAGAGGGTTGCCATAAATTTGCACATCACTGTACATGTACAAAGAAAGATCCTGAAACTTAAATTTGAGGTAAAAGAAGAATTTAAAATATGCAGTCAGAGGATGTAAAGTTATGGAAATATCAGGCCATTGAATGACATATTTTGGAATGTAATACAGATTTGCAATTATTTGAGATGTTCATTTTTGCACACACAAAAAATATATCATAAGTGACATATGTTGGAACCAGATTATAATAAATGCTTCTGCCATTATTATATTAGCAAAAGATAGACAAACAAATTAGAATTATTGGCAGAATTTTATTAAATATAATATGTAAAAAATCTAGAGTTCGTTCAGAGACTTAGTTACTTTATTACAAATAGTGCTAACGTGTTTACATTTCTTTATGATTACTTACAGACAGCATCATATGTGAATGCAAAACCTTTGAGAGTAAGTCTGCGAAGATCTTTAATATCAATTTCAAATAATAGAGAAGCAATAAGAGGGAGCAACTACATCTGTTTTTGCATGAGTGATTTTGTGTCACCATCTTTTAAGTACCTAACAACCTTATCTGACAACTCTTAAACTAGTTCAGGATGTTATTAAAACTTAACCTCTTGCTAGTCTGGAGCTTTCCATTTATATTTCATCCGTGGTGTCGCCTTATTCATCTGTCAGCCATCTCCTTATCGGAACTGCTTTATAGATGTCAGCAATGACGTACAAGTCAATTTTTGATATTTTTGCAAATATTTTCAACGTATTTTTAGCAAAGAATTTTTTTTCAAATAATTTTATAATCAGTAAGTTTTACAAATAACATTGAATAATAATATAGAAAGCATATTGGCCATTGATATTACTGCAAGTTTATGAAACACTAGACTTTAATACAATCATTGAAAGACCAGCGTTTAACTATGATGTATACTGAAATATGGTCTCAGTGTTTCAATATTAAACTTGACTATTAAACTGTTCAGTTACACTGAATTAAAAACTTTTTTAACTAAAAAGGAAATCATTGCTTATTAAAATGACAACTTAATTAAAAATAAAAAATCCAACTCATTTTGTTCATCTCTATGAGTAGTTAATTGTACTACTATTTGTCTTAACAATTTTGTAATTGAAATTATCATCATTCTATTTCGAGACAATTTTTTTAAACGGTGAAATAGCAAATAATTTTCCACAATATATAAGGCATAAAACCAACCATGTAGTATACTAAACATGTGACATGCTGCTCCGAGTGAATTGATTTATTATGATAAGTCAATAAATAGATTTATCATAGGAAGCCAACATGTGTATTTATTTATCGTTGAAATTAAACGTATTAACAATCAAATTTGTACATCTTCTTATCCAACTACAAGTTTGTTCAGACTTAGTGTTTTAGGGTCACTAAACTTCATTGAAATCGATGGTCATCAATTAATGATACGTTTGGTCTTTGATATACTCATTCTCTTTTTTGACATCACTGTAGCAGGTGTCTAGCCTTGTCATACATTCATTTGTTGACTTTTTGGCATTACTGAAATGATGAATATGCAGCATAGAGTTATGAATCTGTAGCATAATAGTTATGATCTGAGAGATTTTAGGTACGGGTTGTTTAAAAGATTGAAATTTTCAGATCATTTCTCAGTCTATTTTAGGATATATGTTCTGATCAATGCTAATAAAATCAGCCCAATAAAATACAATCAAAAAGAGTTAAACGGAATAGAACGAAGAAAAGGAAAAGAGAGAAATTGGGCTCAGAGTGGGCGCAGCGGATAGAGAGGGTAGAACTGGATGAAAAAAATAAAGAGAGATATAAAAAAAGTATAATGGCAATGAAAGCTAGTTTATTAACTTAAATCTTAGTTTTTGTTTTAAAAAGGATTCTTAGTAATAATTATAATACATTTACAGTAATGCACACATACCATTTAACCATATCAGCAAATTTCATTTAATCATAGAATTGTTGTAATAAAGAACTTTGACTATTTCCATCATAATAATTATACAGCATAGCCACCCAAAATTAATAAAACTGCAAAAATATAAAAGAACCTGTTATGTAAGTTTCATGGCCAAAGTTTAATTTTTGACAACCCTTCATCAATACAGTTGTTTGCTGCCAAAAATTAAGTTTTACCAATTTCTAAGAGCATCATTTTTCATTGTTTAATAGAAACTCAGTAAGTGCAACAAAGTATTTAGAAAAGACCATAAACCTTTGAATCCAGAATGCACTCGCAAAATCAATAATAAAAAATAAACTATCAGAAATACTAGAGCACATCAAAAACTAGTTAACATACGTATTCCACCTCAATGAGTGTTATATAAAAGGCAGTTGTAATGCGAAGGGGCTTCTTGTTTTTAAAAAAATAACAAAAATTTTATTCAAAAATGTTATGAATTTTATATCCATTACTCGAACACAAATTCCCTGTGATTGTTTTGCTATGACCAAATTTGGTACGGTATATTGTTGCACACTTTCATTCAATCGGATTCATGGTAAGAGTAATTTTTGGTCTTGAGATTCTGATCAAGTACATTTGATTTCAGCAGTGAAAACTTTAAAAGATTTTTTAAATGTATATTTCTTTAATACACTAAAGTGGTCAGACTTTTTATGACTTTGAATGTGTATTTAATATTATGTAAAGTAATTTAAAAGATTTTACAACTAAAAACACAAAATGGTAGTTTCCAAAACATTTATGAATGTGCACTACCTAAAAATAAAAAGACACACAGCTTTCATTTTCAATGTATGTTCAATGTTTTCAAGGCTGTAGGAAAATATATAGTTTAAAATAAATTAAATAATGAATTATCTAAATAAGTGTTACAAAAGTTACGAGTGCTCCAACTATTATAGTGCTAAAAAATTAGTATCCTGTTTTATACTTGTCGATGGCACTTAACTCTAAGTTCTTTCTTGTCAGTGAAATTTGTTTAGCTTAAACTGAACCCTCCTTTTGCATTATTACTAAATTTAAAGCATTTACCAAAATAACAAATTCATTAACCTTCAAATAATTTTTCAAAACTGTATGCGTGTAATGCAATGCATGAGCAAAAAAGTAACAATATTCTCGGATCGAACCATTCAAGCAAGAAAGATAATTTTTTTGTCAGAGTACAGTTAGGCTAAATACTGCTTTAATTTTGTTCTTTTTGCAAAATGTTAGCAATATACATGTAACAAGGATATTGCTGCGCAGCATCAAGCTGCTACAATGACACACCAACTTTCCTTGTGCCACCATCTTTCACTACCACGGCGATACACACCTACAGCAGAATGCTGTCGCCAATTTCACGACAGTCTTTACTGCCAACCCGTAGGCAAATCAAACGAGCAGCTTCGCTGCTACCCAATGGACTCTCAAGTCTCATCTCTACAAAGCAAATTGCTTGTCAGTAAAAGCACAGCAATACCGATGATTAGCTCACTCACTCTCCTGTTGAGCCTTCTGTTTAGCGCCTGATTATATAGCGAGAACTGTTAGTCTCTCGGCTTTCCTGTGAAAGGCTAGCTTTTCAAAGCCCTGGCTTTTCATAAAATCCAGCCCTGGTTCTCCATGAAAGCTAGTCTCATGTTACCGGCTAATCGCTAGGAAGCCTTGAATATTTACATGATATCTCACACTAAGCACAACACAAATTCATGTATAATGTAAACAACAGCTTAATTTTGTTAGACATTGTTAACAGGATACCACTATGGAAATACTTAAAATTGACCAAAAATTCAGATCACTAGCCTTCCAAAGCTGAGGAATTATAAAGCGCTCTTTGTTACAGGCAACTAAATTAAAGAAATAGCTTACTAAAGTTTAGTCTTGTTGTCATTTGACAAACCAGTTTAGGTATATCTGCCTGTTTTTAGCAGAATTTTTTATGAAAGCAAACAACACAACATGTTCTTCTGCTGTTACTCTCAAAGTTGTTAGTAAATCAATAAATACATTAATATAAAAACTAATAAAAGCTGTCATTGTGTAGCTGATCCAGTGGTATAGACCTTATTAAAACTCCCTTAATATCATATAAAAGTGACTATCTCTGCTCAGCCTTTTATGAAAATATACTAGCTTACTAGAGAGAACTTACTCAAACTGTGTCTTCACATGCCGGTAGTCCTGGTAAAGACTGCAAATAAAATTATATACAGCAGCAACAACCAACAGCCAATAATTTCCAAATATAGTATATAGTGTCTAGTCTAACTAGTATTCAAAAGTATTACTCATTTTGATAACTCTATTGTTAGGCGTTTGTATAACTCTATATATATTACAAGGACCTTCAGAATACAGTTGATAGCTAATTTGCAGTGCATAAGTTCATCATCTTTATAAAGAGACATACAAGGTGTCGAGAAACATAAACTGATTATTTTGAACTGGTGCAATGAAATACGTTAAACTTGTGCCAGAAATACAAAGTGCTTTGTCATGAATGTTTAAAAATGATATTATTATAATTCTTACTTGCTGTACGTGGTCAATATGTCTATATACAAGCTATAACTGACTTCAGTTTCCATGTATTTTCTTTTCTACAAATAAAATTAGTCTAAAGACATAATCGTACTACTAGGTTGTTAGAAGTAGAAAATACTATGAATACACAGCTAACAGCTCAACAAATTGCATTATTCAAAGATTAATGAGAAAAATGAAATTATATTAGGTTCTGTAAATGAAATAGATATAATTATAATAAAAGTGTCTCACCATAGTGTCTTCTTCAGCGAGTGGAAAGCATCCCCGAAAGTCAAAGTCACTAATGAAATCTGTAAAAGCTTCTAGAAACTCTTGTTTTTGTTCTTCTCCTATGAAGGTATGCTTTGTCACTTGATGAACCACTTCATTTCTGATTCCATTTACTTTGTAGGCCAAACGCTGCAATTCTAATCGTCTACCATCACTTGAAAATTTCACAAATAGGCTTATCAGCTCAAACATTGAAATAGAATATCTCTGAATGATAGCTTGGACTACTTCCTTCTTAAGCGCTTCCATGATGACTTTGTCAGCGATCAATGCTATGATCAGTGCTACAGCTGACTCACAATGGTGCGATAAAAAATTCTCAAACATTTCTTTATTTTCACTGCACAGCTTCATAACTTTTTCAGGCCATTGATAGGATTTATACGCATCATAAACTTGTTTGAAGATTTGCAAAAAAGATTCATACTGCGCTAGCTGGTTCGGTCTTTGAGTCTTACTCTGCCATTCCCTAAATCTATGTTGGACATTGCGTTCGTTTTGTTGTGGTGAACTACCATATATTAAAGGAGTTATGTCTGCAATGAAACTGTAATCTTGCAATGCTGCAGGATTTTGAGGAGTATTTGGCGGGAAAATTATATTTTTTAGCTCATTTACTGGGAAAGGCTCTTTCAAAACATCAGCACTGATTTGTGCTCTCAGCAGCTGAGCTATTTTAACATCGTTTGCAATTACAGTGACTCCCAAGTCATTTAACTGTTGCCAGTTGGTAGCATTAAAATCTTTTTTGGTGATCTCATCAAAACTAGCTGTGTTTCCGACTTCTGTCATCAGCTCTTCATATTCAGTTTTCACGGTAGGTCTAACATTAGTCCTTCTCGGTGCACTTACCACTTGTCTAAAAGTCATATGCAATCATTTAGGTTCATCGAAAATAATAGTTTAAAATTTATTTTAATGCAGAATAGCAAACTCACTTTTTTATTGATACTCAAAGTGCTGCTAAAGTTTTATTGTGATATTGTAACATATATAATATATATTATATAATAGCTGTGCAACCCGGCGTTGCCGAGTAATAAAAACATCTTTGAACAGAAAATTTATTTATATTTAACAGACCATAGGCAAAATTTACCATTTTAACTTTTAAATTTCATATTGTAAAAAAAGATTTTGTGCAGTTCAAATAATTTAAAAGAGAGAATAAAAGATTTGTGAGGATTTTGAAACTTTTTCAAACAACTACAACTTTTAAGTTTCATATCATGAAAAACATGTTTTGTTGAAGTACATTAGGAGAAAAAAGAAATCTGTAAATGTGTTTAAATGTAAATGTGAAATCATTAGCAAGTAATGGCTAAATACAGTCTGTTTAGCTATGGTTACAATAAAATTTACTTGATATACGATTATATGATTTTCGTTTAGTTCAGTGTCGGAATCATAAGGTGAAAATATGGTATAGACGTTCAGAGCGGTATAGAAACTCATAGTAAATATCTACTGCAATCACTGCCTGTCAAAATCATCAAAATCATCATCATTAAAAAGTAGTAAAAAACAATATGTTATTCTTACTAACTATGGTTACGTACAGTATCTTTAGCACATTTTGTTAGTATAATCTGCGAAAAAATGTAACATTACAATGTACTACGTGCAGAGTTCTTACCTTCAAGACAGACATGTACAATAAACGCTGAATTTAACTTGTATGAGTTTAGCCTACTAAAAACATAATTGAAAAAGTTTCCAAATACATTTTAGTAGTTTTTTAACTAAAAGTTTATAAAATGCTATGTTTTAGTGATAAAACGTTTAACTAAAAGTTTTATGACTAATCTGTTTGTGAACTGTCATTGTTATAACGGATGACATTAAACTGAGATATTATCGTCAAAATTTAGTTCTGAGAAAGTTTAATCTTTATTATTTATCAAATATTATTGTATTTTAAAACATTATTTTACAATACACAAAGCTGTTACACTACTGTAAACAGCTGTGTGTAAGCAAATGCATATATCATCAATTATCACTTGAGACTGGAGCTGATCTTAAGTTTGTCACCAATTATGTGTGTAAACTTTTTGCAAGCTTTAGATAATCTAAATGTTTGAGTACGAGTAAACGTTTTGGCAGTATCCGAGTTACGTCCAACACTACACGCTTCCAACAGATTGTTTTATTTTTAAAGGACTAATCTACAATGTTTATTAATTTAAAAGAAAATGTGGAGTCAATGATAAAATGTATGACTTACTGCATTGTTCTGGGCACTGAAGGTCTTCCGTAAATAGCAATTCGCAATACATTTTTTTTCTCATTGAAATCTTTATGGCTAGCTTTGATTATCTGCAAAACAACAAATAATTTAGTGAGTAACTTCTACACGTCAGATGTGCCACTGTAGAAAACAGCTCTATCACAGCTCTATTTCTAGCTCTTTCTAATGGACTTACCTCCAGATAGTAGAATAAGTATATTCTTAAACAATTAATGCTTTGCTCATTGCCTTTTTTTGTTAGACTACACGTAAGCTGTAATTTTCTGTTCTAACAGATCAATCAAAGAGCCACAAAAAAATTGTCTACGTACAAAACATCTGGCTTAGCTAAAGTTACCATTTAACATATCTGATTTTTCAAAACCAGCTTCTATCTGCCCTTTTCACCGTTTTAGGCTTTTTATCTTTGTTTACTACTACATATTTGTGAGTACAATACTGATATAGGAGTTGGCTGCATTTCATTGTGTGTACATTGCTTAACTATCTCAGACCTTTTCATTGAGAATGTCAACTACCGATCGTAAGCCTGCCAGTTTTAAAATTTCTATTGTGATCTTGTTTTGCCACTTGATGTTTATGACATCTCGCAAGGTCCTCACTATCACATCATTTATTTATTTTACTTGAGCTTAACAATCATTCAGCTCTCTTTGCCATACGACAAGGTTGACAGAATCACTGCTCTAGACACTTTACATTTGACCCTGGATTAAATGCGCTTTCTTACTCTAAAGATTTTTGCTCATGCTTGACAGCTGCAGCCATAGTTTTGCGTATTGATGAGAATAGCTCTTTTTTGATCTCAGAAACTTTATTCGCTATTACAAATTACAAATTAGGTGAACCGTTTAGCTTTATCTAGTTGCCCCCGGTTGAGAATAAGATTTTAGATTTTGGAAAAGCAAATAAGGAGCCTGACTGTTTGGTACATACACTCTGTATCTTTGATAGTAATATTCATATAGCGCTAAACAAGGACGCAGCCTTGAAAGAAATGTTCAGGAGTAGAAGGAAGGAAGCAAGAGCAACCAACACACTATCATGAGCAAATACAGTAGATTTTGTTGAACCTCATGTTTTGTGGTACAATACCTGGCTTTGAAATAGGAGATGTTGACATGGTCTTCACCTAAAGAACGCTTTGATTTCTTTTCTGCATTTGCAATTACTGCACCTAAAAACTCACTGCCACAGAGTTGCTAAATAATCTGTTGTGGAAAGGAACTGTTGGAGGGATTTCCTGTGCAAAAAGAGGACTTCATTTTTTCTGGAGGACCAGCACAGTGATAACCCAATAATGCTGCATTATTACATCAATACGGAAAGCCACGTCTACTTGATGCCAGACTGGCAATCGACTTTTGCAGTATTCAGATTAGAAAATAAGTACAATTTTTTTATCTTTAGCTAGCAACAAAAAGGTCGCATTGAAGCAGCAAAGAGGCTACAGTGGACAAAAGACCATACGTTGCTAATGCCTGCTCTAGAGTCTATCTTATGAAACAGTACAATATACTTTTCAAAATTCATGAATAACCATTTATGCCATGAAGCGGCAAGCCAATACTTAAGCAATTTATGGCTTTCTTGTAACCGGTGGTTTATACTAAACTTTTGAGGAATATTCGTAGCAAAAGAATAAATGTTAGAGTACTTACTTGTGGCCCATCCATCTTCCACCAGTTACTATTAATATTCACAAAAGATATAAAGTGGCCTACACCTTCTTGTACGTAGAATATCGCAGCACGCAGATGATAGCTGATCCCGCACATCTGAATAGTATAACATTTACAAGGTTAGGGGTGTGTTTTAGTTTGTCATATCAAACACTGCAGAATTTTACTACATTTAAAGTAGCAACAGCTCAAATGCATTGATAGTTAAAGTCAAGGCTATAATTGAGAAATAATATTCATTATAACAGTTAAACAGGAGGTTAAGGTCAAATTGACAGTATGTCATACCACAATCAGCCATAAAACTACAATAAAGCTCACTTATTTTTAGCCATAAGTTTAACATCAATAAAATCAACAAGCACTCCTAGAGGTAGGGGTATTTGTCAGGAAGGCTACCAGCTTTGATGAGATGAAAAATATTTTAGGAAAAAATAAACTTTATCTTTGAAATGTATTTGTATGTCAATATAGACTAGCCAATGTACAGTCACAAAGCAATCGGCTTACGATGGCTGTAGTGTTTGAGACTTATACATTAAAAAAATTTACTGATAGTCCCCTGGAGAAATGCCCCTAATTAGAGTTTATATCTGCAAAGGTAGAAATGATGAAAAACCTTGAAAATTCTTTATTCCTGCTTACTACATGGCATAATTTTAAGTTGAAAATAGAAAGTTTTTTACTGAGTTTTTTCATCCGTTTCTAGATTTCAAAATTATTATTCGTGAACAGATCGGTGATGCTAATGCAAACTTATATTGTCTTTTACTTATTTCAACTAACTAATTTGCGCTTCTTTTCACTTCAATTACAGCAATTCGTGAATAGCATTGTAAGTTTTCGTTTTTTATATAGCAGTTTCATATTTGAAATGTAATTTGATGCATTACAAAATTTTAAAGTATTCATGTAGCAGCATTTTGGGACAATCATGTTTTTAGCTTCCTGTGTTTTGGTTGTAAGATCAATATACTTTGCGGCTAGTGTCATCCGCATAAATGTAATGCATTTGTATTTTTACATTGGATCTGTGTAAATTAAATCTTTCGGATCAGAAGAAGGTGGAGAACTCTTGACCTTGCACAGCATTGAGAGTTTGTTCAGGACCTAGTTGGACAGAGTACTGAATACTGGATATTTCCCTTAATCGTTCAAGGCAGGGTGCAGTATGCCGACCAGGCGTGCAAGAATTCACTGCATGGCATACATACACTCTAGGACACTTTATGGTGGAAAAGACCACAAGCCATCAACAATTTTCATAGTACTTTCCTGATATGGCAGCAACTGTTGGAAAGTTGGGTCAAAGGTGATAAATAAGATGAACAGCAAAACAGAAAAGGTATATGCTGTACGCTCTTCACAAAAAGTAGCCATTAACTTAGTCTGCCCTTTTCCCTAGCACTCCAAAGAGCAACTGTCACAGAACGGTGTTGGTGCTTACAAACCATTTAACCCGTTCACAGGATACTCTGGTTTTTTCAGAGACCTCATTGCTGATAGTGGCTAACATGCTTAACAGAAAAGTATTTTGCTACCCAAAATCACCGGAGCAAATAAGTACTGACCAAAGAGTTCAGTTTGAATGTTAGTTAATGGCCAAACTCTGCTTGCTCCGAAGAAGTCTACAAGACACAGACTGCTCCCCGTTACCTTCAGGCCATTGTTACATGTATGTTGGAAAAAACTAGCTAAGACCTAGGAAACTATCTCAGGGCTTTGTTATCAACAAAGGTCTAGGATGAGTAGGTTATGTTCTTTTTTTAATATATGAGATTGTAGCAATTGCATGTCAAACTACGCAATAAAAAAACAGCAAACAATGGTTTTAAACAGAGACCTAAGGTTATCGGGCCATCTAGAGTGTTACCCCTACCACCTTTTCTAGTACACGAGCACGCGATAGAGATCTATCGCAGGTAGAAAAATGTACATGACTGACGCAAGCAAGCAAAAGTGAAGTTTTAGAAGGAGCATCATGATGAGTCAGCCTTCTTTGCAGCAAGTGACTGCTTGTGGCTGTCAAACAAACGAACAAGAGAAATAACCTTAAGCTACAAACCAAGGTGGTTTGTCCATATGGTAATATAAAGGCTTCCTCAAACCATAGATAGTTGGTGCAGAGGCATGGTCCATCTTCCATACTATGTAGAAGCAAGTTAAAACCTTATTATGTCTGTTCAAAGGAGCCAGATGATAGCCAGCTGGCTGGTTGTCAAACTAACTCGGGTAGGTGAGATGAGGGTCCAACATGAGGGTTCATTATCTCTGAATAATGTTTACATCATACTCAGGTGCTTATCTATACAAATATGTTCTTGATCGGTTTTCATGACGAGTTGTTCTATAAAAAATGTGTGTTGAGTAAGCGTTGGCTGACTTGAATTAAATTAATTGAGTTTTGTCTTTTAATGGTTGCTCTCACGCCAGTTGGCCAATATTCGCCTGTGAAATCATTGAAACACGCCGGCCCTCTGTGCAGCAATATTTTGGCAGATTTGTATGTCTGACTTTAATCGCTTTCTTGTGCTACGACATGACACCAACTAAGAGTAGCCTACCACATGCCTTTGACTGATGTTCGCTTTAGTTCTGAATGTATTCCAAGTTATACCCTTTTTATTATTGTATGGAAGTAACAGGAAGCAACCAAATTGTACTACAATTCAACTCGTGTAACAGAAACTAGGGTAAACTATTTTTTACCAGTATTAGATAGAACTTGACTTCGTCTGGTAAAAAAGAGTATATTACAGATTTGTGCAAAGTAGCTAATATAGTACTTATAGTCTTTGAATGCTTGTTACCAAGCTATACATATAACATTTAGCTTGTACATCTACCTTTCTGAAAGTCTTGATTAAGGAATTTCTTTGGTTACCAAAACTAAAGATGAAAATAATTCTCTGAAAGATGCTGTTATTCCTGAAAACTTTTGTGCCCTCGACCCAAATTGTTTTTATTCTATAAACTATGATTGAGGTTACAAAATGTTTGCAAATATTTGCTAAAAACAGAGATATTTTGAAATAGTTATACAGCTGCTTTGAGTTGATATTTCACAATTACTAGCAGATCTGTTTTAGCAAGTAGTCGTAGACTAGAATCATAATAAGCAAACTTAAACTTCTTACAGATATGTTTTCATTTACGTATATTTTCTTGTCCATTTCAGCCGGGTTTTCAGTGTCTCTTAGCACTTCTATTATAATTGCTTTACCAGGGTTTTCAATTATTTCCTGTTCTTCAACTGAAGTTGTTTGACTGTATAATATAAAGTTGTACAAGTATAGCAAAACATACATGTGCAGTTTTTAACATTAAACGCAAGCTAAACACAAATTATAACCTAAAATAGTAGTAGAGGGTCAATCCTAATTTTTCAGGCCACGTATTACTTGTTATAAAACAAGTTTATAACTAAATAAAAGAGTTTAAAAGTTCTATTGAAAAGTGAACCACACAGGTTGTGCGAAATTGGTTGAGCAACTATTTTTAATCAACAGTCGTTTTTACTTGTTGGTTTATTGGCTGCACACTTCATAGTTCAATAACCAATCAAATAGGCTACATGTCTAAAAGCATAGTTCAATAACCAATCAAATTGGCTACATGTCTAAAAGCATTGTCTTAGTGTATTCAAGTATCATTTCTTTTATTTATTTTTTGTTTTTGCAGCTTGATATTCACAAGGAGTTCGTTAACCTTGAAACAAATGTTTAGCAGATCAAAAACATCGTACACTGTTTTAGCGCATTAGACAAAATCAGGATTATTTTATTAGCAAGTAAATTTAATTTTATCCAATCATTTTGAAGTTTTTTATTTTTGTTTTAAAGTGTAAAGTAAAAAGCTTTTTTTGGTATTTGAAAATGCCAAAAAGCTGTGAATCAAGATGAGTACTAAGTCTCACTGACAGCGTGTAGAGGTTACAATATTTTATTTAAATTCATCTCAAAGACAGATTAGCTCAACTAGCACAAGATGTGAGTATTTTATAGATACGAATCATATGAAAGCTCACACACACGCACACACACACACGCACACATACACGCACACACACACGCACGCACGCACACACTCACACAGACACAGACACACACACACACACCCACACTCTCACAGACACAGACACACACACACACACTCGCACATGCACACTCACACGCATGCACACGCACACACACACGCACACTCGCACATGCACACTCACACGCATGCACACGCACACACACACGCACACACGCACATGCACACATACACACACACACTCACACACACACACACACACGCATGCACACAAATACATCTGATTCGTTTGCAGTTATCTTAGCCAGTTTATTAACACAGTGTATAAACAATAGCTCTACAGATAGTTTTAAATATTCTATTTTATAGATAATGTCAAACTATTTCTTAAAAAACAAGCCTTTATAATAAAGCTTACTACTCTAACCTTAAACAAAAAACTATAAACAAACTCAAAGTTAGTTCAACAATTTGTATAAAAAATGGTTTGGTTAAAAAAATTCATATCGAAGCAATTAGTTAAAACAAAATATAAAAGAAATTTTATCCTTACCTGCACTCAGCACAGAATGTTTGTCGTATCTTACTTTTCTTATTTTCTGCTATCAAGCCACCTATTGATGCCGAGTGGATAGTACATCCCTGTTAGAAAAGAAAGTAATGCTGTAAAAAACTATTCAATGCTATTTTCTATTTTATTTTTCTGCACATGCAAAAAATAAATGATTAAAATAAACCTTTTGTGTTTTTTGCATTTGCTCACATTTGAATTTATTAAAAGGTTTGCAGGTTTTAAAAGCTTCCATTAGGATGACTATTACAGCAAACTATCAGAGTGGCTTTGTTATCCCACGACCAAAAACGAACAAAACGATACAACAAACTATCAGAGTAGCTTTGTTATCTTTAAAAATGTTTTAACAATTATAATCGCAACTCATTCTGTAGGATGGCAATTTTTAGCACTTTTTCATTAGTTCACCATTTGATAGCGCTCGGTTCAATTGTCTTTTTGTACACTCTTAACTTTATGCATAGACTCATAACTCTTAACTTAATTTTTGCTCACATAGGTGGACTAAGTTTTATATTATCATGAAAAGCTGCTGAAACTCATTTTGCTTATAATAAAAAAACTCTGAATGCAAAATAAAGTAAAAAATCTATATGTAAAAAAGACTTATTGATGATCATGATTTTATTTCAACATTGTATGACACTGGAAGTCATTCATTTAGAAACATTCATAAAAAATGTTGAACGCAGCAATTTTTTAACACAAGATTTGCTAATTGACACAACCATCATAATTTCATAGGATAAAAAAAATGGAAGCGTTGAGTAGCTCACCTGCTCATCACAGGTTGTGGTCACTAGCGGTATTAGCAAATAAACCCCAGAATTGAAACCGGAGGTGGAAATATCTTGACATGTCATACACCTCTTTACAGACATAGAACTCATGGTAAATATGTTTTCTCTAAAATAGTAAGGAGAAAGTGTCTGTATTATAAACTACAATGTATAGCAAAGTATTAGTAGTACTACGAACGTTGTCTATAATAGAGGGGAGGTACACTAAATCAGCTGAACTTTACAAATGGGATCTCTGTAATTGTTAAATCAAACTTGTTAAATAAGCTTTAAACTTTGACCTTTAGAGGGAGTATTAAACTAAACTTGATATTCAAATGTACTCATAGATAGTCTATTAATGGGGTCTCCTCATAGCTGTTTGCATTAGTTTTAATTAACAAAATTTAGGTATGTATAAATGTACAAAACTACACTCTACTTTCACATTTACTCACGGCTAGTCAAATAATGGGATCTCCTCATAACTGTTTGCATAAGTTTTAATTAGCAAAGTTTAGGTCATGGTCTTTATCATATTTTAAAACATATTTTTGGAAATTAATATAGGTTGGAAATTTTATAGATGCGCTAAAACGAGAAACAATGAAATTTCATTAAAAAGCACGTAAGTGTCATCATCTTCAGCATTACCCAAAATTTAATCAAGTTATGAACATCATGTTTAAAGGGATACGAATATCTCACACTGTAGGATTAAAAATTTTATTTCTACAAAGGTTATATATCAGTATGATGTCTGCTTGTTAGTTTACTCTTAGACCGTTTGTGAGTCCAAGTGTAAAGGAATTTGCCGGCCTTTACTTAGTCACAATCTAGAATGTTGCATAAAGAAGAGAGATTAAGTATGGCTTTTCTTCACTTTTATTTAGGAAGGAAAGTCGATTAGTCGAGGAGCTTTCGTCTACTGCTCTGCTCTCTTACCGATCGAGCTTTTTATAAACGCAATTATTTACCCGTTCCAGAAAATGGACTTGAGTAAGCAAAAACTGCATAACAATAAGAACAAATAGAATTGCTAATGCGTTGGCATAGTTATAATACATTAGAAAAGTGATACAACATAAATGAAGGCAAAACATAATAGCAATAGCAAATGAAAGCAAAACACAATATTGTGTTTTGCCTTCATTTATATTGTATGAAATGAAATTAGTGACAATACAATAAAAAGAGCAAACACAACATGCAATATATATACATATAGGAGTAGTTCCAAGAAATAAAATGTCATGGCCTGGCATGTACTACAGACACCCCCTCCATTAGAAACTGTGTCTAACTAATACAAAAGGGTGGAGCGACCATCATGGGCCCAGCTGGTTTAGATGCGGACCAGCTGGGTGACATCATCAGCTGGCTGCTGATGCCAGTTGCCATCGAGTAGGCAGCTGGGCAACCAGCTGGGCTACATGATGCATCAAATAGCATCATGTAGCATATTTGATGCTGCATGATGCTATTAATAGATCATCAAATAACATTGACTTTGGAGCTGGTAGCGCACAAAGTATTACGCTCATGTTATTATTTTGTCTCAAGCTGCTCAACATGGTTTTCAAGGAGAGTAATTTCTTGACTAATTAATTATTTGTCGTCAGTAGCTGGTGTATGCTGGGTCTGGTACTGCAGGCTGAATTTTTGCACTGTCGCCTTTCTTTGTTCCAGGGTGACCTCGACTGACCTCGGGCTAACTCGTGTGGCCGTGGTGGCAGAGTGCCAGCTCATCTGGTTGATCGTTTCGCGTGTGGTCTTTGCGACCTTTGCCCAGCTCTTACATGTATGTAGCTTTTGGTGGTGACTAGTAGTGCCTCGGATCACCACCCGCTCAATGTTCCAAAATGGAATCCCAAAATGGCCTCCATCAGTCTCGGGTTGCTCTTGATCTAACTTCAGCCAAGTTAGGCCGCTATCGAGGTGCTTTATTTAGGCTCACTGTCGGCAGTCTTTGAAGGCCTGTCGGCTTAGGCTATCTGCATTGCCGTGCTTTACTCTCGCACGGTGTTCCAGCACGTATTTAAACTCGGCTACCACCTCTAGCTAATGTGCTACCCGTTGGGAGGGCTCCTTCCTGCAGCAAAACCGTTGCAGTAAAGCATGGTCCGTACAAAGCCAAAAATCCTGCGTACAAGTACGGGCGGAATTGCTTTAGTGCTCCACTCCGAAGGGATGAATGTGTTTCTGTACTAAGCAATCACTCATTCCTGGTTGCCTTGCTGTGGTGACAGCACAGCTCCCTATGCCGCATCCGCTGGCATCGGTGTTCAGGATATTGGTATTCTCTGAATCCGGATACCCCAGCACGACATGTCAAACATACATACATACATACATACATACATACATACATACATACATACATACCTACATACCTACATGTCATACAACTCTTTACAGACATAGAATTAATGATAAATATGTTTTCTCTGAAATAGTATGGAAAGATTGTCTTTATTATAAACTACAATGTGTAGCAAAGTGTTAGTAGTACTACAAAAGCTGTCTTTTATAGAGAAAGAGAGGTTCACTAAATCAGCTGAATGTTACACACGTGATCTCTGTAACTTCTAACTCAAACTTGTTAAATGCGCTTTAAACTAGGAAGTATAAAGTCAAACTTGACTTACACATTTACTCACGGCTTGACTCACACTTACTCACAGCTTACCTGATGATCTCTGGTCAACAGGTCCCGTAAATTTATCTTGGCCTTTACTTCTTTTTTAGGTGCTAGGCGGTGAGGGGGTTGACGAATAGGTTAGGTTTCGTCTTTCATGGGTATGGAGTGCTCTAAGAGCAACGTTTGGTCCATTTTGTCCAGTGCTAAACACTGGCCCATATTTTGTCAGTAGGGTAGCCAGCTTTCTAGCCTGCTCTGCATTCTGGCATGAGGGTCTTGCGGCATGGTATAGTTCCTAGAGATGCTGAATGACCTGTGGCTCTTCTATTATTCCGAGTGGACAGAAATTCTGTGTAGTCAACCTACACCTTACCGCAACCTCTGTCTTAGCCAGCACCACCGGGTCCCTAATTACCTGGACTTTGTTCTGGAGGAGCTTCTCCGTTCGGTCTGTACCAGCCAATGGCTTCCCATCCACCTTCACCACGAGTTGTTCAAACTCCATTGAGCATTGCTGAGCCATAAAGAAGGGCATGCCAAGAATAGCGTCTTTGCTAATCTGGCTGACTATGAATACTTCTTCGGTCTTTACTTCGCAGAGCCTTACAGAGAGTCGAATTACACCGTAAAAGGGCAACCTGGTCTCATCAGCAAACAGGCTATGGATGTCACTCTTCCCAGTTGGTTTCTTACACCCCAGGAAAGTCGGTCGAACACCTGCTTTCCCAGCAGGTTGATGGTGCATCCGGTATCCGACAAGAAGTGCACTGCTCGACCTTCAATTTTTCCCGGGAAGAAGTGACTGGTAGAGTGTGGGCGCCTTGGCAGAAGTCCCTTAGCAGGTTCCCTGTGTTTGATCAGGGCAGTTTGAGGCTGCTCTGTTTGTGCAGGTAGAGAACGTGTCTGGTCCGATCACAATGAAGGGCAGGGGGCTGTCATCTGCAGGACAGAGAGCCAAGGAACCTGAGAGAAACGCATAGTGCTTACCTCGGAGGGACTCATGCTTGTCTCTTTGATGTGTAGTGGTTAGAATGCGTTCTAGAAAGCCACAAGAGAGTTGCTTGAGATAGAGTTTTAGGTCGGCCCAACTTTTTTGGATAAGACCATCTGGGTGAGGTCTTGGCTAGATCGGTATTTTGTTTTTTTCCTGGTTTCCGCAGTGGCCTTATTGCAAACTAGTATTAGGTGCTACTGGTGCGGCCATTTTTTGTTTCCCGACTCTTTTTTTTTACTAGGGCACTCCTTTCAGAGATTTCTCATGCCTCCACGCCCCAACAGGTGGCAGGATTAATTTCTAGAAGCTTGCTTGCTTGTTTGTTTATTAGCTGCTTGACCTGTTCTGCCAGCTGCTTTGTTGTGGATAGCAGTACGTTTGGGATGTTTTGTACGACACTGCGTACTGCACCGCGTCCCGTATTGGCCTGTGATTCCTATATTTTTTCTGCCACTGTTTGGATGGCTCTGCCCATCATGGTCAGTGTTTCTCCAGATTTGACCTGGAAAACCTTTCCTCCATTATTCACATTAAGTTGGCGCAAAAAGTTAAAGCTGAACATCCTTCATTTTATTTTCTAAGTTTTTGTAGTGCTTGCTGTATTTTGAAATTCATGGGCAATAGGATAATTTTTGTGATAAATCCAGCAAGCATCAGTTGTTTTCATTGCAAATGTAGAATGAATATCACTCAGTTTTGATTGTTGAACGATAACAAAGTTAGTTTTATGTAAATGCCAGTGACCTAATCTGGCATCTGGCAGACATGTTGCTTGTAAGGCTGTAATTGTCTAATTGGGGTTTACAAGCATCGACAACTATACGTCTCTCTGAACACTCAGATTTCTCAGTGCTTGTCATTGTCTTGACACTAAAGCTCGCTGTTCTCATATTCATTTTATGACCCTGGAAAAGGTGATTCTGCTGGTTGCGGCTTTTCCGTCGGGAGTACTTGTAGGCAGAGTTTAGTTTAGAATTAGAAGTTTTTTAGTATAGAATATATGTTAGAATCTGTTAGTTTAGAATATATGCAAATAATACTCATAGTTAAAGATAAATTTACCTCCATTCTCCTATGTTTCTCTGCAGCATAACGCTGTTGACACCTGTCAGCTTTAACCAAAAAAGTGTTGACCCCAATATTTAATCAACTGACGCTCAGAAAACTTTGAGTCACTTTCGCATTGTTACAATTCTGTTGTTCGTCAATAAATCATGTTGGTGCAGTAATTTAGTAAATTAATGATGTCAATTAAATATTGATGTCGATGCACGTAGCTAGTAGAATCTACTACTCGTCGATGCGCGTGACTAACTAGTAATAGAGTAAAATCTCTAATAACCAGAATCTTCAAAATCACAGACAACCCGTTTTACGAGCAATAATATTTAATATGACCTATATAAAAAGTTTGTACTAAAGATTCGCTAATGAAGAGATCTTATATTTATTGCTTGTGAACTGTTTTCAGATGTATCACTCGTTACGTCACCAATGAAGCACCTGCTAGAATCTGAGCTTTTTAAAAGTTGGCCTCATTCAAATTCATATATCTCTGGACAAAGTTAGTCAACAGAGACAAAAATGACATCAAATTGTAGCTTATGCTTTAGCCTTTTATTGGTCTTAATTTCATTAATTCGACCTTTTTGACACAGCCACACCTTTAGAGGAACATTTTTCAAGGTAGCAGATAATTGTAGATGGTCACGGGATGTTGTTGGCATGTGCCTTATAGACCGGTATTGCGCTTGTAATGTAAAAATATGTCCACTAACCCTTCACACTTTCATAAAATATGGGTTTACAAGTTTGTTTATTGATGGTTCTCCCCCGAAACAAGTGACACTGACTTACATAATTTCAGTAGCAGACAGACTCACTTGAACTGACCACCAAATATACATAATTATAAAATCTGGCTGAAACCTGAAACCATATTTTAATAATATTGGCTGAGGTCAAGTGCTCAATGTCTAAAAATTAAATAAATATCAAAAATCTTTGGCTCCTAGATGAGATTGACTTTAAAGTTTGACTCGCAACAAAATTCTCATTACAATTATTTGGTATCAAAAAATTCACCATGTCTTACTCTGTTGTGTTGTAGGTGCAAAATATGTGGAAATGTGATTACAAGTTCTTAAAAGCTAAAAAATGAACAGCTAATCGCAGCCACGCGAGACCGTCTTAGTTTGGATTATCTTTCCAGAACGGCTCAAATGTGACATAGCTTTAAGAGATGGCTTCCGTTTACACTTTCAAGCAACCTCACTCGTCGAAATATTTTCGCAAATATACTTCACGCATTCAATAAAACCATGTATAATGTTCTTACGCATCGGTTTTATAGTCAATGTAATGCTGTCACTTTTAGCACTCATATCTTGTATCTAACCGTAAAATTCGTTTAATTTTTTAACCTTAGCTCGAAGGAGTACATGTCATTGTCTGATAATTATGACGTGCCTGTTGATCACCTGTGATATTCAAAAAGTGCTGCAAAAATTATTTGCGAAGTATTGGGTCACATGACCAGATAACAACTTGACGATTAGATAGAACCGAAACAAATCTGTAAAGTAGCCAGCATCTATATTTGATACGGGGTAGTCAGTAAAACCTGAAGTGTTTGTCATAAACTAGTGCTACGATAAGTTTTATATTGAGCTTTCAATTAACGTGAGAACATCACATGACAAGACAATAACCAACTGTCATGACTACGTCAGAGAAACAAACATATTCCAATCTACAGCGGCTTTTTATTTTTTAGCTTTTAAGAGATTGTAATCACATTTCCACATATTTGGCACCTACAACACAACAGAGTAAGACCTGGTGAATCTATTGATATCAAATAACTGTAATGTGGATTTTGTTGCGAGTCAAACATTGAAAGAAACTTTTCATAGTGCGCATGTCCTTGAATAGTTTTGCTTTATTACAAGCATGATATTAGCTTGAAAGCAGATTTAGCCAATCATATAAATGAAGACAAATACAATGACATCTACAATCTATGTATATAAATGTTATAGTCGTTGGTTTTGTTGGTTTGCATATCCGTCATCGATACTTTGGCAATTAAATTTGGCAATTCAAACTCGTTTCACGCTACGTTTAAACTCCTGACATGGAAATTGCAGGTTCAAAAACAAGCTCGCTTTACAGTTCACTCAGATAAGCCGGTCTTATCATTTCCAATTTTTTTATTTATCGTTATAGCTATTGCACACGTTATTATGTACTGATTATCAATTTTACTTTGTTCAATTCTTTTTCTTGTTGAATGCTTTTTAAAAGCTAGTTTTAATTCTATTATCTAGTTTTAATTTTTAATTTTCAGATATGTTGTTTCAATTCAAAATGTGCCATTATACCCCTGTGTTTAGTTTTTGACTTTTTTAGGTCTCTCTACGCTCGGTTAGACAAAATATCTGCTAAGTCATTTTCCCATTTGTACAAGTTTCGAGAGGTACCAGTATAATTGTCATATTTAAAGTTCTGTTAGATAGAGTTTGCTGCCACAGTATTATTTTTTACACACTTCTATCTACTCATCCTTATTAATAATTCAATATACTCGGGATTTTTATTTCGTTTTCTTAGTTCATATTAATAGTATAAGTATCAAATTATTTGTTATGATACTCATAAACAACAGATTTCATCTAGCCGTTACTTGCTAAATAATTCAGAGTTAAACGGCTCTACTGTGGTTTTATTTATTTCGTAATTTATTTAAACTCAACGAAATTTTTGGAAAATAAAAGTTTAAAGTTATAATGGTCACTGTTGTATATGTTAAAAAAGACTAATTTTTGTGTGCAAAAGCTTTTCTGTTACCCAGGCAACGGCAAGCAGTCATTAGTATCCAAATTTTTGTAAATAGCAGATATATCCGCTCAACCTTAACAAGCCATGACTAAATCAATACTTTCAAAAATGGCTAGAGTTATCTCCTCTTTCTTTATAATAATCATCCGTCTGTTATCCTGTTATGAGACTATTCGTAAGACTCACATATTATTATCACACTCAGCAATAACTGATAGTAAAAAGGAACAAACATCGTCGACGTCATTAAAATTGAGCGCTCTCAAAGTGGAGTTCCTCCATTGATCTGCAAGCAAATTAACAAAATTATTTTCTGCTTTGGTAATGTTCTTTGTATTAATTCAAAAGGTTCTACATCAAATGCTTGAATAGAACTGCCATATGTATAACTTTTAAAACAAGACACTGTTATGTTTTCCTGCACATGCTAGATTATCTATTATAGACTAATATCTAACAGGCTTTACAAAGATGACCTCGCGCAAGCAACGAATTGAAACATATTTTAGTTTCAAGCAATAAAATGGCTTTACGATTGTAAGGATTTTTTTTAAAGAATTTTTCTAGACATAAAACAGGTTTTTCATTCAAAATTTTTCTTTCAGTTTTCTAATTTTCTATTCCTAAAATAAAATTAACAGTTTTAAGTAAATCTAGTTTCCATTTTTTACCCAGAAATCTCCAGTCAAAAACCTGCAGTTAGAAGGTACCACACCTCATCACTCTGTTAGCCAATAATCTAAAATCTAAACAAGAATATACCAGTGGGCCGTGTACTTAGAGCAAAGCAACTATAATAGTATATACTGTAAAAAAAGACTACAAAGCTGATTCAGATCAGAGGAAACTTGGATTACTTTTGTGTGAAATACATGCAATAAAGGTTCACACAGCTTAGAAATACTTGCAATAGTTTTCAATTTAAACATTTTTACAAGTTAGCTTTGTTGTAACAGTGAAGTTATCAAAAGTGAGTTCATTTTAGAGTTTATTAGCTATTTCAAAGTGACAAATTGTTACTGGAAGGTAGATAAAGCTTTTACTTAATAGCTATCTTAGCTTCAGTTTGATTGTTTAATGGAGTACCATTGTGTTAGTTGAGTAGACATCTAAACATACAACCTAAATATATAACAATCTAGAAAATAACAATTCATCACCTCAGAAGTCAAATAATGAAGTACCAGTCGCTAATTAAATATAAAAGGTAAAGTTATATATAATATTAAATATTAAATATATGTATTAAATATATAAAGGTATATATGATTGAGACGTTCAGTTTTTTCTATACTCGTCTGCTTGCAGCCTACTCACCCTTGTTTTCCCAAAAATCTCTAGAGTTCACAGTTTCCATGGCTAGCGACTTTAATGCCAATAATCGAAAATGGCAAGTTAAACAAGCACCTGCTCTTCGACTGCCTAAAACATAAGATTATAATTTTAGAGTATGCCTTCATCGCCCTTTAATCTGTCAACAATAACTTCCGTAAAGACATATGTCAATTGAAAAAAATGAGTTCAGACATTTGGCAATGCGTTATGTTCATTTCTAGGTTTCTTTTACATAAATGGTAATAAAATGATTATTCATGATCAGCAGTATGTTGATACCACAATGACAGGTTATTCTTTTAGTCAAATATATCTAGCCTGCTCTTTTTGCTAAACTTTTCCCTTTATTACTGTTCATATCCACTTTTTGACTTGCCTCTTTTACTGCAACCGTTTTTTTTTCAAAGAAAGTACTACTGTTCTTGAAACAGGTGACCATGATTTATTCTTCCAACATGTCTGAATTCTTCCAACATGTCTGAATTCTTCCAACATCATTTTAATGAGAATCAGTTTTAACAATTATGCTGGAGCGTGTCATAAACAATTTTTAGATTATGCCACATCACTCTTCCAGATGTTGGAGAAGGATTTCCCTCAGTGCAGCTAATTAATTTGGGAGACATTTTACTTTCTGCTTTAAATAGCTACCAGATGCTAGTTTGATGCACTACAAGATGCTAACAATAGATCATCAACTAACATTGACTTTGGAGCTGGTAGCACACAAAATATTATGACCAGTTTACTTGCAAGGCTGCCAGATCTCTAGCAGGCGTTAAAGCTAGACCATCGGAGAGTTTAAAAAAGTCAAACATTTATCCAATCTTTATTAAATTTTAAAGCGTTTACTGTACCTTTGAATGATTTGTGGAAACTATTGATTGCAGAGTCAAAAGAGGTTTTTTGGCAATCACTACAGGCTAGCTGCTTTTTGTTTAGCCACAACCAAATCGGTTACTATAATATATTTTTTGAAGGGCTCATCAAAATCTTGAGAAGATAATCATTACCCTCCAACACAAAAATTAACGCTGCCTTTATTTTGTACTCTCCTTTGGGCAGCACAGCATTAACTCTTTTGGAGGTAAATCTCCAAATAAATATACATTGGGAAGCTGAGAACCATTTCTACCAGCTGATATTTATTGCATGCAATTAACCTACAATGTTCTTATAGCCTGCGTTGCTATTCGTCAGAGCTTTCAATCTTTATTTCATTTTCAAATTAAAAGCATATATTTTTATAACTATTTTTAACAATGTTGCATACAAGTTGGTTAAGTTCATTGATATGTTTGTTATAGTTTGCAGCTAAACTTTTCAAAACATTTTGTACGTAAAACTGGCTTTTATGTATAACGGAAGTAGTTTTAGTTGACAAGAAAAGCCGTAATTGTATGCAAAAACTCAAAACTCTCAAGGATTTTGTCTTATATAATTGTATGAGGTTAATTATATTATTATATACTTACAGTAAGCTGCTTCCATGAATTCAGGTAAATGGGTCAGAGCTTGAAATACTGCGATCATATAGCAATGGAGGCCATCGTTCACCACCGGCCCTTTAATGAGTTTAATATTTGTAACAACTACTCAACAAAATTCATATACTCATCTATAATCTGTATAAAAGAAAGTGTTTCTGAATAATAGAACAGAGTGTAAGAGCATGGTTAAGTTAAACATGAAACAAGAAACAAAATACCCAGCTTAAAAAAGAGCAAATAAATTGTAGAATAATATTTACCAGAAGGAATTACATTTCTAAAAATAGATCATGTGTTTATATGTGCATGTTGGTTCATGATATTAGATAACAGGATATTAGTAATCAACAGATGGAAATCACATTATTTTTAGGTTAAAAACACCCTGTGCAACAACAATTCTAAAATTTCTAGCTAAAAATCAAAAATCAAGCGCAGCCATTCATATAAAGGAAACCGTTAGTGGCTAGATAATAATGCAATTGCTGTAGCAGATTTAAAAGAAATGTTTTTGGTTAATAAAAATCACTTACGAAAAACTATTTTTAAGAGTCTAAAAGCCTTTTATAAAAAATAGTTTTTAATTGTTTATTAGTGACCCATAAATTAAGCGATTAATTGCAGTAATAGTGATATCCTAAATACTAACCCTGGTTTAGACACAGTCCTCCTTACTCTAATTACACGAGGAGTAATGTTTCTATCAGCCCCATTCAAGTTCGCCTGCTCTGGCAGGTCAGTGGGTTCAGCTTCTGTTTTTTGGTTCTCTTCTGGAAATGGATCAGCAGGTTTAATTTTTTGTGTTTGGTTTTCTTCAGCAGCTTCACTAAAGAAACGTGTTGTAAGTGTTAGAAATAGATTTTATAGACTTGTGTTGATGTTGTTGTACATAACTTTTACTTACATGATAAAAGATACACAGAATTGCAGTATAGTTGTTGTACCTCTGATTACCGTATCAAGTTTTTCAAGTTTGTTTCAAGTAAACAATATGTAAAGTGCATAAGTTTGGTTGTTCCAACACCACCATTAGTCTTTTAGACTAGCAAGTACTAAAAACCCAAGGTTAATATTAAAAGATCACAAAATGGTTGGTGATTTAGCATCTTGTAACAATGAAGCAGTGAGTTTACGTATAGCATTTAATGCTGCTATTCTACTATGTAATATTTATGAATCAGTATTAAATTTTAATAAACTCTCTAAAGTAGTTTCAAAAAATTGTGACTCACAAAGGCTGGTTAACGTATGTCCCCTAAAGTACTTGATTAGATGTGCTCGCTAGAGGCTAACGAATGTATCTTTTGCATATACATTGAGAAACTTTAGCCGCATGCTCACTGAGCACGGGTTTTATCCTCAAGATAGTAGTGCAGATTCCATCATAATTTCTAAACTGATTTTCCTATTTGTAGAAGTATCAAGACTGTGTTAAACAAGGACATACTGTTAGCCTGATACAATTATTATTTCCATTGTGTTGCTTTCGGAGTTGCGATGACACAGCCATAAGGGTTTGGTGCAAAAAAACAGGCTTTGATATGAACAGACGCATTAAAAGAATATATTGTTATTGAGGTACATGTAGCTGTATCATCATCAATAAAAATTTTTAGATATTTTCGACTGATCACTTTGACTTATACGGGTTCGTGAAGATCAAGAATGCATCCTTACGGTTATCTCAACACGGCCTACAATAGATCGATGCTCATAACTCATCTTCTATTGCACATAAAATACTAGTTTTAGCTGCAAACTGCAGCAAACAGTTTAATGAGTGCAACAAGCTGTTATTCAACACTGTTAAATATAAATATAAATTAAAAATGTGCCTTTAAATATAAGATAAAATAAAAATTGAAAGCTTTAACAAATTGGAAAATAATGCTCAGGCTATAACATCTTTGCAGATTATTTGCAAGCCATAGATAACAACTGGTAGAAATATCTCTCGGATTTTTAACGCATATTTTGTTGAAACATCTTTGACATCTTTGACAAGGTTTCACATTGCTTCACTGGAAGAAGGGGGCAAAATTTAGGCAAAAATTGCTTTGCTCGAAAAAAACCTTCATTTATTTGCCCAAATCTCTGAAGCCAGCTGAAAAATAAAACGCGAGTCTCTATTTGAAAGCAACCTCCAATTGACCGTCACTAGAAAGGAAGAGTTAAAAAATAGAGCACCATGGTGTTTAATTAGAGGTTTTACAGTATTTGATAACTTATATAAGGTATTTAGTAGTTTATATGGTTGTATAGTATAGTTAAACTGGTTTTTTATTATTATAATATTATGTATTTTATAAGCTTTGTAACTGCTCCCAAATATTTTTCCTTTTTTGGACAAGCCTTTATAATGACTCACCTTTTTACTTACGCAAAAGCATAAAATCACTTTATAAAATCACATTATAAATTCATAAAAAACGTTTTAAACAACGAAGCAGTTGTAAGCGCTTTTTAAGAATTTCTAATCTATAAACAAACATTTTTTGTGTGAGTTCTTTAACATAATTAATTATCTTGATGACATTATAGCCACATCATATTTAAATTGTTGTGATTATACAGATAATTAAAGTAGCAGCACTGTCTCTGATTGTAATGAAAGTAATAGTTTTGTAAGAGTAAGGAACATTGTGGAGGATCGTTTTAGCTTCGGATTGATTTTAGCTTCACATAACTTTATTATTGCACAAAGTATAGATCCATTGAATTTTTTGCATAGCAAATGTTTGTTTTATTGTTGGTATGTGTGTAAGTTAGTGTTATATGACTGATTGTTGTTGACAGAACTTGATCATATGTGTGTTTGACTTCGAGTTTATTTCTTTACTTCAGTCTCACAATTTTAAGCCAGAGAATGTACTTTTGTGTGAAGAGGACCAGTTTGTAGAGTGTAGAATATTGAACAGGATGTGAAAAACCCAAATATTTATGATAAAATGTTTTGAACCAAAGTAAATATTCAAAACTGTATTTGGGAGGATAACTCCAAATTTTTCAAGACATGAGCAGCAATGTTGGTCAAAGTACGTCAATTACGTTTTTTATCATATATTTCAATACATCAGAGTCTTGGCTTTCGAATGAGCCATTGTTTGACATGGTGAGACAGACGTTGGTTGGTGTTTATAAGATTTCCCCAGAGCTTTACTGCAGCAATGTTCAACGGTATAGACTCGAAAATTGTGACGTCACAATTTTCGACGCTTGCTCTTACCGCTTATTTTATTGATTACCGCTTATATTTATGAACTACAATAATGACGCTACTGTCAGGCAAAGGTAGGAAGGGCAGCTCCAGAGAACCAATGAAGGTGACAAAGGAATCAGTGTCATTAGTTCTCCGTGTACGGACTATTTCTATGACGAATAACTCAGATTTCAAGCACCATACTATGTTTTCCCAATGATATTATGTATGCACTAGCCCTCTCACTTTATTGTGATGTCGAGGGTCGAGACTGAGGCTAATAAATTTCAAGAATAGTGTGATCTTGCAAAAGTGCGATTGACATATAGTCCTAGGGCCACGCAACCGCAGGTCACAATTTAGTTAATGTGATTTCATTACCTTTATGAACAACAGTATATTTATTGAAGCATAATTAATTAACCCAGAACATGTGTTTGTATTGGTCGGGCGTTAGCACGATCCCCGGACATTGTTGATTATCTAGAATCCTAATTTATTATTAGCGCTGTCTGAGTTTAACAGCACTGATTGTCACAGAAAAGCGCAGTCTCAATGGAAGCCAAAGGGATCGACTACATAAGGCTAAATAATAATTGTGACATCACATTGTGGAAACCGCCACCTAGTGTTTTTTTTATTGTAGAACATACTTTTGACACCCTGTTTTTTATAGTTCTATTATTGTTTGTGTATTGAATTTGGGTTCATTCGAAAGCCAAGACTCTCATGTATTGAGCTATATAATAAAAAAAATTATGTAATTTGTGTGCTTTAAAATGTTGGCAAAATAAGATATTTAACAAAAAAGTTCTAAATTGAAATTGAAAAAATACTGTATACATATCATGAAGCAATATCGGCAGTTTTATGTAAAATTGCTGGCGCTAAGCGGATAGCCAAATTTGTTCATGGTTGGCAGTGAAAGAGCTAGTATGCCGCCTTAAAGAGATTTCCAAGTTAGCGTCCTTGCTAATCTGACTCTCTAAAACGACCTTTTCAATAATGTGTCCTGAAGCCACAAGGGTAGTCGCGTGACTCGATAGAAAGGCGTCCAGGTCCCATCAGTCGTCAATCACTTTCTCTTCATGGCTGTCGCTTTTGTTCAACAAGTCCCTTGTGGCTTGGGAGAGCTTGCCGAACACGTGCTTACCCAGCAGCTTTGTGGTAGACTCAGTGTCAAGCAGTAACAAAACAAAAAAGAGATGAGAGAGCACCCTGAAACCTTCTGAGGAGGAAGTAGCTGGTGAAGTTGGGCCGGCTCAGTGCTTGCGCCTTGATTGGTTTTGTACCAATGTTGCACAGCCAAACAATTCTATCATCTTTAGGCGCAGCCCGTGAACCACAACCCAGTTCTACCACCTCTAAAGTGAGCTTCTAACGCCATACCGGCCTGTTGTCCTCATTTTCCACCTCGGAAACTCACACTTCATAAGCTGCCTTTTGAAGTGTTGTACCAGTAAGAGTAAGCAACTGGAAACACAGCAGTTCAGTCATTAAGACGAGTCTTTAATGTTTTTCCTTTTACTGGTTCTTGAGCGTGTTCCTGGCTTGGCTACATGAAGCACCTTATCTCAGCTATGATGACAAGCTGGGGTTTTCCTTGGAAGGTCCAGTCTCCAGGTCTCTAAAATCCTGGCAGAAATATCGGAAGGCTATTGTTTTTACACTGCCATCATGGCAAAGACAGAGCTCTTCTTTTCTGACTTCCTGTCTTGGTGACAGCACTTTCGGGTTGAAGCTCCTTTTGGGCAGACCTTTCTAACCGTGGCCTGGTCAGGTCGGCTATCATGACGAGCCTCTGATGTAGTGCCGGCTAGTTTCTTTTTTTTGGTATCAAGTCATCACACTTTGTAATCTGTGCTAACTATACTTTACATACTTAAGTGACCGATACTGCCAAAGTTATTATCTTGTGTTATCCTGTATAGCTCGTCCAGTATCCTATATTATTCTGTATATTTATGGTATATTATCCTGTCATTATCTTACACTGCTGTTACTCTTGTGTGTTCAGTTGTGGTTTAGTCAGTCAAACATACAAACATACACATCCTGAACTCTCATATGTCTCATATATTACAATGACAAATACATACTGCCAGCAACTTAGCACTTTTGATGGGGAATACAGGTTGAAGTCTGCAGTGTGCCCAACTGTCAACACTCCTGTCGTGGTCTTTTCGCCGGTGTACTAGTTTCTTGGAACAATGCCGGCACACATGGTTGATGGCCCCACACACCCCAACAGTGTAGGGGTTTCTGCTCCTGTTTTTCTTAGGGCCATTCTCTTTTCCGCTGCAACTGATGTGGCAGCTGTCAAGTGAGTCGAGCCAGCCGACAGACCGTTTAATTCTGTCTCATAGCTGCCCATTTCTCAGAAGCATTCTCCACGGCCAAGATATTGGTAGCTCTTCTGCCCTTGAGTTTGATCTGCAAAAACTATGTACCAGCGCTTAAGGCCTTCATCAGACTAGTTGTGGGCATAGCCAGAAGATGTTTTTGCAGACCGGCATAGTTGGCCAAGTGGCAGAACAGTTCTTTAGCCATGTCAACCCAAAAAGGGCTCAGCAAGTTTTTATAGTTCTCTCGGACCTGGCATTAGCTCTGTCTATTTCTTAGAACTAAATGAGACCTGTTATATGTCAATTTCATAAAGCAGGTCATTCAACAACATTATTTATGGCATTGACATATATATATACTTATATTTTTATTCAAATATATACATGTATATTGCTGGCCAGCATTCGTTGTGTTTATTGCTTGACTGTTTGTTGGAGAGTAAAATGTTGATTAGTTTCCTTTGCAAACTTTAAAAAGATAGCGTTTTTCATTTGCAGCCGGTTTTAAAAAGCTACAAAAATATTAAACAGTGTTTTTGTTTTACAAGAGCATTGGTTGTTGAGCAGAATTTTTGCTGATTTACAAAAGCTTCAACTTAAAATTATGTGACAAAAACTTGACTTTTTGAAACAAAAATACCGATTGTATGCTAGTAATAAATTATATCTAACAAAAAACATTAAATCTGCAGTGGAAAAGTTTATGTTTGCTCTACAAACAGTCAATAGACTAAGCTGATAATGTGGTTAGGTAAATTAGCAATTGTGGTTTATTGTTATTTTGATATGTTGCCATAAATCAATTTGTTGTAAGAATCAATAGAGAATAGATTTTTTTCATTTGAGAGAATTGAATTGAACCGAATCATGAAGTTAGGATAGCTAAAGAATTGAAAATTGAATTGTGGTGTTTTGCAATGAATTTATACACAACATGCAAAAGAATTAGTGATTGAATTGATTATTTTTTGATGAGAATGGAATTGAATCAATCTATTTTAAGGCCTTGTAAACATCTTCGCTAAAGTTTTGTACAGCAGGTACTAATAAGCGTTGCGGTTAGACATTCTCGAGTGATAACTAGCTGATTATATTAAAAAATTTAATTAAAAGGCTAATGTGTTAAAACTATGTAATAAATGATTATTTAAGCTTACAAATTCTCTACTCTGGCAGTTGTATCATTAGCTGCAGTTTTCTCATCATTAGCTCGAGTTGTCTCATTGTTAGCTGGAGTTGTCACAGTGTTAGCTGGAGCTGTCTCAACATTAGCCAGAGCTGTATCAACATTAGCTGGAGTTGTTTTGTCATTAGCTTTAGTTGTCTCATCATTAGCTGGAACTTTAACATCATTGGCTGGAGCTGTTTCACCATTAGCTGGAGTTGTCTTATTATTAGCTGGAGTTGTCTTTTTCTTATCTTCAGGTAAATGTTTTGCGGGTTCATCAGTAGGAATTTCAACTTTAGGCTTAACACATCGAAGGGGCCTGAAAAAAATCTGAAGGTGTTCAGATTATATAATTTATGTTTTTCATCATAAATCATCAACAACACTGGAAAACAAACAACACAAAACTGTAAAAAACAAACAGCTGGTTTTCAACTACAAGTAGGTATAAGAACATTTTTAAGTTACTGAGAAGGATAGCATTATTTATGATTATTAATGTGCTTATAAAACATTAAATTAATTTTTCAAAAAGAAATTTAGTTAAAAACTGGTTTTGTAGTAGCAAATGAACATATAAATTCAAAACATTTTTACGAATCAAACATGCAAAAGTCTAGACAAAACTTTCATCAATATTGAACTTTAGCCAATATTTATGTTTATTTTCACTGCAGTCTGAAAGTCAAAGACCTAAATCATAAAATGCAGTTATAAGACTTTGTTTGCAGTTTACCATATTAGGCTATTATAAACTGTAAAAGGAATATAAAAGCACATATGGTAACAAGTGGCAGATTTAATGCAATTGTTCATCTTACTTTATGATTTATATGGCTTTGTTAACAGGTTCCAGTATAAGGCTACACATTAAAAAACAATTGATAAGCCACTCACTGCTTGTAGCAGCATGCAAACTTGATGTATTCATTAATCTTACCTTATGACTTCCAACCAGTAATCTCGCTCCTTCACCAGCATCTCAAGGTCATCATCATATCTTCTGAACATGTCTACTTTTTCTTGTCTGTTCCTGTTGTCTGGTTTGTTTCTCCATGTTTTATTATACTCAATGCTATATTCAAACATTAAACTTTCTTAAGTTAAAAGAGCTTACTAAGGAAGTATTTTTGCAGGTACATGTAGTTGTCACATAGATTGCTAAATACACACACCTGATGACATAAATTTAATTAATCTGTAAATGTCATATGTGAAAAACAGTCAATTTTGTGCTACTCAAAAACTGAAAATAAAAATGATTGTTTTATTTTAAAACATGTTATATTAGATAAAAATTCTCAGAACAAATTGTCAGTAAATAAAAACAAATATTTCGTAGTATGTAATATTTTATAAGATTTTTTATGCAAAAATCTTTTTTGTTTTGGTAGTTTTCAATTTACTAGTTTGCTTTTTTTGGTCAATAAACCTGCTTTCATGATCATATCAATTTTTTTTGCTATATTTTAGCTTTTTCAAAATAAAACGCAGTTAGATTTAGTTTATAATAAATGGAAACTGAGTCTTTAGAGTTTGAAACTACAGATATTAAAAGCTACATTGTATTAAAATTCTAACAAACATATTAGAATTGTGTGTCATTAAATAGTATACAAGCCTTCAAACTGAACTTCTGTAACAAGTCTATATCATGCAGACATAGATATTTAAAAAATCAATGGTTTAATAAAACTGATAAAATATATTGAAGGTATTTATTTTGTAACAGTTACCAGCATTTAAAATATTAGCAAGAAACAAAAAGTATATTAGTTGTAGTTTTTCTTAGCATTTAAGTAGCGCCAATATGAAGGTGAAACAATTACCTGAAAACTGAGGTAAGATGTTGATTTTACTATAAACCCTTGGATATTTGCTACAAGTAGTCCTAAGATTAACTACTACAAGCTTGAGGACAGCTACTTAATATCTATAGAACACTCAGACTAAGAAAGTAACTACCAGTACCCATCGGTCATATGTGCATTTTAGAACCAGGTTAGAAAAGGTGGTTTTATTTGTCACCCCCCCTTGAATGATAATACTAAGGAACAATGTCTAGAACAACAATCTTGGCTCCCAAAACAAGTCAATTAACTTTCCAGTAGACAACAAAACTTGCTGTAGGTGAGAATTTGTGTGAAGCAGGATCTACATGTACAGTCTACATGTTTAGTGTGCAAGCAGCATATTGTGTTGGGTCCTGCGACCCACACGTAGAGGCGACCTGGGTCGGCTTACTCTACCGGTCTGCATTCACCCTCCACAGGGGCCGTGTAAGTATTGTTCGTAGACCAACACGCGGAGGCGACTAGGTCGACTTACACCACCGGCCAATCACAACTACCTACACCAGGAATTGCTCCCTGGGAGATATAATGCTCGTACGACAAGGTCGACCTGAGGTCGACGCGGGTCGACAGTGTATTTCTAACCCTACTCCCAAAGCACAGTCCGAAGGACTTAGGCTTGGAGTACGTAAGTGCTCAGTGTGTTTCTGTATTGCGCAAGGAAACAGAAGAGTGTGGGTCCAACTGCAAAGCATGTATTGAACAACTTCTATGCCGATAAACACGGCCTTAAATATAACAAAGTATGTAAATGAGGTGGCTAGGGCCAACCTCCTCTAGGGGCGTGGCTATATAAAATAACACAAGGGAACACAACTCTACGATAATAACCAAAAGGAGATGGTACTACAAGTTTCCATCACACACGCCGCCCCTATAGACGGCTATCGGCTATATAAGAAAAACACAAGACAAGAAAAAAAAAATACAAGAAATATGGGAACACACCAACTAGCTACAACAAAACAAACAAAGAAAAGGGAATATAATAGTATAAGAGACCGCAATTACTAAATACCAAGGGAAATACGGATAGTTATGTCGACCGGGTCGTCTGGGAGGTCGACATACGATTTGCCAGATCCTCCAGGCGACGAGCTGCCCGTCGGAGGTTGGAGGCCTCTTCTCGTAAGGTATCCACTGTGACCCGGGGTCGTACGTCCCCCAGCCGGCTCTGGATGCTGCCTATTGTCGTCAACCTCCTAGGAGCTGGGACTGGTCGTTCCAGCTTAGGTGGGCTTTTCCACTTCTTCTTCGGGGGAGAGGGGAGAGGTGCCGGGGGTCCTCTTCGTATAGGTGGCTTAGTTTTAATAGGCCCGTAGGGTGTAGGCTTTTCAAAGGCCGGAGGATTGTTTAATCGTATCTTTTGGCTCCAGGCCGGGTAGCTGTCTCTGTCGACCTCATATATAGCAATCCCCTTTCCACCGTGTGCCTTCCGTACTTCGGTATCCTTGATCCGAGCCTGATGTTTGGCAATCGTATCTCGAGATGTGGAGTTCCTCCCACATTTGCAGAAAAATCGCGTAAAGTGCTGGGCGATATGGATTCTGCGTCGCCGAGGGGTAGAGATTAATTGTTGGCACAATGGACAGTTAGTACCTTTTTCTCGACATAGTTTCGAGATCGTTTTAGCTGTCTCTGCCGCAATCCATTTGGTTGGTAGTGGGGGGTGTGGAACGTGATTATCTAAAGACTCCGTTTCTGAGTCGTCCAGGGTTTCACCCGGTGCTGGGTGGAGCTCCAGTGGCAGGATCTTCACTTCTGGCAACAGGGGTAAAGCTCCGATAATTGGTGCCGGCTTCTTCACGGTTTCTTTGGTGATTTCCATGTTGAGAAAAGATATGGGTGTGTGCGTCTCGAGGTTGTAACAAGTAATGAGCGCGTTCTGTCTGGGACCCAAAATGGCCGCCTTCTGGCCTTGAACTCCGAGTGTTCCTCCCGATTGGATGGTGTTAGTGTCGTAATCGGCCAAGTACGCGGGAGGCCTCCTGATTCGCTGGGGCCGTGGTGCATCTCCAGCCCCGGTATCACTAGCCTGGGCTCCCATATTTTCTGTGGCGTTTTCTTCCTCGAGTATCGACTCGTCGCCAGGGTCGGGGTCAATCATCAAGGTAGGATTGTGCTCCCCTGGGGGAACCAAGGGGTCCCTCCCGGGAATCCGAAGGGCTTCTGGCCTTCCTGGCGACTGAGGTATTCGCAACTCCGTTAGTTGGCTAGGCAGGGGCAACTCTGAAATAACTACTTCCGGGTTATCGTTTCCTCGTGCGATTTGCCTTCTGGGTCGGCCCCTCATGTTGGGACGGCGAGCAGGCTCGACTTCCACTGGGGCTCGTCCTTGTTGCACCGGACTGGGGCGACAGAGTCGTAAACTTCCCTCCGCTTGGATAGATCGCTGTCCATACCTCTCTATCTCGTAAGTGTGGTTTTCGTGACTCCTCAACACGCGATAGGGCCCCAAGTACTTGGCCGCTAGCTTCGGGTTTTCCCCTCTTCTCCGCCGCTTGCTTAGCAACCACACGAGGTCACCCTCATTGAATAACGGAGGCTCTCTCGTGTCGGTTGACACAATTTCTTTTTGCCTATCTCTGAGGAGAGTATGGGCTTGTATCAACCGGTCGTGGACCGTCTGCACATACTCATGTATGCTTGCGAATGATTCTAGTCTATTCCCATACTGCAATTGGTCAGGAAGACGTAGTTCCCGACCCAACATCAGATAATTGGGTGTTTCTTTAGTTGCGGAGTGTGGTAACCCTCGCAGCGTCCTCATGATTTGTGGCAGTAGCTGGTCCCAATCTTCCTGTCCTCTACCCAGCAAGAGAGCTCGCAGGGAGTCACCCAACACACGATTGTTTCTCTCGACCACCCCATTCCCTTCGGGGTGGTACGGGGTGGTCCGAGACTTATCGACTCCCCATAAGTCGCATAGCTCCTGGAATAATGAGGATTCAAATTGGCTCCCCTGGTCGGTATGGATAATCTCGGGTAGCCCGAAGTAACTAAATACCCTTTCGTCTAGGATCTGGGCTACCGTTGGGGCTGTAGCGTCGGGGATGGCTAACGCATCTGACCACCTAGTGAAGTGATCAGTGAGCACCAACACCCAACTATTTCCACGAGGGGTTGGAGGCAGGGGTCCCACCAAGTCTACGGCCAGGCGTTGCCACGGCCTCCCGGCGTACAGCCGTTGTCTGTTCCCGGAGATCCGCCCCTTTCCTGTTTTGGCCCTCTGGCAAACCTCGCAAGAGAGGACTGCTCTCCGGATATCTCCGGCCATACCCGGCCAGTACCAGTCCAATTGGACGCGTTTCAAGGTCTTCTCCACCCCGCAGTGTGTTTGCTCGTGGGCTTCCCACAGGATCTCCTGTCTCAATGTTTTCGGGCATACCACCACTACCTTTTCTCGCCCATTCTGGGTAAGATGGAGAGTCAACACGCCCGACTCGTCGAGCTGGAGCTGGTGAAACATCCGGGCCAATCGTTGCAGCTCGGGGCTGCCCACTCGTAGCACTGCCTCTTCCACTCCTTTCCGGTCCCTGACAGCTTGGTAAATGACCCCTAGGTCGGTAGTGGCCCTCTGTTGAAGTGCCCGTACTTCGTCCAGCGGGGTTTGTACCACCGTCAGTTGTTCTGGAACCTTTTTGGCTACACTTTCACCAGTTCCATCCAAATTTTTGGTTTTGCCAGTTATCTTGACGGCCTGTGACTGAGGATCCTGAGGTCTTCTGGGAGGGTGGTCCAACACTCTAGGCGTTCCTGCCCCGCTCGGCAGCCGTACTGGGACCGGACTGGTTGGTGTGGGAGTCGGGAGGCCGCGCCCTAAAACAGGTCTGTTGCCAGGTAGTCGAGGCCACTCAGCCTCATCCAACTGGCGGGGGTTGGGACTGGATGTTCCGGTGCCTCTTGGCGACTCACCGGAACTTGGTCCACTGGCACCGCAGTTTCCCAATTCGTTCCTGGGGTTACTAGCGAGTCGCATACTTGCGACCTCGTTGGCCCTTGGTCCCGCCTTTCAATAGCAGCACACTGCCGGCAGTCGACGCACTGTCGTCGACTCAATCCATCGGCGTTCCCGTGTTTATCGCCTTTTCGATGGATGATTCGGTACTTGTGCTCGGCCAGACTCTCCAGCCACCGGGCCACCTGGCAAGAGGGTTCCTTCCTCCGGTGCAGCCAAACCAAGGAGGCATGGTCGGTTCGGATGGTGAACTCTCGGCCATATAGGTAGGGCCGGAAATGCCGGACAGCCTGTACCACTGCTAGTAACTCCCTTCTGGTTACGCAGTAATTGCGTTCGGCGGAGGAGAGGGTCTTGCTATAGTAGGCTATGGGTCGCTCCGTGCCCTGCTGGACCTGGGATAACACAGCCCCAGTCCCTACATTACTAGCATCAGTATCTAGTACGTAGGGCAAGGAGGGGTCGGGATATGCCAGTACTGGAGCGTGTGTCAGCGACCATTTGAGCCTAAGAAAAGCTTCCTGTTCCTCTTCTCCCCATTTCCAGGGGACCCCTTCGCTGGTCAACAAGGTGAGAGGTTTGGCGACCGAGGCATAGTCCGGCACATATCTGTGATAGTACCCAGTGGTACCCAAGTATGACCTTAGCTGCGTCACATCTTGGGGTGCTGCCCATCCACTTATAGCCTGAATCTTTTCAGGGTCGGTAGCCACCCCTGTGTTGCTGACTATGTGGCCCAGGTATTTGACTTGGGTCTGGAACAAACTGCATTTGGAGGGCTTTAATTTCAGCCCGGCCTGCCTCAGTCGCTCCAACACCTCGGCCAGCCTAGTGACATGACTGGAGAAGTCGGCTGACATGACGATGATGTCATCGAGGTACAGCAGCAGGGTTTTCCAGTGTAGCCCTTGGAGGACACGTTCCATCAGCCGCTGGAAGGTAGCTGGGGCGGAGGTCAGTCCAAAGGGGAGCACCTTCCACCTCCACAACCCACTGCGTGTGGCGAACGCCGACCGCTCCTGGGCCTCGGCGGAGAGGGGTACCTGCCAGTACCCGCTCATCATGTCCAAGGTACTGAAGAACCTACTGCCAGACAAGGCGTCCAAGCTCTCATCAATCCGGGGGAGGGGGTAGGCGTCCTGGCGAGTGACACTATTAAGTTTCCTGTAGTCTACACACAATCGCCACGCCCCGTCCTTCTTCCTCACCAAGACCACCGGAGAGCTCCAGGCCCCGTGAGCGGGCTCAATCATGCCTTGCTTTTCCAGGGCCGAAACCTGTCGTTCGATTTCGGCCTCCTTCTCGTGTCCTACACGGTATGGGTGTTGACGGATGGGTTGTGCCTCTGGAAGGAGGGGGATCTCGTGTTGTACCAGGGTGGTACGCCCCATGTCCTCGCTCCCTTGGCTGAATACATTCGCATAACGGGTCAAGAGGTCTTTCATTCTTCGGTGCTCGGTAGGGGACGAGCAATGTGGTGCCGCCTGTCGGAGCAGGTCCAGCATGTGGGGTGGTACATTGGAGACAGGAGGGGGAGTTTCTTTGGAAACCTCGGCTTCTCCCTTCGCTGTCCAGGGGGCCCCTATTTCGTCCGGCCCGACCCCAGTGTATTGCCCCACGACCGTTCCTGCCGTCACACTGACGGGATGGTCGGTGGGGTTCATACAACGGATGGCCACTCTCCCCTTCTCACCGGGTTGGTGTAGGCTGGCGGCCACCATATATCCGTTCTTCGTTCCCTCAATTAACCCGACTGGTTGATAGGAGGAGGACGTGAGACGTCCGGCAACCAGGACCTCGGTTCGAGGGGGAAGCGTTGTGGCTCGCATTATCTGCACGCTGCTTGTCAGAGGTCGACCCTCTCGGTCAGTGCACGTCAACTTCTGTCCATTTAACACCAACGTGGGTTGCTGGAAGTTCATCTCGCAGTGGTGGTCGACCAGGAAAGGCATGCCCAGGATGGCATCCTCCTTCAGGGCACACACCACGAGAGACACAGTAACCTGGACACTCCTGACTCTGACCGGGAGAGTGATGAGTCCGTGGAACCGCAGCCGGGTACCATCTGCCATTCGCCCATAGTCCTCCCGGACCTCCAATTTGCTCTTGACGTCTTTAGGTAACCGCTCAAAGACATGTCGTCCCAACAAATTAGAGGTACACCCGGTGTCCACGAGGAACTGGACGGACTGACCTCCGATGCGACCTGGCAAGAAATAGCTGCTATTATGCGGCTTCCATGATTCGTCTCCGTGGGTCCGTCTGGCTTTGCTAGTCCTCTGGGGGCCCTTCTTGGGAGGCCGAGACGGCTTTGGCCAGACGTAGGCTTCGTCCTTGGCTTCTGAGAGTGGGAGACCTGCACACTCAGGTAAGGGTTGATATTGGTTATGCAAGGGGACCGGTGGCGAGCAGGGGGGGAGCCTGCGTCGCCTAGTCCGTCGTGGCTGTTGCCACTGTCCTTGCGAGGGTATATTTGATCCACAGTCAGTACTTCCCCCTACTGCTGTGGATGGTAACCGTTTCCCGGCCTCGTGACTTGAGGCGGTTGTCCTTGGGGGGCTTGGGGGCACCGGCGTTGGATGTGCCCTGCCTGGCCGCAACCCCAACAATTTGGTCCCCTTTTGTCCACTCCCCGTTGTCCCAACAGCTTCCCTTCCCTCAGTCCATCTGCTAACCCCTTTATAGCCATCAGGACGTCGTTCAAGGTGGCTGATGGGGGTTCCGAATGGACGGGGGCGACTGTAGCGGGGGTAACTTCTTCCTCCTCCACCGTCATTATTAGGGGTCGGGCACCAGGTCGAGGAAGAGTGGGCTGGATTTGCAGGAACTCGTTCCCCGCCTGCACTGCTTCCTCCAAGCTCTGTGCCTTCATCGCTAACAGGTGGCGTTGGAGGGGCGTATTTCCCAGTGTCAGGGAAAACGCATCCATGGCCATACTGGACTGGTAGGATTCTGGGAGGTCAGCGTATGCTATTTTCACCAGACGCTCCATCTCTGTGGCATGCTCTTGGAGACTCGTCTTGGGTTCTCTTTTTAGGTGGAGTTTACTCCTAGCCTCTCTCGGGGAGAGCCCGTACTTCATGCGTAAAGCCGAGAAGATGGAGGCAGGTGAGTCCCCTCGACTGCATCCTCTGGCTCCTTCCTTCAGAGTCTCCCGCAGGTGGAGGAGCGTGGCCTTCTCACTCCACTCATTTGCTTCCGCGACCTCTTCGAACTGGGAGATGAATAGCTCTGCATCCTCACTCCCATCGAACTTCGGAGGCTTGAAGTTGGCTCCCCCTCGGGGTATCTGTAAGGCTCTAGTGATAGCCTCTGTCAGTTGACCAATCTGGTCGACCTGGTGTAACTCTGCCTCAGCCAGATCTCTGGTAGCACTCCGTCGGCTGCTTGGCATGGTTACAAGGTTTATCTTAGAAGTTCGTGGTCAATCCCACTGCTGCCACCAGTGTGTTGGGTCCTGCGACCCACACGTAGAGGCGACCTGGGTCGGCTTACTCTACCGGTCTGCATTCACCCTCCACAGGGGCCGTGTAAGTATTGTTCGTAGACCAACACGCGGAGGCGACTAGGTCGACTTACACCACCGGCCAATCACAACTACCTACACCAGGAATTGCTCCCTGGGAGATATAATGCTCGTACGACAAGGTCGACCTGAGGTCGACGCGGGTCGACAGTGTATTTCTAACCCTACTCCCAAAGCACAGTCCGAAGGACTTAGGCTTGGAGTACGTAAGTGCTCAGTGTGTTTCTGTATTGCGCAAGGAAACAGAAGAGTGTGGGTCCAACTGCAAAGCATGTATTGAACAACTTCTATGCCGATAAACACGGCCTTAAATATAACAAAGTATGTAAATGAGGTGGCTAGGGCCAACCTCCTCTAGGGGCGTGGCTATATAAAATAACACAAGGGAACACAACTCTACGATAATAACCAAAAGGAGATGGTACTACAAGTTTCCATCACAATATGGAGAGGCGTACTCGTCGGTCATAAAGACACTGCAATGAAGTTTTGTAAATGCATATTTTAACTTTGATGAGCAAAGTTGCTGAGATGATCATCATCCAGATAGATGATAAAGAAAGTAAGCGAGCAAAATTTCTATTTTATCCATGTGCAAAATGAAGCTTAGCGCACGCAAAACAGTATCTGTTAAGTAACTTTAAACCAAAAAGGTAACTTTATTCAGTGTAACAATCCTTGTGTTTGTAGAGTAAACATTCTACAGTATCAAGAATGTACATGTACATTTTTTATGTATGACTAGCTAAAACCTCTGTACCGCTGTAGAACAGAGTGAACTCAACTGGGTCTGTTTGATTGCACATTGAATGTGACTTAAATCTAGTCAAAAAAGATAATATGTGTATGGTTCATAACTAAGCTTTTAAAAACCATTATGTTTCAGTAAAAAATAGCTATCGATAATACATGTAGATAATAAACATTTTTAGCTGTTTGAAGCATTAGTTTTTAGAACATTATTGTTGAATATTTTACAATGTTGATACGCGTGTACACACAGCATGACACATTTTGGTGTTAATGTAACACTTTACTTTCTTTTCTGTTTTTAATGTAATTCTGCTGCTAATTAATGCTGCTCAAATCTGACAAACTGCTATCTGAAGACACAATAATTATAAGCTGAGTTTCTTTCAAAGAAGGTAAAATAAGTAAATGACTGATTTTAAAATTAGTTAACAAATGCCAGTAGCCTGTCACCACATAAAACGTAATAAGCAAGTTTTTGTTTCTATATATATAATAAAGTTAGTTAGATTATACTGCCAGAATTGTATGCTTGTAATCACAGCTTATCTGTATTACACTTTAGCTGACCGCATCTTACAACTGATGAAATGCAGAAACTTTGATTTTTTGCGAAAATTTAAATTTAAAAGCTAATTGAATACAAAATATTGCAATGAACCCTGTTTTGTACAAAAATTCTAGAATTATTTTGTGTCATTTTTTGTTGTAATAAGGATGTTATCTGATAATTCTATCAACTAACACTTTGTGAATCTGCAATGTCAACTTACGCATGCTTGATGATTTCATGTCTGGACATCCAGTCAAATAATTCACCAATTTTGCTGATGTCAGTGTAGTTACCACAGGTGTTTGGAAACTCTTTGTTAACTATCATCAAAAATTTCGCTCTTGTAGGTGGATATTCTTTGTAATTCCATAAGTCTTCAAACTGTTCTACTCTTCTAATAAAGTGACAAAGATGCTCATCATGAAACACCAGTATATAATTCAGTTCATGTTGTTAGTAACTTTTGAAGTAGATGTGGAGATAATGAATAAGCATGCAAACAAAGTTTAACTTTATTGATGCATGATGGGTGATTGAGCTACTAAAATATGAACTACGTACTAATTTTTAAAGCGGAACAATGAAACCTTGACTTGTGATTGATTACTTGCAAATACAAGATATAAAATGTGTGATATAAAAACTAGGTAAAGGTCCTCTTGATGTAAAAATTGTTTTGGAAACATTCTACCCAGATTTTGCCATGCACAATAATTTTGTACATAATAGTGAAAACTGATAAAAAGTAAAATGCAAAATGTTAAAACGTACATAAATTAAACTAATCATAGTTATATCTTGTGAATCTTCATGACTAACTCTACCTATAAGCCTTTCTTTTGTTAAATCTAAATTTGAGTCTACATTCATCTAAGGGAAAGTAACAACAAATACATTTTACTGATTGTCATTTAATTACATTAGCTTTCACTAATAATTTACAATATTGGATTATCTTGTACATAGTTTCCCATAAATCATTTGTTTTAATTCAATCTGTAATACCTTGATGTTTCTTTTTTTTGTTAAGCTCTAGAATTAGTTTACTAAAATACAACAAAAACTTACAAAAATATTTGCCAAAAAATAGATAGTTTTGACTTACGCGGTCAAGAATGGAGTTTAAGTTGATATGTAAAAGTTTAATATATTAGCTAAAAATTCGGATGGACAGTTCTGATAAGTAGAATGCCTCAATTGTTTCCTGTAAACATTTCTGTAATACTAGTGAAAAAACCTGGTAATTTTTGACGTTGGGTTGCATTCAAAACATAAAAAAAGTTTTTTTTTTAAAACTAAACTTATTTTTATAACAGAAAATACTCATATTTCAAGAACTGCTGCTCAGAGCTAGTGACAAGCCTGGCAGCATTGTTGTAGTGCCTTTTATTATTACTGTAAAAAATATCAAGCTACCGTCAAAACCTTTATTTGAACGCAGTGGCGTTCTAATTATTAACTCTTCTATTAGAGTGGTGCTTTATTAGAGGTGATGCTCAATTAAAGGCTGGTGTTTTATTTTTCAAACACCTTGTAAAAAAGTTGAGGAAATAAATGTACCTCTGTTAAGCGCAAGTTGAATGTCACCTATATTTTGCAATCTTTTTCAGGCGGTGTGACATTAACTTTTGAGAATGCAAGAAATGTGCTAACTTACACCCGACTTGTCATAATTCTCTAAATAAAGATGCACAGAGAAGCTGATACATGTCTCTACTAGTTGATAAAATATTGCTCGTGACTAACCCACGGTAACCTTATAACCTGCATTGCAATTTGTTGAAGCTTTCAAGATTTCTATTTAATTTTAAAATTGAAGGCATAATTTCATTTTATATCTCTATTTTACAACTTTCCAGAAAGACTCATTGTACTCAATGATACCTTTACAACAAGAAGAGAAGTTACGAGTCAATATATTGTAAGCCAAGCAAATTACCAAATCAGATTATCAAATACTATGATGCAAATCTGCAAATTTTTTAGTTATATAATAATAATCTATCAAATGCTACAAATAAATATTCACAAACAAGTAACATGAACATGCCATAATTATAACACAAACAAAAGTAAAATTTAACATTTTAAAACCAAAATTAACTAATAAATAAATAAATAACTATAATTAAATAAAACTCCAAACAGAAACGGCGTCGCCTAATACTACTAATTAATGCAGCTACCTGCAAAAGTAACCCAATAATTAAACACTAATATAAACACAATGTTACTTAAAAGAGAAATCATTGAAAATTCATAAAATTTAATCAATAATCTGTCCAACAGATTAGTGAATAGTAAAGGTAATGGCCTCGACTAAGATCACATTTGATAACATTACTCAGTCGACAACAAAAGACTAGTTTTTGGCTATGTTAACTTTAAGGTATCCATTATTATTTTATAAGTTAGGTGCTTTTAAACACCAATAAAAAAGCCCGAACTCCATTGTTTGTTGTGAAGACTTCAATTGTATGTTGCTTTCTGAACAAAGTCAACACCTTATTTCGCAATGTATGTTAACAGCGCATTTTGATTGGCTGTCTGAATTGTCAAGAATGTTTTATTTTCACTTTAACCAATAGAGATTGTACTGAAGTTATCTCTCCGACAACTTCATAACTATTAATAAAATTTTAAAACTTTATGATTTAAACAGGTTTCTTAGAGTAAACGCCTACACTCTATTTTCCAGCATATTATTGAACTTTTAATATAGCCTCTGATATTAAAATTTTTATCTCAAATCATTGCATCAATGAGAGTTTTTTTCACAGCCTATAGTTTCCCACTTATTTTTTACTGCCAGCTCTTTGCAGAAGTTATTATTCGAAATTATGACCAATAATAAATTATATGCAGTATGATAAATCTATTCTAATAAACAGCGAAAAGCAATGATTGACATGTGATATCCGGTAGCACTCAATGTCTCACAAGTTTTGCTGTAGAGATAGCTTCAGCTAGATCCCTAATGAAAGAAAAATCAAACAAATTTATCATAACTACTGCACATACATAGCAAGTTTCTTGCAAGCAGCCGCTTATTATTTTGCTACTATTTGGCTTTGAGTGTTGGTAGACTTAAAGGAAATTGACTGGTCTACATACCTACATATGGGTTAAGGATTAGTGTTCAATGACTATATAAATACTTATATAACAATAAAAGTGATTTATAGTTTTTGTTTAAACTTACCTGTGTTCTGAGAGGTCAGCAAAGTTGGATAAAAGCAAAGCAATCTCGGAAAAAGTGTGTAATTCGTAAACATCTGTTAATGAAAGATCAAATTGTTGAAGTATAAGTTCTCTCGCTTCATCATCAACGACATTCAAGATATCTATCGTTTTCAGCTTTTTGATGCTGTAATATTACGGTGTGTCTTTGAAAATTAAGTAAGACTGTCTTTGAATTTAATTAAGAACTTAGCTAATTTTTAGCTGTGATATGACTATCTAAGGGTTTTCTGAATAACCTGAAAAATTAAAATTCTCGATTTCTAAATGGAGATGTAATACTTTTATATCATCTTGTATTGCTAGGTTATTGCCTGATTATTATTTAAAATTATATACTCTATAGTGCCAAATGACAGATGAATTTTATCAGAGTGTCTGTCACATGACTTTTGCAGATTTACATGTATCTATTCTAGTCGGTAAAAAGCACTGTCACTACAATCAATAAGCAAAAAAAAAGGTATTTAGTTGTGTTACTATCCATGGTATGACAAAGTTGGAGTTTTCAGAAGTCTGAGAATTGAACTCTTTGATGATTGATACACCATTGATGTTGCCTCTATTTCGCATTTCCAATTAGCGGTTTCTCATAATTCCATGTGGGCATCTTGTCATTATATAATGTGAAGCAGTTGAAAGGATTGTAAATGCTTTGCTTTAGCGATCGGTAATTAACGTGTACGACTGTGGTATGTAGGTAAGGTGTAGGAGAGGCATCAGAGTAGGAAAGATGCTAGTGAGTAAATAAATTAATTTATTATGCTAAGATAAAAGTTAGGATAAGGTGAGAAGTATAACTATAAGAAAAGGAAGAGGTAAAAAAGATTTTGACATGATGTAAAGTGAAAAAAGGTGCACTTAGTGGTTATGGAGCTCTGTTAGTTCGGTTTTGATGATCACAGTGGTAGTTAACAAAAAGGTCTGTTGAAGAGTTCAATTTGTTTATCGAGAATGCAATTGATAAAAAGTTAAAAAGATAAAGGTGGAAATAAAGAAACTATTATGAAGAGTAGAGGTAAGTTAATGTTGCTTCTTAGAGTTATTGGACATAGTAGTAAATAAGTAGTGAGAGGTACAGGCTTTGGTCTAGAGAGAATGCCTGCCAATTATCATGGTATAATAAAGGTTAAATACGACAGGTAAAATGTCGTATTTCAGATGATGGCAAGTTGTAAAATCTTACAAATAGTTCTGACAGTAAGGAAGAGGTTAAAAACGGCAGTATATATTGAGTTGTAGACTGTTAGAGATGATTGACATGGAGTGATTTCAGTTATTAGTAGAGAAAGTGAAATGCTTGAAGATTCTAACGGAAACTGTTAAAAATTAGTGTTGGAGACAATAGTAGGCAAATAATGACAGCCCAAAGCACTAGAGAGGTGAAAGTTGCTATAAAGCATAATAAAAAAAAACATAAATTGATCCTCATGATTTGTCATGGTTTTGGTAATGCGTGAAAAGGCATGTCATGTCACTGGCTGAAAGATCACAGTGTACTCTAGATGACTAATATACTTTGTAGTCAGTGCTCCTTAGTACTTACAGGAACCAAAGAATGGGGTGAATGAGATGTGTAAACTAGTATCTTTCCTGAAAGCTATTGAGGCAAGCGGCAATGCTAAAAAATAAACTGGGTTGGTTTCTCCATTGGGAGAGTAGGCTCTTTTTTATCTAAGGTGTTCAATGGTGGAATGCAGGGCAGATAAGGTTATGAGAGGAATATAGTGTAAAGGAATCCAGCCAGTCCACAGCTCAGCTAAATACTCAGCAGCCCGGCCAGTTTCAGCCCTACCTCATCGACGAGAAAGGGATTCAGCTTTGCTGAGTAGAAAAGTAAATGGCTCGGCATCATTGGGCCGATAGAAGATGTGATGGACTCGACAGAGAAAAACGATTGTCCAGGCATTGACCGGTGCAAGGGATGATTGGGTGGCTAAGAAAATCAGCCAATTTTTAAGAGAAAAAGATAGAGCCTCTCGTATATAAGGATGCTGCCAAAACTAGACCAAGCAGTGTAAGGAAAAGTATCAATGTGAACAGTTGTGTATAAAAGTACACATCGCTGTAATTAATCCTTTTATATAAATACATTAACTTGACTCAAACAAGCAGCTGGTTTTTATTCAAGCAGTATAGAGTTGCAAGAAATCCTTTACATTGTGAAAACGTCGATCGACCCACAGGCCAGCCAAACACTTGGCAGGCAGGTCATTTTGAGCCCTACTTGGTAGGCAAGGAGAGGTTTGGCAGCATTGGGCTGACAGGAGAGGTAACTGACCAAGCCAAGAGAATGATGGGTTGGGTGCTGGATGGCGCTAAGGAGACCGACCAACTTAGGGAAGAAGAAAGTGGAGTCTCACACATATATAGATCCTGCTAAGATTAAGCCAGGTAAAGCTTGAGAAACACTCAATGCAAACAGTTGTGTGTACATGCGTGTACTCTACACTGCAATTAGTAAATTGATACAATAATATTATTCTGACTTAAATAGGTGGCTGGTTTAAAATGGAGCAAAAAAGGTCTTTTGGCGTAATGTACAATAGCAGAGATTGAGAGAAAAAAGTGACAAAGAAGTAAAAAAAAGATAGATTTTTTGAAAGCTGAAAGTGAGACAGCAGTCACAGAGTTGGATAATGTTGAAGCATTCATAGCAGTTTGCTGAGGTTTAAAATATTACTTTGAGTGAACTTGCACTCGCCTTTTTACCTATACAAAAGCATTGTTCACTGATCAAAGTGTCAATAAATTCACCCAAAAGCTTTGCCGCATTAAATTTAGGATGTTTGGCTATCATTATGGCAAAAATAAATCAGTTAAGTAGTTCTTCCCTCACAAAATGGCGTAAAATCATGGCTTCAATTTTTTTCCAGTTTAGTATGAATAAAAAGAAATATTTTAAGCATCAATCTGAACATATTCTTGCTAATGAACTTTTAAACGCTGGACTAAAAATATTTTTAACTACGATATTATAATATTAGGTAATGTGGGTTGGAATTTTGGTCAAACTGTTATGGCAGAGCGCTGTGGCTAGAGCGGTGAGAGTCGGCTCCTCAGTCACCAGATCGAACCTTTCGGTCATTGGAGTGGGCTTGGCCACGGGTGAGCAAACTTGGACATCTGAGAAAAACAAGCAACTTATCCCAACCCACCATTTTAGGGGTGGGTTGGCATCAGTAGGTCAGAACCTGCTTCAATACTTAGCTACATGTATATGGTGCCATATTTGTACAGCAGAAAACTTTGAAGAAATCGTATTGCAGCAGGTCACCTGCAACACCTGCTCCGCCTACAAAAAATGAGGCGAAAATGTAAGAAGCAGAAGCTGTTGTTCAGTAGAAGGTAAAGAAGTCAAATTTATTGAATTTCCTTATCCACACATGTAATATAATATTTATATGATTAAAAGCATTGAAATGATTAGTAGTTATTATTGACCTAACCAGCCGGCTCTGGACAAGGCAGTAGTCATGGCAGCACTGGTGATAGTGGTGACAGCGGCGATTCTGGCAGTGAGAGTGGACACAGCGGCACTGTTGTTGATTGCAGTTGTCAAAGTTGGGGTGCAAGAAATATCAATGAGAGGGATAGGAATAAAAAAGCTTGTGATTTTGCTTGTGAAATCAGGTAAGATGGATAAAAAATAGCTCATGGAAAAGACCTTGATGAATCTGAGTGACGTGTCAAGTAAACTATGCCATTGAAGTAAATTGAGTCAGTACAGGCAGTTACAATGTACATAATTATTTGCCACTAATTGAGGTTTGTGTTAATTTTTCTGCAGCTTAAAATGAGACTTTTGAAATTGAAAGAACAAAAAATAGCTTGTGGTATAAGTGGAGTTATGGGGCTTAGTCTGAACTGACATCTGAGGACATGATAGTTGCAAGGAAATCATAGCAGTTGCAAGAAACTACTCACTCCGATATTACACAGTATACAAGTTAGTGAGAGACAATATAAAGTTTTTTTGTGACATTCTTATGTGAGTATATTGTGTTCACACAACAAGTACGTCATACAGTGCACAAAAAAGGTATTCTAACCGTCTATATAAATGTTCCAGAGTTTTCAGATCTGGTCGTAAACCACTTCATGAATAAATGTAAATACCATGGCACAGGTTAATATCTCAATGACTTTGAATCGAAGTGTAGTTCTGGGGATTCTGATGACTGATGAACTCAGGCGCACTTGTCACTAAAACTATGTTAACCCTGACAATACAAAAAACTTCATATATATTTATGTAACTTAGTCGTTACTAGTATCATTTTGTAGAGAGTTTTCATACTGATAAACTATTATTGAAATCTTAAAATATTAAATTAACCTTCTTTAGTTATGACCATGGGATAAAAAATATAAAAGATTGCCCACGGATGAGTTAAGTTTACTGTATCAATTATACCAACTTGAGACTAAATACTTCCAACCATAAAGTGCCTAATTCTGCTACAGTGCCTCTAAAGTTATCAAAAAAGTTGAAATTCTAGCAAGCACTTCATATTTACATCAGGTTTTCATTGATTTTACAAAAGTTTATTTAGCCAATTGTTAGATCTCTTTCCTCTAGATATAAAATAGTTTTTTTTTTAGAAAAAGCCAATATACATGTAACTACATGATAGCTTATCAAGGTTTTAAAACAACAATAATACTATAACTGATGAACCAATAGAGTAAAATAATCTATAATTAGTGTTGTGAACACTGAACATGTAACTGCTTCTATGTATAAATTTACACAGGCGAATATGAAATGACCCAAAAATAACCTTGACATGACACAGAAATCATTTAGATATAACCCTGATATAAACGTGACATTATTATCTGACACATTATAACTCTGACACGAGTATGGCTATGACATAACTCTAATAGGATTCTGATCTAGTTTTAATATGACTCTAACATGGCTCTCACATGACACTGTAACTTGAATATATTTAAAACTTGATGGTATTATTCTTACTTGGGGTTTTTCAGATGACGTAGTTTTAGCCACTTGCTTTCTGCTTCGATCTTTATTAGGTCATTAATGGTATCCAGGAGATTATGTAATAGTTGTCTAAAATTTGAGATCATGCAGCACTCAGACTAGAGTGTAGGTCTAGTCTTTTTAAACTCTTTTTACAAAAAGCTTTTTTTTAGAAAAACTCTTTGTAATGAATCCTTTAAAATTTTCAAAATCCAATTATTTAGGCTGATGTCAATAAAAGCAACACACCTTTACTTCAATTATAAAGGGTTATAACAATAAAGCTTTGGTAAATATAAAAAGTAACTAAAGTTATTTGGAATCAAAAATGTGTATACAAATTGAAATCTGTTAAAACCTTACATAACTACAGAAGTGACCAGTGATTTGGTTAGAGTACAATGACGATCATTCCTTAGACTGGCTTGGTTGTTGTTAAATATATAGACTGGATAGTATCATTATCTTTATCTTATTATAATTCGATATTATTATTATCATTATAATATTGTCATTGTGCTAACCGCTAGTCTTATAATTGCAATATGGTCTTGGTTTTCAGGTGATAGATCATTTGGAACAAATTAATATCTTCATTAATAAAAAACATAATTGTGAAACTTTGGATTAGTTCCTTTAAAAGATGTCATTAGGGATTCGCAGTTGACTTTCTCAAAGCTAAAAGCGTTTCAAAAACACCAAATGGCCATCAATGAAAGCATGTCTCAATGTTCTGGAGCATTTTCAATAAATCTGATATTATTTGTCATTACAAAGGTCATTGTTGAAACTGATATTTTGGTGTATTATATAGTTAAAAATAAAAAGGTGCATAACACCAAATAATTTCCATTATACAGAAAGTAAGGTTTGATGATGCTTTAATATGATAAACTCATTTCATACATGTTGTGACTTACATTCAAATATTCATAAGCTGATTAGTAATAAGTTATTAATTGAAAAAATGTTTAAAACCTAAAACAATATTATAGCCTAATTCTCATTATGTATGTATTTATTTTGCCATGTTTCAACAGTGTTATTTTCTATGTTAAACGTAGATTACAATCAAAAGTTTATTGGCCATTAAGAAAATTCCTAGTTTTAAAAAGCTTGAATCTTAACTAAAAGTTCATTTTTTGTAAACAAATTACATTAAATTTGATTTTTCTAAATGGTAAATAGCATAAAAAGGTTTTGTTAAAAAACATTCATTCAATTTTAGAACTACTTGAGTTAATATTAAGTATTTTTTAACAATACAGTACTAGTTCCAAAACAAAATAATGCTATTTGTGCAATTTTCGGAGTCAGTTAACTAGTAAAGTGCTATCAAGCCCAAAATAATTTGTCATGCTGGGGCTTGCAGTATGAATACCAAAAGCTCATAATTAGAAATTACATTTCTAGTTGTGCGGTCTTTCAGTTCAGGCTGGCAGTTCAGTGGTGGCTACCTTCTCTAGGACTTTTTCGATCGCTGTGCTGGTTTGTACTAATCTAGTAAGTTACTTTTGACCTTGATGCGCCTTGAGCAAGGGCAAAGGGCTTGACTTTTTCTACTTCCTTCAGCCAATAGTAGCTTCGTGAATTTTTAGTAGTACAAACTGAGCTGCACTTACGTAACAGGTAGTTTTTCCTAGCCAGTGCCCATCGTAGCTATTGACAGCTAATAGTTATGAATAATTATTGATTAGCTATGACAGCTATTCTTGGCTGGCTAGTGCTGTGGGTTTAAGTACAAGCCAAATGTGACTTAACACGAGCACCTTCTGCTTCAAACCCAGGTGTGTAGATTTTTGCAAAATCAGTCTGGATATAAAACTTAAGTTTCCGGTTTACTTTTCTGTTGAGAACCCAATTGCCTCGTTAAATTTTGCTACGAACGTGTTGTAACATACGGCCAGAGACTCCTCGTTTGAGTCTAGAAAGTTTGCTGAACGGTTTACCTCTTTTGTTTCCGAGAGAGGCAAAAAAGAGTCACTCAGTTGTTGGTTATTGCATTAATTAATTAATTTGGTTGTCTGGGATGACATGAGGTAGTGGGAGACTTTTACTCACACTACACTTGACACAGATCTGTCATCAGTTAGCTTTCAAACTTTTCTACATGGTTTGGGTAGATTTGCTGAACAAGCCCATGTAGCAGAACATTTCTTTGACCATGGCCATAACCATGGCAATTTTCTAGAAAAGCTAAAGTGTCCTGCCATCAGGTAGTGGTTTTTATTTTTTGGTGTAATTGGTGGAGTGTCCATTAAGTTTAACCGTACCTTTTTCCAGGAGCGATCAGCGCAACATTTCTGTTTTCTTCTAGCTGTCTTTGTCTCAAAATGCTTCGTGGCTTGGCAAACCTTGCAGCTTTTGACCACTCTCCTTAAAACCGCTGGGAGGCCAAGCTAGTACTAGGTTTAGTGGAAGTCACTGACGTGTTGACATGCCTAATGTGGTTTCAAGCATGTGTTTGTCACACTGCAATTTTTCAGAAAGACAGCAAGCATTTGGCGCACTATCTGGGCTGGTCATTGGGTGAACTTCGACTTCTAACACCATATCTGGACATAACCTAAGGAATTGCAGAACTTTGTGCAGTTTTTTAGAACTCCTGTACCACTAGCTTTAAGTGCTCTCCAATCAGCTTGTTTTTTCATAAAAATGCTCAGTATATGATGACCATGAGCTTTTTGCTGGTGACATGCATTTATGCCAGTTCCTTATCATGACACTTCAAGTTTTATTTTGGCTGTATCACGAGGTGCAAAGAGCTGGCTCTTCGTCAATCTTCAGAGCGGCCACTTTGAAAGCAGCAGGTTTCATCAAAGACCAGTCATCTTGTGCTCATTCCTGACTACCTCTGACATGATTGCTGGGCTTTCCTCAAAATTGCACAATAATATCTGGTCCAATCTGGCTAGCTCCTTCTCGGTAGGTTCGCCATCTCTCCATAATTTGGTAGGTTGTAGCTGTCACTTTTCTCAAGCAGGTCTCAATAGACTTAAAGACGCCTGTCAAATATTTGCTTGTTCAGCAAGTTTGTAGCACATCCAGTTTGATGAAACACTGGATGGATCTCCTCATTAGCTTTTTCTGGAAGAGAGTAGTTAGTGTTGAAGGGGGCCTGATTTAGAGCATGTTCCCTGATTGGTTCTGCACCACCTCGGTGCCGAGAGAGCATGGGATCAAAAGTGGACACTCCTGAAACTGTTGATGGCGAAGAATGCCTTTATTGTGTCAATCCGGTATGAAGGTTAGTGCAAATGGCCGCAGGTTTGTTTTCCTCTCTTTGCTGCTTTATTTCACTCTTGACAGTCTTGGCTTGTGTGGCTGGTCCTGGCGCCGGTTGCTCTTTTATCTTAGCTAAGGTTCTGGACTCCTACTTTTCCAAGGCCTCATAATAGTTTTGGATAGCTATGGTGAATGGTCTTCACTTCATCTCCCTATTATTCTATAGGCCTTCCAAAGTCTATTTAAGTGTGTGGGCTTGACGAGCTGGCCAAGAGGCCTCTTGTTGCAATTATTCTTGATGAGTGCTTAAAGCAACAAGTATTCAGCATTACTGTTGCAGCTTGAGGTAGTGTCTCGGGTTTAGTTATTTCCTGTTGAGGCAGCTTTTCCAGGCATGTCCTTGTCCTCCACAGCTATAACAGAGAAGTGGTTTTGGCAAGGCGGTCTCCTCTGGGCCATTATGTTCACGCTCATGATGAACCTACTTAATCAGCTGGTTGCTGCATCAAATGTGAAAGGTCTTTAATGGCTTGTTCCTGTGCCACCAGTACCTGGCTGGTTGGCTCTTCCTTTACAAACCGGATAGAGAACTGCTGGCATTCTTGAAATTTGAGCTACAGAAACTCCGTGCCAGCTTGTACCCTTGTACTGTCGGTCAGTATCAGAGTAGGTACCTGCAAGTTGGAGCCGTTGCAGTTTAGGGTTTTTCAGCACTCTGCAAAACCTTCGTTTGGCCATGTTGGCCAGGTTGAGTTTGGCAGGTTGCCTAAGATTGTTTAGAACAGTTGCTCCACTCAGACGGTATGCTCTTAAACAGTGAAAGGCTTTTTGCAAGGTATTCCACTCTGCATGAGCATGCCTAGGGAGAATCCAAACAGAGCCTTGGGCACATCAAATATGTCTGTTTTCCATTTTCACTTTTTGTGTCTCGGATGAACTGTAGCAACATTGGTGCATCTGTCCACTGGTTGGCTATGATGACCTCTCAAAAGCGGCTTATCATATACTCTATGTAACGGTTATTTTCATATGGAGACACTTTAAGCTGATTGACCAGGACCAGTGTCCGGGAAACCACCATTAGTTTCACCAATAGATCGTTCATGTGGTCCGTGTCCCTCTCTGTGCTTTTAACTTGCCAGGTTGTCATGTCAGTGCTTTTCTTTTACAAAAGCATTTTTAGGTTTATATGTAGGCTGTCATTTTTAAAGCAGCGCAGCCTTTACCGGTCATTAGAGTGTCTCGCCTCCGTTAACCTGGTCTCTCTGGGTCTCTTCCTTACTGTCACTAATGCATGTAAAATGAGATTTCAGAGATCCAACTGCTGCCTCTAGCGTAAAGTGTTCGCCATGAGCCCTTTACTGCTTCACCAAAAATTAACGACTTTGTTCAAGCACTGAGTATATATACAAATATATATATGCAATACAGTAAAGAGTGCGTGCATACATTTAATTGCATAGAACGAGGCTGTCCTTTGCTCTGCCAATTTTTATCTGTTATGCTTCTTTATATCCTGAGCTGAATTAGACTCTACCTCTTTTTTCTCAGATGGGCTGGTCGGGTCCTGACGGCACAGCGGATGGTCGGTCTTTTGAGTGCCGGCTTGGTGGCTGCTCGGTTACTCGTTCGCAGTTTGGTGGTCGGCTGATTATACTCTTGGCCTAGTCAATCTCTCTGCCTGATCGGACTCCCTTATTGCTCAACATTCTAGCTCGGTCAGACTTACGGCCTGTCGTACTTCGAGCCTGCTCAACCTTTTCTGAACTTAGTCTGATAAGGTTAGGCTAACTCTCTCTCTCTCTTTCTCTCGACTGTCCTTTTATTGACTAGCTGGTGAAGTAGCTGTTCATTTGGTCAAGTAGCTGCAATCTGGTTTGTAGCTATGCCGTAGTCTGCTGCTGTGTTACATTATTTAACAAGCTAGTTGGTCATTCTAGCTCAACTTACATATAACTGATGCCATCTATTTGCCATGCAACCACAAGAATAAAGAAACTGAGCAAAGTGTGATTGATATAATTGGACACTTCATTTCTATCTTTAGTACTAAAGCATTTTTTACCCTAGATTATTCTCACATCTTTATTCTTCTAACTTGTGGTATTAAACAATTATGATATTGCATAAAATACTGTCAACCATTGCTAAGAAAATGTTATGTAGTCCTTGTTGTAAAACTGCAGCTTAGAACCTATAATTACGAATTCATGCAAGGTGAGCAAATATTGAAGTAATTATTAGACGCAAAAGTCAGAACGCACTTATTTGTGCAAATCTTTAGACAACTGATGGTTTAGGCAACTTTCCTAATTTAAGTTACATGTACTTACGTAACATTTATTATACGCTTTCTACGTCCTTGTGCTATTAGATTTGATATCCATATTTGAAGCTCTTCAAAATTTCGCACTTGAGTGTCAGCCAAATCATCAATTTCCCCAAATGGCTTTTTTGAATAATAGTTGCGAAATTTTTCAATTACTCGATTTCTTCGATCATTTGAAAGTGTAAGTAGTGACCATACATACTCTGAACCTCCCGACCTGTAATGACCATCAGTAATGTATTATTAAAGAAAAAACTTTGCATACATACAAACTTATATAGACCATATATACATTTTCCATATATAGGCCTACATATTTTTTATATATATGTATATGTATATTTTATAAATATATATTTTATGAATATATTTTTTATGTATATGTGTATGTATATATATTTTATACATATACATATATATATAAAATATATATAATGTATATAAAATCAGTAAAACAGACCACAGCTTTAAATAAAGCACTTGATTACTATTAGTTTCATGCTCGGTAAAAGCAATCTTCAGATAAAGCGCTTGTACCAGTTTTGGTACAAACTATATGCATTTATCATGACTCTTCCAAACAATTGCTTTGCTCGTGTTTGGTCGTGGGACTACAAAAAAACTACAGCTATGTACAACTTTCCTTGTATGAAATGCTTGGATTTATTCCTTTTGGTAGAGTCACACATTACAGCGTAGCCGTGCAGGCTATCACAGTAATCCCTTTTCTCTGTATAATCAAAAGTTCTAAAAGTTTACATCACTTCTATCATGTGAATTATTTTTATACTGATCAGACAAAAGATCGCTAATGATCGCTGGATCAAATTAATTTTTCTTTTACTGTTTTGAAAGTCGAGCTGATGTTGACTGGTTTTCCCAACTGTCATTTTTTCCAAGTAGTTGTGATTTTTTTAGCTTATAGCAAAAGCCCTATCAGATAATTGGTTTATATTGTAACTCACCGACTAATATCTTTTTGATAATATTTATAACTTACTAGCTTTCATATCCTTTGTTTGATGTTACTAGGCGGCCGCTTTATGAACGTCTACCTAAAGCGACATAAATGTAATTTCCCCACGCAACTGATAAACAACAGTTTTGTCATTTCTCCACCTAAGGGTTAACTTGGCATTAGATTTGATTTCAATGAGATCGACCAGTGAGACTAATGCCCTAATTTACAGTACAGCAACTGTCGTTTTAGAGGATATGGATATTGAGCCACTGTCAACAAATCTTCAAGCCATTCCGTCTTGGCAGATGAGGCTACAGAATAAGATCAAGGACTTGCGCAAGAATTGTAGTAGGCTCAGTGAGAAATCTAATCACAGTTTGGAGCGTCCAAAAATGAAAGCCACAATGGAAACTTTAGAATCTGCCAAACAGCAGCTAGTAACACTCTTGGCACGACTTAAGCAGTACACCAAAAAGCGGGATAACAAGGGAACTACCAAACCGTTCATCAATAATCTAGCTAGAGTTTGTTTCCAGTTCAAAGGTGTACTGCGGAGGCCAATGCCAGATTCTTCCAAATCCAGCACCTCAAAGTTCTGGAAGGACATCTGGGAGAAAGAGGCTACTCATAACACCACTGCAAATTGGCTAAAGAGGCTTAAAGAAAGTCACCAACACACTGTTGGTCAGCAAGGACTCACCATTAGCATAAAGAACATCACATGCAGAGTGCAGCATAAGTAAAACTAGGGAGAACCAGGCCATGATATGATGCATGCCTTCTGGTTGACAAAATTGACATCACTTTACATTACAATGGCAAAGCAGATGGAATGCCTAATAGAAGAAGGTAGCCATCCGGAATGGCTGACCAAAGAACGAACTGTACCTCTGGTAAAAAACCCGAAGCAGGGCCGATGCCCGAGAACTATCGACCAATAATATGCTTGCCCACCACCTGGAAACTGTTCTCAGAAATGGTTGCAGACAAACTGGAAAGCACATGAGTCACTATATGACCATTGGTCAGAAAGGAATTGAACGCAACACCCGAGGAGCCAAACAACAGTTGCTGGTGGATCGGACGGTCTGCCAAGACAGCAGGAGAAAGCATACCAATATTGCCATGGCTTGGATTGATTACAAAAAGGCCTATGACTCAATTTTCCATAGTTGGATACTTGAGTGCTTAAGGTTGTACAATTTTCATCCTGCTTTGGTGGCATTCATCAAGATGTCAATGACCAAATGGAAGACGGAACTGGAAGCTAATAGCAAAAAGCTGGCGAGTGTCAAAATTAAATGAAGCCTCTATCAAGGTGACTCCTTATCATCGCTGCTCCTCTGCATATGACTAAACCCTCTAAGCATTATGCTGCAGAAGACTCAATTTGGGTACAAGCTTAAGAGTGGCATCAAGATAAACCATCTCTTCTACATGGATGATGTCAAACTCTACGCTAGCAAGAAAAGGGACATGGATTCGCTAATACACCTTGATCAGGTATACAGCAAGGGCATCGGAATGACTTTCGGTATTGAGAAATGTGCAAGACTAATTGACAAGAAAGGTCATTATGTACACACAGATGGCCTAAAACTGTCAATTGGTACCATTAAAGATATAGAAGACGGGTAAAAGTACTTGGGAATTATGGAAAGTAACATCAACCATGAAGTTGAAGTACGTCACAGATTCTACGAAACCAGCTCAATGCCAGGATTCAAGTTATGGCAATAAATACCTACGCACTGCCAAAAATAAGATGCCCAGCAGGCATAATTTTAGTGGACTGAGGAAACCATCATGAAAATGGATATAGCAGCTCATAAACTGCTGACTATGCATAGAGCACTCCACCCAAAATCTGATACTACTAAATAGTATCTCGATAAAAATTGTGGAGGTAGGGGACTCAAAGGTGTACAGTAGACAGTGACAGAGGAAGAACAAAGCATTAAATCCTATGTGGCCTAGCTGAATTTCAATTAGGTGCTCTGACAATGGAGCTTTGCAGTGGTGATGAAGAGCGTGACTGGCACATGAAACCTTTTCATGCTTACCAACAACAAATATATAAGGTTGGCAATCTCTACCAGACATATATATGGCTGAACAAAAAAAATCTAACGACCAATACAGAGTTGCGACTCATGGCAGCCCAGAGGCAAGTGCTCCAAACAAGGCAACTCCAAATAAAGATCCATCACATTAGAAATGGTCCTAGATGTAGAATTTGCAAAGATGCACCTGAGACCATCCAACACATCATCAGTGGGTGCAAACAGCTAGCAAGAAACGCATGCACTGAGCAGCATAATCATGCTGCAGTTGTTGTGTACAGAAGTCTATGTGATGAGTAATTAATAAACCACAACACTGGTGGGAAGCTCCTGGTAAGGTCAATGAAAATGACCGCGCTAAGATCCTCTGGGACTTATACATCCGAACTGACAAGCATGTCCTAGCAAACCAACTAGATATAGTGGTGGTAGACAAGGAGAACAAGAGGGCTACTATAATAGATATAGCAGTACCCAATGACTACAATATAGCCAGCAAAGAAAAAGAAAAGGTAGAGAAATATCTCCCTCTTGGAGAAGAAATTGAAAAATGCTGGAATGTAAGAACAATGGTAATCCCAGTACTCATTGGGGCACTGGGCGCATTAACACCGGTGCATAAAATGTGGCTTGCCCAAATACCAACAACAATCAACTCAGGTGAGTTGCAGAAAAGTGCGCTATTGGGAACAGCTAAGATCTTGAGGCGAGTGCTGAAACTCCCAGGTCTCTGGTAGGAGACCCGAGTTAGAGCAGAATTTACCACCCATACGGGGTATCCGGGGTGAGGAAACAATTTTTTTTATATATATATACATATTGTTTGTATATATGTATACAAACAATGAGATTTGCATGTATATATACTGTGCTTTTTCAGCTATTGAAGCCATATTCATGCGCATATATTTAACATAAAACTTCTAGTTAAAAACTTTAACGCCATGGCGCTCCATTTTCAACCTTTCCTCTATGGTGGCATTTTATTAGAAGTAAAATTCAAATAGTGGGTGGGGTTGTACTTGATGAATTACTCATCAGAGTTTTTGGAAGATAAATTTAACTTTTATAGGGGCAAACCGAGTGTCACCTATACTTTGTATAGCGCGGCATTAACTTCTTTTGATGCAAGGAATCCGCTATACCCTACCCTCAACTAGTCATAGATTTTTAAATAACTATGTATTCGGAAGACGAGATGTATTTCTACAAGTAGATATCTATTGCTTTCAATTAACCTCCCATGATCAAATAGACTGTGATGTACCTTACAGGATGAAACTATTCGATGGATTTAATAATTCGGGAGTTCGCGTACAGTAAATTCCGCGAATTATTAAAATCCCCGAATAATTGGTTTTATTTTTAACATAAGGGAGAATAATTACTACCTCAAATTAGAAACTCGTTGCTAGGCAGAGTTAGTAAACGTAGCTGAGTTTTAAACTTTCTTTAAAACTATCGCTGGAGCTTTAAGTTAACCCATTGCCAATGCATCAGACTTCTTTACAAAATTATTCAAGGTTGTCACAAGTGATTTGGAATTCGGCGCGGCATCATCATCGAAAAATTTCTCCTCCAGCTTTTATGTTAAAAAAATCATAACTTTCCACAAATTGTTGGTTCACCAAATGCTTCCAAATTGAGGAATATTCTTAAAACTTATGGATGCAGCCAAAAATTTGCAGGATCGACATAAATTTCTCAGCTAAATAGGAACCTAAACACGCGGTATACGCATGGTAAGGTTTCACTATATTGCTAGCTGCTTTCAGTGATTAATTTATTCGTGAATGTGTTTATCCGCGAATAATTTAGTCCGTGAATATGCATGAAAAGACAACTTTCACAAAAATTCACTTCGTGAATAATTTCTATGCTGTAGGGTATAAGTTCTAAAAGTTTAAAACTTTTTGTCTTTATTTTAAATTCAAAGAATAATAACTATAGTTATCTTACCTATATAACTATAACTAATAAATAACTATATAACTTTGTGACTATATTTAACAAATTCGCATAAAAGTTCGTTGCACTCATTGATATTTTTGCTACAGTTTGAAGTCATAACTGGCTTTTTATGTCCAATAGAAGAGGAGTTATGAGCGCTGATTCGTCGAAATCTGAGCTTAGATAACGGTAATGATGCTATCAAATAATAAATCTGCACACTTAACGTTTTATAACAACACTTTATAAAAGCTACAAATATATTTTCAAAAACAAGTAATATAAACAAGCTATAATTACAGTATGATACACTAAAAATTCCACTGTCATACAGCCCATGACCAAAGAGATGACCAGAGATATTGGCAAAAAAAGAAAGGGTACTGATGGTTGAGAAATGCAATATTAGCAGACAAATGGCCCTGCAGTGCAATAGGATAACTGCAATGGTAGCTGTAATGTACTGGGTGTGGGTGTTATTATATACAACAGACAGCAATAATGAAAAGAAAATATTATACCTTTATATCTCTCCCTTGCAATAGGAGAAATGCAATGTTGGCCAATATTAGAAGTAAAATGCACTGATATTATTAGAATAACCAATATTGTTAATATAGCAATACAGCAATAATAGAAAACCTATGAGCGTTCACGCGTCTGGAAGATTTCTGCAAACTGCAGCAAAATAAAAGCTGTTATAAAAGTGTAATAAAGCTGTCGGCCTAATTTACCGTAATGTATGTAATTCAACAACAATAAAGAAATATGTTTATTAAAACTCTGAAATGCAAAATTAGAAGTAAAATGGCAAGCTACTGTGTTCTATACACAGTTTGAAAGTTGGTTGCGTTGAATGTAGAATGGTTTTGATAAGCGATCTTTAACAGAAAGCGAGTATGAGCATTCACGCGTCTAAAACTGCAGCAAAATAAAAAATGTTCTTGTCTTAAAGGGGCGTCGCGGTTCGGCCCTAGCTTGTACATAAGTTGCAAAGAATTTTGGCTAACGTTTCAAATAATGAAACCTTCGGTGATTGGACAAAAAACACAGGCTGATAAACTGTGTACCACAATTTTGTACTTGTAAATCGGTCTACGCCTCAAACGGTCTACGTTTATTACAGAAATCTTCGAATAAATTTGATTACAAGTAAAAAATGCCATAGACTGATGAAATGAGCACCGTTTTCTCGTGAAATGCGCACTGCTAAATAGTTCTACTATCTGTCGCACGGCTTTATTGGCGTTTCAATTTTCGGTCTTAACTTTTATTAAACCGAGCTTTTCAAGCGTTTTGTGGCAATTTTCGTTCAAATTAATCTGTCTATTTGTGTATAATCCGATCAGATAGGTAAGTTTTAAGATAATACCGACGGTTTACAAAGACTTGGTAACATATTCAAATAGGTTTAAATGTGTTTTGTATCGTTATTATACTTTAACGACTTTACAAAACGATGCTGAAATTTTTGATGAAATTTCTAGACAAGGGTTCGTCTCATTGTTGATGAATAATTTTCGTAAGTTGTGTAGACATGCATTTATCATAAAAACTCCCACACTTCGCTCCGCTCGTTTGGTCGTGGAATAAAGAAACATAATTGGACATTTTTTAAACCAATTTTGAATTGATTGTTGCTTTGATTCGAACCTACTTCATCTTTTTCTAGGTGTTCAAAACTTTTCACATTATTTTTGACCTCAACTCTGCTAAAATAGTTTATACCAATGTTGAAACAATTTTTTTTAAGCGAAGCAAAACTTTTACGTGTTGCTACATAAAATACTTTTTGCGTAAATAATAGAAAAACTTTAGCCATGCGTGCAAGTAGCATGCTAAGCACGCCAAGCAAAAGTTCTAGTCTCAAAATAATTGTACAGATTTTATCGCAGTTGCTAAACCATATTTTCATATATCATAAAACATCAAGATCATGTTAAACGAGGAACTACGACTAGACTGAGGCAGGTATTAATTGGTTTTATGTTGTAGCCTTGAAAGTATTAACGAAAAAGCTATCATCATTGGTGAAAGATGTCATTTCTATCTCCAGTCTACTGCGATATTGATCTAGCCGACTACCTCCTGCTGCTGTCATTCCCCTATTAAACCGATTGAAGGAGTCTTTACAAGAGCTCACTCGCAACTGGATTTCCTGTCACTACGTACCTCACTCCAACTTCTCTTCTCTTGCTTCCCAAAGCGATGATGAACACTCCGCTACCCAGTCATTGGGTTGTAGTAACATCTCTTTACATACATCTATTCTGACATATTGAACAAAGGTTTTGCAGGAAATGCCTGCTTTCCTTTAGATAAGTGTTTCTTTAACTTCAAAGAAATCCACTTTGGGGCTGACAGATGATGCTCCATTGGTATAGTATCGCGAGCTTACGAGGTTCTCCGCAAAACTTGTGAATGGTTGCACAGGCAGTCCCATAAAACGGTCTGGGTATTGGTGTCATAGGCATACCCTCGCTACTTGGATAGGTGTGCTGTTGCTTCTTCAAGATAATGTTTTCAAGCCCGGCGTATAAGCTCACGCAAATTGCATACAAGCAAAAGCATTCTGACGGTCTTAATGAGAAAATTATTCATATTCTCATGGAGTTGTCACGCCATTCTCGAGAGAGTATTTTGGTCCAACTGTTTCATCAACACATTGACCTCATATGAGGGATATGCAGACTTGTTGCTGCTACTGTCTTTCCGCATCGACAAGTGTGCAATCGGTCATTTGTACTGGTTCATGTCCATTAGTGTATACCACGTCGAAAAGTTTTAGTGGCTGTCCATCTATTTTTTAACCTATGGCTTTGCAAAATCAAAAATGTGAAACTGTGAATTAGGTGCAAAATGAAAAATGGTGAATAGGGAAGTATATGGTCTCCATAGCAATTAATTTCACAGGTTCAAAGTTTTAGGGCCTCCATTTCCAACAGCTGACTCTGTTTACATCAAATCGCCGTTTGCCTGTATGACAATCATCGACAGCAGAGCTGACTGCACAGCATCTACTCCTTAGACTTAGGGCCTAAGTGGAAAGTCTGATTGGAGCCTGATTGATGGCCTGCTAGAAAGGTTGTGCTACAGACAGCTACTAGTGATGGCATGCTGTTGACTTTTTCTACATCCTTTTAGCAAGCTTTTTTCCACATGCCTCTACCAAAGGCAGTAGTTACGCTTTCAATCACCTAAAGTAGTAGTATACTGAGCACCAAACGTAACAGAGTCGATAGAAGCCACTCTCTTGGAAGAGGGAATGTTGTGTCTGTTAGAAGGCACCGGTAGTCGTTGATGTCTCTCACTCTGAGACAAATCACATAAGACTGCTGACTCATCTATGGAGTCTTGGGATTTATAGATGTAATTACACATGTGCACGTGGCCAGGCTGATATCGGATCTTTGGAGGCATTGGCAATTAAATTCGTTGTCTTATTGTAAGATAGGCAAGCTCCTTCGGTACATTTACATATTTGACACACTCCTATTTAACCAAGTCGCGATAGTCGAATTCGACATGGTTTTTACTATTTTTCTGGTGTGGTGACTTAATGGTCGCGCCGTTAAGATTTATCGAAATACTGTATAAAAGCGCAGACACTCAAACTGTTGTTGTCAGAAGTTGTCCCAAAATAGTTAGATCATGATACAGTATATTTCTCAACTAACAAATCTAAAACAACCAAAGCTGAATATAATTATGTTTGAGTTTTTATGCGAAAAATTAATAATCTACTTACACAGTAAATTCTCTTCTGTTGAATACAGACAACAATTGCCCAAGACTCCTACATCTGTTCAAAACTATGTCGAAAGAGAAGTGTGCCGTTCCTTCAAGTAACTCTATTGAAGTTACGCGACTTACATTATGCGTTGCTGCTCTACTCGGAGCCCAAGTATCCCTGTAATATGCATAGTCAACAAACTATTAAAAGCAAATACGACAGCAAATATATAACTGTATTCAGCAGTGTTGGAACAAACACCTAACACCTTTTTGCTGCTCATAAAAGTAGTAACTATTTAGTTTTTTATGATAACTAAAAGAGCTGGAAAATTTACATGAAATCATATTATAATCATTTTCTCTGAACTTATTTTTGGGCTGGTGAAAACTCTCAACTATCAAAGAAAATAATTTGTTGCAAAAATTTTTGTTATTTTATATCATTACTAGGTGAATACTCAGTGCTGCAAGTGGAGTAAAAATATTTTTATTCACAAAATTTATATTTAATCAAACTATTCTACATTTACTTATGTAAGTTTTAAATCAAGTTGTTTGTTTATTTATGTGTGTGTTCATCCAATGCATGATTCAAATATTAGAAAGCTCAAACAGCTAAAACAGATTGTTGAAATGTTAGAAAGCTCAAACAGCTAAAACAGATTGTTGAAATATTAGAAAGCTCAAACAGCTAAAACAGATTGTTGAAATGTTAGAAAGCTCAAACAGCTAAAACAGATTGTTGAAATATTAGAAAGCTCAAACAGCTAAAACAGATTGTTGAAATATTAGAAAGCTCAAACAGCTAAAACAGATTGTTGAAATATTAGAAAGCTCAAACAGCTAAACAGATTGTTGAAATATTAGAAAGCTCAAACAGCTAAAACAGATTGTTGAAATATTAGAAAGCTCAAACAGCTAAAACAGATTGTTGAAATACAATTCCTTCTTCTTATGCTACACATTGATTCAAGATTTAAAACAGCTTATAAACTATTGGTAGGTACTAGAGTTACCATTGGCTAAGTTTTTTACTTAATACATTTGAGTAATTTAAGCTAGTCTGAATCCTTACCATAATAAGAGTTGTGATTACTACTTGAGCTAATTTTAAGAAAAAGGGGTGTATCATGGCCTCTATCGCTATCACAGTCTTCTATTATGCTAGCTGAAAGATGAAGTCTGCTTGGGTCTGCTTCAGCTCGCACTCTCAAACTACTAAAAAACAAACTAGCAGAATGCGCAGTGCTGCACAGTGCTGCAAACAGTTTTTAAACAGGGCAAAGCTTGCTAGCAAGCTAGAAATTAATCATTGCATGAGATATGATGATGCAATCTGTTTGACTAGTGCTGGCCACACCCTTAAACTACTTCATTTTCTTTTGCACAATTGAAAACTGGCAGATGTAATATGTATGGCCACAGTTATTCAACAAAATGTCCGGGTGGAGGTCGAGTGAATAGCTAACTTGTCTGCAAAACTTGTGTTTCTTAGTTCAACTCCAATTCGAAGCTAGTTTTTGCTCCTAGATTTAATCGCTATAACTAGACAAACAAATGACAGACCAACCAACCAACAAACACTGATAGTTATACATATACATTATAATATATATATCATAATATATATATATATTACAATATATATATGTATATATATATATATATATATATATACATATATATATGGCTCTGAGGCTCCCCAATATATATATATATATATACTGTGGCTCTGAGCCTCCCCGATCTAGCACTTCAAAGTTCTAGAAGGACATCTGGGAGAAAGAGTCTACTCATAACACCACTGCAAAATGGCTGAAGAGGCTTAAAGAGGGCCATCAACACACTGTGGCTCAGCAAGGACTCACCATCAGCAAAGAGGCCATCAAGTGCAGAGTGCAGCGTATGAAGAACTGGGCAGCACCTGGCCATGACATGATTCAAGCCTTCTGGTTAAAGAAATTGACATCATTTCACACTAGAATGGCTAAGCAGATGGAATGCCTAGTAGAACAAGGTGACCATCCAGAATGGCTGACCAAAGGACGAACTGGACTTCTGATAAAAAATCCAAAGCAGGGGCCGATTCCCAAAAACTATCGACCAATAACGTGCTTGCCCACCACTTGGAAACTGCTCTCAGGAATAGTTGCAGACAAACTGAAAGAGCACATGAGTCACTATATGATCAGTGCTCAGAAAAGAATTGGGTGCAACACCCGAGGAGCTAAGCATCAGTTACTGGTGGATCGGACGGTCTGTCAAGACAGCAGAAGAAGGCAAACCAATCTTGCCATGGCTTGGATTGACTACAAAAAGGCCTACGACTCAATTCCCTATAGTTGGATACTTGAGTGCCTCAGTATGTACAATGTTCACCCTGCTCTTTTGGCATTTATTAAGATGTCAATGACCAAATGGAAAACGGAACTGGAGGTTAATGGCAAAAAGCTGGCGAGTGTACAAATTAAGCGAGGCATCTATCAAGGTGACTCCTTATCACCGCTGCTCTTCTGCATATGCCTGAACCCTCTAAGCAATATGCTGGAGGAGACTCAATATGGGTACCAGTTTAAAAGTGGCACCAAGATAAACCACCTCTTCTACATGGATGACATCAAGCTGTACGCTAACAAAGAAAGGAACATTGATTCGCTAATACACCTCACTCAGGTATACAGCAAGGACATCGGAATGACCTTCGGTATTGAGAAATGTGGAAGACTAATTCTTAAGAAAGGCCATTCTATGCTCACAGATGGCCTAAGAATGCCAAATGGTACCGTCAAAGATATAGAAGAAGGGTACAAGTACTTGGGGATTATGCAAAGCAACATCAACCACGAAGCCGAGGTACATCACAAAGCTATTACCGAATACAAGAAACGCCTTCGGCAGGTCTTACGGAGCCAGCTCAATGCCAAGAACCAAGTCATGGCAATAAATACCTACGCACTGCCAGTAATAAGATATCCAGCAGGCATAATAAAGTGGACTGAGGAAGCCATCAAAGAAACAGATATAGCAACTCGTAAACTGCTGACCATGCATGGAGCATTCCACCCAAAATCTGATACTACTAGATTGTATCTTGATAGGAAAGATGGCGGTAGGGGTCTCAAAAGTGTACAGCAGACAGTGAAAAAGGAGGAGCAAAGCATCAAAGCATATGCAGCCTCCATGGCCATCTCAGATAAGTTGCTAGCTGAATTTCAATCGGCTGCTCTTACAACAGACCTACGCCCTGATGATGAGGAAATTGACTGGCACACAAAAACCTCTTCATGGTGCTTACCACCAACAAATATTTAAGGTTGACGATCTTCACCAGACATATATGTGGCTGAACAAAGGAAACCTAACGGCCAATACAGAGTCACTAATCATGGCAGCCCAGGAGCAAGTGCTCCCAACAAGGCAACTCCAAACGAAAATCTATCACACTAGAGACGATCCTAGATGCAGACTGTGCAAAGATGCACCTGAGACCATCCAACACATCATCAGTGGATGCAAGCAGCTAGCAGGGAACGCATACACTGAGCGACATAATTATGTCGCAGGTGTTGTGTATAGAAGTCTATGTGATGAGTATGGCCTTAGTAAACCACAACACTGGTGGGAAGCTCCTGGTAAGGTCAATGAAAATGACCGCGCTAAGATCCTCTGGGACTTCTACATCCAAACTGAGAAGCATGTCTTAGCAAACCAACCAGATATAGTGGTGGTAGACAAGGAGAACAAGAGAGCTACCATAATAGATATAACAGTACCCAATGACTACAATTTAGCCAGCAAAGAAAAAGAAAAGGTAGAGAAATATCTCCCTCTTGGAGAAGAAATTGAAAAATTGAAAAATGCTGGAATGTAAAGACAACTGTAATCCCAGTAGTCATTGGAGCACTAGGCGCAATAACACCAGCACATAAAATGGGGCTTGCTCAAATACCAACAACAATCAACTCAGGTGAGTTGCAGAAAAGTGCGCTATTGGGAACAGCTAAAATCTTGAGGCGATTGCTCAAACTCCCAGGTCTCTGGTAGGAGACCCGAGTTAGAGCAGAATTTACTACTCGTACGGGGTATCCGGGGTGAGGAAACAATTCATATATATATATATATATATATATATATATATATATATATGTATATATATATAAATATATATATATATATATATATATATATAAGAGCTCCCAAAAGCTAAAAATGGACAAAGTAAAAATTGGTTAGTCTATAAAAAATATACCAACACCAAAAAAATCAAATTACCTACCAAGATTAATAGAAATGACCGAGAAGTTAACTCACCGAATGAGATGGAAAGCGCATTTGTACTTAAACCCAAATCAGCAATCAGAACAAAAAGAAACCTATGGATTCAAAACAAAGCAACTGCAACCTTTTATAAAAGAAATGTCAGATTTTGGAAGTAGGATAACAGAAATGATACAAAACATCAAATTCAAGCCATACAACAATGAGCTTCAACGAAGACTGCTTCAAGACACTAAGACCATACAAGCAAACAATAAAATACTTGTCAAAGCTGACAAAACAACCAATTTTTACAGACTTGAAAATGATGAATACAGCAAAATGTTGCAAAATAACTTTACTAAAACCTACAAAAAAGCTGACAAAACAGCAGTAAACCAAATTACATCAAAAGACAAAGAAATAGCGCACAAATTAGGACTTGAGAAAAGAATTGAGACAATAGAAGAGAAACGCTGATTCATAATGTTAAAGACCACAAAGATATTTTCACCAACCACCCCACATGTAGACTAATCAATCCAACAAAATCTGAAAAAGGGAAAATTAGCAAAACTCTGCTCACAAGTATCAACAACAAAGTGACAAGAGAAACTAATGTAAAATTATGGCGAAGTACGAGTGACGTACTGAATTGATTTAGAGATATAAGGGAAAAGCAACAGCAAGCATTTATTACTTTTGACGTTTGTGAATTTTACCCTTCAATAACAGAAGCACTATTAAAAAAAACATTAGATTTTGCAAGCAGCATAACAGATATCACAAAAGACGAAAAGGCAATCATACTACATGCAAAAAGATCGCTTGTATTTCACAACGACACGGCCTGGTCAAAGAAAAACTCTAATAAATTGTTTGATGTGACTATGGGTAGCTATGACGGAGCCGAAACTTGTGAATTAGTAGAGACATACTTACTGACTCAAATACCCAAAAAATTGACTTGCAGCATTGGACTATACAGAGATGACGGACTTGCGAATTGCAAGGGTACACAACAAGCTATAGAGAGAACAAAAAAACTAATATGCAACATATTTAATAAAAACAACTTGAAAATTACTGTTGAGGCAAACAAACGATCAGTAAACTTTCTTGACGTAACTTTAAATTTACAAGTTGGCAGCTTCAAGCCTTCCCATATACCAGTTAACGCAATACTATATGTGCACAAACAAAGCAACCATCCACCTTCTATATTGAAAAACTTACCAGACAACATAAACTAACGATTAAACGCACGTTCATCAAGTGAACAACAATTTAACAGCCCAGTGCAACCATACCAAGAAACACTCTATAAGAGTGGATACAACAGCAAACTACAATATGACACAAACATGAAAATATCTAAAAAACGTAGCAGACCAAGAAAATTGACATGGTACAACCCACCATTCAGCGCCAATGTTGCAACCAACATCGGACAGAAATTTTTCAGCATAGTTACAACATGCTTCCCAAAAAAACACCCACTCCAAGCAATATTTAATAGACAAACCTTAAAACAGAGCTACTCAGTAATGCCAAACATAAAAACAATCATTGATGCGAGCAACCAATCCCTTAATAAAACCATTACATCATGAATAGAAGGCAACAAAAAAAGTTGCAACTGCAGGCAAAAGAACAACTGCCCTTTGGAAGGAAAATGCAGAGCCAAAATCGTGATATATCAAGCAACAGTGAACAACCATACAAACAACCACGTAGCGATTTACATAGGACTTTGCTCAATCGAATTTAAAACTTGATACAGCAAGCATAAAGCCTCGTTTAACCACAAAAACAAACAACACCACACAGAATTGAGCAAGCACATTTGGAAGCTGCAAGACAGCAACTCAACATACAACATAACATGGGAAATATTAGCTCAAGCACAACCACATTCAAACAAAACGATGCAAACTATGTTTACTAGAAAAATTCTTCATACTTATATATACTTATATATATACTTTTATATATATACATATATATATATACATCCCATATATATATGTATATATATATATATGTATATAGCGCAGTTGGTAAGGTATCGGGACCGTGATCATTAGGTCCTCGGTTCAAACCCCAACAACTGCACTTTTCTGGTGGACCTTAGACAAGACCCTTGCTTGTATAATGTCTACAACCTCTATGATGAGTGCAATAACCAAAGCCATGCCGGCTCGGACGTCACCCGGTCAAACAAGGTCCGCGCTGCCTGTAGCTGAACCAGGACAAGGCAGCGAAAAATGGGCAACTGGTTCAAAACGGATAAAATGGACTCGGACCGATAACACGGACCTCATGCAGTGCTACTTTATGAGTGAACCTCTAAAGTGGGCCTACATGGGAAGGATGCGTCAACTGTGGATAAACATGCGCCCTGAATTGCCACTAACCGCTAAGCAACTTGTAGCTCAGAGGAGTAACATAACCAAGCGGCACATCATATCAGAACTTGAGGTAGATGAAATTAGGGAAAAGTTCACCCAAGTAACCTTGAGCAATGAGGAGTGTATATCAACACACACTGTCACACATACACGATCATGTGTTGACTCACGGGTTGAAGAAAACTTGGACCTTGACCCAGGGGTGAAGGAGCCTGTGGAAAATATCATCAACAAGATGCCAGCTGCTAATGATTATGGAAGCAGGATACCACTACAAAGAGTTAGCAAGGCCATACCTAAGAACCTGTTAGAAGACATCAACTTGGCACTGGAGTCGATCTCAACTGGATCAATCAGTGAGACTAATGCCCTAATCTACAGTACAGCAACGGTCATCTTGGAGGAGATGGGTATTAATCCACTGCCAACAAGGCTTCAAGCCATTCCATCCTGGCAGCTGAGGCTGCAAAATAAGATCAAGGCCTTGCGCAAGAAAGTTAGTAGGCTCAGTGAGAGATCTAATCACAGTTTGGAGCGTCCAAAAAGGGAAGCTACAATAGAAGCTCTAGAATCTGCCAAACAGCAGCTAGTAGCACTCTCGGCACGACTGAAGCGGTTCACCAAAGAGATAACAAGAGAATGAACAAACTGTTTATCAATAATCCATCTAGAGTGTATTCCCAGTTCAAAGGTGAACTGCAGAGACCAATGTCTGAGCCTTCCCGATCTAGCACTTCAATGTTCTGGAAAGACATCTGGGAGAAAGAGACTACTCATAACACCACTGCAAATTGGCTGAAGAGGCTTAAAGAGGGCCATCAACACACTGTGGCTCAGCAAGGACTCACCATCAGTGAAGAGGATATCAAGTGCAGAGTGCAGCATATGAAAAACTGGCCATGACATGATTCAAGCCTTCTGGTTAAAAAAGTTGACATCACTTCACACTAGAATGGCTAAGCAGATGGAATGCCCAATAGAACAAGGTGACCATCCAGAATGGCTGACCAAAGGACGAACTGTACTTCTAATAAAAGATCAAAAGCAGGGGCCGATCCCCAAAAACTATCGACCAATAACGTGCTTGCCCACCACCTGAAAACTGCTCTCAGGAATAGTTGCAGACAAGCTGGATGAGCACATGAGTCACTATTTGACCAGTGCTCAGAAAGGAATTGGGCGCAACATCCGAGGAGCCAAACATCAGTTACTGGTGGATCGGACGGTCTGTCAAGACAGCAGGAGAAGGCATACCAATCTTGCCATGGCTTGAATTGACTACAAAAATGCCTATGACTCAATTCCCCATAGTTGGATACTTGAGTGCCTCAGTATGTACAATGCTCACCCAGCCCTTGTGGCATTCATCAAGATGTCAATGACCAAATGGAAGATGGAACTGGAGGCTAATGGCAAAAAGCTCGAGAGAGAGAGAGTAAAAATTAAGCGAGGCATCTACCAAGGTGACTCCTTATCACCGCTGCTCTTCTGCATATGCCTAAACCCTCTAAGCAATATGCTGGAGGAGACTCAATGTGTGTACCAGTTTAAGAGTGGCACTAAGATAAACCACCTCTTCTACATGGATGACATCAAGTTGAACGCTAACAAAGAAAGGGACATTGATTCGTTAATACACCTCACTCAGGTATACAGCAAGGACATCGGAATGACCTTCGGTATTGAGAAATGTGGATGGCTAATTCTTAAGAAAGGCCATTCTATGCTCACAGATGGCCTAAGAATGCCAAATGGTACTATATAAGATATAGAAGAAGGGTATAAGTACTTGGGGATTATGCAAAGCAACATCAACCACGAAGCCGAGCTACGTCACAAAGCCATTACCGAATACAAGAAACGCTTTCGGCAGGTCTTACTGAGCCAGCTCAATGCCAAGAACCAAGTCATGGCAATAAATACCTACGCACTGCCAGTAATAACATATCCAGCAGGCATAATAAAGTGGACTGAGGAAGCCATCAAAGAAACAGATATAGCAACTCGTAAACTGCTGACCATGCATGGAGCACTCCACCCAAAATCTGATACTGCTAGATTGTATCTCGATAGAAAAGATGGCGATAGGGAACTCAAAAGTGTACAGCAGACAGTGAAAGAGGAGGAGCAAAGCATCAAAGCATATACAGCCTCCATGGCTACCTCAGATAAGTTGCTAGCTGAAATTCAATCGGCTGCTCCCACAACGGACCTACGCCCTGATGATGAGGAAATTGACTGGCACACGAAACCTCTTCATGGTGCTTACCACCAACAAATATCTAAGGTTGGCGATCTTCACCAGACATATATGTGGCTGAACAAAGGAAACCTAACGGCCAATACAGAGTCGCTAATTATGGCAGCCCAGGAGCAAGTGCTCCCAACAAGGCAACTCCAAACGAAAATCTATCACACTAGAGACGATCCTAGATGCAGACTGTGCAAAGATGCACCTGAGACCATCCAACACATCATCAGTGAATGCAAGCAGCTAGCAGGAAATGCATCCACTGAGCGGCATAATCATGTCGCAGGTGTTGTGTATAGAAGTCTATGTGATGAGTATGGCCTTAATAAACCACAACACTGGTGGGAAGCTCCTGGTAAGGTCAATGAAAATGACCGCTCTAAGATCTTCTGGGACTTCTACATCCTTACTGACAAGCATGTCCTAGCAAACCAACCAGATATAGTGGTGGTAGACAAGGAGAACAAGAGAGCTACTATAATAGATATAGCAGTACCCAATGACTACAATATAGCCAGCAAAGAAAAAGAAAAGGTAGAGAAATATCTCCCTCTTGGAGAAGAGATCGAAAAATGCTGGAATGTAAGAACTGTAATCCCAGTAGTCATTGGGGCACTGGGCGCAATAACACCGGCGCATAAAATGTGGCTTGCCCAAATACCAACAGCAATCAACTCAGGTGAGTTGCAGAAAAGTGCGCTATTGGGAACAGCTAAGATCTTGAGGCAAATGCTCAAACTCCCAGGTCTCTGGTAGGAGACCCGAGTTAGAGCAGAATTTGCCACTCATACGGGGTATCCGGGGTATCCGGGGTGAGAAAACAATTTTTTTTTATTTATATATACTTATGTATATATATTCATACTTATATATATACATATATATATACTTATATATATATATATATATTCATACTTATATAAATACATATATATATGATATAAACAGAAAAACTATTTTGACATTATGTATAAATTATAATCATTTTTAAATATTGTGGTTAAAAAATTAAGCATCATTATCTGACTGCCTTTTATAAAGATTTGCCTAAGTATCAAAATTACTAAAGTTCACCAAAGCTAATTTTGAATAAATTAAAAAATTGTTTTTGGCTAAAGCTTTCTTACGAGAGGTCAATATAGCGTATTTGGTTTCTCTAATTGCATGTATTAATGAATAGGTGAGCCTAATATTACTAAAGCTTTAGTTGAGTTTGTTTGTATACTTAAAGTTAAGCCTCATTAATTAAGTTATTAAGTCAAAAGTGACTTCATTCAAAATGGTGCAATATCGCAAAACCACTCTTTTATTTTCTGTATTAGAAGTTTCAGGAGAAAATTTGTGCTATTCAAATAAATACGTAAATTTTGCAAAACAATATGATACTATAATTTAAAGTCTTTAACAATGATGGAAAAGCTGCCCATTAAACTAATGCACAAGATTCCACCAACTTCATTTACCAGAGTACTTACTAAAGATTTACAACTCTCACAATTGCTTACCTATATGTATATATAGATGTGAGTTTAAGATAAATTTATGTTCCAATTTACTATTGGTCAGTTTTTTTAATAAAAAGGGAAGTGAAAACCGTTTTGACACGAGATTAATTTAGCCGAGTTTCAAATTACACTGAAGGCAGCATAAAAAAGTAATTATTAATATATCATTTGATTTCAATAATATATGTTAAATCTGCAGGCTGAATCTTACATACTTCCCGAGTTTAAAAACTCTTATTGTTAATAATACTCAGCTTACAAAGATGGCTTGCATATATGCGAGTTGTTAAAGATTTTTAAGGAATTTTTAAAAAAAGATGTTACATTGGCTCGCTAAAAATAGTTTCAATTAAAAAAATAATTGATAAACACGTAGTAAATTTTATAACTAGTTTTCTGGCCGTCCAAGGGTTAAATAAGAAAGTTTTTATAGTTTTCGCGTGATTTTTCTGATATAGAGTTTAGCAAAATGCTGATTATTGCTCTGATGTGCAAAACCTTGTACTTACAGATCAGGCTGGGCCTTTACCCATTTTACCAAATCTCCGAAACATCTTGCCTCATGATCCTCAAGTCTGCTCTGTAGGCCAATGTTCTTTAGATATGTATTTCTTTCATCATTCTCCATTGACATCAGCAAATAGAGCTCTATATACTGGTCTGGCCTTAAAATACAAAGACTTTTTTGAACAAAATTATATCAACAGCAAATCTTGATAGGGGTTTGTCTAATATAAACAACAGTTTTGCTGAAATTTGTGGTTGAAATTGATACAAATATATATGCTTAAGGGGAAAATTTTAAATTGTAATTTACATATAATTTGAAACAGATAAATTCAACCATCTACTCATCAACCTTTTGTTTTGTCACCATTAATGCTGTCAAGGGTTGGTGCCTCCGAAAAATAGGTGAAACTTTCTTTTTCATGTAAGTTTGTTTTATAATGGTTGTCATAGCTTTTCTTAAATTTTTAAGCACTGACAAATACTACTGAAACTTCATGTTTTTAACCTGTGCACCATGCTAAGTTTTTTTGCTAAGATCCGCTGCAAAAATTAAAGGAAAAAGTACCCCAAACTTTGAAAGAGAAAATCCTGAGTCATGTTGAACAAGCAGTACTCTCATGCAGAATTAAAATATTTCAACTAAATCAATAAAAATTAAGATTAAAAACTGTGCTAAAAAACCACAAAAAGATTTGTATGCTAATAGAAGATCTTTCCAGGCAGATCTTGTCTTTAAAGTAAACGACAAAGATGTCTTGTGTAATGGTTTCGTCTCTTGCAAGGAACATTAAGCTTGTGTAAGCCGAATATCATAAAACTTTTGGTAGTATAATTTTAATTACTTCTTTAGATTATTATTCGGTTTTAAAAAATAGGTGCTGTTTAAAGTTTTGACACACTATAACATCATGTTAAACTTTAGACCTCATTATAGGCACCACAGGAGTACTATTATACAAACTTTATGTGAACTGTTGTACACATATCATGAGTACTATTATACACATCTCATGAGTATTAATATACACATCTCATGAGTAATATTATACACACCGTATGAGTAATATTATACACAACTCATGAGTAATATTATACACACCTCATGAGTAATATTATACACACCTCATGAGTAATATTATACACATATCATGAGTAATATTATACACCCCTCATGAGTAATATTATACACACCTCATGAGTAATATTATACACATATCATGAGTAATATTATACACACCTCATGAGTAATATTATACACATCTCATGAGTAATATTATACAAACTTTATGTGAATTGTTGTACACACCTTATGAGTACTATTATACACATCTCAGGAGTAATATTATAAAAACTTTATGTGAACTGTTGTACACACCTTGTGAGTACTATTATACACATCTCATGAGTAATATTGTACACACCTCATGAGTAACATTATACACACCTCATGAGTAATATTATACACATATCATGAGTAATATTATACACCCCTCATGAGTAATATTATACACACCTCATGAGTAATATTATACACATATCATGAGTAATATTATACACACCTCATGAATAATATTATACACACCTCATGAGTAATATTATACACCCCTCATGAGTAATATTATACACACCTCATGAGTATCATTATACACACCTCATGAGTAATATTATACACATCTCATGAGTAATATTGTACACACCTCATGAGTAACATTATACACACCTCATGAGTAATATTATACACATATCATGAGTAATATTATACACCCCTCATGAGTAATATTATACACATCTCATGAGTAATATTATACACATATCATGAGTAATATTATACACACCTCATGAATAATATTATACACACCTTATGAGTAATGTTATACACACCTCATGAGTAATATTATACACATATCATGAGTAATATTATACACACCTCATGAATAGTATTATACACACCTCATGAGTAATATTATACACGCCTCATGAATAATATTATACACACCTTATGAGTACTATTATACACACCTCATGAGTAACATTATACACACCTCATGAGTAATATTATACACATATCATGAGTAATATTATACACCCCTCATGAGTAATATTATACACACCTCATGAGTAATATTATACACATATCATGAGTAATATTATACACACCTCATGAGTAATATTATACACACCTCATGAATAATATTATACACACCTCATGAGTAACATTATACACACCTCATGAGTAATATTATACACATATCATGAGTAATATTATACACACCTCATGAATAATATTATACACACCTCATGAGTAATATTATACACACCTCATGAATAATATTATACACACCTTATGAGTACTATTATACACACCTCATGAGTAATATTATACACATATCATGAGTAATATTATACACCCCTCATGAGTACTATTATACACACCTCATGAGTAATATTATACACCCCTCATGAGTAATATTATACACACCTCATGAGTACTATTATACACACCTCATGAGTATTATTATACACACCTTATGAGTAATATTATACACATATCATGAGTAATATTATACACATATCATGAGTAATATTATACACACCTCATGAGTAATATTATACACCCCTCATGAGTAATATTATACACACCTCATGAGTAATATTATACACATATCATGAGTAATATTATACAAACTTTATGTGAATTGTTGTACACACCTTATGAGTAATATTATACACATCTCATGAGTACTATTATACCCACCTCATGAGTAATATTATACACGTATCATGAGTAATATTATACACACCTCATGAGTAATATTATACACATATCATGAGTAATATTATACACATCTCATGAGTATTAATATACACATCTCATGAGTAATATTATACACACCTCATGAGTAATATTATACACACCTCATGAGTTATATTACACACACCTCATGAGTAATATTATACAAATATCATGAGTAATATTATACACACCTCATGAGTAATATTATACACACCTTATGAGTATTATTATACACACCTCATGAGTATTATTATACACATATCATGAGTAATATTATACACACCTCATGAGTAATATTATACACACCTCATGAGTAATATTATACACATATCATGAGTAATATTATACACACCTTATGAGTAATATTATACACACATCATGAGTAATATTATACACACCTCATGAGTAACATTATACATACCTCATGAGTAATATTATACACATCTCATGAGTATTAATATACACATCTCATGAGTAATATTATACACACCTCATGAGTAATATTATACACACATCATGAGTAATATTATACACACCTCATGAGTAACATTATACACACCTCATGAGTAATATTATACACACATCATGAGTAATATTAGACACATCTCATGAGTATTAATATACACATCTCATGAGTAATATTATACACACCTCATGAGTAATATTATACACACATCATGAGTAATATTATACACACCTTATGAGTACTATTATACACACCTCATGAGTAATATTATACACATATCATGAGTAATATTATACACCCCTCATGAGTACTATTATACACACCTCATGAGTAATATTATACACCCCTCATGAGTAATATTATACACACCTCATGAGTACTATTATACACACCTCATGAGTATTATTATACACACCTTATGAGTAATATTATACACATATCATGAGTAATATTATACACATATCATGAGTAATATTATACACACCTCATGAGTAATATTATACACCCCTCATGAGTAATATTATACACACCTCATGAGTAATATTATACACATATCATGAGTAATATTATACAAACTTTATGTGAATTGTTGTACACACCTTATGAGTAATATTATACACATCTCATGAGTACTATTATACACACCTCATGAGTAATATTATACACGTATCATGAGTAATATTATACACACCTCATGAGTAATATTATACACATATCATGAGTAATATTATACACATCTCATGAGTATTAATATACACATCTCATGAGTAATATTATACACACCTCATGAGTAATATTATACACACCTCATGAGTTATATTACACACACCTCATGAGTAATATTATACAAATATCATGAGTAATATTATACACACCTCATGAGTAATATTATACACACCTTATGAGTATTATTATACACACCTCATGAGTATTATTATAGACATATCATGAGTAATATTATACACACCTCATGAGTAATATTATACACACCTCATGAGTAATATTATACACATATCATGAGTAATATTATACACACCTTATGAGTAATATTATACACACATCATGAGTAATATTATACACACCTCATGAGTAACATTATACATACCTCATGAGTAATATTATACACATCTCATGAGTATTAATATACACATCTCATGAGTAATATTATACACACCTCATGAGTAATATTATACACACATCATGAGTAATATTATACACACCTCATGAGTAACATTATACACACCTCATGAGTAATATTATACACACATCATGAGTAATATTAGACACATCTCATGAGTATTAATATACACATCTCATGAGTAATATTATACACACCTCATGAGTAATATTATACACACATCATGAGTAATATTATACAAACCTCATGAGTAACATTATACACACCTCATGAGTAATATTATACACATCTCATGAGTAATATTATACACACCTCATGAGTAATATTATACACACATCATGAGTAATATTATACACACCTCATGAGTAACATTATACACACCTCATGAGTAATATTATACACACCTCATGAGTAACATTATACATACCTCATGAGTAATATTATACACATCTCATGAGTATTAATATACACATCTCATGAGTAATATTATACACACCTCATGAGTAATATTATACACACATCATGAGTAATATTATACACACCTCATGAGTAACATTATACACACCTCATGAGTAATATTATACACACATCATGAGTAATATTAGACACATCTCATGAGTATTAATATACACATCTCATGAGTAATATTATACACACCTCATGAGTAATATTATACACACATCATGAGTAATATTATACACACCTCATGAGTAACATTATACACACCTCATGAGTAATATTATACACATCTCATGAGTAATATTATACACACCTCATGAGTAATATTATACACACATCATGAGTAATATTATACACACCTCATGAGTAACATTATACACACCTCATGAGTAATATTATACACACCTCATGAGTACTATTATACACACATCATGAGTAATATTATACACACCTCATGAGTAATATTATACACACCTCATGAGTAACATTATACACACCTCATGAGTAATATTATACACACCTCATGAGTAATATTATACACACCTCATGAATAATATTATACACACCTCATGAGTAATATTATACACACCTCATGAGTAATATTATACACACCTCATGAGTAATATTATACACACCTCATGAGTAATATTATACACACCTCATGAATAATATTATACACACCTCATGAGTAATATTATACACACCTCATGAGTAATATTATACACACCTCATGAATAATATTATACACACCTCATGAGTAATATTATACACACCTCATGATTATATTATACACACCTCATGAGTAATATTATACACACATCATGAGTAATATTATACACACCTCATGAGTAACATTATACACACCTCATGAGTAATATTATACACACCTCATGAGTAATATTATACACACCTCATGAGTAATATTATACACACCTCATGAGTAATATTATACACACATCATGAGTAATATTATACACACCTCATGAGTAACATTATACACACCTCATGAGTAATATTATACACACCTCATGAGTACTATTATACACACATCATGAGTAATATTATACACACCTCATGAGTAATATTATACACACCTCATGAGTAACATTATACACACCTCATGAGTAATATTATACACACCTCATGAGTAATATTATACACACCTCATGAATAATATTATACACACCTCATGAGTAATATTATACACACTTCATGAGTACTATTATACACATCTCATGAGTAATATTATACACATATCATGAGTATTATTATACACACCTCATGAATAATATTATACACACCTCATGAGTACTATTATACACATCTCATGAGTAATATTATACACATATCATGAGTATTATTATACACACCTCATGAATAATATTATACACACCTCATGAGTAATATTATACACACATCATGAGTAATATTATACACACCTCATGAGTAACATTATACACACCTCATGAGTAATATTATACACACATAATGAGTAATATTATACACATCTCATGAGTATTAATATACACATCTCATGAGTAATATTATACACATATCATGAGTAATATTATACACCCCTCATGAGTAATATTATACACACCTCATGAGTAATATTATACACATATCATGAGTAATATTATACACACCTCATGAATAATATTATACACACCTCATGAGTACTATTATACACATCTCATGAGTATTAATATACACATCTCATGAGTAATATTATACACATATCATGAGTAATATTATACACCCCTCATGAGTAATATTATACACACCTCATGAGTAATATTATACACATATCATGAGTAATATTATACACACCTCATGAATAATATTATACACACCTCATGAGTGCTATTATACACACATCATGAGTAATATTATACACACATCATAAGTACTATTATACACACCTCAAGAGTAATATTATACACACCTTATGAGTAATATTATACACACCTCTTGAGTATTTTTAGACACACATCATGAGTAATATTATACACACCTCATGAGTACTATTATACACACCTCATGAATAATATTATACACACCTCATGAGTACTATTATACACACCTTATGAGTAGTATTATCCACTCATTATAAGTACTGTTATACACACTTCATGAGTAATATTATACATACCTCAAGAGTACTATTATAGACACTTCATGAGTAATCTTATTTTACACATCTCATGAGTGATATTACAAGCAAGGCAACCTCAACAGCTGGGAAACATGCCCAACTGTAAAAAACCAGTTTAAGGTTTGAAGAGACTTCAACCCAAAACTCAATTATTCCTATGATCAGATTTTTCCATTCAGGTATGTCAGTTCTGGCAGGGATGTCGAACTTTGCTGTAGCTAAGTTTTAAAACAAATTTGATGGATCTGCATATACAATTTATATCAATAATTGCTCGTTAGCATTTTTATCGCTTTATTGTTATCATCTCCTACTTTTTGTTGACAATGCCTTTTGATTTTTGTGATTTTATGTTTTGCTGGTAATTGCTAGTTCATAACTACTACTAGTATAAGTATAAACTATTACTTACACAAGTCTGCCCATTTGATACAAGCAAGACACTGTACTTGTTATGCTTGGTTGTATATACAAGAATTGCTCAATAGTTTCTGCATCGTGTTTACTGCTGAAGTACTGAATTCTTTCCCATGGGTCGCTGTTTATAACGCCTAATTTCCCAGCTAATTGACTAAAACATGCAAAAATAGGTAAATCTAAAGACCACATATATGTTGAGAATAAATTGATAGTTTTATTGCATATGGCCAACTATAGCGCATCACCATTTACATAAAAAAACTGCCTAAAACAGTAGACATGTACTGCGGCTATTGAAATAGAGGCATATATCTGGGTAACATCTTGTTGATCACATGTAGAAGTTCACCACAAGGGCTGATTATTAATAGCTTTCAAAAAATAATGGGAATTTCAATGGCAGTCGTTATGAAAAAGCTTAACACTTTTGAACTAAAGTATAAAAAAGTAAATTATCAGCAGCATATGATATGTTGATTCCATGCCTATACATTGATTGTTGTTTAACTCAATACACGTAAAGTTTTGTTGCAAAATAAGTACCTATATGTATTCATAAATATTATCTAACTTTACTAAAATTGTTAACTATTATTATATGTATTTGGGTCGTTCCAAAATATTTTAACTGACGTTGCTATGTTTTTTTTACCTATTTATGTGTAGTTTGAATTTGGTAACTACGGGTTTTTTTACAAATTCTTTTTGATATCATTATTTATTAAAAGCAAATCAGTCTTTCTTGCTTTGTAAGCTAACACAGAGCATTACAAAAACTGCCAAATAAATTAATATATGTTATAAAAAGAATCAAATTGCAAAACAATTTTTTGTAAAAACTAACCATCAATTAATTGGAATCAAACGTTCAGTTCTTCAACTATATTGATATATTGAATTCAGTGCATAAATACATTAATAAATTTATACAAATAAACTTATGTAAGTAAATTTATATTAGGAGTATATCCTCAAATGTTTTAAAATCCATGTCATAGAAGAGGATTTTGACTTTTGCCTGAAAACCTACGGTCATGTGGCATTTACTATAACTGTCATTAGTATATTACAATAAGTAGTAAGTTCCTACAAATCTATTTATGGCAATCTGCAGTCTTTAGATGAAAAGTGGTGAATACTCATCTTATATTATTTCACTCGACAGGAATTCTATTTTCAGTTAGTGTTAGAATTATGTTTATTTAGCATTTAAGTAATACAGACCGGGTATATGCATATTCATAATGTTTAGTCTAAATGCTACAATTGTGTGCTACTATTTGTCTGAGAAGTATTATAATGTCCCATCAACTTTAGCAAATCAGTCCAATTAGTTTTACTTACAATGAACTTGCTGCAGGATAGAAATTAATCTCCTCAGCAAATTGTTCAGCAGCCTCTACTATTACCTTGTTTTGAGACTTTAGAGCATCTCTCCTAAAATAACATATCTGGTTTTAATGCTTACATTAAACATTTGATGTCTGCAGTGAATTGAATGGCTTTTGAAAATGATTATTTACCATGATTATCACCTTGTCAGAATTAACAGTTTAACTTTTCAGTAAGCTCAAAAAATTTGTACGCCAAAAATACTTAGAAAGAGAAAGACAAAAAGAGAAATTGATGGTTGATGGTTGATCAACAAAAAGAAAAGATTGTTTGTAATGACCGACCTCCTGGCTACCACGGTATCAGGGCCAAGCCTTCCAAACACAGGTGAAGGCTTGGTCACCGTAGAGGACGCTCGGATGACCCAATTATCGTAATAAAAAGCCGAACGCCGAACAAAAAAAGTTTGTGAAGCCTAATGCATATCTTACATGTATACTGATGCATATTATTTCTATATTTAAATATAAATCTATCATTTGAGTTTGCCACTCAGTGTTATTGCTTGACTGTTTTGTGGAGAGCAAGGGAGATGGTAGTTTTTTTTACAATATAATAGGTAATAATGATGGACTGTAAAACAAGAAAGCAATGTAGCGGTATCATGCTGACTAATAATTAAAATGTAAATGACATAAAAGCAAACGCAAAAAAGATAGGACAATGTGTGGAACAATAGTTTCTGTAGCTTGAGTTTCTATCTAGGGCAAAAAAAAACGGATTTAAGTATGGGACAGTTGTGGGATATTATGTGAATGTGAGTAATATAGCGGCTAGCTTTAATTGAACGCCAAGGCTTTTAAAATGTTGGTTTTTCCCAGAAAAATGGGAGATTATCTGACAGGTTTGCTATACAAATGATCTGCTACATAAATATGCATTTTAATGCTGAGTGCAAGAAGCCTCAGTAAAGATAGTTATGGAGCTGAGCTACTGAAAATCCAAGCCTTTGATGACAGAAATTTGTGTGTGATAGTCTGGGCATAAACAACCACTGTGTGTTCTCAAGCTGCTGATGTGGCCTGTGCACAGGTTGGCAGTAAGAGCCACTGTGATAGCATTTCTGCTGTAGGCATGTCTTGTCATGGTGGTGAAGGCTGGTAGCAAAGGGAAGGTTGGTGTGCCATCGTTTGCAGTTTGGTGGTGCGAAAGATAGTATGTGTCACCAATGGGGTTGGGGGCCATATTGTCAAATATGGCAAGAGCAGCCAAGAGCAGTTCACCTTCCTCAAGGTCAAGCAGACTCAAAAACTCCAGTAAGGCATATGTGGCATTGTGCCATTGACAGGGTGTGTACAGTGGAGCATGTGGCTCTACTGTACCCCACTGTGATGGGTGTTGGGATGATAGCCAGCATCGTGAGCAAAGGTCGTGAACCGATTTCTGATCAACAAAATGGGCAGCTGAACCTCTTCACTGGTGAAGAGACGGTGAAGATATCTGTATGTGTGAGAAACTAAGCTGGTCTGCACCCTGGAGCAACTGGCTCTGACCAATCTGATCATTTAAATGTTGGGCGGTAGCACTGCCCATCTGCATGGGAGGATGAAGGTAAGTGGGGCTTCTCAGTGAGAAGTCATAAAAGCGACCCTGGTAGCCAAGAATGCCTCAACAACAAGCATGGCATCAATTTGTCAACTGCCAGTTTGAAGCTAGAGACAGTCGATAGTTGATTGGATTGATAAAAAGGGCCGGCAGAAGAGCCGAGATGATCTCAGACAATCTTGGCTTAAATGTTGAGTTCTATAAACTATATAAATGAGTGGATGGTGTCCACCATTGGGTCAGTGCTTGCTCGAATGCAAAACAAGTTGGATGTGCGTAAAGCAGTTGAGGGTCATGCTGCATAGGCGTATATGACACTGAAGTTTACAGAGGCTGTAAGGAAGCAATTGAGTAGATTGAAATGCTATTGCTGTGCTGGTGCTCACAAGGTGAAGGGCTACACCTACAGAAAATCTAAGATTTTAGGGAGAAAGGCCTCATGACGCACGCAAACACCATGCGCCTCTTTCCATGGATATACGGTAAGCAAGTCGTGTCAAGAAAATCCTCTCAACCGTGAAGAGATTCTTGATGGTGCTTGTACGCCGTGAGACAAGCTTTGCCTGTTTGGAGCAGCCATTAGGGTTCACCTGCAGTGACAGCATCCAAATGCCAAAGATTGATGGACCGTTAGGGGAACGGTGGTCTGGGGAATTAACTTGAGTGACTACAGATTTGAGTGTCTGAGTACAAGTGTGTTCAGTGCACGAGCACGGCAAAATTGAGTTGGATTTTAAAGAGATCTAAATCTAAACTTTGTCCTATACAGGGCCAACCCTACAGGGCCATCCCACTGGCTGAATCAGTGGGAGGGATCTGTAGAGGGCACTATTCCATTGTTAGCAGATTTAGTCAACTAAAGACAAGGTGTGCCTAGCCATGTACTACCTTAAATTCAATACCTTTGTTGGTGACAAGGTAAAGAAGTGGCATGAGATGCAGTCGAGTCAATGGCTTAAAGTCCAAATATCTGCAGACAATTCTGGGGGTCCGTGGAAGTATCAGGTTGTAAAATACAACGGCGTACACTACCCTCTGACACGGCTGCGTTTCAGCCTGTGGTGTGTTCCCTGGATTATGACATCAATCCTTGTGAAAGTTCTTTTTTCTGGAATGTCTTTCTCTGATTGGTTGATTGATTGTCGGTCGGCCGTAACAATATTGTAATGAATCAGTTTAAACATGGAAAGCCTGTTTCAATTTTCAAGGGAAAAAATTAAGATGTTTGTAAAGTTGAAAAATTTAATATTGTATAGTTTTTTTAAGATGTCACCATATAGTAATAATATGTTTATTTGTAAAGCTTCTGTGTGTTACAGTTCTATGAGTAATGATTAACTACAGGACTCACTCTTGCACTCAATTTTGACCGAGGCAAATTTTTTCCACAGAAAAGTGGTAGTTTGGCCAAATAATTAAATTTGCTACAAAACAGAATAGTCTGTGAATAAATCTTTATTATCTCAGCACTATAAATATACCCATAATATATAATCTCTCAAAGGCGTCCAATCCTTTTATATCAGGATTGGACTGTTCAATATTAAGCCCAGGTGACATTGTTGAATATGCGCAAGGTTATGTTATATCGTATATGGCTTAAAACTTTCTAGAGAAAATGACTTTATAACAACATCAAGCACTATTGCTCTTCAGAGTATCTAAAGTCTGTTTATCGGAATGAGGTCAAGAGGTCAACAGTAATCATGTCTAGATGATTCTAATAGAGCATGCATAAAGTAACAATTTGCTGTAAAGAAATTTGCCGGTCTTTACTTGGCACGATCTAGATTATTTCATACAGAAATAAATTGCGTGTGATTTCTTTCAATGTTTTATTAGCGACAGAAATTCACTAGCCGAGGAGCGTACAGCCATTTGCTCTGCTCAACTATGTGAGAGTTGCTCCCTTATATACAATAATGGGACCGAGTAAAAACACCGGCTAACAATGCGAATAAATAGGCCCGCTATTGCGTTGATATGACACCATAAATGACGATAATTGACAGCATAACGAGTAACAAGGCTATAATAAAAAAGGACAACACATATAATAAAATATTTACAGAGATATAAATTATATGCAAACATATAATAAACTAGAAATTCCACTGTCATACAGCCCACGACCAAAGAGATGGCCAGAGATATTGGCAAAAAAATAAAGGGTACTGATGGTTGAGAAATGCAATATTAGCAATCAAATGGCTCTGCAGTGCAATAGGATAACTGCAATGGTAGCTGTAATGTACTGGGTGTGAGTGTTATTATATACAACAATAAGCAATAATGAATGGAAAAGATGTTTATATCTTCCCCCTGCAATAGGAGAAATGCAATATTGGCCAATATTAGAAGTAAAATGCACTGATATTCTTAGAATAATCAATTTTATTAATATAGTAATAATAGAAAAACAATACACAATTTTGTTTACATTTCAAAGCGTCATAGGTAGCAATATCGAGAAGTTGTGGTATTTATATAGGTTTTTTAGAAAATTTATTTAAAAAGTGTTTGGTCATGACAAACAACAACAATGAAAGGAAAATATTACACGTTTATATCTCTCCCTTGCAATAGGAGAAATGCAATGTTGGCCAATATTATAAGTAAAATGCACTGATATTATTAAAATAACCAATATTGTTAATATAGTAATACAGCAATAATAGAAAACCTATGAGCGTTCATGCGTCTCGAAGATTTCTGCAAACTGCAGCAAAATAAAAGCTGTTATAAAAGTGTTATAAAGCTGTAGGCCTAATTTACTGTAATATATGTAATTCAACAACAATAAAAATATGTTTATTATAACTCTGAAATGCAAAATTAGAAGTAAAATGGCAAGCTACTGTGTACTATACACAGTTTGAAAGTTGGTTGCGTTGAATGTAGAATGGTTTTGATAAGCGATCTTTAACAGAAAGCGAGTAAGAGCATTCACGCGTATAAAACTGTAGCAAAATAAAAAATGTTTTCGTCATGGAGGGGCGTTGTAGTTCGGCCCTAGCTTGTACATAAGTTGTAAAGAATTTCGGCTAACGTTTCAAATAATGAAACCTTTGGTGATTGGACAAAAAACACAGGCTGATAAACTGTGTACCACAATTTCGTACCTGTAAATCGGTCTACGCCTCAAACGGTCTACGTTTATTACAGAAACCTTCGAACAAATTCGATTACAAGTAAAAAATGCCATAGACTGATAAAATGAGCACGGTTTTCTCGTGAAATGCGCACTGCTAAATAGTTCTACAATCAGTCGTACGGCTTTATTGGCGTTTCAATTTTCGGTCTTAACTTTTATTAAACCGAGCTTTTCAAGCTTTTTGTGGCAATTTTCGTTCAAATTAGTCTGTCTATTTGTGTATAATCCGATCAGATGGGTAAGTTTTAAGATATTATCGTAGGTTTACAAAGACTTGGTAACATGTTTAAATAGGTTCAAATGAGTTTTGTATCGTTTTTATACTTTAACGACTTTAAATTCCGATGCTTAAATTTGTTGATGAAATCTCTTGACGAGGGTTCGTCTCATTGTTGATGAATAATTTTCGTAAGTTGTGTGCACATACATTTATCATAAAAACTCCCACCCTTCTGCTCCGCTCGTGTGGTCGTGAGAATATTTACAAGAAGAGTAAAGTATTGGCCCGGCATCTACTACAGTGCCACATACAGTAAGCCTTATGTGGTGATAGACTGTAATTTATTGTTCATTTCTGAAGTTTCCTGGAAAGTCGAGAGGAGTTTATAGGCTCTGTTTTTTTAGGAAAATGTGGCTTCCTTGTTTGTCACTTCTGAATGAATTGACAGGTTTTTAACTCTTTGATGAATAACCGCTCTTCTAGATTGCTATATACTGGATACTTATTCATGCATTCTATGCTTTTCATCAAACTTGTGGTCAAATTATTGCATCATTAAAGGTTGACTTGCAACAAAATTCACATTACAATTATTTGATATCAAGAGATTCACCATGTCTTACTCTGTTGTGTTGTAGGTGCCAAATTTGTGGAAATGTGATTACAAGGTCTTAAAAGCTAAAAAACGAACAGTTAATCGCAGCCACACGAGACCGCCATAGTTTGGATTCTCTTGCCAAAATGGCTCAAATTTGTAGTAGTTGTGAGAGATGGATTCTGTTTACACTTTCATGCCACTTTGTTCGTCAAAACATTTTCACATAAATGCTCCACGCATTCGATTATGCTATGTATATTGTTCTTACGCGTCTGTTTTATCGTCATTGTAATGCTGCCACTTTTAGCAGTGATATCTTATAACTTACCGTAAAAGTTCATTTAATTTTTCAACCTTACCTCGAAAGAGTACGTATCGTTGTCTGATAATCAAGACAAGCCTGTTAGTAGTCTGTGATAATCAAAAGGTGCTGCAAAAGTTATTTTCGAGGTATTGGGTCACATGATCAGATTACGACTTGACGATTAAATCAAGCCGAAACAAAACTGTAAAGTAGCGAGCATCTATATTTGATCCAGGGTCTTTGGCAAAACCCAAAGTGTTTGTCATAAACTAGTGCTACGATAAGTGTTATATTTAGCTTTTTATTGGCCTTTCAATTCACGAGAGAATATCACGTGACAAGACAATAATAAACTGTCATGACTACGTCAGAGAAAGAAACAGATTCCAATATACGACAGCTTTTCATTTTTGAGCTTCTAAGAGCTTGTAATCGCATTTCCACATATTTTGCACCTACAACACAACAGAGTGAAACGTGGTGAAACTTGTGATACCAAATAACTGTAATGTGAATTTTTTTGCAAATAAACCTTTAACTAAGTATTCAACATAAAAGTCAGCTAAGAGACATGAAATCCTTATGAACAACTCTTTGAAACATTCAAGTCTTGCACTTCGCAGTAACATTTGATAAGCATGGCTAACTTTGGTGCTTGCTTCTTTATACTTCCAATCTAATAATATATCTGATAATATATATATTATCAGATATATATCATCTATGTATATTATCTATATATATATTATTTACATATAGTATCTATATAATTATATATATATTTATCTATATATATATCTGTTATGTATATACATATTATCTATGTATTTATATTTATACAAGTTAGGATCTTAGTGCTTTTTATATATATATATATATATATATATATATATATATATATATATATATATATATATATATATATATATATATATATATATATATATATATATATAGAAAGCACTAAGATCATCTGGGGCTTCTACATGTACATCTGGACTGACAAGCATGTCCTAGCAAACCAACCAGATAGAGTGGTGGTGGACAAGAAGAACAAGAGGGCTACTATAATAGATATAGCAGAACCCAATGACTACAATATAGCCAGCAAAAGAAAAAGAAAAGGTTGCGAAATATCTCCCCCTTGGAGAAGAGATTGAAAAATGCTGGGATGTAAGAACAACTGTAATCCCAGTAGTCATTGGGGCACTGGGCGCATTGACACCGGCGCATAAAATGTGGCTTGCCCAAATACCAACAGCAATCAACTCAGGTGAGTTGCAGAAAATTGTGCTATTGTGAACAGCTAAGATCTTGAGGCGAGTGCTCAAACTCCCAGGTCTCTGGTAGGAGACCCGAGTTAGAGCAGAAATTACCACCCATACGGGTTAACCGGGGTGAGGAAACAATTTATATGTATATATATATATATGTATATATATATATATGTATATATATATATATATATATATATATATATATATATATATATATATATATATATATATATATATATATAGGAAATTCACTAGCCGAGGAGCGTACGGCCATTTGCTCTGCTCAACTACGTGAGCGTTGCTCCCTTATATACAATAGTGGGACCGAGTAAAAACATTACAGCCCTCTGATACTACTAGATTGTGTCTTGATAGAAAAGATGGCGGTAGGGGACTCAAAAGTGTACAGCAGACAGTGAAAGAGGAGGAGCAATGCATCAAAGCATACGCAGCCTCCATGGCCATCTCAGATAAGTTGCTAGCTGAATTTCAATCGGCTGCTCTTACAACGGACCTATGCCCTGATGATGAGGAAATTGACTGGCACACAAAACCACTTCATGGGGCTTACCACCAACAAATATTTAAGGTTGGCGATCTTTACCAGACATATATGTGGCTGAACAAAGGAAACCTAACGGCCAATACAGGGTCGCTAATCATGGCAGCCCAGGAGCAAGTGCTCCCAACAAGGCAACTCCAAACAAAAATCTATCACACTAGAGACGATCCTAGATGCAGACTGTGCAAATATGCACCTGAGACCATCCAACACATTATCAGTGGATGCAAGCAGCTAGCAGGGAATGCATACACTGACCGGCATAATCATGTCGCAGGTGTTGTGTATAGAAGTCTATGTGATGAGTATGGCCTTAATAAACCACAACACTGGTGGGAAGCTCCTGGTAAGGTCAATGAAAATGACCGCGCTAAGATCCTCTGGGACTTCTACATCCAAACTGACAAGCATGTCCTAGCAAACCAACCAGATATAGTGGTGGTAAACAAGGAAAACAAGAGGGCTACTATAATAGATATAGCAGTACCCAATGACTTCAATATAGCCAGCAAAGAAAAAGAAAAGGTAGAGAAATATCTCCCTCTTGGAGAAGAAATTGAAAAATGCTGGAACGTGAGAACAACTGCAATCCCAGTAGTCATTGTGGCACTGGGCGCAATAACACCGGTGCATAAAATGTGGCTTGCCCATATACCAACAGCAATCAACTCAGGTGAGTTGCAGAAAAGTGCGCTATTGGGAACAGCTAAGATCTTGAGGCGAGTGCTCAAGCTCCTAGGTCTCTGGTAGGAAACCCGAGTTACAGCAGAATTTACCACCCATACGGGGTATCCGGGGTGAGGAAACAATTTTTATATATATATACTAGCTGCATTACCCGTGTTTGGGAACAGATTTACGTGAAGCAATAGTTTTATTGGGAGTTGTCTTTCACCCTGTAAAACAACTCCAAATATGCAATCTACTGAAATTTTTTTTGCTGATCAGACTGCATACACATATGCAGTCGTACATGTCAATAATGTTGGAAAGACTAATAGAATCATGCAATGTGTTTTACAGCTAGTCTACAATGCATCAGTCTCGAACCACTCAAATCGGAATTGTCCTAATTTTGTACAGAACTGATTATGAAATTGACATTGCTAGGCAAACTGAAGTTTTTCAAACTGGCAGTATTTAAAAGTTTTACATGTTTCAAGAAATTCTAAAAAATTTTTTGCTTTTGCACTGCTAAGCTATCGCCGGCATTTATTGAATTGAGACTTCTACATGCTCGAAACACTAATCATGACTCACCAGTTTTTCGTCTATAGCCTGTGTTTTGACATGGTATAGATAAACTGTGCAGCAGTAACGTGGCTGTGTTGATAAATTTATTGTCAATAAAATTTACTATATTAACTAAATATATGGCCTTTTGCCTTTTCAACGTACGGCATTACATCTGGCTAATTTTTGGACATTCGTCCCATAGAAAAATTCGGCCAAATACTGTGTTGCAGAACTGTAGTCAAGTGCGAAGTTTTCTGCCCATACACGGCGCCGGGTAACAGCTGCTGTAGTTAGTGCATCTTGCTGTTGTCGCCGTTTCATCTGCTCTGAAAATTCAGTTGGCCGAGCAGCTGTTGCTGCTAGTGCATCATGTTCTTGTCGCCGCTGCATCTGCTCGGAGGTTCTGCATGTCCGGCCGATGTAGTGGCTGCTCTGAGCCGTTTGAGTCGCTGCTGAGTCGGCTCAGCAGTCTGCACTTCTAACAGCTGCAGCATCTATTCTGACCTGCTCTCAATGTACCTGTGTTTTTTCAGCGGTTTCTGCTCTTTTAGCAGGCTATTCTGTTTCGTTGTAGGCATAGCTGTGTTTGCTCTGCAGTTTCTGCACTTCTAGCAGCTGCAGTAGCAGTTCTGTTTCATTGTGGGCGTAGCTGTGTTTGCTATGCAGTTTCTGCTTGCCTTACTGCTGCTTTGCAAATTCGGTCTCTTTCTTTACGGGAAGCAATTTGTTCTTGCCTTTGGGCAGTAGTTTTTTTAGGAGGCATTGTACTGCTTCAAGCATTTCTAAAAGTGAATAAGATGATGCGCGTTTTTGTAATATACGTTGTTCGCTTTCTTCTCACCGTCGGCTATCGCAACGCTCGGAGTGCCCTTGCAAGTTCTGTAGTAGCTGTAGTTCTGCAGTACTCGTAGCTGAAAAAAAAGTAAAAGTAAGTCAGCTGCAAAGAAAATGAACATGCTTACTAACATGAACATCTGTAAATCCAACGTTTTAAGTAGTGGAGGTGTGGCAATTCATAGACAATAGAACAGTGAATTAGAAGTACTAACCTTTTCAATGTAGAAATTTAATAGGGAAAACGCAGTAGCAGTACCCGTGCAAGTTCTGTAGTAGCTGTAGTTCTGTAGTACTCGTAGCTAGAAAAAAAGTAAAAGTAAGTCAGCTGCAAAGAAAATGAACATGCTTACTAACACGAACAGCTGTAAATCCAACGTTTTAAGTAGTGGAGGTGTGGCAATTCATAGACAATAGAACAGTGAATAAGAAGTACTAACCTTTTCGATGTAGAAATTTAGTAGGGAAAACGCAGTAGCAGTACCCGTGCAAGTTCTGTAGTAGCTGTAGTTCTGTAGTACTCGTAGCTAGAAAAAAAGTAAAAGTAACTCAGCGGCGGAAGGCAATGAACATGTTTACTATCACAAACAGTGGCAAATCCAACGTTTTTAACCCTTTCACTGAAGTAGGCTCGTTTATGCGACTTTCCCAGCAATTGCTAGTAACTGAATTTTATTATTCATTGATAACATAACCAACTATCTTTGAGACTTCTATGGTAGTTACAGTGTTTTCCTAAAATTTCTCTATAAAGTTAGCCTAAAGTTTAATTTTAATTCTTTGTTTGAGATTTTCCAACATAAAAGCGAAGATTTTTTGTGCAAGTTCATTAAATGCGTTCGAGTTAAAAAACAAATAACTACTTATGTTGATGAAATTATAGCCGATTCAGACTTTTGTGATTACACAGATAATTAAAATAGCAATAGCAGCACTGTTCTGTTGGTGGTGAAAGTAATGGTTGTGTAATAATAAGGAACATTGTAAAGGATCGTTTTAGCTTTGTAGCTTCACATCGCTTTATCAATGCACAAATTAAAGATACAATGAGTTTTTTTGCATAACAGTTTTCGTTAACATGTTGGCAAAATGAAATGTATAACCAAATTACATTAAACAAATATTGTATACATATACCATAAAATAATATCGGCAAAATGGTTGGCATTAGGCCGATAGCTAAATTTTTACATGGATGCAAGTGAAAGGGTTATGTAGTGGAGGTGTGGCAATTCATAGACAATACAATATTGAATGAGAAAGACTCACCTTTTCGATGTATAAATTTAGTCGATGAGAACAGCGTTTTTTTCGAGTGGCCCCAAAAAACAAACATTCACATGACCTTCTCGGTACACGTTGGCAGTAAATATTAATTACATGTAAAGTACTACTCATTGATTTATTTTATTTAATGAGTAATACATCTGTATAGCCTTTTATGTAGGCCGCAGAACTCGAGACAGTGTTTTTAACTCGACAGCAACTTTGCTGTTTAAATCGGAACAGTAGCGTTGGGCACTGTAAATAGGCGCGCTAACCGGAGATTTCAGTAAATGCGTTCTAGCGGTGAAAGCAAAACCACAGAATCGCCGCACCTCAATATAAGCCGCTTGGCTCAAATCGTCAAAAAACTGCAGTGGCTAACAGTCCGAAATTACGGTATTTACTACTCATACCTAATAATTCAATTGGCTTCGTGCGACCGAATGGAAAAAGAAAGACCGCTCTATAATTTATTTACTGTTACTAACATAGATATATAAACCTAGATTGGCCAATAGGGAAAAAGCCTGTCAGACTTACATAGCATGACGTGACGTCATTGTATTGTACCTCATGCTTGACTGCACTGCTGTTAACAATGCAGCTAATGAGGAGAAGGTGACAAAATCACATTTATTTTCACATAAAAACCGTATTGTATACATAATCCAGTAAACTAAAACAATTCTGTGATAATATTTGATAACCACCATAGACTAAAACTATAAAAATTATGAAATGTTGCAAAGAAGTCATGAGCCATCAGGGCTTTATTTGCCACCCTCTCCTATCCCCATTCTCTCTTTTCCCTTTTTCCAAAGAGGAAGTGAGAAGGGAAAAAGAGAGAAGGAGGAAAGGAGAGGGTGGCAAATAGCCTACCCAACCGAAGAGCCAGACCCTGGCTAGGTAAAAGACTAATATCAAGTTGAACTAAACATGACTAAATATGATGAGCCTGTGAAGTTTTGATCTGATCAGGGAAATGGAATCAATGGCTTTTTTAGCTAGAGCTGGAATGAGACCAAGGAATGCAGTGTCGGACCAGGCTCAGGGTCAGCGATGAGGGCAAAGATCGGGTCGTATCGGGTCAGCACGCACAGTTTTTTATTCATTCAAGATTAAAAGATAGCTCTATTACACCCTAATGCTGTGACATCAATAAACTAAGATAAAAGAAACCATTATCACACCAATCATTATATTTTGTGGCTTGGTTTGTAGATGCAATCTACAATTTATGGCTAGACATTGGTGGATCAATGCTATTCAATGGTTGATAGATTAATGGCATGATTTGGCTAGTGTTTTTATTACAGATTTTATTTTCAACTGCTATGTATTATAATCAACAAGAGATTAGTTAAGAAATACTTTACAAATATAGAAATAGATAACCCAGCATAGTGGAAAGCAAAAACCCATTACTTCCCTAAAACTTATGGTATTAGTTAAAGAAACTAAAACTAAAATAAATAATTATTTGCTGGATTGAAGGTTCTTAGACGCGCTTTTATGTTCCTCAGGATGCCCTCGTTGTAAATGCCTCGATAGTATCGAGGTGGACCCTTCTTTGTAGCTTAAAGGTTGACTTGCAACAAAATTCACATTACAGTTATGTGGTATCAAAAGATTCACCAAGTCTTACTCTGTTGTGTTGTAGGTGCCAAATACGTTTGAATGTGATTAAAAGCTTTTAAAAGCTCAAAAACGAAAACCCGCCGTAGATTGGAATCTGTTTATTTCTCTGACGTAGTCATTACAGTTTGGTTATCATTATTATTAAACTATTTATATATACAGTATTATCTATATATATTATCTATATATTATGTATGTATATATTATCTACATATATATTATCTATATATACTATCTATATATATTATCTATATATATCATATATATTATCTATATATATTATATATATTATCTATATACATATTATTTATATATATTATTTATATATATTATATATTCTAATCTATATACATATTATATATATATATATATATCTATGTATCTGTATATATATTTATATGTTATCTATATACTACCTATATATTATCTATATATTATTTATATATTACCTATGTATTATCTATATATATTTCTCAAAGTAGGTCGTCTGTGGATTTTTCATTTTCGCTATAGCTGTTAACATCTTGGAAATAAAACTCTAGTCAGAAGGGCTTGAACTCATGACGAATGCATCAAAAAATTTCTTATCTGGATGCTAAACCACTGAGCTACAACGGCATATTGGTCACTGACGTTATCATATACCATATAGCCCATGCTAATTATTTTAGCATTGCGCCCACGCGTTATTATGCCCTGTTAAAAAATATTTTTTGTAAGGTTCAATTACTATATCTGTGGTTAACGCCAATTCTTTTCAACGACAATTATATCATCTCCATATCGTCGTATTCAAAGTTTTGATGGATAGCTTCTGGTAGAACAGTAACCTTTTTATGCACACACACTTCTAAACAAGAATTGTTATTATTAATTCTACATATTCATGATTTTTATTTTGTTTTCTCAGTTTGTATCAATTGTATCGTTACCGAATCATCTTTTATTGTAATGGTAGCAAAACCGACTTAATTTAGCTATTACTTGCAAACTATTTCACATTTACATCTAAACCTTTTTACAGTCGTTTAATTGTGTTTTATTTATTTGAAGTGCACAAAAAGTTTTCCTCATGATATGAAGTTTAAAATTTTTTGACAAAGTTTGAAAACCTTTACAGTAATACTTCAACTTACGAGTGCTCCAACGTACGAGAAACTCGAGATACGAGCCAGCTTTCAAGCAAGTTTTAGCACTAACATACAAGCCATGTTTAAGATACGAGCACGAGTCAGTTGCCAAGTATGCCGGAGGTGTTTTATAAGAACAGCATCATTCTGTATTTTTCAACTGCTCAGGTTATACTGTTGTACCGTGTTTTTTTGTGCACGATTTTCTGTGCAGAGTTATGTGAATTAAACGCACTGTGCGTAGACCAAAAGTTTGCCAGTAAAATGAAAGATACAAAAAAAAGCAAATGATAATAATTGATATTAACTGGAAAAATATTAAAAAATATGCGAAATGTGTATGCGTGATTGAGCTAGCTCGGCCATATGACAGAAACACATTCATAATTATCAAACAGGGTTATATTCAGGGCATTTAGTTCGCAAAAGGACTAACCATAGTTTCTACACGGTGCAGCGATCTTCACGACCGCTGATGGCATTGCACAAACAATTGGCCGGTGACAGCGTAACTGAAACGATGCTATGTGAAAAGGCCAGCGCTATCTATCCAAACTGTTTAATAGACATTCGGACAAGCTGGCTAGTGGTCGTGCATTAACCATTTGTGACGAAACCTGTGTTCGTCCTAATCGCAACATGTTGCAAGGGCGACAAAGGCAAACGTCCTTAGATAGGTTTATCTTAAAACGGCCGGGTAGTCGTGAAAGCGACAAAAAGGAAAAATTTCTCGCTAACCAGCAAGAAACTTCAAACTATGAATGCCGAAGAAATTTTAATTACGTACGTTTAGTTGAAAATGAAAGTTTGCTTTTAGGTTTGCCTCTAAGTTTGTCTTTTAACACTTTGATAAAATCCAAATTTATCAAAGTCAAATGTTGTAACGAAGGATAACTTATATCTCCCTCTCTGGCAAATGCGAGTGTTAACTGCTATTGTATGTATTTAATTTTACATTTTAATTAATCACATTTCCTTGCATTATTTTTTATTTGTTGCTTATTGAAAGCATGTAGTACGTAAGGACAATAACCACCATGTTCTTTCTGTTACAATATCTTGTTTTGAGTGTTTTATTTGCTTTTTTTAGAGTATGGAAACCAATCAATATATATTTAATTGTTCTATATATAAATAAATTGCACCAACATGCGAGTAAATTGACATACGAGTTCAGTCTCGGAACGCATTAAGCTCGTAAGTTGAAGTATGACTGTACAGTTTTCCATTTTCTTTCTTAATTTATTTCAACTACACAAAACATTTTTCTCATGGTCTGTAGTTAGAAAGTTAGAATGGCAAATGTTGTTATATGTTAAATACAAATCAATTTTCTGACCAAAGACTTTTTTATTATTCGGGCAACCAGGTGTTACCTGGTGAGTATTTATTATTACCCACCAGGTAACACAGCTAGAAATATACAATGATCAAATACTCACTGTCTTGAAGGCAACAAAGAAGGATCCTTTCTCCCCAATTTGTTTTTTTCTTTTCTCTCTCTTGGCCTGAAAGACAACATACCAAGGTAGTAGATCATATATCTTACTTTTGTCTTAATCATTATTAAAAATAAAATCAAAAACTTTTTTTTGGAATCTAAAAGAGTGAGCAGAGGTTTTAGTGAGACTTTTTATTAAAGATTATTAACTTATTGTACTATGTATTTGGTAAGATAAATTTTTAAAAACTAACAACTTGTACCTGCACCTTCTACATGTAGTCGTTTCTGACAAAAGAATAGGTGCAAACCAAAGATGGTAGCTTTTATTCCTAAGCGATTACTGACCAAAGTAAAGCACCATATTCGTTGTATCCAATATAACAATCATAACTTATAATTAACTTTCTGTGTCTTAATTTTGGCTGCCTGGAGAGTTTTATGTTTTATTTGTGAGACTGTTGCTTTAATTTATTCTCAAAACTTGGTTTTATATCAGTTTCAAAACATTAACAAAAGTCTTTTAAGATTGCAATAATTTTAATATAGACAATAGTAAGGCAATGCAATCTTGAGCAAGAAGATTACTTTATTATAAGTGGTAATATTTTACTGAAACATTTTGGCCTAACAATAAGTTATGAAAAACGGAATTTGGGAAAATTGAATGGAGAATGACTAGATATTTGTGAATTTTAACATCTCTTAATGTTTTTCTGGAATTTTTAAAATCTCTAATTGAATTTCACCTCAAATAGAATGCCACTATAGAAGAAGGATTCGAAAATACAGTGCCACCCTTTAATTGAACGTCACTTATATTTGCCCAACACTTTGACAACTTTTGATTTTCACAAACTCATAATAGAAAGTGATCATTAGAAAAATGCGCACAAAATTTTACAGGGCACCCTCAAAATACGATGGCTCTGATCTGCAATTTTTTTACCTTACAAAGTGGGGTGATGATTTTTTCACTTCATACAAATATTTTTTCGCCATACAAATTCAACAAAATTATTGCGCGAGTGACAGTCGGTGTACTTATTACGTACAGCAAATAGCAAAGACATCGAGATGTTGTTTGCCAAAAACATTTTCACAACGCTTGAAAAAGACACGGTCACTGATTTTTCTCAGTTCAGCGATTCTCGTGTGTAAAACCAAAATATTTTCTCTTCAAAATCAGTAGCAAAGTTGGAGTTTGGATCCTTTCTTTATCCTTGAACTTTTTCTTATATATATACTTTACAACTTAAAAAGCAAGACAAAATTTTTTAAAAATAGAGACAAGTCAAGTACTTCACTTTTATTCAAGCTATATTCTAAAGCTACCTTGTGTTGCATCACTTTACCAACCTAATGTCACAAGCTATAACGCTACCATGACAAGAGGAGACAATTACTATTCAAAGAGCATTCACTTGCTGTGATGACTAATTCTCTTTCAAGTACCCGTAGCCACTTATTTCATTTGCCATGTATTTGCTTTGGTAGGCGCTGTTTCAATCATTTCTGATTAGCGAGTATAGTTAATTAATTAGCCTATTGTATCTGGACATAAATAAAAAGTAGCAATTATCTGAGTGAATTAAGGCAATAGAAAATCTGTTTTAAAGTTTATAAACATGATCACATGGTTGTCTTAGCAATGACCAGTCATGTCAGATGCATTACTATTTCAAAGGTTTTACTAATTTTAGACTTATGAACTTTGGGTAGTCTTTGTAGAAGAATACATCTACTGAGAGAGATTATTTTAATTCTAGGATTCATGATAATGGCGTAAGCTGTAATAATATTGGTTTCATTTGACTCAAACATAGTAAAAATGGCTAAAAAAGAGCCCGACCTCATTCTTTAGCACATTTGTGGCATTTTTATGGCATTAGCTGATGTAAAATTTTATGCTGAATAATTTGATATCAAAACATTTTTAATTGAATTTGTGATTCAACTTGATTTTTTTTAAATTACAAGCATTGCAAGGCGAGACAATTGCACTGCCTCTAAAGTTAGTTGTCACTTCATTATACGGAACTTTGTTCATTAACTGTAGAAATTGAAGTGGTAAAAGCACATGTTCTTTTAATCATGCGCCATAAATTCCGGCGTATTTGTCAAGGTTTCGTATTTGGTTTAAAAATCTTACTGTTGGCGTGTGCCTGTTATATCAATCGACCTCCTTCTCTGACTCAAATCTTTTGATCGCTAATTGTTCAGTCAGCATAGGAGGGAAGCAATAAGTGACTGGAGAAATAGCATTAAAAAATGCCATCAGCAAAAATGCCCATGTTTTCAGTGCAATCAGTGGCACAAGAATTAACAAAAGAGCAAGAGAAGGCGTTTCTAGTGAAAACCACAGAGCATGAAAAACAGCACTTTACTATCGTATTGGTATGCATTGCCAATAGAACAAAACTGTTATCTCTGATAATATAGATTTAGCAGAAAAGCAATACTGCAAGATTCTGTCAGGAATTGTTATTTATGTACGAGAAACAATGATGGATGACAATACTACATGTGTCAAATAGGTTATTGTAGGTGGGTTCTATGAAAAAAAAATTAAACTCAAAAAACACTGCATGCCAGCAAAGAATCCTAGTGATGACAATTTGAATGGTAAAGAATGGAACTTTGCGTTTAATCCATCTCATGTTGAGTAGGTTGTCTAGTATTTTACTATATTATAAATAAATTCCTATCTGTCATATGATGTAATTTTGATTTGCAATGGTTTTTTGAAGTTTAATTTTACTACAAACTGCGTCATGAAAAGTATGACCCTCATATAATTCAATTATGGGTCTTTAAACTTGAACTTTTGTGTTAAATTTTCGACTTATATGTCGGAATTTATGGTTTGTATATACATACTACATACATACATTCATAATATCATGTTTGAGGTATTTTTTTCAAAAGGTGGGAACAGATTAATTTGTATTTAGTTATTTCATATAGCAAATAATGCTTTGAGATGCAAGAACGTTGACATATGTGCTCCGTCCTGAAACCCATTAAGTTCTTATGTTGAAGAATGACTATGCATTTTTCTTGAAATGTCAAAATTTCATTTTTTTGTTTTAGCTGTAATTTTTCTCAGCAGCTATCGGCCCAATCTGGTTTTCTCTTTGCTTTTATTAAATTTACATTTGAAAGTTTTATAAATTTTAATTAGGAAGAGTTTTTTGAGAACTCACAGTTCAGAATATGACAGCAATTTCTTCAATTGACATGATATATTTTAATCACAATGTTAGTTTTTGGCTTACGTTCTACGGAGTGCTTCTTCTCCGGTTTCTTGTTTGTTTTCATTCTTAGATTCCATTTTAAGTAGCGACTCCTTCCAAATAGGAAGTCAACTTCAGGCAGTCCAGCTGTTTCAATTTAGTTTGAAATGTGAATTATTTTAAGTATGCCCACAAATTACTAGAAAAACAAAGGCTAAATTGTTTGAATACCGTCATTCATAATTGAAAATAAAAATTTGTGAAATCTGACTAACCTACATTAGGACAAATACTGAAGATGTAGTATACTTTAAAAGATGTAAATGCACCATTGAGGTTATTTAAATGAAATTAAAACCAATATAAGGCTAAAACATCAGGTATAATTTGATGTCAGTTTTGTCTTTGTAGACGAGCCCCGTCCAGAGATATAAGCGTTTGAATGAGATCACTTTTTGAAACAATCAGATTCAAGTGCTTTAATCGGTACGAGTATAGTGAGCGAATATGAAAGAGTCGGTGAGCGGTAAATATACCATCTCTCCTTTAGCTAATCAGCAGCAAGAAACTTTTATATAGGTCATAATAAATGCTATCGCTTGTAAAACACATTGTCCATGATATCGAAGATTCTCGTCATCAGGACATTTACCGAACTATTAGATGCTTGCATGCTTCGTCGACCCGTTTTATTGACGAACAACAAAATTATAACGCTTCCGGTTCTATCGAAAATGACTCAGAGTTTCTTAAGCATCAAGTGGTTAAAGATTGGGCAGAGAGCTTATGGTTGAAGCTGACAAGCGTCAGCAGCATGAAGCTGCAGAGGAAGATTGAAGAATGAAGGTAAATCTATCTTTAACTTTGAGTCTCCTATGTATATATATACTAAACTTGAAGTAAAAATTTTAGTAGGCCTACTCATGAACACTTTTTTTTATTATCACGAATCATCGTTTCGTAACTTTTTTATTGTCTCACCTAGCTAAAATATCCGCATCGAATTTCCTTTGGCAGTTTTAGCTAGTAAACTAGATTTATGATCAGAATTTATGTTCACTTCTCACTTGTAGAAATTGAGGAAAAGTGATTGATCTTAATCTATATAACTACCAAATTAGAAGCTTTCAGTAGATACACATTAAAATGACATATTTATGAACGACATATATTTATTACATTTGTTTTATTGATTACAGGATGTTTATGTAGCATCACCAGCGGTGCTGTTGTGTCTGTGTTGAAACTGCCATACACGGGAAAGAAAGACATGATTGTGCCTTGCACAAACCATGGTATGTTTCGTTTGAGTTTACTGCAGTAGAGTAATTTGCCCTATTATATGAGCTGAAACTATGTGAGCGGCCACGACTCGAATGGATGCTTTTAATAAAAATATTTTTTCTGAAATGGAAATTTTTTCGCTTGTAAAATTTATATAATAAAGTAATAATGTTGAAGATAATGCAAAACATGGTTTACGGAACATATTGATGACATCATCGCCCCGCTGCCACTTGTGCTAAAATCTTGTCTGATAGATAGATCTCCAAAGGTAATCAGAGCTGTATTAACAGGTACTTTTGCGTAGCTCGAGTCGATTCCAACAGACCAAATATTAAAAGCTAATCTGAAAATTTTATGCTAAACGCTACTAAGTGAAAACAGGTGAGTCCAAACCACAAACCGCCAACCAGGTGCAAAAATGGTTTTATTAATCTTTGCCAAAATCGGTGAGTTAATTGATTTCAAAGAAGTTGATGTTGTTTTGCATTCACTATTTTGGTCAACTCAAAAAACCATTTGTTTTGTACTTGAATCAACTAATCAAATGTGATTGGTGAACTTTTTTCTACAAATTGATACTAATAATGACTAGTTAATGCTGACTATACATGAAATTTTAGAGATGCAGTTGGTTTCGCCATATTTTCGAACATATTATTTTCAAAGATGCGGCTGGCTTATTTTATTTAGTAACTAGCTTCCGGTGTGGGTAACAACTGAGAGCTTAGCTGATACAAAGGCCTCATAATAGGCCTCATCAATAGGAGATAGTAAGTTAACTCAATGACCTTATCACCGTAGATCAGCAGAACCGTAGTCGGTACTCAGATGTTTACACAGCATTTAGAGAAAACTAATATGACAAATTTTTAATTATCTTTATTTGAGGCATTTGATACATTCATAATAATGTATCTGTAGTTAGATTTAACATTGTATTCTAGCAACCATGAGCAAACACAAAATAAAGTATATGCCAATAGAAACGCGTAGGAGTGGACTTTTATCGCAATAGCCGATGTGAATACAAAAGATAGAGACAGACTGTCTCACTATATACATCATTTTGAGCAAGTCTGGGCACATCTTTTTTTTAGCACATTTACCGCAATCAATTTTGGTCGATTTTAATCCTCAAATATCTCGACAGTGAGATCCTCTAAAACTACGAACAACATCTCAAATGATAGAAAAACATTGATATTGTTTGTTGAAATCAACTAAAATTTGATGCAATCTTATCTTCAAGAATAAAGATAAGATTATTTCTGCTAGTCGAGGCCTCTGCTAATCAAAAATAAAATGGACGAAGAAACCAATGCATGAAAATGTTGACGAAGCATTACTAACTTGGTTCAAGCAATTGTAGGACAACAATGTGACTGTGAATGGGCCAATCCTACTCGAAAAAGCTAATACATTTTTTCAAGAGCTGAACAGGGGAGCGATCAAAAATAATGGGTGGTTTTAAAAAAAATATTAAATAAGGATCAAAAAAAGTAAATCATTAGCAATCAAAATTAGAAAAAACAGTACTCAATTTTACTTGCGCAAGTATAGGATGCATTAAGAACACCCCTGGATGTAACAAACCATCAACAGTACGTTATTAATCTAATGTAAAATACTAGATATAGCACGATTTTTCTGATTCAAACTTTGGTTAATTCAAAATATTTGACTTGATTTCTTTGAGTTTGAATTATGTAAACTCCATTGCGGTTAATGGTTTAATTATAAAACTTACCTATCATATCTGAAGAAAACTTGGGCAAATAAAAATAATATATTATTTAATTAGGGGCAAGACATAAGACTGCACTTGTTATACTGAAACATGTTTTTGAAAGATTAAGTTTCACTCTGCACACTGTATACCATATAGTACGGCTCAACTTACTACTTGTAATTGTGGTAGAAACAGTTTATGTATGCACTGTATGACGCAATTCTTTTTACAGGAGCGGTAGTAGTGAACTTCCTTTGCTATATAATTCCTTTGCAATAGTGTTATCATGTCTGAATTATTTCCAACTTATTTGCTGCAAACATCTTACCTCTTGTGATTATATTCAAATTTTACCGTTGGTTACTGTAATAGCACACACCAACAAATGATAATCAAACAACGATCTGCATTTTTTGGCAGATGAATGGTTTGATTAAGAGAATGCAGAGGAATCCATTTACGTTTTGATTGGTTAATCATTGGGCTAATCATTGAAAGCTGGATGAAGGATAATTATGAGTTTGCTATCTTCTCACCTTTGGTTTCTTCAGGTCGTGTAAGACTCCTCACGACATGAGAAGTTCTCTGATATTTTGATTCACCAGCAAACCTCATCCAGCATTCAGTATCGTTATATGCATGACTCAACAATGCGAGTTGTTGAGACGAATTCAATACAATTGTAATGAACCTCTCAGGCTTTTGTAAATAGGCCTCAGTCAGGCTTGGGGCCACTAGTGAGTATTGAGCGCACTGCACTATTTGCTGGCTAGACGACAGTAAGGTGCACTAGGCACTGCACTAGCACTAGTGCATGGCATAGTAATAATATAAAATGCACAAGTTCTCAAGCACATAAAATTTTGACAAAGTTCTCCTACGTGAGGCTCTCTTTATTCCATTACCTAGTTCGTTTATTCTTATGCCTGCTCTATTAAATATCATCCAATGAATATATGAAGGTTAAAGTTGCTTCCACGCTCTGAGGCTATGAACTTGCTTCTAGCTTAATGAGTTGGTGAACAACTATCCAGAAAATGGCAGCTTCGCAAATAGAACACTAGAACAATCACAATGTTGAACAAGTTCGAAAATCTGCTAGCATCATTCTATCACACACAAATAGTCTACTACGTGGCCTGTTTATTACAAAAAGGCAGCAGCCACATAAACTCGTCATGAAAATACATCAGGCACACTTGTATAAGCAGCCATAGATTTCACTGACCTAATTTGGGTCTATCCAAGCTTCGGCCAAATACTGTATAATCAAGATATAAAATTTAACTTAGAAAAAGCTTTAGTAGATTTTATCAGAAATCATCGATATTTTTCTATCAGTTGCAACTGTTTTTGAGGTTTTAGGTAGTTTGGCCACCAGGGTGTTTCAAGATATGAACTGACAAAACTTGATTGCAGGTAAAACACTCAGATGAAAAATATGTGCGAAAATGACATCACTCTGCGCTTGGCGGCCTGTTTCCCTCATTACTGATATCTTCTGTTGCATTCAAGTTGCAGCATTTTGATATTACTCCTTGGCAATAATTTCATTCCAAATATATTTTTTTAAATTATGCTATACAGCAATAGTAAAACAAAAGAGAAAAGGATGACAGTTAGCCGCTGGCAGTTAGCAGTTATAATGTAAATTAAATGTTTTAACAATTATTTAATTTATATTACACTAACAGCACTTACTTAACACTACTAGTTCTTCTATTCAGACCAAGTATTCTTGCTCAGACTGACTGAGTCACTGACTGAGTGGATGAAATAAAGCAGAGTCAGGTATGGCTGATAACTAAGTCGAGTAAATAGTTCGAGGCCATAGATTTGTAAAGGGCCATTTATGCCTGGCACCCCCTTATTTTGTTGTCTCAAAATCGGCGAGGAACGATAATAAAAAATAGTTAAAAAAAATTGTGAGAAAAAAGTTAGTTTTCATGGAGGCTGCCATTTGCTAGTTGTTTCCTAGAGACAATCACACAATGTTACGCAATATGCGCAGTTCCCATTGATTTCACATCCCAAAAAACTGAGTTATGATAAACTAAATGTAAAAGCTGAAGATGGCTCTGAGAACCATAGCAAGTCAGCCTAATAATGTGAATATTATGTCACTGGAATCAGCACCATGGCACCTACAAGAAATGCACAAACTCTCATGAATTTCTGGGAAAACGAAGCAGCAGCTTAGTGTTTTTTTATTGTTTTTTCTTGCCATCACATGGTTTTGTAGCAGACTGCAATATTCTTACAACGATTACGATTTTACTATTATTTATACTACAAACATTCAAATAAATTATAATGTAAATTAAATGTTTTAATAATAATTTAATTTATATTACACTCACAGCACTTACTTAATACTACTAGTTCTTCTACTCAGACCAAGTATTCTTGCTCAGACTCACTAAGTCAGTGACTGAGTAGATGAAATAAAGCAGAGTCAGGTATGGCTGATAACTTAGTCTGACTGAGTCAGAGTAAGTTATCAGCCATACCACAACTAATCATCATCATTGGAATCTATCACCAGTGTCTCCTAGTATGTTAAACCTATGTTAGACATATGAATATGATGGTGTGGTCACAGTTCATCTACATACTGACTTTGAGTCTATGACTTAACGATCTAGTATGATGATATAATATGAATATAGTGTGATGTCTACTTAAACCCACCATTTATTAGTGGCAAGTTGCTTGTCTGACAGTCAATATGTGTAGCTTTCTAAATTCTACTGCAGTTTAAATCAATTTCAAGAGCAGCTTCAAGAACCAGATGAAGTGGAACAAGAAAAAGTAACAGATCCAGAGATCTAGACTGACACCTGCACATGCTGATGCTAGTTTAGTTAAACCTAAACCACTTGAAGGTTAGAAAATGTGTACTGTATGTATTCACTAGTCGCTTTATAAAAGCTCAATGATATTTTCATTTGCTAACATGACCCAGCGGCTGTAATTTCACATCTGAGGATTGTGAATTGAACTCTGCTGCACTACATACAACACTAATGAAAGTCATAGCTTATGGTTTATGATAAAAAGTTCTTATATTTATGTTTATATTTGATACGGGGTCTTCAGTAAAACCCGAAGTGTTTGTCATAAACTAGTGCTATGATAAGTTTTATATTGAGCTTTTTATTGGCTTTTCAATTCACGTGAGAACATCACGTGACAAGACAATAACCAAATTTCATGATTGCGTCAGAGAAATAAAGAGATTCCAATCTATGGCAGCTTTTCGTTTTTTAGCTTTTAAGAGTGTGTAATCACATTTCCACATATTTTGCACCTACAACACAACAGAGTAAGACATGGTGAATCTTTTGATTTCAAATAACTGTAATGTGAATTTTGTTGCAAGTCAACTTTTAATCTGTAAACTTGAAATGAAATGCAAGTGGGATCCCTGAGGAAAAATTGTGCGATGACTAATCATCAAACTTGAGCAAGAGGGAACATTTATCTTGAATGCAGAGGTGAATAATTAAAGACTAATCAACAAATGCAGTTCTAACCTTTATTCAAAACTTTCTCTATTTTTGCAAACATTTCTTCAGAATTGAAATAGAATTACCAAATAAAAACTTACCAGTATAATGTAGATATTGCTCATAAAATTCAAAGATGGCAAAAACAAAGTGAGAGCAAAAAGAAAGCAACTTTCTAAATCTACTTTATCAACACAAATTAGAAGTATAAATAAACTCATTTCTGCTAGTCAAGACTCTTCTACTAATCAAAGACAGATGAAGAAACAAGTGCATGAAGATGTGGGCAAAGGATTAATAATGTAGTTCTAGCGATTGAGGGGCAACAATGTCATGATGATGAGCCATTCCTATTTTAAAAGGCTCATAGATTTACACATAGAGCTAAACGGTAGAGCAAACACAAAGTAATGGGTGGTATTGAAAAATCCTCAAAGCCACAAAACCAAAATCATCGAAAGAGTAATCTATTAACACTTAAATTAAGAAATACAGTGTTCAATTTTACGTCCACAAGTATAGAATGTACTGACAGCACACAGGGCATTACAGACCATCAACAGATCGTTATTAATCTAACATAAACTACAAGATATAGCACAGTGTTCAGATCGTGCTTATCATGCTGAAACAGGTTCGAAAAAAAGCAGATTTCGCTTGGCACAGCACATACTATATAGCGTGGCTCAACTTACTAACTTTAATTGTAGTAAAACAGTTTGTTTATACGCTATACAGCAAAACTTTTTACAGGAGCGGTAGTAGTGAACTTCCTTGCTATAAAGTTCTTTTGTGGTAGTGGTATCATGGCTGAATCACTTGCCAACATATCTGCTGCAAGCATCGCACCTGTGGTGATTATATTCATATACTAGTTGTACTACCCTGCGTTGCTCAGGGAAAATTGAAGTTTTGTAATATTTGTGAACATAAGTCATTTCCACACCACCCAAGAGGTGGACAAATAGTGCATTATCCATTTTTAAGGTTTTGGGTTTCCCAGTAGGCATATAAACTACCGAAAATGTATACAACATTTAATATCTCAAAAATTTGATTGTTGTACATGAAGTTCATTACATGTCATTGGAAATAGAAATTCTCTAAGACATTTCATGAGAACGGCAGTTTGTGCAGATCGAAATGATTTACACAAAAACTAAGGCACCAATTAAAGTATTTAATCATAAAATAGTCAGCAAGCAATGGGCAAATAAAGTATGCTCTACCACAATAATTGCAAAAAAATATAAATTGATAAAAACGTGATACACAAACAAATAAACTAAAAAACATTGAATAAGTTGGATGAATAATAACAATGAAAAGTTACTGTTGCTGCAGAAGACCTTTTTGAAAATTCACCAGGCATACCGTCAGTGTATCACAGAAGCCCTTAAGGGTAAACAATGTTCTTTGTCTGACCGAATGGCAAGAAAATGTATAGGCCATTTTTACTGCTTACTCAGGATAGCGCTACATACAACTGTCTATGTGAAAAGCAAAGTGTTAGGAGGGGAATGCCGACAATTTTAGTGATTGACCTAGGGATTTGTTGATAGTCAAAGCAAATGAAAATGGAACAAGAATCTGAATACATTTAAATTGAAACAGCACATTTGTCGAGATTGGTGATATTCTAAGAAGAAAAGTTTTCTTACCCATCTCACTTCCAGTAAGCAGCGTTGCACAAACAAGATTGAGTGATAGACGTTCGATGATTATTCTTATACCATTTAAAGGTTCAGGTAAATCCAAATTTTGAAGAAGCATAACTGGGGCACCAACGTATAGTTGAAGATTACAAGGAGGCATACTGACAGGCTGTAAATAATTTACGAGTTATGAAGGGTAATTGACAGAGTCATTTTTTTCAACAACACAGTAAATGCTAAGGAATGAAGTCGTAGCCCTAGAAATCTTTTCAATAAGTAGTTCATTTATGGAGTCAACAGTGTCCTTTTTAGGTGCCAGAATTACTATTTCTGTCAGCCATTGGTGCCGAAGATGGTTTTCGTGAATATTGGAGTACACTTTTTGTAGTAAATTGTCTTCTGGGTCTACAATAAATCGGCAATTTTTAAAAAGAAAGATTGGCCCATTGTTAACTGGTAGCTTTCCATCACCGATATTTAAAAGCCAGGCAAAAAACTCCCCAGAAGCGTCATCCCCCTCAGATGCACTCTCATATTGTTGCTAGTTAACAAACTTTTACACAGGTCATATATAAGAGTCTTTCAAGCAAGCTGAGTTCATCAGCTGGAGTTCTTCTAGGTATGACCAGTACAGTCTGACGAAGATAGCCAGCAAGAAGTAAACATACACCACCCATGTAAGTTTGTCACTGTTATAAAGGTCTTTAATTGTGCAATCCAGAGCTCCCAATGTTGCCTTATGTGACATTGCGCAATCATGCCCAAACAATCAGTTTTGTGGTCTGTAGTAATTGAGCCAATCCAGTACCTTTACAAATGTTGCAAACAGTAGTCTTTAGGCGAGCTATGTCCAATGGTAGTGTAAACATAGAATGAGGTGTTTTCCCACCTTCCAGCAATGCAGCGGCTATACATAAAGCTGTGAATGCCGGTGCGACTTGCCGGGTAGATGTGATTAACAAGCAAAATATTGAGCAAGAAAGTTTTACCAGTTCCGCAGAGAGTGTCCAAAAGAAAGATTGCTTCATGCTCATTATCCGCAGCTTCTAAAACTTTCCCATAAACTAAAGTCTGATCAAATGTAAGGTTTGGTTCTGTGTTGCAAACAAATCTAAAAATCTAAGGCAAATACTGTTTTTTTTTGTACTTTATAACCTGTGTTTGGGTCCACCTGCCTAATTGTGCGACAATATCCACTTTTTCCTTGCCATTATGTGGTTGGGTCTGTAGCGCATTGTAGGAAATATGCGTTTTAGAAACTTGTAAGTCCATACTGTTGCTTGTGTAACACAATATTTTTCTTTTCAAAGTCCTATCCTACAATAACAATTGTTGGTTCGTCTAATCCGGGTGCATTATATCTCTGTTCATGTTCTCTAGCTGGTCGCCTATCTGCACGAATTACAAATTTTAAACTGCCATCTGCTAGACTTTACATCGATATTTTAAATTCTTGAACGTAGTTGTGGCAACGGAGAAAAAACTTTTGCAAATTCTGGACAATGCTACGCTTGACACCTAAAACATGCTGACATCTGTGATTCTGTTCTTTATTAGAATTTCCCAAGCAGAAAATTTGCAAAAGCTAACTTGTTGCTTTCATGTTCAGGTGAAAGAGCGATTCGTGCAAATGATAAATCTGTTCTCGTACTTCAAAAATGGGCACAAAACCTAGCTCGCGAACTTTCTCCAAGCTCTAAAAGATGTCATTGGAAAACAATCGTTATACTTGCAAATATTGAAAAAGAGTATTACGAAGTTGCTCTATCTCCAAGCAATAATCGTTTAAATGGCTCATGGGGCTCAGAAATTACTGGTATTTTGACTTTTCCATTGGCGCAACACATGCCTGTAGCTTCGTCTTCCCACTTGGGTGCTTAGCAATAGTGACATATTGTATGCATATTTTCAAACCTAGCAATAAAGATTAGTCTCATAGCTAAAGGAGCAGTGAGAAAAAATGCTGCTTTAAACATTTACTGCCAAGATGTACATCTTCTTGCAGCAATCCTATCTCGCTCACATGCCTGCCTCCGTTGATGTTGTTCCCCTGTTTCCAAAGATCATACAGTTGCGATTCTATCTTGATCACAAATTTGTCTTTTTTCACGTTGTTCATCGGCCTTTAAGAATGTTACAGTTGCAATCCTCTCTCAATTACACTCTTGTCTTTTTGCAAGTTGTTCATCAGTCTCTAGGAATTTTTTTGCTGTCACGCTCTTGCGATTATTTGCTCGTCTTAGTTGACGCCCCTGATCAGTCTTTGATGCTCGAAGATGTGATGTTTTTTCTCTGGCCGTTGCTAAGCATTCATTTTTTGCTGTTCAGGTTCCAAATCTTTAGCAGCACCTTTTCTCATGCTGTTTTCCATGTTTTTCTTCCCTTCTCTCTGACAAATCATTGCAGGTTCTTTTCTTTGGAGACATTAAATAATGGGTAACTTCTGAGAATTAATTAAAAAAATATGACAGAATATAGTATTATGTTGTAGTAGAAATATTATAGGAACAGCCTCAGTCAAGTATAGTTAAATAAAAAACTAATATTAATAATAAAAATTAAAAACAAACTAAGTAATAATAACAGTGGTAGAAAAATGAATAATGTTTAAACTTAAAACGCAATATTTAAATGGTATTTAAAGCTTATGTTTAAACTGGTTTTATAAACTTCAAAAGTTAAAAGAAATTTATACATGTAATAAAAGAATGTAAATTAATATACATAAATGTAAATATACGAGAGTCAGGAATAATTTATGTTTGTAACCTGACATGATAGTACAGTAAACCTTACAGATAATTTTGCAAGTGTTTGTTGTAAGATGTGATAGGAAAATGAATAATGTTTAAACTTACAAAACAATATTTAAAAACTTTTAAAAATGCAAATTGAAATAATTACGATAATGAAACAAACTGTAAAAGCTTATATTATAAACTTCAAAAGTTAAAAGAAACTTTTAAATGTAAAAAAAGAATGTAAATAAATATATATATATATATATATATTTCAATGTTCGATGTTCCATGGAGGTTTTCATGGAACATCGGACATTGCCAGCAACACTTTTCATGGAACATTGAACCTCCATGTTCCATGGAGGTTCGATGTTCCATGAAAAGTGTTGCTGGCAATGTTCGATGTTCCATGACAAGTGTTGCTGGCAATGTCAACAGTTGACAATGTCAAAACGCCAAAGCTCTACCAGAGACAACTGCAGTCTGGTGTGACTTTCACTTTCTGACAGAAAGAAAACCAGCACTGACCTGCGACAGAAATGAAGAGAGTCTACTGGAGTAAAACCCTCATCTTCAATAATGAGGAGAAGAGTAATTAAAAATGGATTGAGAGGATGTAAAGCAAGACGGAAGGCCCTGCTTTCAGAAAAGCGGAGGAAGACACGTTTGGCATGGGCCAAGATTCATTGCTCCTGGACCGGAGAGTGGCATAGAGTACTTTTCAGTGTTGTATCAACCTGAACTCTACAGAATCTCGCTGGAAATAACTAGTGGAGGAGGAGACCAGGTGAAAAGTTCAAGCTTCGGTGTATTTAGCCTACTGTGAAGCATCCCACCTCCGCGGCGGCCTGCCAAGGCGGTGTCGCGCTGTCACCAGAAATAAAGGCTAGCCAACAAAGTACTAGACCTCAATTTAAAACCCAATGGCCTTTTTCAGGGCCACCATCACTTGTTCCAAGAGTTTAGTTTGTAAGTTTTCTTCAATTGAGCAATGTTCAATGCTAAACCACTTTGAGCACTTTCACTATAGCGACAAGTTTTCCACCATCAGAGATATATTTTTTAGTAATGAAAAAGGAGTTGAAATGTGCCAGAATTCAAATGCATCTTTGAGTTGCTCACAAACTTCTGGGCAAAATGATGTATAACATTGCCTAGTTTTTTTATTTTAAGCACAAAAAATACCGATGAAACGTGACGCTTGTCAGACTGTTCAGAGGGTTGCCATAAATTAGCACATCACTGTACATGTACAAAGAAAGATCCTGAAACTTAAAAGTGATGTAAAAGAAGCATTTAAAATATGCAGTCAGAGGATGTAAAGTTATGGAAATATCAGGCCATTGAATGACATATTTTGGAATGTAATACAGATTTGCAATTATTTGGGATGTTCATTTTTGCACACACAAAAAATATATCATAAGTGTCATATGTTGGAACCAGATTATAATAAATGCTTCTCCCATTATTATATTAGCAAAAGATAGACAAACAAATTAGAATTATTGGCAGAATTTTATTAAATATAATATGTAAAAAAAACTAGAGCTCATTCAGAGACTTGGTTACTTTATTACAAATAGTGCTAACGTGTTTACATTTCTTTATGATTACTTACAGACAGCATCATATGTGAATGCAAAAACTTTGAGAGTAAGTCTGCGAAGATCTTTAATATCAATTTCAAATAATAGAGAAGCAATAAGAGGGAGCAACTACATCTGTTTTTGCATGAGTGATTTTGTGTCACCATCTTTTAAGTACCTAACAACCTTATCTGACAACTCTTAAACTAGTTCCGGATGTTATTAAAACTTAACCTCTTGCTAGTCTGGAGCTTTCCATTTATATTTCATCTGTGGTGTCTCCTTATTCATCTGTCAGCCATCTCCTTATCGGAACTGCTTTATAGATGTCAGCAATGACGTACAAGTCAATTTTTGATATTTTTGCAAATATTTTCAACGTATTTTTAGCAAAGAATTTTTTTTCAAATAATTTTATAATCAGTAAGTTTTACAAATAACATTGAATAATAACATAGAAAGCATATTGGCCATTGATATTACTGAAAGTTTATGAAACACTAGACTTTAATACAATCATTGAAAGACCAGCGTTTAACTATGATGTATACTGAAATATGGTCTCAGTGTTTCAATATTAAACTTGACTATTAAACTGTTCAGTTACACTGAATTAAAAACTTTTTTAACTAAAAAGGAAATCATTGCTTATTAAAATGACAACCTAATTAAAAATCAAAAGTCCAACTCATTTTGTTCATCTCTATGAGTAGTTAATTGTACTAATATTTGTCTTAACAATTTTGTAATTGAAATTATCATCATTCTATTTCGAGACAATTTTTTTAAACGGTGAAATAGCAAATAATTTTCCACAATATATAAGGCATAAAACTAACTATGTAGTATACTAAACATGTGACATGCTGCTCCGAGTGAATTGATTTATTATGATAAGTCAATAAATAGATTTATCATAGGAAGCCAACATGTGTATTTATTTATCGTTGAAATTAAACGTATTAACAATCAAATTTGTACATCTTCTTATCCAACTACAAGTTTGTTCAGACTTAGTGTTTTAGGGTCACTAAAGTTCATTGAAATCGATGGTCATCAATTAATGATACGTTTGGTCTTTGATATACTCATTCTCTTTTTTGACATCACTGTAGCAGGTGTCTAGCCTTGTCATACATTCATTTGTTGACTTTTTGGCATTACTAAAATGATGAATATGCAGCATAGAGTTATGAATCTGTAGCATAATAGTTATGATCTGAGAGATTTTAGGTACGGGTTGTTTAAACGATTGAAATTTCCAGATCATTTTTCAGTCTATTTTAGGATATATGTTCTGATCAATTCTAATAAAATCAGCCCAATAAAATACAATCAAAAAGAGTTAAACGGAATAGAACAAAGAAAAGGAAAAGAGAGAAATTGGGCTCAGAGTGGGCGCAGCTGATAGAGAGGGTAGCGCTGGTTGAAAAAAATAAAGAGAGATAAAAAAAGTATAATGGCAATGAAAGCTAGTTTATTAACTTAAATCTTAGTTTTTGTTTTAAAAAGGATTCTTAGTAATAATTATAATATATTTACAGTAATTCACACATACCATTTAACCATATCAGCAAATTTCATTTAATCATAGAATTGTTGTAATAAAGAACTTTTTGACTATTTCCATCATAATAATTATACAGCATAGCCACCCAAAATTAATAAAACTGCAAAAAATATAAAAGAACCTGTTATGTAAGTTTCATGGCCCAAGTTTAATTTTTGACAACCCTTCATCAATACAGTTGTTTGCTGCCAAGAATTAAGTTTTACCAATTTCTAAGAGCATCCATTTTTATTGTTTAATAGAAACTCAGTAAGTGCAACAAAATATTTAGAAAAGACCATAAACCTTTGAATCCAGAATGCACTCGCAAAATCAATAATAAAAAATAAACTGTCAGAAATACTAGAGCACATCAAAAACTAGTTAACATATGTATTCCACCTCAATGAGTGTTATATAAAAGGCAGTTGTAATGCGAAGGGGCTTCTTGTTTTTAAAAAAAATCCCAAAAAATGTTATTCAAAAATATTATAAATTTTATATCCATTACTTGAACACAAATTCCCTGTGATTGTTTTGCTATGACCAAATTTGGTACGATATATTGTTGCACACTTTCATTCAATCGGATTCATGGTAAAAGTAATTTTTGGTCTTGAGATTCTGATCAAGTACATTTGATTTCAGCAGTGAAAACTTTAAAAGATTTGTTAAATGTATATTTCTTTAATACACTAAATTGGTCAGACTTTTTATGACTTTGAATGTGTATTTAATATTATGTAATGTAATTTAAAAGATTTTACAACTAAAAACACAAAATGGTAGTTTCCAAAACATTTATGAATGTGCACTACCTAAAAATAAAAAGACACACAGCTTTCATTTTCAATGTATGTTAAATGTTTTCAAGGCTGTAGGAAAATATATAGTTTAAAATAAATTAAATAATGAATTATCTAAATAAGTGTTACAAAAACTACGAGTGCTCCAACTATTATAGTGCTAAAAAATTAGTATCCTGTTTTATACTTGTCGATGGCACTTAGCTGTAAGTTTTTTCTTGTCAGTGAAATTATTTGTTTAGCTTAAACTGAACCCTCTTTTTGCATTATTACTAAATTTAAAGCATTTACCAAAATAACAAATTCATTAACCTTCAAATAATTTTTCAAAGCTGTATGCGTGTAATGCAATGCATGAGCAAAAAAGTAACAATATTCCCCGATTTTTTTGTCAGAGTACAGTTAGGCTAAATACTGCTTTAATTTTTTTCTTTTTGCAAAATGTTAGCAATATACATGTAACAAGGATATTGCTGCGCAGCATCAAGCTGCTACAATGACACATCAACTTTCCTTGTGCCACCATCTTTCACTACCACGGCGATACACACCTACAGCAGAATGCTGTCGCCAATTTCACGACAGTCTTTACTGCCAACCCGTAGGCAAATCAAACGAGCAGCTTCGCTGCTACCCAATGGACTCTCAAGTCCCATCTCTACAAAGCAAATTGCTTGTCAGTAAAAGCACGGCAATACCGATGATTAGCTCACTCACTCTCCTGTTGAGCCTTCTGTTTAGCGCCTGATTATATAGCGAGAACTGTTAGTCTCTCGGCTTTCCTGTGAAAGGCTAGCTTTTCAAAGCCCTGGCTTTTCATAAAATCCAGCCCTGGTTCTCCATGAAAGCTAGTCTCATGTTACCGGCTAATCGCTGAGAAGCCTTGAACATTTACATGATATCTCACACTAAGCACAACACAAATTCATGTATAATGTAAACAACAGCTTAATTTTGTTAGACATTGTTTAGGTATATCTGCCTGTTTTTAGCAGAATTTTTTATGAAAGCAAACAACACAACATGTTCTTCTGCTGTTACTCTCAAAGTTGTCAGTAGATGAATAAATACATTAATATAAAAACTAATAAAAGCTGTCATTGTGTAGCTGATCTAGTGGTATAGAACTTATTAAAACTCCTTTAATATCATATAAAAGTGACCATCTCTGCTCAGCCTTTTATGAAAATATACTAGCTTACTAGAGAGAACTTACTCAAACTGTGTCTTCACATGCCGGTAGTCCTGGTAAAGACTGCAAATAAAATTATATACAGCAGCAACAACCAACAGCCAATAATTTCCAAATATACTATAGAGTGTCTAGTCTAACTAGTATTCAAAAGTATTACTCATTTTAATAACTCTATTGTTAGGCGTTTGTATAACTCTATATATATTACAAGGATCTTCAGAATACAGTTGATAGCTAATTTGCAGTGCACAAGTTCATCATCTTTATAAAGAGACATACAAGGTGTCGAGAAACATAAACTGATTATTTTGAACTGTGGTGCAATGAAATACGTTAAACTTGTGCCAGAAATACAAAGTGCTTTGTCATGAATGTTTAAAAATGATATTATTATAATTCTTACTTGCTGTACGTGGTCAATATGTCTATATACAAGCTATAACTGACTTCAGTTTCCATGTATTTTCTTTTCTACAAATAAAATTAGACTAAAGACATAATCGTATCACTAGGTTGTTAGAAGTAGAAAATACTATGAATACACAGCTAACAGCTCAACAAACTGCATTATTCAAAGATTAATGAGAAAAATGAAATTATATTAGGTTCTGTAAATGAAATAGATATAATTATAATAAAAGTGTCTCACCATAGTGTCTTCTTCAGCGAGTGGAAAGCATCCCCGAAAGTCAAAGTCACTGATGAAATCTGTAAAAGCTTCTAGAAACTCTTGTTTTTGTTCTTCTCCTACGAAGGTATGCTTTGTCACTTGATGAACCACTTCATTTCTGATTCCATTTACTTTGTAGGCCAAACGCTGCAATTCTAATCGTCTACCATCACTTGAAAATTTCACAAATAGGCTTATCAGCTCAAACATTGAAATAGAATATCTCTGAATGATAGCTTGGACTACTTCCTTCTTAAGCGCTTCCATGATGACTTTGTCAGCGATCAATGCTATGATCAGTGCTACAGCTGACTCACAATGGTGCGATAAAAAATTCTCAAACATTTCTTTATTTTCACTGCACAGCTTCATAACTTTTTCAGGCCATTGATAGGATTTATACGCATCATAAACTTGTTTGAAGATTTGCAAAAAAGATTCATACTGCGCTAGCTGGTTCGGTCTTTGAGTCTTACTCTGCCATTCCCTAAATCTATGTTGGACATTGCGTTCGTTTTGTTGTGGTGAACTACCATATATTAAAGGAGTTATGTCTGCAATGAAACTGTAATCTTGCAATGCTGCAGGATTTTGAGGAGTATTTGGCGGGAAAATTATATTTTTTAGCTCATTTACTGGGAAAGGCTCTTTCAAAACATCAGCACTGATTTGTGCTCTCAGCAGCTGAGCTATTTTAACATCGTTTGCAATTACAGTGACTCCCAAGTCATTTAACTGTTGCCAGTTGGTAGCATTAAAATCTTTTTTGGTGATCTCATCAAAACTAGCTGTGTTTCGGACTTCTGTCATCAGCTCTTCATATTCAGTTTTCACGGTAGGTCTAACATTAGTCCTTCTCGGTGCACTTACCACTTGTCTAAAAGTCATATGCAATCATTTAGGTTCATCGAAAATAATAGTTTATAAAATTTATTTTAATGCAGAATAGCAAACTCACTTTTTTATTGATACTCAAAGTGCTGCTAAAGTTTTATTGTGATATTGTAACATATATAATATATATTATATAATAGCTGTGCAACCCGGCGTTGCCGAGTAATAAAAACATCTTTGAACAGAAAATTTATTTATATTTAACAGACCATAGGCAAAATTTACCATTTTAACTTTTAAATTTCATATCGTAAAAAAAGATTTTGTGCAGTTCAAATAATTTAAAAGAGAGAATAAAAGATTTGTGAGGATTTTGAAACTTTTTCAAACAACTACAACTTTTAAGTTTCATATAATGAAAAACATGTTTTGTTGAAGTACATTAGAAGAAAAAAGAAATCTGTAAATGTGTTTAAATGTAAATGTGAAATCATTAGCAAGTAATGGCTAAATACAGTCTGTTTAGCTATGGTTACAATAAAATTTACTTGATATACGATTATATGATTTTCGTTCATTTCAGTGTCGGAATCATAAGGTGAAAATATGGTATAGACGTTCAGAGCGGTATAGAAACTCATAGTAAATATCTACTGCAATCACTGCCTGTCAAAATCATCAAAATCATCATCATTAAAAAGTAGTAAAAAACAATATGTTATTCTTACTAACTATGGTTACGTACAGTATCTTTAGCACATTTTGTTAGTATAATCTGCGAAAAAATGTAACATTACAATGTACTACGTGCAGAGTTCTTACCTTCAAGACAGACATGTACAATAAACGCTGAATTTAACTTGTATGAGTTTAGCCTACTAAAAACATAATTGAAAAAGTTTCCAAATACATTTTAGTAGTTTTTTAACTAAAAGTTTATAAAATGCTATGTTTTAGTGATAAAACGTTTAACTAAAAGTTTTATGACTAATCTGTTTGCGAACCGTCATTCCTATAACGGATGACGCTAAACTGAGATATTATCGTCAAAATCTAGTTCTGAAAAAGTTTAATCTTTATGTTGTATTGCGAAAAAAACAAATTCGCTTTAGTATGGCAAAGGTAACAAAGCATGGTATTTCATAGAATTAATATAACTCTTATCAAAATTAAAGAAACGTAGTGTGGATGAGAAAAAGGTTTTGGAGCAACTGAATAAATTAGGAGAGGAAATAAATGTACATGTGAAATAAATAGCAAAACAGATGATTTTGTAATTATACGATTAATACGAACTGAGAAAACCTAATAAAAATCGCTATTTTGTCAGTAATCAGTACAAAAGTCGCCAAATTTTAATTTTGAGAACTTTTGTTGAACTCTAGCAGGATCTGAAATTTTAATTCCAAAAGTTATAATAATTATGGCTGGACGTACCAAAGGATGACAGAAAACAAATTACTAACTTTGAGAAACATATATATAATACAATATATATATAATATATTGAAATTTCCTGAAACTTTATATTGGCAGTTATATAGGCTATATATTACTATATTATATATTAAATAACCAAAACATTTAAACCGTATGCTGTTTGCAAAATTGTGCTAGTGCAAAATAATCATTGAGCAGCTGGTCTTTTCATTGACGCAGAGATTGTAAATATTAAATCAACAACTAAAGTGTCAGATTTCTTAGTTTGCATTTAAAATGTTTTTGCAAGTCTTTATTATAAAAAAAATTACGCATTATTTAAATAAAAGAGTTTTAATATTAGCTAGCAAAAACATTGTAAAAAGATTTTAATACAATATATTTTGCGGAACTTTTAACCATGTTTTAAATATCTGTTGCTAACATTTCGTATTATCACACTGGCAAAATAACATTAATACTAAAGGCGTTTCTAAAACAGTTTTTATATATCAAAGTATTAAAACTAAATAAGCAAAGAAAAAAAGGCTGCTTTAAGTAAAAGATAAAAGCTTGTAGAATTATTAAGTATTTTAATCATCTTTCAAAGTCATGAAATAAAGATAAAGAAAACAATAGAACTTGGAGAAAAATTGGAGAGCTGTGAAGAGAACAGGCTTTACTATTATAATGTAACACTAGCATCTTCAGATAATAGTACATCCTAAGTTGCTCCTGAAAAGCATTTTAACCTTTTATGTAAAAAGTTACAAGTTTTCAGATAAGGTAAACCATTTCATAGATACATATAAATACAGAGGGTTAGAACTAAGCATTATTGACTTCATATCATGGTGGACTTCTGATGATTCCAACAATAAATCATTTCGGTTTTCGGGCATTGCCTAGGGTGTGCCAAAATCCCTAAGAGCCAGAAAACCGACATTCAAATAGCTCTGTTTACAAAAGCTGTTTCTAATTAACAGGATAAACCAATAAAATTAATTTTTGCACAGGATGGTAAACCGGAAATTTAAGTTCCATTTCTAACAGTTTTCAAATATCTTGATTTACTTCCTCCGTCAAAAGAAAAAATATTTATTAAAACGATATCGAAAAAAATTGATACGGCTCATTTGTCGGTTGGTAATAAATGATTGTAGTGCAAATGAAAAGTTTTATTACACTAATTATAATTTTCCAGTAGAATTTTGAGTGACAAAATTAAAAATAACATGTGTCCAATGGATGTGCTGTAAATGAAAGGATGGATCTACGGTAAATGGTTTTACAGGTTTCTTGAAATCTTATGAACTTTTATAGTTTCAGCCCGAGTAATGGTAAAGTACTGTTTTTTTCAGTTTGATAAAATTTTTTGCTGGTTGCCCAACTATTTTACTAGAGTTCTACCAAATATTATTGTATTTTAAAACATTATTTTACAATACACAAAGTTGTTACACTACTGTAAACAGCTGTGTGTAAGCAAATGCATATATCATCAATTATCACTTGAGACTGGAGCTGATCTTAAGTTTGTCCCCAATTATGTGTGTAAACTTTTTGCAAGCTTTAGATAATCTAAATGTTTGAGTACGAGTAAACATTTTGGCAGTATCCGAGTTACGTCCAACACTACACGCTTCCAACAGATTGTTTTATTTTTAAAAGACTAATCTACAATGTTTATTAATTTTAAAGAAAATGTGGAGTCAATGATAAAATGTATGACTTACTGCATTGTTCTGGGCACTGAAGGTCTTCCGTAAATAGCAATTCGCAATACATTTTTTTTCTCATTGAAATCTTTATGGCTAGCTTTGTCTATCTGCAAAACAACAAATAATTTAGTGAGTAACTTCTACATGTAAGATGTGTTACTGTAGGAAACAGCTCTATCACAGCTCTATTTCTAGCTCTTTCTAATGGAATTACCTCCAGATAGTAGAATAAGTATATTCCTAAACAATTAATGCTTTGCTCATTGCCTTTTTAGTTAGACTACGCAAAGGCTGTAATTTTCTGTTCCAACAGATCAATCAAAGAGCAACAAAGAAATCGTCCACGTAAAAAACATCTGGCTTAGCTAAAGTTACCATTTAGTGCATCTGATTTTTCAAAACCAGCTTCTATCTACCCTTTTCACCATTTTAGGCTTTTTATCTTTGTTTACTATTACATATTTGTGAGTATAATACTGATGTAGGAGTTGGCTGAGTTTCATTTTGTGTACATTGCTTAACTATCTCAGACCTTTTCATTGAGAAGGTCAGCTACCGATCGTAAGCCTGCCAGCTTTAAGATTTCTATTGTTGTGATCTTGTTTTGCCACTTGATGTTTATGATATCTCGCAAGGTCCTCACTATCACATCATTTATTTATTTTACTTGAGCTTGAAAAGCATTCAGCTCTCTTTGCCATGCAAGAAAGTTGACAGATTCACTGCTCTAGACACTTTACATTTCACCCTGGATGAAATGCGCTTGTTTACTCTAAAGATTTTTGCTCATGCTTGACAGCTGCAGCCCTAGTTTTGTGTATTGATGAGTATAGCTCTTTTTTGATCTCAGAAACTTTATCCACAATTACAAATTACCTTAGGAAACTTATATTTTGCTAGTATTTAGTTTTGTGAGTAGCATACAGAGTAAAATTTTGCTAAAACTTAATTTCGCAGCTCTGATGAGTGCGAAAATATAGTGATGTGAAAATAAATGCAGTAGAACAAACATAATTAGATTCCTCAGGTTCAGTTCACCGGTAGGAAAAAAATGTTCAATTTGGGACTAGTTTGTATTTGTGAATCGCAGGTAGAATTGTGTGGGTGAGATCGATAATGCAATTTGATCGCTTGCTGCCATTTGTTTCTTGGACTATCAATAAACAAAGCTATTTAATTCCGCGTTTTCGCTCATTCGTTATAATAGTTTAGTTTTGCTCAGGAAGTTTTCGCGAGAGGATGACTCCACAAAAATGCGAAAGTTAAATGAGGCGAATACATAAGTGTCTTAGAGTAGGTGAACCGTTTAGTTTTAACTAGTGGTCTTTGGTTAAGAATAAGATTTTAGATTTAGGAAGAGGAAATAAGGAGCTTGACTGTTTGGTACATACACTCTGTATCTTTGATAGTAATCAGTATCTTTGATCAGGTTGGTTTATTCACTGTGCATCCCAATGTTTGTAGTGTGCCCTAGAGTCTAGAGCATGGGTGGGTACTTTTATTGAGCATAAGGCCACTTTCAGATGATAATTCAATAAAAAAGGTCACCTATGTCCTAACACTTTTAACGACCAGTGCAGTCAAAAGAATGTTTACTTTTTTATGTCACCGGTTCTCAGAATGTCAATGCTTATAGAGTGAACTTTTCAATATCGGTTCAACATTATAAAAATGTAAAAATTTGTGGAAGCTTAAAGAAACTCAACTCTGTCTGGCTATTGCAATAAATGTAGGCCTATTATTGAATTTTAATTCTCGTTGAAAGCAAATAAACATGAATTAGTATATATAGAAAGCAAAAATAAGATATTGTCAGCATGATAACAGCAGTTTATGTTTACACATGACTCCTTTAATGAGACGCTAGGCATTGAATGGCATCCATTACTTGAGTGTACCGTGGCGTCATGTCTGAAGCAGAAAGTTGTCTGTTTTTATTTTTGCCCTAATGCAGGCAAAAAAAGAGTTGTTCACACCTGTACGTGCTTCCAAACATGTTCATGATGTGTGCTACAAAAATCTTCGGTTTTTGGTATTTCAGACAGTTAAGTGTATGACAGGCGTGGGTGAGATCTTGACCAGAATTAGACAGCGGCGACTAGATGAGATCATTTCTAAGTTCAATCAGTTTCAGTTGACGATAAAGTACAATATCTTCTACAATTAGCACCACTGAGAACAGACAGAGCTTTCTTTTTATATCCATGAAGTCATAAAATCTGTCTTCAAATCTTTGCTTCAGATCACATAATACCAGCATACCTTACTAGCTGCTGCAGTGGTTCACTTGGCCGATTACAACGCGTTCAAAAGCTTTGTGCATCAACATTGTTCTCTCTCAACTGTGATTCCAACATTTCAAGTAGACCATGGAAACCACCAACATACACATCACTATTCAGCTGATTTTCACCTCGCAGTTTAGAGTTGAGTTCATAAAGATGCAGGATCATATCCACAACAAAGTCAAAGTTATCCACAAATTGGACATCATGAAACTCAGGCAGCTCTTTCTCTTGCAATCTATAAAATTATATTATCACAGTTTGCAGACTGAAGGCTCGGAGTAACATCTTTTTTTTGATAACCAGCATAATTGAGCAAAATACAGAACATATTCAAATTCTGACTTGATATCATTGAGAAACTGGTAAAACTGAATCTGTTTCAACCTGATGTGTCTGTGGCAGACAGATGACAACATCATTGAAAACACTTACAACATGATCCAGATCCATTGCCTTAACAGCCAGGTTTTTCTGATGTAGAATGCAGTGAAATTGGAAGAAAAGTGGGTTAATTCAGTCTTTATTGAGCTCTTCTATTAGCAAACTAAGCAAATCATGGCAAGGGCTCCATTCGCTGCTATAGAAAAACTTTTAGCTGAGATCAAGTTTTTTTCTGCTCTACCACTTTTCGTATTTCAGCCAACACATTTTTCCTGTTTTACGGCCATGCATGTTGCACAGAGCAAGCAAATCTTCAGTATTAGTGAGTTCTCTGTCTACTCCACAAATAAACTCAGCTACCTGTGATACCTCTATTGCATCTGTCATTTCCTTGAGTGCTATGGATTAGGCCGTAAAAGCTTGCAATTTCTCTTGTGGCTGTCACTTGCACAGCCTTACTCAAAACTTCAGTTCGACAAGCTACTGTACAACAAGACAGGGTTATACCTTAAAAAGTTTTCTTGGCTTTTTCTTCAGAGCACATAGCAACAGCTGCATTTTCAATTCACTGGCTCATTAACTCTCCATCAATAACTGGCTTCCCGCAACTGCTGATTTGGTAAACTACAGTATCTTCATGCTTGCTAAAGTGGCCTTTTGGCTGCTCTCAGTAGAAGTCCTCATCATATTCTGCTGTGTTCTTTTGTTGCTGAGTGATATCACACTTGTTGCCCTTTTAGCATTATTGGACATTTGTCTATATACTGTTCCATGCTTAGCATTGAAATGTATCTTTGCACTGCTTTTTTCAAAGGTCTTGATGATGTCCACACACTCTAACATGACTTTTCATTTCCATTTGGCAGTTTCATCATAAGAAATCCATCGATCCACTCTTTGTTGAATTTACGTTTCTCTTCACCTAAAGAACGCTTTGATTTCTTTTCTTCATTTGCAATTACTGCACCTAAAAACTCACTGCCACAGAGTTGCTAAATAATATGTTGTAGAAAGGAACTGTTGGAGGGATTTCCTGTGCAAAAAGAGGACTTCATTTTTTCTGGAGGACCAGCACAGAGATAACCCAATAATGCTGCATTGTTACATCAATACAGAAAGCCACGCCTACTTGATACCATCGATCGATTTTTGCAGTATTCAGATTAGAAAATAAGTAAAAAAATTTTATCTTTAGCTAGCAACAAAAAGGTCGCATTGAAGCAGCAAAGAGGCTACAGTGGCCAAAAGACCATACGTTGCCAGTGCTTGCTTTAGAGTCTATCTTATGAAGCAGTACAATAGACTTTTTAAAATTCATGAATAACCATTTATGCCATGAAGCGGCAAGCCAATACTTAAGCAATTTCTGGCTTTCTTGTAACCGGTGGTTTATACTAAACTTTTGAGGAATATTCGTAGCAAAAGAATAAATGTTAGAGTACTTACTTGTGGCCCATCCATCTTCCACCAGTTACTATTAATATTCACAAAAGATATAAAGTGGCCTACACCTCCTTGTACGTAGAATATCGCAGCACGCAGATGATAGCTGATCCCGCACATCTGAATAGTATAACATTTACAAGGTTAGGGGTGTGTTTTAGTTTGTCATATCAAACACTGCAGAATTTTACTACATTTAAAGTAGCAACAGCTCAAATGCATTGATAGTTAAAGTCAAGGCTATAATTGAGGAATAATATTCATTATAACAGTTAAACAGGAGGTTAAGGTCAAATTGACAGTATGTCATACCACAATCAGCCATAAAACTACAATAAAGCTCACTTATTTTTAGCCATAAATTTAACATCAATAAAATCAACAAGCACTCCTAGAGGTAGGGGTATTTGTCAGGAAGGCTATCAGCTTTGATGAGCTGAAAAATAATTTAGGCAAAAATAAACTATCTTTGAAATGTAGTTGTATGTCAATATAAACTAGCCAATGTACAGTCACAAAGTAATCGGCTTACGATGGCTGTAGTGTTTGAGACTTATACAATAAAAAAAATTTACTGATAGTCTCCTGGAGAAATGCCCCTAATTAGAGTTTATATCTGCAAAGTTAGAAATGATGAAAACTTTTGAAAATCTTTTATTCCTGCTTACTACATGGCATAATTTTAAGTTGAAAATAGAAAGTCTTTTACTGAGTCTTTTTTCATCCATTTCTAGATTTCAAAATTGTTATTCGTGAACAGATCGGTGATGCTAATGCAAACTTATATTGTCTTTTACTTATTTGAACTAACTAATTTGCGCTTCTTTTCACTTCAATTACAGCAATTCGTGAATAGCATTGTAAGTTTTCGTTTTTTATATGGCAATTTCATATTTGAAATGTTAATTTGATGCATTACAAAATTTTAAAACATTTATATAGCAGCATTTTGGGACAATCGTGCTTTCAGCTTCCAGTGTTTTGGTTGTATGCTCAATATACTTTGTGGCTAGTGCCATCCGCATAAATGTAATGCATTTGTATTTTTACATTGGATCTGTGTAAATTAAATCTTTCGGATCAGAAGAAGGTGGAGAACTCTTGACCTTGCACAGCATTGAGAGTTTGTTCAGGACCTAGTTGGACAGAGTACTGAATACTGGATATTTCCCTTAATCGTTCAAGGCAGGGTGCAGTATGCCGACCGGGCATGCAAGAATTCACTGCATGGCATACATACACGCTAGGACACTTTATGGTAGAAAAGACCACAAGCCATCAACAATTTTCATAGTACTTTCCTGATATGGCAGCAACTGTTGGAAAGTTGGGTCAAAGGTGATAAATAAGATGAACAGCAAAACAGAAAAGGTATATGCTGTACGGTCTTCACAAAAAGTAGCCGTTAACTTAGTCGACCCTGTTCCAGAACTGTTGTGCAACTGTCACAGAACGGTGTTGGCGCTTACAAACCATTTAACCCGTTCACAGGATGCTCTGGTTTTTTCAGAGACCTCATTGCTGATAGTGGCTAACATGCTTAACAGAAAAGTATTCTGCTACCCAAAATCACCGGAGCAAATAAGTACTGACCAAAGAGTTCAGTTTGAATGTTAGTTAATGGCCAAACTCTGCTTGCTCTGAAGAAGTCTACAAGACACAGACTGCTCCCCGTTACCTTCAGGCCAATGTTACATGTATGTTGGAGAAAACTAGCTAAGACCTAGGAAACTATCTCAGGGCTTTGTTATCAACAAAGGTCAAGGATGAGTAGGTTATGTTCTTTTCTTAATATATGAGAGTGTAGCAATTGCATGTCAAACTACGCAATAAAAAAACAGCAAACAATGGTTTTAAACAGAGACCTAAGGTTATCGGGCCATCTAGAGTGTTACCCCTACCACCTTTTTTAGCACGTGAGCACGCGATAGAGATCTATCGCAGGTAGAAAAATGTACATGACTGACGCAAGCAAGCAAAAGTGAAGTTTTAGAAGGAGCATCATGATGAGTCAGCCTTCATTGCAGCAAGTGACTGCTTGTGGCTGTCAAACAAATGAACAAGAGAAATAACCTTAAGCTACAAACCAAGGTGGTTTGTCCATATGATAATATAAAGGCTTCCTCAAACCATAGATAGTTGGTGCAGAGGCATGGTCCATCTTCCATACTACGTAGAAGCAAGTTAAAACCTTACTATGCCTGTTAAAAGGAGCCAGATGATAGCCAGCTGGCTGGCTGTCTAACTAACTCAGGTAGGTGAGATGAGGGTCCAGGATGAGGGTTCATTATTTCTGAATAATGCTTACATCATACTCAGGTGCTTATCTATACAAATATGTCCTTGATCAGTATTCATGACGAGTTGTTCTATAAAAAATGTGTGTTGAGTAAGCGTTGGCTGACTTGAATTAAATTAATTGAGTTTTGTCTTTTAATGGTTGCTCTCACGCCAGTTGGCCAATATTCGTCTGTGAAATCATTGAGACACGCCGGCCCTCTGTGCAGCAATATTTTGGCAGATTTGTATGTCTGACTTTAATCGCTTTCTTGTGCTACGACATGACACCAACTAAGAGTAGCCTACCACACGCCTTTGACTGATGTTTGCTTTAGTTCTGAATGTATTCCAAGTTTTACCCTTTTTATTATTGTATGGAAGTAACAGGAAGCAACCAAGTTGTACTACAATTCAACTCTTGTAACAGAAACTAGGATAAACTATTTTTTACCAGTAATAGATAGAACTTGACTTAGTCTGGTGAAAAAGAGTATATTACAGATTTGTGCAAAGTAGCTAATATAGTACTTATAGTCTTTGAATGCTTGTTACCAAGCTATACATATAACATTTAGCTTGTACATCTACTTTTCTGAAAGTCTTGATTAAGGAATTTCTGTGGTTACCAAAACTAAAGATGAAAATAACTCTCTGAAAGATGCTGTTATTCCTGAAAACTATTGTGCCCTCGACCAAAATTGTTTTTGTTCTATAAACTATGATTGAGGTTACAAAATGTTTACAACTATTTGCTAAAAACAGAGATATTTTGAAACAGTTATACAGCTGCTTTGAGTTGATATTTCACAATTACTAGCAGGTCTGTTTTAGCAAGTAGTTGTAGACTAGAATCATAATGAGCAAACGTAAACTTCTTACAGATATGTTTTCATTTATGTATATTTTCTTGTCCATTTCAGCCGGGTTTTCAGTGTCTCTTAGCACTTCTATTATAATTACTTTACCAGGGTTTTCAATTATTTCCTGTTCTTCAACTGAAGTTGTTTGACTGTATAATATACAGTTGTACAAGTATAGCAAAACATCCTTATGTAGTTTTTAACATTAAACAGTGTAAAGTAAAAAGTTTTTTTTTTGGTATTTGAAAATGCCAAAAAGCTATGAATCAAGATGAGTACTAAGTCTCACTGACAGCGTGTGAAGGTTACAATATTTAAAGTCATCTGAAAGACTAGACAGATTAGCTCAACTAGCACAAGATGTGAGTACTTTATAGATATGAATCATATGAAAGCTCACACACACACGCACGCACGCACGCACACACACACACACTCACACGCACGCAAACACGCACGCAAACACGCACGCACACAAAAACATCTGATTTGTTTGCAGTTATCTTAGCCAGTCTATTAACACAGTGTATAAACAATAGCTCTACAGATAGTTTTAAATATTCTATTTTATAGATAATGTCAAACTATTTCTTAAAAAACAAGCCTTTATAATAAAGCTTACTACTCTAACCTTAAACAAAAAACTATAAACAAACTCAAAGTTAGTTCAACATTTTGTATGAAAAATGGTTTGGCTAAAAAAATTCATATCGAAGCAATTAGTTAAAACAAAATATAAAAGAAATTTTATCCTTACCCGCACTCAGCACAGAATGTTTGTCGTATCTTACTTTTCTTATTTTCCGCTATCAAGCCACCTATTGATGCCGAGTGGATAGTACATCCCTGTTAGAAAAGAAAGTAATGCTGTAAAAAACTATTCAATGCTATTTTTTATTTTATTTTTCTGCACATGCAAAAAATAAATGATTAAAAAAAACCTTTTGTGTTTTTTGCATTTGCTCACATTTGAATTTATTAAAAGGTTTGAAGGTTTTAAAAGCTTCCATTAGGATGACTATTACAGCAAACTATCAGAGTGGCTTTGTTATCCCACGACCAAAAACGAACAAAACGATACAACAAACTATCAGAGTAGCTTTGTTATCTTTAAAAATGTTTTAACAATTATAATCGCAACTCATTCTGTAGGATGGCAATTTTTAGCACTTTTTCATTAGTTCACCATTTGATAGCGCTCGGTTCAATTGTCTTTTTGTACACTCTTAACTTTATGCATAGACTCATAACTCTTAACTTAATTTTTGCTCACGTAGGTGGACTAAGTTTTATATTATCATGAAAAGCTGCTGAAACTCATTTTGCTTATAATAAAAAAACTCTGAATGCAAAATAAAGTAAAAAATCTATATGTAAAAAAGACTTATTGATGATCATGATTTTATTTCAACATTGTATGACACTGGAAGTCATTCATTTAGAAACATTCATAAAAAATGTTGAACGCAGCAATTTTTTAACACAAGATTTGCTAATTGACAGAACCATCATCATTTCACAGGATAAAAAAAGATGGAAGCGTTGAGTAGCTCACCTGCTCATCACAGGTTGTGGTCACTAGCGGTATTAGCAAATAAACCCCAGAATTGAAACCGGAGGTGGAAATATCTTGACATGTCACACACCTCTTTACAGACATAGAACTCATGGTAAATATGTTTTCTCTAAAATAGTAAGGAGAAAGTGTCTGTATTATAAACTACAATGTATAGCAAAGTATTAGTAGTACTACGGACGTTGTCTTTAATAGAGGGGAGGTACACTAAATCAGCTGAACTTTACAAATGGGATCTCTGTAGTTGTTAACTTAAACTTGTTAAATAAGCTTTAAACTTTGACCTTTAGAGGAGTATAAAACTAAACTTGACTTTCAAATGTACTCATAGATAGTCAAATAATGGGGTCTCCTCATAGTTGTTTGCGTTTAGTTTTAATTAACAAAATTTAGGTCATGGTCTTTATCATATTTTAAATCATATTTTTGGAAATTAATATAGGTTGGAGAATTTATAGATGCGCTAAAACGACAAACAATGAAATTTCATTAAGATGCACGTAAGTGTCATCATCTTCAGCATTACTTAAAATTTAATCAAGTTATGAACATCATGTTTAAAGAGATACAAATATCTCACACTGTACGATTAAATATTTTATTTCCACCAAAGTTATTTATGAGTATGATGTCTGCTTGTTAGTTTACTCTTAGACCGTTTGTGAGTCCAAGTGTAAAGGAATTTGCCAGCCTTTACTTAGTCACAATCTATAATATTGCATAAAGAAGAGAGATTAAGTATGGCTTTTCTTCACTTTTATTTAGGAAGGAAAATCCATTAGTCGAGGAGCTTTTGACTACTGCTCTGCTCTCTTACCGATCGAGCTTTTTATAAACGCAATTATTTACCCGTTCCAGAAAATGGACCCGAGTAAGCAAAAACTGCATAACAATAAGAACAAATAGAATTGCTAATGTGTTGGCATAGTTATAATACATTAGAAAAGTAATACAACATAAATGAAGGCAAAACATAATAGCAATACAATATAAATGAAAGCAAAACACAATAATGTGTTTTGCCTTCATTTATATTGTATGAAATGAAATTAGTGACAATACAATAAAAAGAGCAAACACAACATGCAATATATATACATATAGGAGTAGTTCCAAGAAATAAAATGTCATGGCCTGGCATGTACTACAGACACCCCCTCCATTAGAAACTGTGTCTAACTAATACAAAAGGGTGGAGCGACCATCATGGTCCCAGCTGGTTTAGATGCGGACCAGCTGGGTGACATCATCAGCTGGCTGCTGATGCCAGTTGCCATCGTGTAGGCAGCTGGGCAACCAGCTGGGCTACATGATGCATCAAATAGCATCATGTAGCATATTTGATGCTGCATGATGCTATTAATAGATCATCAAATAACATTGACTTTGGAGCTGTTAGCGCACAAAGTATTACGCTCATGTTATTATTTTGTCTCAAGCTGCTCAGCATGGTGTTCAAGGCGAGTAATTTCTTGACTAATTAATTATTTGTTGTCAGTAGCTGGTGTATGCTGGGTCTGGTACTGCAGGCTGAATTTTTGCACTGTCGCCTTTTTTTGTTCCAGGGTGACCTCGACTGACCTCGGGCTAACCCGTGCGGCCGTGGTGGCAGAGTGCCAGCTCATCTGGTTGATCGTTTCGCGCATGGTCTTTGTGACCTTTGCCCAGCTCTTACATGTATGTAGCTTTTGGTGGTGACTAGTAGTGCCTCAGATCACCACCCGCTCAATGTTCCAAAATGGAATCCCAAAATGGCCTCCATCAGTCTCGGGTTGATCTTGATCTAACTTCAGCCAAGTTAGGCCGCTATCGAGGTGCTTTATTTAGGCTCACTGTCGGCAGTCTTTGAAGGCCTGTTGGCTTAGGCTATCTGCATTGCAGTGCTTTACTCTCGCACGGTGTTCCAGCACGTATTTAAACTCGGCTACCACCTCTAGCTAATGTGCTACCCGTTGGGAGGGCTCCTTCCTGCAGCAAAACCGTTGCAGTAAAGCATGGTCCGTACAAAGCCAAAAATCCTGCGTACAAGTACGGGCGGAATTGCTTTAGTGCTTCACTCCGAAGGGATGAATGTGTTTCTGTACTAAGCAATCACTCATTCCTGGTTGCCTTGCTGCAGTGACAGCACAGCTCCCTATGCCGCAACCGCTGGCGTCGGTGTTCAGGATATTGGTATTCTCTGAATCCGGATACCCCAGCACGACATGTCATACATACATACATACATACATACATACATACATACATACATACATACATACATACATACATACATACATACATACATACATGTCATACAACTCTTTACAGACATAGAATTAATGATAAATATGTTTTCTCTAAAATAGTATGGAAAGATTGTCTTTATTATAAACTACAATGTGTAGCAAAGTGTTAGTAGTACTACAGAAGCTGTCTTTTATAGAGAAAGAGAGGTTCACTAAATCAGCTGAATGTTACACACGTGATCTCTGTAACTTCTAACTCAAACTTGTTAAATGCGCTTTAAACTAGGAAGTATAAAGTCAAACTTGACTTACACATTTACTCACAGCTTGACTCACACTTACTCACAGCTTACCTGATGATCTCTGGTCAACAGGTCCCGTAAATTTATCTTGGCCTTCACTTCTTTTTTAGGTGCTAAGTGGTGAGGGGGTTGACGAATAGGTTAGGTTTCGTCTTTCATGGGTATGGAGTGCTCTAAGAGCAACGTTTGGTCCATTTTGTCCAGTGCTAAACACTGGCCTATATTTTGTCAGTAGGGTAGCCAGCTTTCTAGCCTGCTCTGCATTCTGGCATGAGGGTCTTGCGGCATGGTATAGTTCCTAGAGGTGCTGAATGACCCGTAGCTCTTCTATTATTCCGAGTGGACAGAAATTCTGTGTAGTCAACCTACACCTTACCGCAACCTCTGTCTTAGCCAGCACCACCGGGTCCCTAATTACCTGGACTTTGTTCTTTAGGAGCTTCTCCGTTCGGTCTGTACCAGCCAATGGCATCCCATCCACCTTCACCACGAGTTGTTCAAACTCCATTGAGCATTGCTGAGCCATAAAGAAAGGCATGCCAAGAATAGCGTCTTTGCTAATCTGGCTGACTATGAAGACTTCTTCGGTCTTTACTTCGCAGAGCCTTACAGAGAGTCGAATTACACCGTAAAAGGGCAACCTGGTCTCATCAGCAAACAGGCTATGGATGTCACTCTTCTCAGTTGGTTTCTTACACCCCACGAAAGTCAGTCAAACACCTGCTTTCCCAGCAGGTTAATGGTGCATCCGGTATCCAACAAGAAGTGCACTGCTCGACCTTCAATTTTTCCCGGAAAGAAGTGACTGGTAGAGTGTGGGCGCCTCGGCAGAAGTCCCTTAGCAGGTTCCCTGTGTTTGATCAGGGCAGCTTGAGGCTGCTCTGTTTGTGCAGGTAGAGAACGTGTCTGGTCCGATCACAATGAACGGCAGGGGGCTGTCATCTGCAGGACAGAGAGCCAAGGAACCTGAGAGAAACGCATAGTGCTTACCTCGGAGGGACTCATGCTTTTCTCTATGATGCGTAGTGGTTAGAATGCGTTCTGGAAAGCCACAAGAGAGTTGCTTGAGATAGAGTTTTGGGTCGGCCCAACTTTTTTGGATAAGACCATCCGAGTGAGGTCTTGGCTAGAACGGTATTTTGTTTTTTTCCTGGTTTCCGCAGTGGCCTTATTGCAAACTAGTATTAGGTGCTACTGGTGCGGCCATTTTTTGTTTCCCGACCCTTTTTTCTCTTGACTAAGGCACTCCTTTCAGAGATTTCTCATGCCTCCACGCCCCAACAGGTGGCAGGATTAATTTCTAGAAGCTTGCTTGCTTGTTTGTTTGTTAGCTGCTTGACCTGTTCTGCCAGCTGCTTTGTTGTGGATAGCAGTACGTTTGGGGTGTTTTGTACGACACTGCGTACTGCATCGCGTCCCGTATTGGCCTGTGATTCCTCTATTTTTTCTGCCACTGTTTGGATGGCTCTGCTCATGGTCGGTGTTTCTCCAGATTTGACCTGGAAAACCTTTCCTCCATTATTCACATTAGGTTGGCGCAAAAAGTTAAAGCTGAACATACTCATTTTATTTTCTAAGTTTTTGTAGTGCTTGCTGTATTTTGAAATTCATGGGCAATAGGATAATTTTTGTGATAAATCCAGCAAGCATCAGTTGTTTTCATTGCAAATGTAGAATGAATATCACTCAGTTTTGATTGTTGAACGATAACAAAGTTAGTTTTATGTAAATGCCAGTGACCTAATCTGGCATCTGGCAGACATGTTGCTTGTAAGGCTGTAATTGTCTAATTGGGGTTTACAAGCATCGACAACTATAAGTCTCTCTGATCACTTAGATTTCTCAGTGCTTGTCATTGTCTTGACACTAAAGCTCGCTGTTCTCATATTCATTTTATGACCCTGGAAAAGGTGATTCTGCTGGTTGCGGCTTTTCCGTCGGGAGTACTTGTAGGCAAAGTTTAGTTTAGAATTAGAAGTTTTTTAGTATAGAATATATGTTAGAATCTGTTAGTTTAGAATATATGCAAATAATACTCATAGTTAAAAATAAATTTACCTCCATTCTCCTATGTTTCTTTGCAGCATAACGCTGTTGACACCTGTCAGCTCTAACCAAAAAAGTGTTGACCCCAATATTTCATCAACTGACGCTCAGAAAACTTTGAGTCACTTTCGCATTGTTACAATTCTGTTGTTCGTCAATAAATCATGTCGGTGCAGTAATTTAGTAAATTAATGATGTCAATTAAATATTGATGTCGATGCACGTAGCTAGTAGAATCTACTACTCGTCGATGCGCGTGACTAACTAGTAATAGAGTAAAATCTCTAATAACCAGAATCTTCAAAATCACAGACAACCCGTTTTACGAGCAATAATATTTAATATGACCTATATAAAAAGTTTGTACTAAAGATTCGCTAATGAAGAGATCTTATATTTATTGCTTGTGAACTGTTTTCAGATGTATCACTCGTTACGTCACCAATGAAGCACCTGCTAGAATCTGAGCTTTTTAAAAGTTGGCCTCATTCAAATTCATATATCTCTGGACAAAGTTAGTCAACAGAGACAAAAATGACATCAAATTGTAGCTTATGCTTTAGCCTTTTATTGGTCTTAATTTCATTAATTCGACCTTTTTGACACAGCCACACCTTTAGAGGAACATTTTTCAAGGTAGCAGATAATGGTAGATGGTCACGGGATGTTGTTGGCATGTGCCTTATAAACCGGTATTGCGCTTGTAATGTAAAAATATGTCAACTAACCCTTCACACATTCATAAAATATGGGTTTACAAGTTTGTTTATTGATGGTTCTCCCCCGAAACAAGTGACACTGACTTACATAATGTCAGTAGCAGACAGACTCACTTGAACTGACCACCAAATATACATAATTATAAAATCTGGCTGAAACCTGAAACCATATTTTAATAATATTGGCTGAGGTCAAGTGCTCAATGTCTAAAAATTAAATAAATATCAAAAATCTTTGGCTCCTAGATGAGATTTACTTTAAAGTTTGACTCGCAACAAAATTCTCATTACAGTTATTTGGTATCAAAAAATTCACCATGTCTTACTCTGTTGTGTTGTAGGTGCAAAATATGTGGAAATGTGATTACAAGTTCTTAAAAGCTAAAAAACGAACAGCTAATCGCAGCCACGCGAGACCGCCTTAGTTTGGATTATCTTTCCAGAACGGAAAGATGCGAGTCAAACATTGAAAGAAACTTTTCATAGTGCGCATGTCCTTGAATAGTTTTGCTTTATTACAAGCATGATATTAGCTTGAAAGCAGATTTAGCCAATCATATAAATGAAGACAAATACAATGGCATTTGCAATATATGTATATAAATTTTATAGTCGTTGGTTTTGTTGGTTTGCATATTCGTCATCGATACTTTGGCAATTAAATTTAGCAATTCAAACTCGTTTCACGCTACGTTTAAACTCCTGACATGGAAATTGCAGGTTCAAAAACAAGCTCGCTTCACCTTTCACTCAGTTAAGCCGATCTTATCATTTCCAATTTTTTTATTTATCGTTATTGCTATTGCACACGTTATTATGTACTGATTATCAATTTTACTTTGTGCAATTCTTTTTCTTGCTGAATGCTTTTTAAAAGCTAGTTTGAATTCTATTATCTAGTTTTAATTTTTAATTTTCAGTTATGTTGTTTCAATTCAAAATGTGCCATTATACCCCTGTATTTAGTTTTTGCCTTTTTTTAGGTCTCTCTACGTTCGGTTAGACAAAATATCTGCTATGTCATTTTCCCATTTGTACAAGTTTCGAGAGGTACCAGTATAATTGTCATATTTAAAGTTCTGCTAGATAGAGTTTGCTGCCACAGTATTATTTTTTTACACACTTCTATCCAAATTTTTGTAAATAGCAGATATAACCGCTTAACCTTAACAAGCCATGACTAAATCAATACTTTCAAAAATGGCTAGAGTTATCTCCTCTTTCTTTATAATAATCATCCGTCTGTTATCCTGTTATGAGACTATTCATAAGACTCACATATTATTATCACACTCAGCAATAACTGATAGTAAAAAGGAACAAACATCGTCGACGTCATTGAAATTGAGCGCTCTCAAAGTTGAGTTCCTCCATTGATCTGCAAGCAAATTAACAAAATTATTTTCGGCTTTGGTAATGTTCTTTGTATTAATTCAAAAGGTTCTACATCAAATGCTTGAATAGAACTGCCATATGTATAACTTTTAAAACAAGACACTGTTATGTTTTCCTGCACATGCTAGATTATCTATTATAGACTAATATCTAACAGGCTTTACAAAGATGACCTCGCGCAAGCAACGAATTGAAACATATTTTAGTTTCAAGCAATAAAATGGCTTTACGATTGTAAGGATTTTTTTTAAAGAATTTTTCTAGACAAAAAACAGGTTTTTCATTCAAAATTTCCCTTTCAGTTTTCTAATTTTCTATTCCTAAAATAAAATTAACAGTTTTAAGTAAACCTAGTTTCCATTTTTTACCCAGAAATCTCAAGTCAAAAACCTGCAGTTAGAAGGTACCACACCTCATCACTCTGTTAGCCAATAATCTAAAATCTAAACAAGAATATACCAGTAGGCCGTGTACTTAAAGCAAAGCAACTATAATAGTATATACTGTAAAAAAAGACTACAAAGCTGATTCAGATCAGAGGAAACTTGGATTACTTTTGTGTGAAATACATGCAATAAAGGTTCACACAGCTTAGAAATACATGCAATAGTTATCCATTTAAACATGTTTGCAACTTAGCTTTGTTGTAACAGTGAAGTTATCAAAAGTGAGTTCATTTTAGAGTTTATTAGCTATTTCAAAGTGACAAATTGTTACTGGAAGGTAGATAAAGCTTTTACTTAATAGCTATCTTAGTTTCAGTTTGATTGTTTAATGGAGTACCATTGTGTTAGTTGAGTAGCGATCTAAACTTACAACCTAAATATATAACACTTTAGAAAATAACAATTCATCACCACAGAAGTCAAATAATGAAGTACCAGTCACTAATTAAATATAAAAGGTAAAGTAGATGTATTGAATTATTCTGTACAATTGTTTCTATCACTACAACTACATCTTAGCTCCTGTCCAAATCAATTGTTCGAAGTCTAGATAAATGACACAATAATCAAAAGACCTTTTTTCTCTATTTGCAATTATGTGTTTAAATTTTTCAGGTTAAATAAAAATACAAGTGTTTCCATTTTTATGAAAAATCTAATTAGATTAAAACGCAACAAAGCAAAAGTTTGTCGTTTCGATACTGAAAACCTTTTATCAAAACATTTTCAGAAAAATTTCATTCACTATTATTTGAAAAAATATTATTCTGTCAGCACTTAAAAAAATTGTTTAAATTTTTGAGCTATCTTGGTGGTGTTTATTACTTATCTTTAGATTTTAGCTGGTAAGTTTAATATACATGTATTACACATCAACTTAGATGTTAGAAAATTTGCATATGTTGGTCTGGATAACAATGGAAACCACCCCAAGGAGCAAGAAACTAACTGATGGATACAATTTATTTACACTGAAAACAGATTCCAGGATGTAGAAAAGTTTAACTGTGTAAAGACTCTAACTGGCCAATAAACTGTAAAGAAAAGGTATCACTGACATTCAAAAGCTATAATAAACAGCTAGATTGTCCTAAGAAAATATGAGTGAGACGTTCAGTTTTTTCTATACTCGTCTGCTTGCAGCCGACTCACCCTTGTTTTCCCAAAAATCTCTAGAGTTCACAGTTTCCATTGCTAGCGACTTTAATGCCAACAATCGAAAATGGCAAGTTAAACAAGTACCTGCTCTTCGACTGCCTAAAACATAAGATTATAATTTTAGAGTATGCTTTCATCACCCTTTAATCTGTCAACAATAACTTCTGTAAAGACATATGTCAATTGAAAAAAATGAGTTCAGACATTTGGCAATGCATTATGTTCATTTCTAGGTTTCTTTTACATAAATGGTAATAAAATGATTATTCATGATCAGCAGTATGTTGATACCACAATGACGGGTTATTCTTTTAGTCAAATATATCTAGCCTGCTCTTTTTGCTAAACTTTTCCCTTTATTACTGTTCATATCCACTTTTTGACTTTCCTCTTTTACTGCAACCGTTTTTTTTTTCAAAGAAAGTACTACTGTTCCTGAAACAGGTGACCATGATTTATTCTTCCAACATGTCTGAATTCTTCCAACATGTCTGAATTCTTCCAACATCATTTTAATGAGAATCAGTTTTAACAATTATGCTGGAGCGTGTCATAAACAATTTTTAGATTATGGCACATTACTCTTCCAGATGTTGGAGAAGGATTTCTCTCAGTGCAGCTAATTAATTTGGGAGACAATTTACTTTCTGCTTTAAATAGCTACCAGATGCTAGTTTGATGCACTACAAGATGCTAACAATAGATCATCAACTAACATTGACTTTGGAGCTGGTAGCACACAAAATATAATGACCAGTTTACTTGCAAGGCTGCCAGATCTCTAATAGGCGTTAAAGCTAGACCATCGGAGAGTTTAAAAAAGTCAAACATGTTTCCAATCTGTATTAAATTTTAAATTGTTTGCAGTACCTTTGAATGATTTGCGGAAACTATTGATTGCAGAGTCAAAAGAGGTGTTTTGGCAATCTCTACAAGCTAGCTGCTTTTTGTTAGCCACTACCAAATCGGTTACTATAATATATTTTTTGAAGGGCTCATCAGAATCTTGAGAAGATAATCATTACCCTCCAACAACAAAAATTAGCGCTGCCTTTATTTTGCACTCTCCTCTGAGCAGCACAGCATTAACTCTTTCAGAAGTAAATCTCTAAATAAATATACAATGGGAAGCTGAGAACCATTTCTACCAGCTGATATTTATTGCATGAAATTAACCTACAATGTTCTTATAGCCTGTGTTGCTATTCGTCGAAGCTTTCAATCTTTATTTCATTCTCAAATTAAAAGCATATATTTTTATAACTATTTTTAACAACCTTGCATACAAGTTGGTTAAATTCATTGATATGTTTATTATAGTTTGCAGCCAAACTTTTCAAAACATTTTGTACGTAAAACTGGCTTTTATGTGTAACGGATGTAGTTTTAGTTGACAAGAAAAGCCGTAGTTGTATGCAAAAACTCAAAACTCTCAAGGATTTTGTCCTATATAATTGAATGAAGTTAATTATATTATTATATACTTACAGTAAGCTGCTTCCATGAATTCAGGTAAATGGGTCAGAGCTTGGAATACTGCGATCATATAGCAATGGAGGCCATTGTTCACCACCGGCCCTTTAATGAGTTTAATATTTGTAACAACTACTCAACAAAATTCATATACTCATCTATAATCTGTATAAAGGAAAAATGTTTCTGAATAGCAGCACAGAGTGTAAGAGCATGGTTAAGTTAAACGTGAAACAAGAAACAAAATACCCAGCTTAAAAAAGAGCAAATAAATTGTAGAATAATATTTACCAGAAGGAATTACATTTCTAAAAATAGATCATGTGTTTATATGTGCATGTTGGTTCATGATATTAGATAACAGGACATTAGCAATCAACAGATAGAAATCACATTCTTTTTTTAAGTTAAAAACACCCTGAGCAACAACAATTCTAAAATTTCTAGCTAAAAATCAAAAATCAAGCGCAGCCATTCATATAAAGGAAACCATTATTGGCTAGATAATAATGCATTTGCTGTAGCAGATTTAAAAGAAGTGTTTTTGGTTAATAAAAATCACTTACGAAAAACTATTTTTAAGAGTCTAAAAGCCTTTTATAAAAAATAGTTTTCAATTGTTTATTATTGACCCATAATTTAAGCGATTAATTGCAGTAATAGTGATATCCTATATACTAACCCTGGTTTAGACACAGTCTTCCTTACTCTAATTACACGAGGAGTAATGTTTCTATCAGTCACGTTCAAGTTTGTCTGTTCTGGCAGGTCAGTGGGTTCAGTTTCTGTTTTTTGGTTCTCTTCTGGAAATGGATCAGCAGATTTAATTTTTCGTGTTTGGTTTTCTTCAGCAGCTTCACTAAAGAAACGTGTTGTAAGTGTTAGAAATAAATTTTATAGACTTGTGTTCATGTTGTTGTACATAACTTTTACTTACACGATAATAGATACACAGAATTGCAGTAGTTGTTGTACCTCTAATTACCGTATCAAACTTTTCAAGTGTGTTTCAATTAAACAATATGTAAAGCGCATAAGTTTGGTTGTTCTGACACCACATTTAGTCCCTTAGACCAAAAAGTACTAAAAAACAAAAGTTGATATCAAAAGATCACAAAATGGTTAGTGATTTAGCATCTTGTAACAGTGAAGCAGTGAGTTTACGTATAGCATTCAATGTTGCTATTCAACTATGTATTATTTATTACTCAGTATTTAATAAACTCTCTGAAATAGTTCCTCAAAAGTGTGACTCACAAAAGCTGGGTAACGAATGTACTTTTTGCGCAAACATTGAGAAGCTTTAGCCACATGCTCACTGAGCACGAGTTTTAGCCTAAAAATAATAGTGCAGATTCCATCATAATTTCTAAACTGAATTTCCTATTTGTAGAAGTATCAAGACTGTGTTAAACAAAGACATACTGTTAGCCTTATACAATTATTATTTCCAATGTGTTGCTTTTAGAGTTTTGATGAAACAGCCATAAGGTTTTGGTGCAAAAAACAGGCTTTGATATGAACAGATGCATTAAAAGAATATATTGTTATTGATGTACATGTAGCTGTATCATCATCAGTAAAATCTTCTAGATATTTTCAACTGATCACTTTGACTAATATGAGTTCGTGAAGATCAAGAATGCATCCTTACAGTTATCTCAACACGTCCTACAATAGATCGATGTTCATAACTCATCTTCTATTGTACATAAAATACTATAGTTTTAGCTGCAAACTGTAGCAAACGTAGCAAACAGTTTAATGAGTGCAATAAGCTGTTATTCAACATTGTTAAATATAAATATAAATTAAAAATGTGTCTTTAAATATAAGATAAAATAAAAATTGAAAGCTTTAACAAATTGCAAAATAATGCTCAGGCTATAATATCTTTGCAGATTATTTGCAAGCCATAAATAACAACTGGTAGAAATATCTCTCGGCTTTTTAACGCATACTTTGTTTAAAAATCTTTGACAAGGTTTCACATTGCTTCACTGGAAGAAGGAGGCAAAATTTAGGCAAAAATTGCTTTGCTCGAAAAAAAACTTTCATTTATTTGCCCAAATTTTTGAAGAGCCAGCTGAAAAATAAAACGCGAGCCTCTATTTGAAAGCAGCCTCCAATTGGTCGTCACTAAAAAGGAAGAGTTAAAAAATAGAGCACCATGGTGTTTAATTAGAGGTTTTACAGTATTTGATAACTTATATAAGGTATTTAGTAGTTTATATGGTTGTATAGTATAGTTAAACCGCTTTATTATTATTATTATATTATAATGTATTTTATAAGCTTTGTAACTGCTCCCAAATATTTTTTCTTTTTCGGACAAGCCTTTATAGTGACTCACCTTTTTACCTATACAAAAGCATTGTTCACGGATGACAGTGTCAACAGATTCACCCAAAAACTTTGCCGCAATAAATTTAAGGATGTTTGGTTATTATTTTAGCAAAAATAAATCTGTTAAGTAGTTCTTTTACTCACAAAATGGAATAAAACCGAGGCTTCAATTTTTTTCTAGTTTAGTACAAATGAAAAAAAATATTTTAAGCGCCCATCTAAACATATTTTTGCTATTGAACCTTTTAACGCGGGTGTCGCGACTTAGATTAATTAATTTCAAGCATAGCGTAATCTCGCGAAAGTGCGATTGACATATAATAGTCCTAGGGCCATGCAAGCGCAGTTCACAATTTAATTAATGTGATTTCATTACCTTTATGAACAACAGTATATTTATTGAAGCATAATTAATTAACCCAGCACATGCGTTTGTATTGGTCGGGCGTTAGCACGATCCCCGGGCATTGTTGATTATCTAGAATCCTAGTTTATTATTAGCCCTGTCTGAGTTTAACATCACCGATTGTCACAGAAAAGCGCAGTCTCAATGGAAGCCAAAGGGATCGACTACATAAGGCTAAATAATAATTGTGACATCACATTGTGGAAACCGCCACCTAGTGTTTTTTTATTGTAGAACCTACTTTTGACACCCTGTTTTTCATAGTTCTATTATTTTCTGTGTATTGAATTTGGGTTCATTCGAAACCCAAGACTCTCATGTATTAAACTATATTATAAAAAGAATTATGTAATTTATGTGCTTTAAAATGTTGGCAAAATAAAATATGTAACAAAAAAGTTCTAAATTGAAATTGAAAGAACACTGTATACATATCATGAAGCAATATCGGCAGTTTTTGGTAAAATTGCTGGCGCTAAGCGGATAGCCAAATTTGTCTATAGTTGGCAGTGAAAGAGCTAGTATGCCGCCTTAAAGAAATTTCCAAGTTAGCGTCCTTGCTAATCTGACTCACTAAAACGACCTTTTCAATTTTGTGTCCTGAAGCCACAAGGGTAGTCGCGTGACTGGATAGAAAGGCGTCCAGGTCCCATCAGTCGTCAGTCACTTTCTTTTCATGGCTGTCGCTTTTGTTCAACAAGTCCTTTGCGGCTTGGGGGAGCTTGCCGAACACGTGCTTGCCCAGCAGCTTTGTGGTACACTCAGTGTCAAGCAGTAACAAAACAAAAAAGAGATGAGAGAGCGCCCTGAAACCTTCTGAGGAGGAAGTAGCTGGTGAAGTTGGGCCGGCTCAGTGCTTGCGCCTTGATTGGTTTTGTACCAATGTTGCACAGCCAAACAGTTCTATCATCTTTAGGCACAGCCCGTGTACCACAACCCAGTTCTACCACCTCTAAGGTAAGCTTCTGACGCCATACTGGCCTGTTATCCTCTTTTTCAGCCTCGGAAACCCACACTTCATAAGCTGCCTTTTGAAGTGTTGTACCAGTAAGGGTAAGCAACTGGAAACACAGCAGTTCAGTCATTAAGACGAGTCTTTAATGTTTTTCCTTTTACTGGTTCTTGAGCGGGTTCCTGGCTTGGCTACATGAAGCACCTCATCTCAGCTATGATGACAAGCTGGGGTTGTCCTTGGAAGGTCCAGTCTCCAGGTCTCCAAAATCCTGGTAGACATATCGGAAAGCTATTGTTTTTACACTGCCATCATGGCAGGGACAGAGCTCTTCGTTTCTGACTTCCCGTTTTGGTGACAGCACCTTCGAGTTGAAGCTCCTTTTGGCCAGACCTTTCTAACCGTGGCCTGGTCAGGCCGGCTATCATGACGAGCCTCTGATGTAGTGCCGGCTAGTTTCTTTTTTGGTATCAAATCATCACATTTTGTAATCTGTGCTAGCTATATTTTACATATTTGTATGACCTATACTGCTAAAGTTATTATTTTGTGTTATCATGTATAGCTCTTCCAGTATCCTATATTATTCTGTAGAGTTATGGTATATTATCCCGTCATTATCTTACACTGCTGTTACTATTGTTTGTTCAGTTGTTGTTTAGTCAGTCAAACATACAAACATACACATCCTGAACTCTCATATGTCTCATATATTACAATGACAAATACATACTACCAGCAACTTAACACTTTTGATGGAGAATACAGGTTGAAGTCTGCAGTGTGACCAACTGTCGACATTCCTGTCGGTGTCTGTGACCTTTTCGCCGGTGTACTAGTTTCTTGGAACAATGCCGGCACACATGGTTGGTGGCCCCACACACCCCAACAGTGTAGGGGTTTCTGCTCGTGTTTCTCTTAAGGTCGATCTCTTTTCTGCTGCAACTGATGTGGCAGCTGTCAAAAGAGTCGAGCCAGCCGACAGACCGTTTAATTCTGTATCATAGGAGCCCATTTCTCAGGAGCATTCTCCACGGCCAAGATATTGGTAGCTCTACTGCCCTTGAGTTTGATCTGCAAAAACTATGTACCAGCGCTTAAGGCCTTCATCAGACTAGTTGTGAGCATGGCCAGAAAATGTTTCCACAGACCGGCATGGTTGGCCAAGTGGCAGAACAGTTCTTTAGCCATGTCAACCCAAAAAAGGCTCAGCAAGTTTTAATAGGTCACCCTGACCTGGCATTAGCTCTGTCTATTTCTTAGAACTAAATGTGACCTGCTTTATGTCAATTCCATAAAGCAGGCCATTCAACAACCTTATTTAAGGCATTGACATATACTTATATTTTTTATTCAAATATATATTGCTAGCCAGAATTTGTTGTGTTTATTGCTTGACTGTTTGGTAGAGAGTAAAATGTCGGTCAGATCCATTTGCGAACTCTAAAAAGATGGCGTTTTTCATTTGCAGCCGGTTTCAAAAATCAACAAAAATATTAAACACTTCTTTTGTTTTACAAGAGCATTGATTGTTGAGCAAAATTTTTGATGATTTACAAAAGCTTTAACTTAAAATTATCTGACAGAAAATTGATTTTCTGCAACAAAATACCGAGTGTATGCTAGTAATAAATCATATCTAACAAAAAACATTAAATCTGCAGTGAAATAGTTTATGTTTGCTCTACAAACAGTCAATAGACTAAGCTGATAATGTGGTTAGGTAAATTAGCAATTGTGGTTTATTTTTATTTTGATATGTTGCCATAAGTCAATTTGTTGTAAGAATCAATAGAGAATGGATTTTTCTCACTTGAGAAAATTGAATTGAATCAAGTCATTGAATTTAGGATAGCCGAAGAATTGAAAAATGCATTGTAGTGTTTTGCAATAAATTTAGAGTTGAATTAATTTATACACAACATGCAAAAGAATTAGTAATTGAATTGATTATTTTTGATGAGAATGAAATTGAATCAATCTATTTTAAAGCCTTGTAAACATCTTCGCTAAAGTTTTGTACAGCAGGTACTAATAAGTGTTGCAGTTAGACATTCTCAAATGATAACTAGCAGATTATATTAGAAAATTTAATTAAAAAGCTAATGTGTCAAAACTATGTAATAAATGATTATTTAAGCTTACAAATTCTCTACTCTGACAGTTGCATCATTAGCTGCAGTTTTCTCATCATTAGCTCGAGTTGTCTCATTGTTAGCTCGAGTTGTCTCATCATTAGCTCGAGTTGTTTCAGCGTTAGCTTGAGCTGTCTCAACATTAGCCAGAGCTGTATCAACATTAGCTGGAGTTGTCTTGTCATTAGCTTTAGTTGTCTCATTATTAGCTGGAACTTTAACATCATTGGCTGGAGCTGTTTCACCATTAGCTGGAGTTGTCTTATTATTAGCTGGAGCTTTAACATCATTGGCTAGAGCTGTTTCACCATTAGCTGGAGTTGTCTTTTTCTTATCTTCAGGTAATTGTTCTGCGGGTTCATCAGTAGGAATTTCAACTTTAGGCTTAACACTTCGAAGGGGCCTGAAAAAAATCTGAAGGTGTTCAGATTATATAATTTATGTTTTTCATCATAAATCATCAACAACACTGGAAAACAAACAACACAAAACTGTAAAAAACAAACAGCTGGTTTTCAACTAAAAGTAGGTATAAGGACACTTTTAAGTTACTTAGAAGGATAGCATTATTTATGATTATTAATGTGCTTATAAAACAGTAACTTAATTTTTCAAAAAAGAAATTTAGTTAAAAACTGGTTTTGTACTAGCAAATGAACATTTAAATTCAAAACATTTTTATGAATCAAACATGCAAAAGTCTAGACAAAACTTTCATCAACATTGAACTTTATTAACAGCCAACCATTATGTTTATTTTCACTGCAGTCTGAAGGTCAAAACCTTAAAACATATGATGCAGTTATGAGACTTTGTTTGCGGGTTACCTTGTATAAGGCTATAAAATGTAAAAGGGAAATATAAAAGCACCACTGGTACCAGGTGGCAGATTTAATGCAATTGTTCATCTTACTTTATGATTTCCAGCCAGTAATCTCGCTCCTTCACCAGCATCTCAAGGTCATCATCATATCTTCTGAACATGTCTATTTTTACTTGTCTGTTCCTGTTGTCTGATTTATTTCTCCATATTCTATTATACTCAATGCTATATTCAAACATTAAACTTTCTTATATTAAAAGAGCTTACTGAGGAAATATTTTTGCAGGTACATGTAGTTGTCACATAGGTTGCTAAATACACACACCTGATGACATAAATTTAATTAATCTATAAATGTCATATGTGAAAAACAGTTGATTTTTGTGCTACTCAAAAACTTAAAATAAAAATGATTGTTTTATTTTAAAACATTTTATATCAGATAAAAATTCTCAGAACAATTTGACAGTAAATTAAAACAAATATTTCTTTATATGTAGTATTTTATAAGATTTTTCATGCAAAAATCTTTTTTGTTTTAGTAGTTTTCAATTTACCAGTTTGCTTTTTTGGTCAATAAGCCTGCTTTCATGATCATATCAAATTTTTTGTTGCTATATTTTAGCTTTTTCAAGATAAAACGCAGTTATATCTAGTTTATAATAAATAGAAACTGAGTCTTTAGAGTTTGCAACTACAGATATTAAAAGCTACATTGTATTAAAACTCTAACAAACATATCAGAATTGTGTGTCATTAAATAGTATACAAGCCTTCAAACTGAATTTCTGTAACAAGTCTATATCATGCAGACATAGATATTTAAAAAATATAATGGTTTAGTAAAACTGGTAAAATATATTGAATGTATTTATTTTGTAACAGTTACCAGCATTTAAAATATTAGCAAGAAACAAAAAGTATATCAGTTGTAGTTTTTCTTAGCATTTAAGTAGCGCCAATATGAAGGTGAAACAATAAGCTGAAAACTGAGGTAAGATGTTGATTTTACTATAAACCCTTGGATATTTGCTACAAGTAGTCTTAAGATTAACTACTACAAACTTGAGGGCAGCTACTTGATCTCTATAAAACACTCAGACTAAGAAAGTAACTACCAGTACCCATCAGTCATATGTGAAGAATAGAACCAGGTTGAATAAGGTGGTTTTATTTGTCACCCCTCTAGATGATGATACTAAGGAACAAAGTCTAAAATTTGTCAATCTTGGCTCCCAACACAAGTCAATTAACTTTCCAGTAGGCAACAAAACTTGCTGTAGGTGAAAATTGGTGCGAAGCAGGATCTACATGTACAGTCTACATGTTTAGTGTGCAAGCCGCATATGGAGAGGCGTACTCGTTGGTCATAAAGACACTGCAATGAAGTTTTGTAAATGCATATTTTAACTTTAATGAGCAAAGTTGCTGAGATGATCATCATCCAGATAGATGATGAAGAAAGTAAGCCAGCAAAATTTATGTTTCAGTCATTAGCAAAGAGAAGCTTAGCACACTCAAAACAGTATCTGTTAAATAACTTTAAGCAAAAGAGATAACTTTATTCAGTGTAACAATCCTTGTGTTTGTAGAGTAAACATTCTACAGTATCAAGAATGTACATGTACATTTTTTATGTATGACTAGCTAAAACCTCTGTACCGCTGTAGAACAGAGTGAACTCAACTGGGTCTGTTTGATTGCACATTGAAGGTGACTTAAATCCAATCAAAAAAGATAATATGTGTATGGTTCATAACTAAGCTTTTAAAAACCATTATGTTTCAGTAAAAAATGGCTATCGATAATAGATAATAGATAATAAACATTTTTAGCTGTTTGAAACATTAGTTTTTAGAACAATATTGTTGAATATTTCACAATGTTGGTACACGTGTACACACAGCATGACACATTTTGTTGTTAATGTAACACTTTATTTTCTTTTTTGTTTTAATTCTGTTGCTAATTAATGTTGCTCAAATCTGACAAACTGCTATCTAAAGACAGCATGCTTATAAGCTGAGTTTCTTCTAAAAAAGGTAAAGTGTATAAGGGAGTAACTGGTTTTATAATTAGTTAAAAAATGCCAGTAGCCTGCCACCACATAAAACGTAATAAGCAAGTTTTTGTTTCTATATATATACTAAAGTTAGTTAGATTATACTGCAGGAACTTTATGCTTGTAATCACAGCTTATCTGTATTACACTTTAGCTGACCGCATCTTACAACTGATGAAATGCACTAATTTTGATTTTTTGCGAAAATTTAAATTTAAAAGCTAATTGAACACTAAATATTGCAATGAACCCTGTTTTGTACAAAAATTCAAGAATTATTTTTGGTCATATTTTGTTGTGATAAGGATGTTATCTGATAATTCTATCAACTAACACTGTGTAAATCTGCAATGTCAACTTACGCATGCTTGATGATTTCATGTCTGGACATCCAATCAAATAATTCACCAATTTTGCTGATGTCAGTGTAGTTACCACAGGTGTTTGGAAACTCTTTGTTAACTATCATCAAAAATTTCGCTCTTGAAGGTGGATATTCTTTGTAATTCCATAAGTCTTCAAACTGTTCTACTCTTCTAATAAAGTGACAAAGATGCTCATCATGAAACACTAGTATATAATTCAGTTCATGTTGTTAGTAACTTTTGAAGTAGATGTGGAGATAATGAATAAGCATGCAAACAAAGTTTAACTTTATTGATGCATGATGGGTGATTGAGCTACTAAAATATGAACTACGTACTAATTTATAAAGCGGAACAATGAAGCTTTGACTTGTGATTGATTACTTGTAAATGCAAGATATAAAATGTGTGATATAAAAACTGGGTAAAGGTCTTCTTGATATAAAAAATGTTTTGGAAACATTCTACCCAGATTTTGCCATGCACAATAGTTTTGTACATAATAGTGAAAACTAATGAAAAGTAAAATGCAAAATGTTAAAACGTACATAAATTAAACTAATCATATTTAAATCTAGTGAGTCTTTATGACTAACTCTACCTATAAGCCTTTCTTTTGTTAAATTTAAATTTGAGTATACATTAATCAAAGGGAAAGTAACAACAAACACATTTTACTGATTGTCATTTAATTACATTAGCTTTCACTAATAATTTACAATATTGGATTATCTTGTACATGGTTTCCCATAAATCGTTTGTTTTAATGCAATCTGTAATACCTTGTTGTTTCTTTTTTTTTTCGTTAAGCTCTAGAATTAGTTTACTAAAATACAGCAAAAACTTACAAAAATATTTGCCAAAAAATAGATAGTTTTGACTTACGCGGTCAAGAATGGAGTTTAAGTTGATATGTAAAAGTTTAATATATTAGCTAAAAATTCGGATAGACAGTTCTGATAGGTAGAATGCCTCAATTGTTTCCTGTAAACATTTCTGTAATATTAGTGAAAAAACCTGGTAATTTTTGACGTTGGATTGCAATCATAACACAAAAACAGTTTTTTAAAAAAACTAAACTTATTTTTATAACAGAAAATACTCATATTTCAAGAACTGCTGCTCAGAGCTGGTGACAAGCCTGGCAGCATTGTTGTAGTGCCTTTTATTATTACTGTAAAAAATATTAAGCTACTGTCAAAACCTTTATTTGAACGCAGTGGCGTTCTAATTATTAACTGTTCTATTAGAGTGGTGCTTTATTAGAGGTGATGTTCAATTAAAGGCTGGTGTTTCATTTTTCAAACACCTCGTAAAAAAGTTGAGAAAATAAATGTACCTCTTTTAAGCGCAAGTTGAATGTCACCTATATTTTGCAATCTTTTTCAGGCGGTGTGACATTAACTTTTGAGAATGCAAGAAATGTGCTAACTTACACCCGACTTGTCATAATTCTCTAAATAAAGATGCACAGAGAAGCTGATACATGTCTCTACCAGTTGACAAAATATTGTTCGTGACTAACCTACGGTAACCTTATAACCTGCATTGCAATTTGTTGAAGCTTTCAAGATTTCTATTTCATTTTAAAATTGAAGGCATAATTTCATTTTATATCTTTATTTTACAACTTTCCAGAAAGACTCATTGTACTCAATGATACGTTTACAACAAGAAGAGAAGTTACGAGTCAATATATTGTAAGCCAAGCAGATTACCAAATCAGATTATCAAATACTATGATGCAAATCAGCAAATTTTTTAGTTATATAGTAATAATCTATCAAATGCTAAAAATAAATATTCACAAACAAGTAACATGAGCATACCATAATAATAACACAAACAAAAATAAAATTTAACATTTTAAAACCACAATTAACTATAAATAAATAACTATAATTAAATAAAACTCCAAACAAAAACGGCGTCGCTGAATACTAGTAATTAATGCAGCTACCTGCAAAAGTAACCCAATAATTAAACAATAATATAAACACAATGTTACTTAAAAGAGAAATCATTGAAAATTCATAAAATATAATCAATCTGTTCAACAGATTAGTGAATAGTAAAGCTAATGGCCTCGACCAAGATCACATTTGATAACATTACTCAGTCAACAACAAAAGAATAGTTTTTGGCTATTTTAACTTTAAGGTGTCCATATTTATTTTATAAGTTAGGTGCTTTTAAACACCAATAAAAAAGCCCGAACTCCATTGTTTGTTGTGAAGACTTCAATTGTATGTTGCTTTCTGAACAAAGTCAACACCTTATTTTGCAATGTATGTTAACAGCGCATTTTGATTGGCTGTCTGAATTGTCAAGAATGTTTTATTTTCGCTTTAACCAATAAAGATTGTACTGAAGTTATCTCTCCGACAACTTCATAACTATTAATAAAATTTTAAAACTTTAGGATTTAAACAGGTTTCTTAGAGTAAACACCTACACTCCATTTTCCAGCATATTATTGAACTTTTAATATAGCCTCTGATATTAAAACTTTTATCTCAAATCATTGCATCAATGTGAGTTTTTTTTACAGCCTATAGTTTCCCACTTATTGTTTACTGCTAGCTCTTTGCAGAAGTTATTATTCGAAATTATGACCAATAATAAATTATAAGCAGTATGATAAATCTATTCTAATAAACTGCGAAAAGCAATGATTGACATGTGATATCCGGTAGCACTCAATGTCCCACAAGTTTTGCTGTAGAGATAGCTTCAGCTAGATCCCTAATGAAAGAAAAATCAAACAAATTTATCATAACTACTGCACATACATAGCAAGTTTTTTGCAAGCAGCCACTTATTATTTTACTACTATTTGGCTTTGAGTGCTGGTATGTATACTTAAAGGAAACTGACTGGTCTACAAACTTACATATGCGTTAAGGATTAGTGCTCAATGAGTATATAAATACTTATATAACAATAAAAGTTACGTATAGTTCTTGTTTAAACTTACCTGTGTTCTGAGAGGTCAGCAAAGTTGGATAAAAGCAAAGCAATCTCGGAAAAAGTGTGTAATTCGTAAACATCAGTTAATGAAAGATCAAATTGTTGAAGTATAAGTTCTCTCGCTTCATCATCAACAACATTCAAGACATCTATCGTTTTCAGCTTTTTGATGCTGTAATGTTACGGTGTGTCTTTGAAAATTAAGTAAGACTGTCTTTGATTTAATTAAAAACTTAGCTAATTTTTTAGCTGTGATATGACTATCTAAGGGTTTTCTGAATAACCTGAAAAATAAAAATTTTTGATTTCTAAATGGAGATTTTATACTTTTATATCATCTTGTATTGCTAGGTTATTGCCTGATTATTATTTAAAATTATATACTCTATAGTGCCAAATGACAGATGAATTTTATCAGAGTGTCTGTCACATGACTTTTGCAGATTTACATGTATCTATTCTAGTTGGAAAAAAACACTGTCACTACAATCAATAAGCAAAAAAGGTATTTAGCTGTGTTACTATCCATGACATGACAAAGTTGGAGTTTTCAGAAGTCTGAGAATTGAACTCTTTGATGATTGATACGCCATTGATGTTGCCTCTATTTTGCATTTCCAATTAGCGGTTTCTCATAATTCCATGCGGGCATCTTGTCATTATATAATGTGAAACAGTTGAAAGGATTGTAAATGCTTTGCTCTAGCGATCGGTAATTAACGTGTACAATTGTGGTATGTAGGTAATGTGTAGGAGAAGCATCAGAGTAGGAAAGATGCTAGTGAGTAAATAAATTAATTTATTATGCTAAGATAAGAGTTAGGATAAGGTGAGAAGTATAACTATAAGAAAAGAAAAAGGTAAACAAGATTTTGACATGATGTAAAGTGAAAAAAGGTGCACTTAGTGGTTATGGAGCTCAGTTAGTCTGGTTTTGATGATCACAGTGGTGGTTAACATAAAAGGTCTGTTGAGGAGTTCAATTTGTTTATCAAGAATGCAATTGATAAAAAGTTATAAAGATAAAGGTGGTAATAGAGAGACTATTATGAAGGGTAGAGGTAAGTTAATGTTGCTTCTTACATTTATTGGACATAGTAGTAAATAAGTAGTGAGAGGTACAGGCTTTGGTCTAGAGAGATTACCTGCCAATTATGATGGTATAATAAAGGTTAAATACAACAGTTAAAATGTCGTATTTCAGATGATGGCAAGTTGTAAAATCTTACAAATAGTTCTGACAGTAAGGAAGAGGTTAAAAGCGGCAGTATATATTGAGTTGTGGACTGTTAGAGACGATTGAGATGGAGTGATTTCAGTTATTAGTAGAGAAAGTGAAATGCTTGAAGATTCTAACGAAAACTGTTAAAAAATAGTGTTGGAGACAATAGTAGGCAAAGAATGACAGCCCAAAGTACTAGAGAGGTGAAAGTTGATATAAAGCATAATAAAAAAAACATAAAGTGAGCCTCATGATTGTTCCTGGTTTTGGTAATGCGTGAAAAGGCATGTCATGTCACTGGCTGAAAGATCACAGTGTACTTTAAATGACTAATATACTTGTAGTCAGTGCTCCTTAGTACTTACAGGTACCAAAGAAGGGGGTGAATGAGATGTGTAAACTAGTACCTTTCCTGAAAGCTATTGAGGCAAGCGGCAATGCTAAAAATAAACTGGGTTGGCTTCTCCATTGGGGAGAGTAGGCTCTTTTTTATTTAAGGTGTTCAATGGTGGAATGCAGGGCAGATAAGGTTATGAGAGGAATATAGTGTAAAGAAATCCAGTCAGTCCACAGCTCAGCCAAATACTCAGCAGCCTGGCCAGTTTCAGCCCTACCTCATCGACAAGAAAGGGATTCAGCTCTGCTGAGTAGAAAAGTAAATGGCTCGGCATCATTGGGCCAATAGAAGATGTGATGGACTCGACAGAGAAAAACGATCGTCCAGGCATTGACCGGTGCAAGGGATGATTGGGTGGCTAAGAAAATCAGCCAATTTTTAAGAGAACAAGATAGAGCCTCTCGTATATAAGGATGCTGCCAAAAATAGACCAAGCAGTGTAAGGAAAAGTCTCAATGTGAACAGCTGTGTATAAAAGCACACATCGCTGTAATTAATCATTTTATATAAATACATTAACTTGACTCAAACAAGCAGCTGGTTTTTATTCAAGCAGTATAGAGTTGCAAAAAATCCTTGGTAGGCAAGGAGAAGTTTGGCATCATTGGGCTGACAGGAGAGGTAACTGACCAAGCCAAAATAATGATGGGTTGGGTGCTGGATGGCGCTAAGGAGACCGACCAACTTAGAGAAGAAGAAAGTAGAGTCTCACACATATATAAATCCTGCTAAGATTAAGCCAGGTAGAGCTTGAAAAACACTCAATGCAAGCAGTTGTGTGTACATGCGTGTACTCTACACTGCAATTAGTAAATTGATACAATAATATTATTCTGACTTAAATAGGTGGCTGGATTAAAATGGAGCATAAAAAGGTCTTTTGGGGTAATGTACAATAGCAGAGATTGAGAGAAAAAAGTGACAAAGAAGTAAAAAAAAGATAGCTTTTTTGAAAGCTGAAAGTGAGACAGCAGTCACAGAGTTGAATAATGTTGAAGCATTCATAGCAGTTTGCTGAGGTTCAAAATATTACTTTGAATGAACTTGCACTCACCTTTTTACCTATACAAAAGCATTGTTCACGGATCAAAGTGTCAATAGATTCACCCAAAAACTTTGCCGCATTAAATTTGGGATGTTTGGCGATCATTATGGCAAAAATGAATCAGTTAAGTAGTTCTTTCACTCACAAAGTCGTGGCTTCAATTTTTTTCCAGCTTAGTATGAATGAAAAGAAATATTTTAAGCATCAATCTAAACATATTTTTGCTAGTGAACTTTTAAACGCTGGACTAAAACTATTTTTAACTACGATATTATAATATTAGATAATGTGGGTTGGAATTTTGGTCAAACTGTTACGGCAGAGCGTTGTGACTAAAGCGGTGAGAGTCAGCCACTTGGCCACCGATGAGCAAATTTGGACATCTAAGAAAAACAAGCAACTTATCCCAACCCACCATATTAGGGGTGGGTTGGAATCAGTAGGTCAGAACCTACTTTAATACTTAGCTACATGTATATGGTGCCTTATTTGTACAGCAGAAAACTTTGAAGAAATTATATTCCAGCAGGTCACCTGCAACACCTGCTCCGCCTACAGAAAATGAGGCGAAAATGTAAGAAACAGAAGCTGTTGTTCAGTAGAAGATAAAAAAGTCAAATTTATTGAATTTCCTTATCCACACATGTAATATAATATTTATATGATTAAAAGTATTGAAATGATTATTAGTTATTATTGACCTGACCAGCCGGCTCTGGACAAGTCAATAGTCATGGCAGCACTGGTGATAGTGGTAACAGCTGCGATTCTGGCAGTGAGAGTGGACACAGCGGCACTGTTGTTGGTTGCAGTTGTCAAAGTTGGGGTGCAAGAAATATCAATGAGAGGGATAGAAATAAAAAAGCTTGTGATTTTGCTTGTGAAATCAGGTAAGATGGATAAAAAATAGCCCGTAGAAAAGACCTTGATGAATCTGAGTGACGTGTCAAGTAAACTGTGCCATTGAAGAAAAGTGAGTCAGTACAGGCAGTTATATAATTATTTGCCACTAATTGAGGTTTGTGTTAATTTTTCTGCAGCTTAAAATGAGACTTTTGAAATTGAAAGAACAAAAAATAGCCTGTGGTATAAGTGGAGTTATGGGGCCCAGTCTAAACTGACATCTGAGGACATGATAGTTACAAGGAAATCATAGCAGTTGCAAGAAACTACTCACTTCGATATTACACAGTATACAAGTTAGTGAGAGACAATATAAAGTTTTTTGCGACATTCTTATGTGAGTATATTGTGTTCACACAACAAGTACGTCATACAGTGCACAAAAAAGGTATTCTAACCGTCTATATAAATGTTCCAGAGTTTTCAGATCTGGTCGTAAACCACTTCATGAATAAATATAAATACCATGGCACAGTTTAATATCTCAATGACCTTGAATCGAAGTGTAGTTCTGGGGATTCTGATGACTGATGAACTCAGGCGCACTTGTCACTAAAACTATGTTAACCCTGACAATACAAAAAACTTCATATATATTTATGTAACCTAGTCGTTATTAGTATCATTTTGTAGAGAGATTTCATACTGATAAACTTTTATTGAAGTCTTAAAATATTAAATTAACCTTCTTTAGTTATGACCATGGGATAAAAAATATAAAAGATTGCCCACTGATGAGTTAAGTTTACTGTATCAATTATACCAGCTTGAGACTAAATACTTCCAACCATAAAGTGCCTAATTCTGCTACAGTGCCTCTAAAGTTATCAAAAAAAGTTGAAATTCTATCAAGCACTTCATATTTACATCAGGCTTTCATTGATTTTACAAAAATTTATTTAGCCCATTGGTAGATCTCTTTTCTCTAGATATAAAATAGTTTTTTTTTTAGAAAAAGCCAATATACATGTAACTACATGATAGCTTATCAAGGGTTTAAAACAACAATAATACTATAACTGATGAACCAATAGAGTAAAATAATCTATAATTAGTGTTGTGAACACTGAACATGTAACTGCTTCTATGTATAAATTTACACAGGCGAATATGAAATGACCCAACAATAACCTTGACATGACACAGAAATCATTTAGATATAACCCTGATATAAGCGTGACATTATTCTCTGACACATTATAACTCTGACACGAATATGGCTATGCCATAACTCTAATATGATTCTGATATAGTTCTAATATGACTCTAACATGGCTCTCACATGACACTGTAACTTGAATATATTTAAAACTTGATAGTATTATTCTTACTTGGGGTTTTTCAGATGACGTAGTTTTAGCCACTTGCTTTCCGCTTCGATCTTTATTAGGTCATTAAAGGTATCCAGGAGATTACGTGATAGTTGTCTAAAATTTGAGATCATGCAGCACTCATACTAGAGTGTAGGTCTAGTCTTTTTAAACTCTTTTTACAAAGAGTTTTTTTTTAGAAAAACTCTATGTAATAAATCCTTTAAAATTTTCAAAATCCAATTATTTAGGCTGATGTCAATAAAAGCAACACACCTTTACTTCAATTATAAAGGGTTATAACAATAAAGCTTTGGTAAATATAAAAAGGAACTTGGAATCAAAAATGTGTATACAAATTAAAATCTGTTAAAACCTTACATAACTACAGAAGTGACCAGTGATTTGGTTAGAGTACAATGACGATCATTCTTTAGACTGGCTTGGTTGTTGTTAAATATATAGACTGGATAGTATCATTATCTTTATCTTGTTATAATTCGATATTATTATTATCTTATAATATTGTCATTGTGCTAACCGCTAGACTTATAATAGTAATATGTTCTTGGTTTTCATGTGATAGATCATTTGGAACAAATTAATATCTTCATTAATAAAAAACATAATTGTGAAACTTTGGATTAGTTCTTTTAAAAGATGTCATTAGGGATTCGCAGTTGACTTTCTCAAACCTAAAAGCGTTTCAAAATACCAAATGGCCATCAATGAAAGCATGTCTTAATGTTCTGGAGCATTTTCAATAAATCTGATTTGATTTGTCATTACAAAGGTCATTGTTGAAACTGCTATTTTATTGTATTATATAGTTAAAAATAAAAAAGTGCATAACACCAAATAATTTCCAGCATAAAGAAAGTAAGGTTTGATGATGCTTTAAGATGATAAACTCATGTCATACATGTTGTGACTTACATTCAAATATTCATAAGCTGTTTAGTAATAAGTTATTAATTGAAAAAAAATTTAAAACCTAAAACACTATTATAGCCCAATTCTCATTATGTATGTAATTGCGCTGCCATGTTTCAACAGTGTTATTTTCTATGTTAAACGTAGATTATAATCAAAAGTTTATTAGCCATTATGAAAATTCCTGGTTTTAAAAAGCTTGAATCTTAACTAAAAGTTCATTTTTTGTAAACAAATCACATTAAATTTGATTTTTCTAAATGGTAAATGGCATAAAAAAGTTTTGTTAAAAAACATTCATTAAATTTTAGAGCTACTTGAGTTAATATTAAGTATTTTTTAACAATACAGTACTAGTTCCAAAACAAAATAATGCTATTTGTGCAATTTTCGGAGTCAGTTAACTAGTAAAGTGCTATCAAGCCCAAAATAATTTGTCATGCTGGGGCTTGCAGTATGAATACCAAAAGCTCATAATTAGAAATTACATTTCTAGTTGTGAGGTCTTTCAGTTCAGGCTGGCAGTTCAGTGGTGGCTACCTTCTCTAGGACTTGTTCGATCGCTGTGCTAGTTTGTACTAATCTAGTAAGTTCCTTTTGACCTTGATGCGCCTTGAACAAGGGTAAAGGGGTTGACTTTTTCTAGTTCTTTCAGCCAATAGTAGCTTCGTGAATTTTTAGTAGTACAAACTAAGCTGCACTTACGTAACAGGTAGTTTTTCCTAGCCAGTGCCCATCGTAGCTATTGACAGCTACTAGTTATGAATAGCTATTGATTAGCTATGACAGCTATTCTTGGCTGGCTAGTGCTGTGGGTTTAAGTACAAGCCAAGTGTGACTTAACACGAGCACCTTCTGCTTCAGACCCAGGTGTGTAGATTTTTGTAAAATCAGTCTGGATATAAAACTTAAGTTTCTGGTTCGCTTCTTCGTTGAGAACCCAATTGCCTCGTTAATTTTTGCTATGAACGTGTTGTAACATACGGCCAAAGACTCCTCGTTCGAGTCTAGAAAGTTTTCGGAACGGTTTACCTCTTTTGTTTCCGAGAGAGGCAAAAAAAAGTCACTCAGTTGTTGGTTATTGCATTAATTAATTTGGTTTTCTGGGATGACATGAGGTAATGGGAGACTTTTACTCACACTACACTTGACACAGTTCTGTCATCAGTTACAGTAGCTTTCAAACTTTTCTACATGGTTTGGGTAGATTTGCTGAACAAGCCCATCTAGCAGAACATTTATTTGACCATGGCCATAACCATGGCGATTTTCTAGAAAAGCTAAAGTGCCCTGCCATCAGGTGGTGGTTTTTATTTTTGGGTGTAATTGGTGGAGTCTCCATTAAGTTTAACCGTACCTTTTTCCAGGAGCGATCAGCGCAAAATTTCTGTTTTCCTCTAGCTGTTTTTGTCTCAACATGCTTCGTGGCTTGGCAAACCTCGCAGCTTTTGACCACTCTCCTTAAAATCGCTGGCAGGCCAAGCTAGTACTAGGTTTAGTGGAAGTCACTGACGTGTTGACATGCATAATGTGGTCTCAAGCATGTGTTTGTCACGCTGCAATTTTCAGAAAGACAGCAATCGTTTGGCGCACTATCTGGGCTGGTCATTGGGTGAACTTCGACTTCTAACACCATATCAGGACATAACCTAAGGAATTGCAGAACTTTGTGCAGTTTTTTGGAACTCCTGTACTACTAGCTTTAAGTGCTCTCCAAACAGCTTGTTTTTCCTAAAAATGCTCAGTATATGGTGACCATGAGCTTTTTGCTGGTGACATGCATTTATGCCAGTTCCTTATGACACTTCAAGTTTTATTTTAGCTGTATCACGAGGTGCAAAAAGCTGGCTCTTCATCAATCTCTAGAGCGGCCACTTTGAAAGCAGCAGGTTTCTTGAAAGGCCAGTCATTTTGTGCTCATTCCTGACTACCTCTGACATGAATGCTGGGCTTTCTTCAAAATTGCACAATAATACCTGGTCCAATCTGTCTAGCTCCTTCTGGGTAGGTTCGCCATCTCTCCATAATTTGGTAGGTTGTAGCTGTCACTTTCCTCAAGCAGGTCTCAATAGACTTAAAGACGCCTGTCAAATACTTGCTTGTTCAGCAAGTTTGTAGCACATCCAGTTTGATGAAACACTGGATGGATCTCCTCATTAGCTTTTTATGGAAGAAAGTAGTTAGTGTTGAAGGGGGCCTAATCTAGAGCATGTTCCCTAATTGGTTCTGCACCACCTCGGCGCCGAGAAAGCAAGGGATCAAAAGTGGACACTCCTGAAACTGTTGCTGGCGAGAAATGCCTTTATTGTGTCAATCCGGTATGAAGGTTAGTGCAAATGGCCGCTGGTTTGTTTTCCTCTCTTTGCTGCTTTATTTCACTCTTGACAGTCTTGGCTTGTGTGGCTGGTCCTGGCGCCGGCTGCTCTTTTATCTTAGCTAAGGGTCTGGACTCCTACTTTTCCAAGGCCTCATAATAGTTTTGGATAGCTATGGTGAATGGTCTTCACTTCATCTCCCTATTATTCCTATAGGCCTTCCAAAGTCTATTTAAGTGTGTGGGCTCGACGAGCTGGCCAAGAGGCCTCTTGTTGATATTATTCTTGATGAGTGCTTAAAGCAACAAGTATTCAGCATTACTGTTGCATCTTGAGGTAGTGTCTCAGGTTTAGTTATTTCCTGTTGAGGCAGCTTTTCCAGGCATGTCCTTGTTTTCCACAGCTATAACAGAGAAGTGGTTTTGGCAAGGCGGTCTCCTCTGGGCCATTATGTTCACGCTCATGATGAACCTACTTAATTAGCTGGTTGCTGCATCAGATGTGAAAGGTCTTTAATGGCTTGTTCCTGTGCCACCAGTACCTGGTTGGGTGGCTCTTCCTTTACAAACCTGATAGAGAACTGCTGGAATTCTTGAAATTTGAGCTACAGAAACTCCGTGCCAGCTTGTACCCTTGTACTGTCGGTCAGTATCAGAGTAGGTACCTGCAAGTTGGGGCCGTTGCAGTTTAGGGTTTTTCAGCACTCTGCAAAACCTTCGTTTGACCATGTTATCCAGATTGAGTTTGGCAGATTGCCTAAGAATGTTTAGAACAGTTGCTCCACTCAGACGGTATGCTCTTAAACAGTGAAAGGCTTTTTGCAAGGTATTCCACTCTGCATGACCATGCCTGGGGAGAATCCAAACAGAGCTTTGGGCACATCAAATATGTCTGTTTTCCGTCTTCGCTTTTTGTGTCTCGAGTGAACTGTAGCAATATTGGTGCATCTGTCCACTGGTTGGCTATGATGACCTCTCAAAAGCGGCTTATCATATACTCTATGTAACGGTTATTTTCATATGGAGGCACTTTAAGCTGATTGACCAGGACCAATGTCCGGGAAACCACCATTAGCTTCACCAATAGATCATTCATGTGGTCCGTGTCCCTCCCTGTGCTTTAACTTGCCAGGTTGTCATGTCAGTGCTTTTCTTTTACAAAAGCATTTTTAGGTTTATGTGTAGGCTGCCATTTTCAAAGCAGCTCAGCCTTTACCGGTCATTAGAGTGTCTCACCTCCGTTAACTTGGTCTCTCTAGGTCTCTTCCTTACTGCCACTAATGCATGTAGAATGAGATTTCAGAGATCCAACTGCTGCCTCTAGCGTAAAGTGTTCGCCATGAGCACTTTACTGCTTCACCAAAAATTAACGACTTTGTTCAAGTACTGAGTATATATACAAATATATATATGCAATACAGTAAAGAGTGTGTGCATACATACAATTGCATAGAACGAGGCTGCTCTTTGCTCTGCCAATTTTTATCTGTTATGCTTTTTCATATCCTGAGCTGAATTGGACTCTACCTCTTTTTTCTCAGATCGGCTGGTCGGGTCCTGACGGCACAGCGGATGGTCGGTCTTTTGAGTGCCGGCTTGGTGGCTGCTCGGTTACTCGTTTGCAGTTTGGTTGTTGGCTGATTATACTCTTGGCCTAGTCAATCTCTCTGCCTGATCGGACTCCCTTACTGGTCAAAATTTTAGCTCGGTCAGACTTATGGCCTGTCGTATTTCGAGCCTGCTCAACCTTTTCTGAACTTAGTCTGATAAGGTTAGACTAACTTTCTCTCTCTTTCTCTTGACTCCTCTGTTCCTTGTCCTCTCGACTGTCCTTTTATTGACTAGCTGGTGAAGTAGCTGTTCAGTTGGTCAAGTAGCTGCAATCTGGTTTGTAGCTACGCCGTAGTCTGCTGCTGTGTTACATTATTTACCAAGCTAGTTGGTCATTCTAGCTCAACTTACATATTACTGATGCCATCTATTTGTCATGCAACCACAAGAATAAAGAAACTGAGCAAAGTGTAATTGATATAATTGGACACTTCATTTCTATCTCTAGTACTAAAGCATTTTTTACCCTAGATTATTCTTACATCTTTATTCTTCTAACTTGTGGTATTAAACAATTATGATATTGCATATAATACTGTCAACCATTGCTAAGAAAATGTTATGTAATCCTTGTTGTAAAACTGCAGCTTAGAACCAATATTTACAAATTCATGCAAGGTGAGAAAATATTGAAGTAATTAATAGACGCAAAAGTCAGAACGCAATTATTTGTGCAAATCTTTAAACAACTGATGGTTTAGACAACTTTCCTAATTTAAGTTACATGTACTTACGTAGCATTTATTATACGCTTTTTACGTCCTTGTTCTATTAGATTTGATATCCATATTTGAAGCTGTTCAAAATTTCGCACTTGAGTGTCAGCCAAATCATCAATTTCCCCAAATGGCTTTTTTGAATAATAGTTGCGAAATTTTTCAATTACTCGATTTCTTCGTACATTTGAAAGTGTAAGTAGTGACCATACATACTCTGAAGCTCCTGACCTGTAATGACCATCAGTAATGTATTATTGAAGAAAAAACTTTGTATACATACAAACTTATATAGACCATATATACATTTTCCATATATAGGCCAACATATTTTTTATATATGTATATGTATATTTTATAAATATATATTTTATGGATATATTTTTATGTATATGTATATATATTTTATACATATACATGTACATATATATAAAATATATATAATGTATATAAAATCAGTAAAACAGACTACAGCTTTAGATAAAGCACTTGATTACTATTAGTTTCATGCTTGGTAAGAGCAATCTTCAGATAAAGCGCTTGTACCAGTTTTGGTACAAACCATATGCATTTATCATGACTCTTCCAAACAATTGCTTTGCTCGTGTTTGGTCGTGGGATTACAACAAAACTACAACTATGTACAACTTTTCTTGTATGAAATGCTTGGATTTATTCCTTTTGGTAGAGTCACACATTACAGCGTAGCCGTGCAGGCTATCACAGTAATCCCTTTTCTCTGTATATTCAAAAGTTCTAAAAGTTTACATCATTTCTATCAAGTGGATAATTTTTATACTGATCAGACGAAAGATTGCTAATGAACGCTGGATCAAATTAATTTTTATTTTACTGTTTTGAAAGTCGAGCTGATGTTGACTGGTTTTTCCAACGGTCATTTTTTCCAAGTAGTTGTGATTTCTTTAGCTTATAGCAAAAGACCTATCAGATAATTGGTTTATATTGTAACTCGTTGACTAATATCTTTTTGATAATATTTACAACTTACTAGCTTTCATATCCTTTGTTTGATGTTACTAGGCGGCCGCTTTATAAACGTCTACCTAAAGCGACATAAATTTAATTTCCCCACGCAACTGATAAACAACATTTTTGCCATTTCCCCAGCCTAAGGGTAAACTTGGCATTAGATTTTATTTCAATGAGATCGACCAGTGAGACTAATGCCCTAATTTACAGTACAGCAACTGTCGTTTTAGAGGATATGAGTATTGAGCCACTGTCAACAAATCTTCAAGCCATTCCGCCTTGGCAGATGAGGCTACAGAATAAAATCAAGGACTTGCGCAAGAATTGTAGTTGGCTCAGTGAGAAATCTAATCACAGTTTGGAGCGTCCAAAAATGAAAGCCACACTGGAAACTTTAGAATCTGCCAAACAGCAGCTAGTAACACTCTTGGCACGACTTAAGCAGTACACCAAAAAGCGGGATAACAAGGGAACTACCAAACCGTTCATCAATAGTCTATCTAGAGTTTGTTTCCAGTTCAAAGGTGTACTGCAGAGGCCAATGCCAGATTCTTCCAAATCCAGCACCTCAAAGTCCTGGAAGGACATCTGGGAGAAAGAGGCTACTCATAACACCACTGCAAATTGGTTAAAGAGGCTTAAAGAAGGCCACCAATACACTGTTGGTCAGCAAGGACTCACCATTAGCATAAAGAACATCACATGCAGAGTGCAGCATATGAAAAACTAGGGAGAACCAGGCCATGATATGATGCATGCCTTCTGGTTGTCGAAATTGACATCACTTTACACTACACTGGCAAAGCAGATGGAATGCCTAATAGAAGAAGGTAGCCATCCGGAATGGCTGACCAAAGAACGAACTTTACCTCTTGTAAAAGACCCGAAGCAGGGCCGATGCCCGAGAACTATCGACCAATAATATGCTTGCTGTTCGCAGAAATGGTTGCAGACAAACTGGAGAGCACATGAGTCACTATATGACCATTGGTCAGAAAGGAATTGAACGCAACACCCGAGGAGCCAAACAACAGTTGCTGGTGGATCGAACGGTCTGCCAAGACAGCAGGAGAAAGCATACCAATATTGCCATGGCTTGGATTGACTACAAAAAGGCCTATTACTCAATTTTCCATAGTTAGATACTTGAGTGCTTAAGGTTGTACAATTTTCATCCTGCTTTGGTGGCATTCATCAAGATGTCAATGACCAAATGGAAGACGGAACTGGAAGCTAATAGCAAAAAACTGGCGAGTGTCAAAATTAAATGAAGCCTCTATCAAGGTGACTCCTTATCATCGCTGCTCCTCTGCATATGCCTAAACACTCTAAGCATTATGCTGCAGAAGACTCAATTTGGGTACCAGTTTAAGAGTGGTATCAAGATAAACCATCTCTTCTACATGGATGATATCAAGCTTTACGCTAACAAGGAAAGGGACATGGACTCGCTAATACACCTTAATCAGGTATACAGCAAGGACATCGGAATGACTTTCGGTATTGAGAAGTGTGCAAGACTAATTGACAAGAAAGATCATTATGTACACACAGATGGCCTAAAACTGTCAAATGGTACCATTAAAGATATAGAAGAAGGGTAAAAGTAATTGGGAATTATGGAAAGTAACATCAACTATGAAGTTGAAGTACGTCACAGATCCTACGAAACCAGCTCAGTGCCAGGATTCAAGTTATGGCAATAAATACCTACGCACTGCCAAAAATAAGATGCCTAGCAGGCATAATTTTAGTGGACTGAGGAAGCCATCATGAAAACGGATATAGCAACTCGTAAACTGCTGACTATGCATAGAGCACTCCATCCAAAATCTGATACTACTAGATAGTATCTCGATAAAAATTGTGGAGGTAGGAGACTCAAAGGTGTACAGCAGACAGTGACAGAGGAAGAACAAAGCATTAAATCCTATGTGGCCTAGCGGAATTTCAATCGGGTGCTCTGACAATGGAGCTTTGCAGTGGTGATGAAGAACGTGACTGGCACATGAAACCTTTTCATGCTGCTTACCACCAACAAATATATAAGGTTGGCAATCTCTACCAGACGTATATATGGCTGAGCAAAAAAAAATCTAATGACCAATACAGAGTTGCGACTCATGGCAGCCCAGAGGCAAGTGCTCCAAACAAGGCAACTCCAAATAAAAATCTATCACTTTAGAAACGGTCCTAGATGTAGAATGTGCAAAGATGCACCTGAGACCATCCAACAAATCATCAGTGGGTGCAAACAGCTAGCAAGAAATGCATGCGCTGAGCAGCATAATCATGCTGCAGTTGTTGTGTACAGAAGTTTATGTGATGAGTAAATAATAAACCACAACACTGGTGGGAAGGTCCTTGTAAGGTCAACGAAAATGAAAAAGATCATCCGGGAATTCTACATCCGGACTGACAAGCATGTTCTAGCAAACCAACCAGATATAGTGGTGGTGAACAAGGGGAACAAGAGAGCTACTATAATAGATATAGCAGTATCTAATGACTACAGTAAAGCCAACAAAGAAAGAGAAAAAGTGGAGAAGTATCTTCCTTTTTGGAGAAGAGATTAAAAAATTAAAAAAACAGTTTTTTTAACATTTTATTTGAAGAGTGCAAGCCTACCGCACGAAACTTTAAGTAATAAGATGTTTTAGCTAAACTTGTAGTTTTTTAGTACACATAGTTTTATATATATACATATATATATACTATATATATATGTATATGTATATATATATATATATATATATATATATATATATATATAAAATTGTTTCCTCACCCCGGATACCCCGTATGGGTGGTAAATTCTGCTCTAACTCGGGTCTCCTACCAGAGACCTGGGAGTTTGAGCACTCGTCTCAAGATCTTAGCTGTTCCCAATAGCGCACTTTTCTGCAACTCACCTGAGTTGATTGTTGTTGGTATTTGGGCAAGCCACATTTTATGCGCCGGTGTTATTGCGCCCAGTGCCCCAATGACTACTGGGATTACGGTTGTTCTTACATTCCAGCATTTTTCAATTTCTTCTCCAAGAGGGAGATATTTTTCTACCTTTTCTTTTTCTTTGCTGGCTATATTGTAGTCATTGGGTACTGCTATATCTATTATAGTAGCCCTCTTGTTCTCCTTGTCTACCACCACTATATCTGGTTGGTTTGCTAGGACATGCTTGTCAGTTTGGATGTAGAAGTCCCAGAGGATCTTAGCGCGGTCATTTTCATTGACCTTACCAGGAGCTTCCCACCAATGTTGTGGTTTATTAAGGCCATACTCATCACATAGACTTCTATACACAATACCTGCGACATGATTATGCCGCTTAGTGTATGCGTTCCCTGCTAGCTGTCTGCATCCACTGATGATGTGTTGGATGGTCTCAGGTGCATCTTTGCACAGTCTGCATCTAGGATCGTCTCTAGTGTGATAGATTTTCGTTTGGAGTTGCCTTGTTGGGAGCACTTGCTCCTGGGCTGCCATGATTAGCGACTCTGTATTGGCCGTTAGGTTTCCTTTGTTCAGCCACATATATGTCTGGTGAAGATCGCCAACCTTGGATATTTGTTGGTGGTAAGCACCATGAAGAGGTTTCGTGTGCCAGTCAATTTCCTCATCATCAGGGCGTAGGTCCGTTGTGAGAGCAGCCGATTGAAATTCAGCTAGCAAATTATCTGAGATGGCCATGGAGGCTGCATATGCTTTGATGCTTTGCTCCTCCTCTTTCACTGTCTGCTGTACACTTTTGAGTCCCCTACCGCCATCTTTCCTATCAAGATACAATCTAATAGTATCAGATTTTGGGTGGAGTGCTCCATGCATGGTCAGCAGTTTACGAGTTGCTATATCTGTTTCTTTGATGGCTTCCTCAGTCCACTTTATTATGCCTGCTGGATATCTTATTACTGGCAGTGCGTAGGTATTTATTGCCATGATTTGGTTCTTGGCATTGAGCTGGCTCCGTAAGACCTGCCGAAGGCGTTTCTTGTATTCGGTAATGGCTTTGTGACGTACCTCGGCTTCGTGGTTGATGTTGCTTTGCATAATCCCCAAGTACTTGTACCCTTCTTCTATATCTTTGATGGTACCATTTGGCATTCTTAGGCCATCTGTGAGCATAGAATGGCCTTTCTTAAGAATTAGCCTTCCACATTTCTCAATACCGAAGGTCATTCCGATGTCCTTGCTGTATACCTGAGTGAGGTGTATTAGCGAATCAATGTCCCTTTCTTTGTTAGCGTACAGCTTGATGTCATCCATGTAGAAGAGGTGGTTTATCTTGGTGCCACTCTTAAACTGGTACCCATATTGAGTCTCCTCCAGCATATTGCTTAGAGGGTTTAGGCATATGCAGAAGAGCAGCGGTGACAAGGAGTCACCTTGATAGATACCTCGCTTAATTTGTACACTCGCCAGCTTTTTGCCATTAGCCTCCAGTTCCGTCTTCCATTTGGTCATTGACATCTTGATGAATGCCACAAGAGCAGGGTGAACATTGTACATACTGAGGCACTCAAGTATCCAACTATGGGGAATTGAGTCATAGGCCTTTCTGTAGTCAATCCAAGCCATGGCAAGATTGGTTTGCCTTCTCCTGCTGTCTTGACAGACCGTCCGATCCACCAGTAACTGATATTTAGCTCCTCGGGTGTTGCGCCCAATTCCTTTCTGAGCACTGGTCATATAGTGACTCATGTGCTCTTCCAGTTTGTCTGCAACTATTCCTGAGAGCAGTTTCCAAGTGGTGGGCAAGCACGTTATTGGTCGATAGTTTTTGGGAATCGGCCCCTGCTTTGGATCTTTTATCAGAAGCACAGTTCGTCCTTTGGTCATCCATTCTGGATGGTCACCTTGTTCTATTAGGTATTCCATCTGCTTAGCCATTCTAGTGTGAAGTGATGTCAATTTCTTTAACCAGAAGGCTTGAATCATGTCATGGCCAGGTGCTGCCCAGTTCTTCATACGCTGCACTCTGCACTTAATGTTGTCTTTGCTGATGGTGAGTCCTTGCTGAGCCACAGTGACCCAGTATATATATATATATATATATATATATATATATATATATATATATACTGCCACAGTGCCACAGTATATATATATATGTATATATATATATATATATATATATATATATATATATATATATATATATATATATATATATATATATATATATATATATATATATATATATGTATATAGGAGAGAGTGGGGTAAGTTGCCACCATTTTTACAAAAATGAAGATTTTTCATTACATATTGATATTTGCTTTCCTAAACTGTAAGAATAGAAACATAGGACTGTTTGCTATGTAGCATCATCTTTACAAGTGATTAGCCATAAAAAGTTTGTTTATGGTTTGGTATTTAAAAACGGTTGTTAATCGGCCCATCTTCCCCCAACCCTGTTCCAAGTTGAACCACCTATTCGGGTAAGTTGAACATATGGTAATAATGTTATAAGAAACAAAGTTTCAAATAAGAATAATATATCTTGCAGTAAATTATAACAATATAAGTTACATTTAGCGTATATTGTTGTTTTTAATGTCAATTTGAAAGGCAAAACCACCAACATCGCAGCCATTAATGCCCTTTAAAATAGGTTTTAGAACTTACTATTCTGTCACTTCTAATAGTGTCAGAATCTTCTGTGGTGAGCATGATAAAACCGATTGGAGTGCCTAACTCTTTTCAGGGAATCCATATCATACTTTTGACCAGATATGGCTTCAATCCTAGCAGCATGGAACAGTTTCTTTGTTTTGTATTTACCAAAAAAGTAGGTTCCTACTTGAACCTCTTTGGCTTAAACTTTCTCATCTGTGTTTGCATTGTCACTAAAGTGTTCGGATAGCACAGGTTCTGGCACATCGTAGTTGGTGTCAGAACTCTCAACCACAGTGTGCTTAACTCTCTTCATAACTTTCAACATAAAAGACTTCAGGCTGTGATTTCTTTGCTTTTCAATCTCAATAGCCTCTTTGACAAGTGTGCCAGTAATTAAAGCCAACTTTCTCATCTTTCTTCCTCTTTTCAATGCTTTTCTTGACATATGACGAGCAAGTTAATATTTCTCCTGGTGATACTTGGTGGTACTTTTAGCTGATTCTATATTGTGAATTCATAAGCCAGTTCCAAAGTTTAATTTTTAGACAATCCGTAGAAAGAATTGGTCAGCTCTTTCATGTGAGAGGTCAAGTCTTTCTCTAACTTATTGATGAAGACCATGTGTGGTATCCCAATGCCAGAATAGCTGATCACAGTTTGCTACTTTTTTCTTTCTTCAACTCATACCGTGTTAGGGTAATTTAATCTATGCCATGTATTAAAGCCACTTTCCTAACTGAAGTTTTCACAGAAATTTCAAGTAGAGCAAGATCCGTCACTTCTTGGCTTGTGTTGCCAGAATTTGCTTGCCGTAAATAATTTCGAGGCATCAAAAGTAGGGCAAATGCATGCCTATACACAAATAAATATCTGGGGTAAGTTGAAAAGATTCCTGATGGGGTAAATTGAACTTACGTTCAACTTACCCCATTGGCCCTGGTTCAACTTGCCCCAAAAGAAGAACAAGGATGATTCACTAAATGAAAGCTAAAATTTGAGTTCAATTGAAATAACAATATCCAACAATGGTTTTCTATGCAATAGACATCCACCAGTAAAAAAATTTCAGCAGCCAAGATGAATGTCTGCCTTCCAGCCTAAAAATCTATTATGCCATCATATTCACTTTTAGGCAGTAAAATTGACTTATGTAAATTTTTAGCTTAGCTTGCAAGTCTGTATTGGCTGACTATTCAGAGAAAATGATGTAATCACGCTGCGCTAGTCATGTGACCGATAAATTAGATTAAAGCTATCCAGAAAAAGGCAAATCTTGTGGTGGTTCAACTTGGACATAGGTTCAACTTACCTCACCCTCCCCTATATATATTGTTTGTATATATGTATACAAACAATGAGATTTGCATGTATATATACTGTGCTTTTTCGGCTATTGAAGCCATATTCATGCATATATATCTAACATAAAACCTCTAGTTGAAAACTTGAACGCCATGGCGCTCCGTTTTCAACCTTTCCTCTATGGTGGCATTTTATTAGAAGTAAAATTCAAATAGTGGGTGGGGTTGTACTCGATGAATAACTCATCAGAATTTTTGGAAGATAAATTTAACTCTTTTAGGGGCAAACCGAGTGTCACCTATACTCTGTATAGCTCGGCATTAACTTCTTTTGATGCAAGGAATCCGCTATAACCTACCCTCAACTAGTCATAGATTTTTAAATAACTATGTATTCGGAAGACGAGATGTATTTCTACAAGTAGATATCTATTGCTTTCAACTAACCTCCCATGATCAAATAGACTGTGATGTACCTTACAGGATGAAACTATTCGATGGATTTAATAATTCGGGAGTTCGCGTACAGTAAATTCCGCGAATTATTAAAATCCGCGAATAATTGGTTTTATTTTTAACACAAGGGAGAATAATTACTACCTCAAATTAAAAACTCTGCCGCTAGGCAGATTTAGTAAACGTAGCTGAGTTTTAAACTTTTTTTAAAACTATCGCTGGAGCTTTAAGTTAAACCCATTGCCAATGCATCACACCTCTTTACAAAATTATTCAAGGTTGTCACAAGTTATTTGGAATTCGGCGCAGCATCATCATCGAAAAATTTCTCCTCCAGCTCTTACGTTAAAAAACTCATAACTTTTCACAAATTGTTGGTTCACCAAATGCTTCCAAATCGAGGAACATTCATTAAAACTTATGGATGCAGCCAAAAATTTGCAGGATCGACATAAAGTTCTCAGCTAAATAGGAACCTAAACACGCGGTGTACGCATGTTAAGGTTTCACTATATTGCTAGCTGCTTTCACTGATTAATTTATTCATGAATGTGTTCATCCGCAAATAATTTAGCCCGCAAATATGCATGAAAAGACAATTTTCACAAAAATACACTTCGTGAATAATTTCCATGCTGTAGGGTATAAGTTCTAAAAGTTTTAAACTTTTTGTCTTTATTTTAAATTCAAAGAATAATAACTATAGCTATCTTACCTATATAACTATAACTAATAAATAACTATATAACTTTGTGACTATATTTAACAAATTCGCATAAAAGCTCGTTGCACTCATTGATAATTTTTCTACAGTTTGAAGCCATAACTGGCTTTTTGGTGTGCAATAGAAGATGAGTTATGAGCGTCGATTCGTCGAAATCTGAGCCTAGATAACGGTAATGATGCTATCAAATAATAAATCTGCACGCTTAACGTTTTATAACAATACTTCATAAAAGCTACAAATATATTTTCAAAAACAAGTAATATAAACAAGCTATAATTACAGTATGATACACTAGAAATTCCACTGTCATACAGCCCATGACCAAAGAGATGACCAGAGATATTGGCAAAAAAAGAAAGGGTACTGATGGTTGAGAAATGCAATATTAGCAGTCAAATGGCACTGCAGTCCAATAGGATAACTGCAATGGTAGCTGTAATGTACTGGGTGTGGGTGTTATTTTATACAACAAACAGCAATAATAAAAGGAAACAATGTTTATATTTTCCCCCTGCAATAGGAGAAATGCAATATTGGCCAATATTAGAAGTAAAATGCACTGATATCCTTAGAATACTCAATGTTATTAATATAGTAATAATAGAAAACCAATGCACAATTTTGTTTACATTTCAAAACGTCATAGGTAGCAATATCGAGAAGTTGTGGTATTTATATAGATTTTTAGAAAATTTATTTAAAAAGTGTTTGGTAATGACAAACAGCAATAATGAAAGGAAAATATTATACGTTTATATCTCTCCCTTGCAATAGGAGAAATGCAATGTTGGCCAATATTAGAAGTAAAATGCACTGATATTATTAGAAGAACCAATATTGTTAATATAGCAATACAGCAATAATAGAAAACCTATGAGCGTTCACGCGTCAGGAAGATTTCTGCAAACTGCAGCAAAATAAAAGCTGTTATAAAAGTGTTATAAAGCTGTCGGCCTAATTTACTGTAATGTATGTAATTCAACAACAATAAAGAAATCTGTTTATTATAACTCTGAAATGCAAAATTAGAAGTAAAATGGCAAGCTACTGTGTACTATACACAGTTTGAAAGTTGGTTGCGTTGAATGTTGAATGGTTTTGATAAGCGATCTTTAACAGAAAGCGAGTATGAGCATTCACGCGTCTAAAACTGCAGCAAAATAAAAAATGTTCTTGTCTTAAAGGGGCGTCGTAGTTTGGCCCTAGCTTGTACATAAGTTGTAAAGAATTTTGGCTAGCGTTTCAAATAATGAAAACTTTGGTGATTGGACAAAAAACACAGGCTGATAAACTGGGTACCACAATTTCGTACCTGTAAATCGGTCTACGCCTCAAACGGTCTACGTTTATTACAGAAATTTTCGAATAAATTTGATTACAAGTACAAAATGCCATAGACTGATGAAATGAGCACTGTTTTCTCGTGAAATGCGCACTGCTATTGGCGTTTCAATTTTCGGTCTTAACTTTTATTAAACCGAGCTTTTCAAGTGTTTTGTGGCAATTTTCGTCCAAATTAATCTGTCTATTTGTGTATAATCTGATCAGAAGGGTAAGTTTTAAAATAATACCAATGGTTTACAAAGACTTAGTAACATATTTAAATAGGTTTAAATGTGTTTTGTATCGTTATTATACTTTAACAACTTTACAAAACGATGCTTAAATTTGTTGATGAAATTTCTAGACAAGGGTTCGTTTCATTGTTGATGAATAATTTTCGTAAGTTGTGTGCACATGCATTTATCATAAAACTCCCACACTTCGCTCCGCTCGTTTGGTCGTGAGATAAAGAAACATAATTGGACATTTTTTAAACAAATTTTGAATTGATTGTTGCTTTGATTCGAACCTACTTCATCTTTTTCCAGGTGTTCAAAACTTTTCACATTATTTTTGACCTCAACTCTGCTAAACTAGTTTGTACCAATGTTAAAACAATTTTTTTAAGCGAAGCAAAACTTTTACGTGTTGCTACATAAAATACTTTTTGCGTAAATAATAGAAAAACTTTAGCCATGCATGCAACTAGCATGCTAAGCATGCCAAGCAAAAGTTCTAGTCTCAAAATAATTGTACAGATTATATCGCAGTTGCTAAACCTATTTTCATATATCATAAAACATCAAGATCACTTTGAACGAAGAACTACGATTTGACTGATGCAGGTATTAATTGGTTTTTATGTTGTAGCCTTGAAAGTATTAACGAAAAAGCTATCATCATCGGTGAAAGATGTCATTTCTATCTCCAGTCTACTGCGATATTGATCTAGCCTACTCTCTCCTGCTGCTGTCATTCCCCTATTAAACCGATTGAAGAAGTCTTTGCAAGAGCTCACTTGCAACTGGATTTCCTGTCACTACGTACCTCACTCCAACTTCTCTTCTCTTGCTTCCCAAAGTGATGATGAACACTCCCAGTCATTGGGTTGTAGTAACATCTCTTTACATACATCTATTCTGACATATTGAGCAAAGGTTTTGCAGGAAATGCCTGCTTTCCTTTAGATAAGTGTTTCTTTACCTTCAAAGAAATCCACTTTGGGGCTGACAGATGATGCTCCATTGGTATAGTATCGCGAGCTTACGAGGTTCTCTGCGAAACGGTTTCTTACTTGTGAATGGTTGCACTGGCAGTCCCATTAAACGGTCTGGGTATTGGTGTCATAGGCATACCCTCGCTACTTGGATAGGTGTGCTGTTGCTTCTTCAAGATAATGTTTTCAAGCCCGGCGTATAAGCTCACACAAAATGCATACAAGCAAAAGCATTCTGACGGTCTTAATGAGCAAATTATTCATATTCTCATGGAGTTGTCACGCCATTCTCGAGAGAGTATTTTGGTCCAACTGTTTGATCAACGCATTTACCTCATATGAGGGATATGCAGACTTGTTGCTGCTACTGTCTTTCCGCATCGACAAGTGTGCAATCGGTCATTTGTACTGGTTCATGTCCATTAGTCTATACCACGTCGAAAAGTTTTAGTGGCTGGCCATCTATTTCTTAACCTATGGCTTTGCAAAATCAAAAATGTGAAACTGCGAATTAGGTGCAAAATGAAAAATTGTGAATAGGGAATTATATGGTCTCCATAGCGATTAATTTCACAGGTTCAAAGTTTTAGGGCCTCCATTTCCAACAGATGACTCTGTTTACATCAAATCGCCGTTTGCCTGTATGACAATCATTGACAGCAGAGCCGACTGCACAGCATCTACTCCTTAGACTTAGGGCCTAAGTGGAAAGTCTGAATGGAGCCTGTTTGATGGCCTGCTAGAAAGGTTGTGCTACAGACAGCTACTAGTGATGGCATGCTGTTGACTTTTTCTACATCCTTTTAGCAAGCTTTTTTCCACATGCCTTTACCAAAGGCAGTAGTTACGCTTTCAATCACCTAAAGTAGTAGTATACTGAGCACCAAACGTAATAGAGTCGATAGAAGCCACTCTCTCTGAAGAGGGAATGCTGCGTCTGTTAGAAGGCACCGGTTGTCGTTGATGTCTTTCACTCTGCGACAAATCACATAAGACTGCTGACTCATCAATGGAGTCTTGGGATTTTTAGATGTAATTACACATGCGCACGTGACCAGGCTGATATCGGATCTTTGGAGGCATTGGCAATTAAATTTGTTGTCTTATTGTAAGACAGGCAAGCTCCTTCAGTACATTTACATATTTGACACACTCCTATTTAACCAAGTCGCGATAGTCGAATTCGACATGGTTTTTACTATTTCTATGGTGTGGTGACTTAATGGTCGCGCCGTTAAGATTTATCAAAGTACTGTATAAAAGCGCAGACACTCAAACTGTTGTTGTCGGAAGTTGTCCCAAAATAGTTAGATCATGATACAGTATATTTCTCAACTAACAAATCTAAAACAACCAAAGCTGAATATAGTTATGTTTGAGTTTTTATGCGAAAAATTAATAATCTACTTACATAGTAAATTCTTTTCTGTGGAAGACAGACAACAATTGCCCAAGACTCCTACATCTGTTCAAAACTATGTCGAAAGAGAAGTGTTCCGTTCCTTCAAGTAACTCTATTGAAGTTACTTGACTTACATTATGCGTTGCTGCTCTACTCGGAGCCCAAGTATCCCTGTAATATGCATAGTAAACAAACTATTAAAAGCAAATACGACAGCAAATATATGACTGTATTCAGCAGTGTTGGAACAAACACCTAACACCTTTTTGCTGCTCATAAAAGTAGTAACTGTTTAGTTTTTTATGATAACTAAAAGAGCTGGGAAATTTACATGAAATCATATTATAATCATTTTCTCTGTACCTATTTTTGAGCTTGTAAAATCTCTCAACTATCAAAGAAAATAATTTGTCGCAAAGCTTTTTGTTATTTTATATCATTACTAGGTGAATGCTCAGTGCTGCAAATAGAGTAAAAAGATTTTTATTCACAAAATTAATATTTAATCAAACTATTCTACATTTACTTATGTAAGTTTTAAATCAAGTTGTTTGTTTATTTATGTGTGTGTTCATCCAATGCATGATTCAAATATTAGAAAGCTCAAACAGCTAAAACAGATTGTTGAAATACAATTCTTTCTTCTTATGCTATACACTCATTAAAGATGTAGTTGCGTCAAAATTTAAGTTGATCTTAAAAGAAAGCATTTTTTTTTCTCTATCAGTTGATATGTTGTTTGTTGTGTTACGCGATCGCATTGCCAAGATATTTGAAGATTAAAACCGAAAAAATCTGATCGCAGTAAAAACGCTCAGGCCACAAAAACGTGCCCAGCCTCGCCAAAAATGATGTCACGCGTTTGGCAACCTGTCTCTATCTCTCGTATTCACATCGGCTATTTGCGATAAAAGTCTAGTCTTACGCGGCTCTATTGGCATATATCTTATTTTGTATTTGCTCATGTTGGCTAGAATAAAATTTTAAATCCTGCTACAGATGCATTATTATGAATGTTTAAAAGGCCTCAAATAACGAAAATTGAAAATTCGTTCTACTCACTTTCTCCAAATGTTGTGTAAACATTTGGGTACCGACTACCAATTCTACCGGTCTACGGTAATTCTGTCAAGTCACTTTTGTAGAACGCGGTCTTTGTATCAGCACAGTTCTGCATCTACCCATACAAACGATATACAGGCTCCCATAAGCCCCGCCCACATTATGTCGCCTATTACCTATTGCCTACGTACTCGTTTCTTGCTAGTAGTATTCTTACCGAATACTAGATAAGTGAAATAAGCAAGCCACCTCTTTGAAAAGAATATAGACAGGGATAGAGTTTTAAGAATGAGAAGTCTGCTGCAAACTGGATTTGAACTCACATTCTCCAGTTCTGCGGACACCCATATACCATATCCGATACACTACAATATTCTGCAAATCATGTTTTGCATTATCTTCAACAATATTATTTAATTATATAATTTTTACAAGCAAAAATATTTTCATCTCGGCATAAAACTTTTATTAAAAATATTCATCAAGTCGTGGCCACTCAGATAGTATTAGCTGATACAATAAGACAAATTCATCTACTGCAACAAACTCAAACAAAACATCATGGCTTATGCAGCACGCATTCAAGTCTCTCTTTCCACTTTATGGCAGTTTCCACACTGACAAAGCTTCTTCGGCTGGTGGGACGACATAAAAATTCTGTAATCAGTAAAAAAATGCAATAAATATGTCATTTTAAAGCGTATCTATTGACAGCTTCCAAATTGGGAGTTAAATAGATTGCGAGTGTAATTTTAAAAACGAATAAACATTTAATAAAGGCACAAGTACGCCAAGCCAACGATTCGAAGCTTTGGTTCTGGAAATTAAAGATTTGCAATGATCAATCGATTTTACCCACTTCCTACGAGTGAAAATAATTTGTAATCATGACTCTAATTTACCAAAGAAAATTTGAAAAAAATATTACAGCTAGATAAAACGGCAGAAACTAGGCTATGAAGATAATTAAAAATAAGCTATGAAACGATGATTGGAGATAGCAAAGAATTATCATTTTATTAATTAGTATATGTATTTATGACTATAAAGAAAATTACATTTACTAAAGTATAGAAGACCCTAAGTTAATTTACCTCCATTCTGTCTTCTTCTGCAGCAAAACGCTGCTGACGCCTGTCAGCTTTGGCCATAGGCTGTCTACTCTAATCTTTTACTAAAAGTTGCTCAGATGACTCTGCGTAGCGGTCGCTCGAACTTGAAGCCATTTTAAAACTATGTATAACTTAGTAATTGTTGAAACGCGTTGAATCAGTAACGAGTAATGAGATCTAATTGGGAGAATCTTCGAGATCACAGACAACGCGTTTTACGAGTGATAACATTTATTACGGCCTATATAAAAATTTTGCACGCATGATTGGCTAACGAATCGACCTCATATTTATCGCTTGTGGTTTCGTTTCAGATAACAAGCTTGTGACGTCACGAAATAGCCGCCCGCTGGAACGTGAGCTTTTTAAAAGAGAGCCTCATTCAAACGCATATATCTCTGGACAGGGTTGGTCTACAAAGACAAAAATGGCATCAAATTGTAGCTGATGTTTTAGCCTTTATGGGTCCTAATTTCATTTTTGACGCAACTACATCTTTAAAGATTTAAAACAGCTTATAAACTAATGGCAGGTACTAGAGTTACCATTGGCTAAGTTTTTTACTTAATACAATTGAGTAAATTAAGCTAGTCTGAATCTTTACTATAATAAGAGTTGTGATTATAACTTGAGCTAGTTTTAAGAAAAAGATGTGTATCATGGCCTCTATCGCTATCACAGTCTTCTATAATGCTAGCTAAAAGATGAAGTCTGCCTGGGTACGTTTCAGCTCGCACTCTCAAACTACTAGAAAACAAACTGGCAGAATGCGCAGTGCTGCACAGTGATAAAACAGTTTTTAAACAGGGCAAAGCTTGCTAGCAAGCTAGAAATTAATCATTGCATGAGATATGATGATGCAATCTGTTTGCCTAGTGCTGGCCACACCCTTAAACTACTTCATTTTCTTTTGCACAATTGAAAACTGGTAGATGTAATATGTATGGCCACAGTTATTCAACAAGATGTCCTGGTGGAGGTCGAGTGAATAGCTAACTTGTCTGCAAAACTTGTGTTCCTTAGTTCAACTCCAATTCGAAGCTAGTTTTTGCTCCTAGATTTTAATCGCTATAACTAGACAAACAAATGACAGACCAACCAACCAACAAACACTGATAGTTATATATATATATATTATAATATATATATATTATAATATATATATACATATACATATATATATATATACATGTATATATATATATATACAGTTCCAGATGGTGCAGTTGGTAAGGTATCGGGACCCTGATCATTAGGTCCTCGGTTCAAACCACAACAACTGCACTGTTCTGGTGGTCCTTAGACAAGACCCTTGCTTGTATAACATCTACAACCTCTATGATGAGTGCAATAACCAAAGCCATGCCAGCTCGGACGTCGCCCGATCAAACAAGGTCCGCACTGCCTGCAGCTGAACCAGGACAAGGCAGCGAAAAATGGGCTACTTGTTCAAAACGGATGAAATGGACTCGGGCCGATAACACGGACCTCATGCAGTGCTACTTTATGAGTGAACCTCAAAAGTGGGGCTACATGGGAAGAATGCGTCAACTGTGGATAAACATGCGCCTTGAATTGCCACTAACCGCTAAGCAACTTGTAGCTCAGAGGAGTAACATAACCAAGCGGCACCTCATATCAGAACTTGAGGTAGATGAAATTAGGGAAAAGTTCACCCAAGTAACCTTGACCAATGACGAGTGCATATTAACACACGCTGTCACACATACACCATCATGTGTTGACTCACGGGTTGAAGAAAACTTGGACCTTGACCAAGGGTGAAAGAGCTTGCGGAAAATATCATCAACAAGATGCCAGCTGCTAATGATTATGAAAGCAGGATACCACTACGAAGAGTTAGCAAGGCCATACCTAAGAAGCTGTTAGAAGACATCAACTTGGCACTGGAGTCGATCTCAACTGGATCAATCCGTGAGACTAATGCCCTAATCTACAGTACAGCAACGGTCATCTTGGAGGAGATGGGTAATTAAGCCACTGCCAACAAGGCTTCAAGCCATTCCATCCTGGCAGCTGAGGCTGCTAAATAAGATCAAGGACTTGCACAAGAAGGTTAGTAGGCTCAGTGAGAGATCTAATCACAGTTTTGAGCGACCAAAAAGCGAAGCCACAATAGAAGCTCTAGAATCTGCCAAACAGCAGCTACAGGTAGTAGCACTCTCGGCACGACTGAAGCGGTACACCAAAGAGCGGGATAACAAGAGAATGAACCAACTGTTTATCAATAATGCATCTAGAGTGTATTTCCAGTTCAAAGGTGAGCTGCAGAAGCCAATGTCTGAGCCTCCCCGATCTAGCACTTCAAACGTTCTGGAAGGACACCTGGAAGAAAGAAACTACTCATTACGCCACTGCAAATTGGCTGAAGAGGCTTAAAGAGAGCCATCAACACACTGTGGCTCAGCAAGGACTCACCATCAGTGAAGAGGACATCAAGTGCAGAGTGTAGCGTATGAAGAACTGGGCAGCACCTGGCCATGACATGATTCAAGCCTTCTGGTTAAAGAAATTGACATCACTTCACACTAGAATGGCTAAGCAGATGGAATGCCTAATAGAACAAGGTGACCATCCAGAATGGCTGACCAAAAGACGAATTGTACTTCTAATAAAAGATCAAAAGCAGGGGCCGATTCCCAAAAACTATCGACCAATAACGTGCTTGCCCACCACCTGGAAACTGCTCTCAGGAATAGTTGCAGACAAGCTGGATGAGCACATGAGTCACTATATGACCAGTACTCAGAAAGGAATTGGGCGCAACATCCGAAGAGCCAAACATCAGTTACTGGTGGATCGGACGATCTTTCAAGACAGCAGGAGAAGGCATACCAATCTTGCCATGGCTTGAATTGACTACAAAAAGGTCTATGACTCAATTCCCCATAGTTGGATACTTGAGTGCCTCAGTATGTACAATGTTCACCCTGCCCTTGTAGCATTCATCAAGATGTCAATGATCAAATGGAAGACGGAACTGGAGGCTAACGGCAAAAAGCTGGAGAGTGCAAAAATTAAGCGAGGCATCTACCAAGGTGACTCCTTGTCACCGCTGCTCTTCTGCATATGCCTAAACCCTCTAAGCAATATGCTGGAGGAGACTCAATATGAGTACCAGTTTAAGAGTGGCACTAAGATAAACCACCTCTTCTACATAGATGAAATCAAGCTGTACGCTAACAAAGAAAGGGACATTGATTCGTTAATACACCTCACTCAGGTATACAGCAAGGACATCGGAATGACCTTCGGTATTGAGAAATGTGGAAGGCTAATTCTTAAGAAAGGCCATTCTATGCTCACAGATGGCCTAACAATGCCAAATGGTACTATCAAAGATATAGAAGAAAGGTACAACTACTTGGGGATTATGCAAAGCAACATCAACCACGAAGCCAAGGTACGCCACAAAGCCATTACCGAATACAAGAAACGCCTTCGGCTGGTCCTATAGAGCCAGCTCAATGCCAAGAACCGAGTCATGGCAATAAATACCTACGCACTGCCAGTAATAAGATATCCAGCAGGCATAATAAAGTGGACTGAGGAAGCCATCAAAGAAACAGATATAGCAACTCGTAAACTGCTGACCATGCATGGAGCACTCCGCCCAAAATCTGATACTGCTAGATTGTATCTCGACAGAAAAGATGGCGATAGGGGACTCAAAAGTGTACAGCAGACAGTGAAAGAGGAGGAGCAAAGCATCAAAGCATATACAGCCCCCATGGCTACCTCAGATAAGTTGCTAGATGAATTTCAATCGGCTGCTCCTACAAAGGACCTACGCCCTGATGATGAGGAAATTGACTGGCACACGAAACCTCTTCATGGTGCTTACCACCAACAAATATCTAAGGTTGGCGATCTTCACCAGACATATATGTGGCTGAACAAAGGAAACCTAATGGCCAATACAGAGTCGCTAATCATGGCAGCCCAGGAGCAAGTGCTCCCAACAAGGCAACTCCAAACCAAAATCTATCACACTAGAGACGATCCTAAATGCAGACTGTGCAAAGATGCACCTGAGACCATCCAACACATCATCAGTGGATGCAAGCAGCTAGCAGGAAATGCATACACTGAGCGACATAATCATGTCGCAGGTGTTGTGTATAGAAGTCTATGTGATGAGTATGGCCTTAATAAACCACAACACTGGTGGGAAGCTCCTGGTAAGGTCAATGAAAATGACAGCGCTAAGATCCTCTGGGACTTTTACATCCAAACTAACAAGCATGTCCTAGCAAACCAACCAGATATAGTGGTGGTAGACAAGGAGAACAAGAGGGCTACTTTAATAGATATAGCAGTACCCAATGACTACAATATAGCCAACAAAAAAAAAGAAAAGGTAGAGAAATATCTCCCTCTTGGAGAAGAGATCGAAAAATGCTGGAATGTAAGAACAACCGTAATCCCAGTAGTCATTGGGGCACTGGGCACAATAACACCGGCGCATAAAATGTGGCTTGCCCAAATACCAACAGCAATCAACTCAGGTGAGTTGCAGAAAAGTGCGCTATTGGGAACAGCTAAGATCTTGAGGCGAGTGCTCAAACTCCCAGGTCTCTGGTAGGAGACCCGAGTTAGAGCAGAAATTACCACCCATACGGGGTATCCGGGATGAGGAAACAATTTTTTTTTTATATATAGATATATATAAAAAAAATATTTTTTATATATAGATATATACTTATGTATATATATTCATACTTATATATATACATATATATATATGATATAAACAGAAAAACTATTTTGACATTATGTATAAATTATAATCATTTTAAATATTATGGTTAAAAAAATAAGCACCATCATCTGATTGCCTTTTATAAACATTTGCCTAAGTATCAAGATTACTAAAGTTTACCAAAGCTAATTTTGAATAAATTAAAAAATTGTTTTTGGCTAAAGATTTCTTACAAAAGGTCGATATAGCGTATTTGGTTTCTCTAATTGCATGTATTAATGAATAGGTGAGCCTAATATTACTAAATTTTTAGTTGAGTTTGTTTGTGTACTTAAAGTTAAGCCTCATTAATTAAGTTATTAAGTCAAAAGTGACTTTATTCAAAATGGTGCAATATCGCAAAACAACTCTTTTATTTTCTGTATTAGAAGTTTCAGGAGAAAATTTGTGCTATTCAAATAAATACGTAAATTTTGGAAAATATATTGATGCTATAATTTAAAGTCTTTAACAATGATGAAAAAGCTGCCCATTAAACTAATGCACAAGATTCCACAAACTTCATTTACCAGAGTACTTACTAAAGATTTACAACTCTCACAATTGCTTACCTATATGTATATATAGATGTGAGTTTAAGATAAATTTATGTTCCAATTAAATATTGGTCATTTTGTTTAATAAAAAGGGAAGTGAAAACCGTTTTGACACTAGATTAAATTAGCCGAATTTCAAATTACAGTGAAGGCAGCATAAAAAAAGTAATTGTTAATATATCATTTGATTTCAATAATATATGTTAAATCTGCAGGCTGAATCTTACATACTTCCCGAGTTTAAAAACTCGTATTGTTAATAATACTCAGCTTACAAAGATGGCTTGCATATATGCGAGTTGTTAAAAATTTTTAAGGAATTTTTTAAAAAAGATGTTAAATTGGCTCGCTAAAAAATAGTTTCAATCAACCATTTTCAAAAAATTAATTGATAACCACGTAGTAAATTTTATAGCTAGTTTTCTGGCCGTCCAAGGGTTAAATAAGAAAGTTGTTTATAGTTTTTGTGTGATTTTTCTGATATAGAGTTTAGCAAAATGCTGATTATTGCTCTGATGTGCAAAATCTTGTACTTACAGAGAAGGTTGGGCCTTTACCCATTTCACCAAATCCCCGAAACATCTTGCCTCATGATCCTCAAGTTTGCTCTGTAGTCCAATGTTCTTTAGATATGTATTTCTTTCATCATTCTCCATTGACATCAGAAAATAGAGTTCTATATACTGGTATGGCCTTAAAATACAAAAACATTTTTGAACAAAATTATATCAACAGCAAATCTTGAAAAGGGTTTGTCTAAAATAAACAACAGTTTTGCTTAAATTTGTGATTGAAATTGATACAAATATATATGCTAAGGGGGAAAATTTTAAATTGTAATTTACATATAACTTGAAACAGATAAATTCAACCATTTACTCATCAACCTTTTGTTTTGTCACCATTAATGCTGTCAAGGGTTGGTGCCTCGGAAAAATAGGTGAAACTTTCTTTTTCATGTAAGTTTGTTTTATAATATTTGTCATAGCTTTTCTTAAATTTTTAAGCACTGGAAAATACTACTGAAACTTCATTTTTTTAACCTGTGCACCATGCTTAGTTGTTTTGCTAAGTTCCGCTGCAAAAACTAAAGGAAAAAATACCCAAAAATTTAAAAGAGAAAACCCTGAGTCATGTTGAACAAGCGGTACTCTGATGCAGAATTAAAACATTTCAAGTGAATCAATAAAAATTAAGATTGAAAACTGTGCTAAAAGTCCACAAAAAGATTTGTATGCTAATAGAAGATCTTTTCAGACAGATCTTGTCTTTAAAGTAAACAACAAAGATGTCTTGTATAATGGTTCCGTCTCTTGCAAGGGACATTAAGCTTGTATAAGCCAAATATCATAAAACGTTTGGTAGTATAAATTTAATTCCTTCTTTAGATGATTATTCGGTTTTAAAGAATATGTGCTGTTTAAAGGTTTGACAGACTATAACATCATGTTAAACTTTGGACCTCATTATAGGCACCACAGGAGTACTATTATACAAACTTTATGTGAACTGTTGTACACATATCATGAGTACTATTATACACATCTCATGAGTACTATTATACACATCTCATGAGTACTATTATACACAGCTAATGAGTATTATTATACACATCTCATGAGTACTATTATACAAACTTTATGTGAACTGTTGTACACATCTCACGAGTACTATTATACACATCTCATGAGTACTATTATACACATCTCATGAGTACTATTATAAACACCTCATGAGTAATATCATACACATATCATGAGTAATATTATACACACCTCATGAGTAATATTGTACACATATCATGAGTACTATTATACACATCTCATGAATACTATTATACACAGCTAATTAGGACTATTATACACACCTCATGAGTACTATTATACACAGCTAATTAGGACTATTATACAGATCTCATGAGTACTATTATAAACACCTCATGAATAAAATTATACACATCTCATGAGTACTATTATACACACCTAATGAGGACTATTATACACAGATCATGAGTAATATTATACACACTTCATGAGTAAAATTATACACAACTCATGAGTACTATTATACGCACATCATGAGTAATATTATACACACCTTATGAGTAATATTACACACACCTCATGAGTACTATTATACACACCTCACGAAGAATATTATACACACCTCATGAGTACTATTATACACATGTCATGAGTACTATTATAAACACCTCATGAGTAATATCATACACATATCATGAGAAATATTATACACACCTCATGAGTATAATTGTACACATATCATGAGTACTATTATACACACCTCATGAGTACTATTATACACAGCTAATTAGGACTATTATACACATCTCATGAGTACTATTATAAACACCTCACGAATAATATTATACACATCTTATGAGTACTATTATACACACCTAATGAGGACTATTATACACATATCATGAGTAATATTATACACACCTCATGAGTAAATTATACATACTTCATGAGTAATATTATACCCACCTCATGAGTAATATTATACACACCATATGAGTAATATTATACACACCTCATGAGTAATATTATACACATCTCATGAGTAATATTATACACACTTCATGAGTAATATTATAGATACTTCATGAGTAATATTATACACACCTCATGAGTAAATTATACATACTTCATGAGCATTATTATACACACCTCATGAGTACTATTATACACACCTCATGAGTACTATTATACACACCTCATGCGTACTATTATACACAGCTAATGAGGACTATTATACACACCTCATGAATAATATTATACACACCTCATGAGTACTATTATACACATCTCATGAGTAATATAAAACACACCTCATGGGTAATATTATACACGCCTCATGGGTAATATTATACACATCTCATGAGTAATATTATACATAGTTCATGAGTAATATTATACACACCTCATGAGTAAATTATACATACTTCATGAGTAATATTATACCCACCTCATGAGTAATATTATACACACCTCATGAGTAATATTATACACACCTCATAAGTAATATTATACACATCTCATGAGTAATATTATACACACTTCATGAGTAATATTATACATACTTCATTAGTAATATTATACACACCTCATGAGTAAATTATACATACTTCATGAGCATTATTATACACACCTCATGAGTGCTATTATACACACCTCATGCGTACGATTATACACAGCTAATGAGGACTATTATACACACCTCATGAATAATATTATACACACCTCATGAGTAAATTATACATACTTCATGAGCATTATTATACACACCTCATGAGTACTATTATACACAGCTAATGAGGACTATTATACACACCTCATGAATAATATTACACACACCTCATGAGTACTATTATACACACCTCACGAAGAATATTATACACACCTCATGAGTACTATTATACACACCTTATGAGTAAAATTATACACATATCATGAGTAATATTATACAGACCTCATGAGTAATATTATACCCATCTCATGAGTAATATAAAACACACCTCATGGGTAATATTATACACGCCTCATGAGTATTATTATACACACCTCATTAGTAACATTATACACACCTCATGAGTAATATTATACATACTTCATGAGTAATATTATACACACTTCATGAGTAATATTATACATACTTCATGAGTAATATTATACACACCTCATGAGTAAATTATACATACTTCATGAGCATTAATATACACACCTCATGAGTACTATTATACACAGCTAATGAGGACTATTATACACACCTCATGAATAATATTACACACACCTCATGAGTAACATTATACACACCATATGAGTAATAATATACACATATCATGAGTAATATTATACAGACCTCATGAGTAATATTATACCCATCTCATGAGTAATATAAAACACACCTCATGGGTAATATTATACACGCCTCATGGGTAATATTATACACATCTCATGAGTAATATTATACATAGTTCATGAGTAATATTATACACACCTCATGAGTAAATTATACATACTTCATGAGTAATATTATACCCACCTCATGAGTAATATTATACACACCTCATGAGTAATATTATACACACCTCATGAATAATATTATACACACCTCATGAGTACTATTATACACACCTCATGAGTAATATTATACACACCTCATGAGTAATATTATACACACCTCATGAATAATATTATACACACATCATGAGTAATATTATACACACCTCATGAGTAATATTATACACACCTCATGAGTAATATTATACACACCTCATGAATAATATTATACACACCTCATGAGTACTATTATACACACCTCATGAGTAATATTATACACACCTCATGAAGAATATTATACACACCTCATGAGTACAATTATACACACCCCATGATTATATTATACAGACCTCATGAGTAATATTATACCCATCTCATGAGTAATATAAAACACACCTCATGGGTAATATTATACACATCTCATGAGTAATATTAAAGAACCTTTATGTGAACTGTTGTACACATCTCATGAACACTATTATACACATCTCATGAGTATTATTATACACACCTCACGAATAATATTATACACATCTCATGAGTAATATTATACACATCTCATGAGTAATATTATACACACCTCAAGAGTAATATTATACATACTTCATGGGAAAGATTATACACACTTCATGGGTACTATTATACACACCTCATGAGTAATATTATACACACTTCATGGGTAATATAATACACATCTCATGAGTACTATTATACACACCTCATGGGTAATATTGTACACACCTCATGAGTAATATTATACATACTTCATGGGTAATATTATACACACCTCATGAGTAATATTATACACACCTCATGAGTCCTATTATACACACCTTTTGAGTAATAATAAAGCCGCCTCATGAGTATTACTATACACACTTCATGAGTAATATTAAACACACCTTATGAGTACTATTATACACACCTTATGAGTAATATTATACACGCCTCATGAGTAATATTATACATACTTCATGGGAAATATTATACACACTTCATGGGTACTATTATACACACCTCATGGGTAATATTGTACACATCTCATGGGTAATATTATACAGACCTCATGAGTAATATTATACACACCTCATGAGTAATATTATACATACTTCATGGGTAATATTATACATACTTCATGGGTAATATTATACACACCTCATGAGTAATATTATACACACCTCATGAGTCCTATTATACACACCTTTTGAGTAATAATAAACACGCCTCATGAGTATTACTATACACACTTCATGAGTAATATTAAACACACCTTATGAGTACTATTAAACACACCTCATGGGTACTATTATACACACCTCATGAGTAATATTGTACACATCTCATGGGTAATATTATACACACCTCATGAGTAATATTATACACACCTCATGAAAAGTATTATACATACTTCATGGGTAATATTATACATACTTCATGGGTAATATTATACACACCTCATGAGTAATATTATACACACCTCATGAGTCCTATTATACACACCTTTTGAGTAATAATAAACACGCCTCATGAGTATTACTATACACACTTCATGAGTAATATTAAACACACCTTATGAGTACTATTATACACACCTCATGGGTACTATTATACACACCTCATGAGTACTATTGTACACATCTCATGAGTAATATTATACACACTTAATGAATAATATTAAACACACCTTATGAGTACTATTATACACATCTAATGAGTACTATTATACACATATCATGAGTAATATTATACACACTTCATGAGTAAATTATACATACTTCATGAGTAATATTATACACACCTTATGAGTAAGATTATACACACCTCATGAGTATTATTATACGCACTTGATGAGTACTATTATACACACCTTATGAGTACTATTATACACACTTCATAAGTACTATTATACACACCTCATGAATACTATAATACACACCTCATGGGTAATATTATGCACACCTCACGAGTAATATTATATACACCTCATGAATAATATTATACACATCTCATGAGTACTATTATACAAATATCATGAGAAATATTATACACACCTCATGAGTAAATTATACATACTTCGTGAGTAATATTATCCACGCTTTATGAGTATTATTATACATACTTCATGAGTACTATTATACACACCTCATGAGGACTATTATACACACCTCATGAGTAATATTATGCACATCTCATGAGTATGATTATACACACCTCATGAGTAATATTATACACATATCATGAGTCATATTGTACACACCTCATGAGTAACATTGTACACACCTTATGAGTAATATTTTACACACCTCATGAGTACTATTATACACACCTTATGAGTACTATTATACACATCTCATGAGTAATATTGTACACACCTCATGTGTAATATTATACACATCTCATGAGTAATATTACACACACCTCATGAGTACTATTATACACATTTCACGAAGAAGATTATACACACTTTATGAGTAGTATTATACACACCTCATGAGTATTATTATACACATCTCAAGAGTAATATTATACACATCTCATGAGCAATATTATACAACCTTTATGTGAACTGTTGTACACATCTCATGAACACTATTATACACATCTCATGAGTATTCTTATACACACCTAAAGAATAAAATTATACACATATCATGAGTAACATTATACACCCTTCATGAGGAATATTATACACATCTCATGAGTAATATTGTACACACCTCATGAGTAACATTATACACACCTTATGAGTAGTATTATACACACCTCATGAGTATTATTATACTCGTCTCAATAGTAATATTATACACATCTTATGAGTAATATTAAACAACCTTCATGTGAACTGTTGTACACATCTCATGAACACTATTATACACTTCTCATGAGTATTATTATACACACCTCACGAAGAATATTATACACATCTCATGAGTACTATTATACACACCTTATGAGTACTATTATAAACATCTCAGGAGTAATATTATACACATCTCATGAGTAATATTGTACACACTTCATTAGTAATATTATACACAACTCATGAGTACTATTATACACTCCTCATGGGTAATATTATACACACTTTATGAGTACTATTATACACACCTTATGAGTACTATTATACACACTTCATGGGTACTATTATACACACCTCATGAGTAATATTATACACACCTCATGAGTAATATTACACACACCTCATGAGTTACATTATACACACCTTAAGAGTAAAATTATACACATATCATGAGTAATATTATACACACCTCATGAGTAATATTATACACATCTCATGAGTAATATTATACACACCTCATGGGTAATATTATACACACCTCATGAATACCATTATACACACCTCATGAGTACTATTATACACACCCCATGAGTACTATTATACACACCTCATGAGTAATATTATACACATCTCATGAGTAATATTATACACACTTCATGAGTATTGTTATACACGTCTCAATAGTAATATTATACACATCTCATGAGTAATATTAAACAACCTTTATGTCAACTGTTGTACACATCTCATGAACACTATTATACACATCTCATGAGTATTATTATACACACCTCACGAATAAGACTATACACATCTCATGAGTACTATTATACACACCTTATGAGTACTATTATAAACATCTCAGGAGTAATATTATACACATCTTATGAGTAAGATTATACACACCTCATGAGTATTATTATACATACCTCACAAATAATATTATACACATCTCATGAGAACTATTACACGCACCTTATGAGTAATATTATACACACCTCATGAGTAATATTATACATACTTCATGAGTAATATTATACACAACTCATAAGTAGTATTATACATACTTCATGAGTAATATTATACACACCTCATGAGTAAAATATACATACTTCATGAGTAATATTATACACAGCTCATGAGTAATATTATACACACCTCATGAGAAATATTATACACACTTCATGAGTAATAATATACACACCTCATGAGTAATATTATACACATCTCATGAGTAAGATTATACACACCTCATGAGTACTATTATACACACCTCACAAAGAACATTATACACATCTCATGAGTACTATTATACACAGCTAATGAGGACTATTATACACATATCATGAGTAATATTATACAGACTTTATGGGTAATATTATACACTTCTCATGAGTACTATTATACACACCTCATGGGTACTATTATACACATCTCATGAGTAATATTGTACACACCTCATGAGTAACATTATACACACCTTATGAGTAAGATTATACACACCTCATGAGTATTATTATACATACCTCACGAATAATATTATAAACATCTCATGAGTACTATTACACGCACCTTATGAGTAATATTATACACACCTCATGAGTAATATTATACATACTTCATGAGTAATATTATACACAACTCATAAGTAATATTATACATACTTCATGAGTAATATTATACACACCTCATGAGTAAATTATACATACTTCATGAGTAATATTATACACATCTCATGAGTATTATTATACACACCTCACGAAAAGTATTATACACACCTCATGAGTACTATTATACACATCTCATGAGTAATATTGTACACATGTCATGAGTAACATTATAGACACCTTATGAGTAATATTACACACACCTCGTAAGTAATATTATACACACCTCACAAATAATATTATACACATCTCATGAGTATTGTTATACACACCTCACGAAGAATATTATACACACCTCATGAGTACTATTATACGCACCTTATGAGTAATATTATACACACCTCATGAGTAATATTATACACGCCTCATGAGTATTACTATACACACTTCATGAGTAATATTATACACACCTTATGAGTACTATTATCCACACCTTATGAGTAACATTATACACACCTCATGAGTAATATTACACACACCTCATGAGTAATATTATACACACCTCATGAGTACTATTATACACACCTCACAAATAATATTATACACATCTAATGAATAATATTATACACACCTTATGAGTACTATTATCCACACCTTATGAGTAACATTATACACACCTTATGAGTACTATTATAAACATCTCAGGAGTAATATTATACACACCTCGTGAGTACTATTATACACACCTAATGAGGACTATTATACACATCTCATGAGTAATATTATAAACACTTCATGAGTAATATTATACACATCTCATGAGTACTATTATACACACCTCATGGGTAAGATTATACACACCTTATGAGTAGTATTATACACACCTCATGAGTAATATTATAGACCCCTTAAGAGTAATATTATACACACCTTATGAGTACTATTATACACACCTAATGAGGACTATTATACACATCTCATGAGTAATATTATACACACTTCATGAGTAATATTATACACACCTCAAGAGTAATATTATACGTACTTCATGAGTAATATTATACACAACTCATAAGTAATATTATACATACTTCATGAGGAATATTATACACACCTCATGAGTAAATTATACATAATTCATGAGTAATATTATACACATCTCATGAGTATTATTATACACACCTCACGAATAATATTATACACATCTCATGAGTACTATTATACACACCTTATGAGTACTATTATAAAAATCTCAGGAGTAATATTATACACATCTCATGAGTAATATTGTACACACCTCATGAGTACCATTATACACATCTTATGAGTACTATGATACACATATCATGAGTAATATTATACACACTTCATGAGTATAATCATACACCTTATGAGTAGTATTTTACACACCTCATGAGTATTATTATACACATCTCAAGTGTAATGTTATACACAACTCACTAGTAATATTTTACAACCTTTATGTGAACTGTCGTACACATCTCATGAACCCTATTATACACATCTCATGAGTATTATTATACACACCTCATGAGTATTATTAAACACACCTCATGAGGAAATAATACATACTTCATGGGTAATATTATAAACACCTTATGAGCAATATTATACATACTTCATGAGTAATATTATAAACACCTTATGAGTATTATTATACACATCTAATGAGTACTATTATACACATATCATGAGTAATATTATACACACTTCATGAGTAAATTACACATACTTCATGAGTAATATTATACACACCTCATGAGTAAATTATACATACTTCATGAGCATTATTATACACACCTCATGAGTACTATTATACACACCTCATGAGTACTATTATACACACCTCATGCGTACTATTATACACAGCTAATGAGGACTATTATACACACCTCATGAATAATATTATACACACCTCATGAGTACTATTATACACATCTCATGAGTAATATAAAACACACCTCATGGGTAATATTATACACGCCTCATGGGTAATATTATACACATCTCATGAGTAATATTATACATAGTTCATGAGTAATATTATACACACCTCATGAGTAAATTATACATACTTCATGAGTAATATTATACCCACCTCATGAGTAATATTATACACACCTCATGAGTAATATTATACACACCTCATAAGTAATATTATACACATCTCATGAGTAATATTATACACACTTCATGAGTAATATTATACATACTTCATTAGTAATATTATACACACCTCATGAGTAAATTATACATACTTCATGAGCATTATTATACACACCTCATGAGTGCTATTATACACACCTCATGCGTACTATTATACACAGCTAATGAGGACTATTATACACACCTCATGAATAATATTATACACACCTCATGAGTAAATTATACATACTTCATGAGCATTATTATACACACCTCATGAGTACTATTATACACAGCTAATGAGGACTATTATACACACCTCATGAATAATATTACACACACCTCATGAGTACTATTATACACACCTCACGAAGAATATTATACACACCTCATGAGTACTATTATACACACCTTATGAGTAAAATTATACACATATCATGAGTAATATTATACAGACCTCATGAGTAATATTATACCCATCTCATGAGTAATATAAAACACACCTCATGGGTAATATTATACACGCCTCATGAGTATTATTATACACACCTCATTAGTAACATTATACACACCTCATGAGTAATATTATACATACTTCATGAGTAATATTATACACACTTCATGAGTAATATTATACATACTTCATGAGTAATATTATACACACCTCATGAGTAAATTATACATACTTCATGAGCATTAATATACACACCTCATGAGTACTATTATACACAGCTAATGAGGACTATTATACACACCTCATGAATAATATTACACACACCTCATGAGTAACATTATACACACCATATGAGTAATAATATACACATATCATGAGTAATATTATACAGACCTCATGAGTAATATTATACCCATCTCATGAGTAATATAAAACACACCTCATGGGTAATATTATACACGCCTCATGGGTAATATTATACACATCTCATGAGTAATATTATACATAGTTCATGAGTAATATTATACACACCTCATGAGTAAATTATACATACTTCATGAGTAATATTATACCCACCTCATGAGTAATATTATACACACCTCATGAGTAATATTATACACACCTCATGAATAATATTATACACACCTCATGAGTACTATTATACACACCTCATGAGTAATATTATACACACCTCATGAGTAATATTATACACACCTCATGAATAATATTATACACACATCATGAGTAATATTATACACACCTCATGAGTAATATTATACACACCTCATGAGTAATATTATACACACCTCATGAATAATATTATACACACCTCATGAGTACTATTATACACACCTCATGAGTAATATTATACACACCTCATGAAGAATATTATACACACCTCATGAGTACAATTATACACACCCCATGATTATATTATACAGACCTCATGAGTAATATTATACCCATCTCATGAGTAATATAAAACACACCTCATGGGTAATATTATACACATCTCATGAGTAATATTAAAGAACCTTTATGTGAACTGTTGTACACATCTCATGAACACTATTATACACATCTCATGAGTATTATTATACACACCTCACGAATAATATTATACACATCTCATGAGTAATATTATACACATCTCATGAGTAATATTATACACACCTCAAGAGTAATATTATACATACTTCATGGGAAAGATTATACACACTTCATGGGTACTATTATACACACCTCATGAGTAATATTATACACACTTCATGGGTAATATAATACACATCTCATGAGTACTATTATACACACCTCATGGGTAATATTGTACACACCTCATGAGTAATATTATACATACTTCATGGGTAATATTATACACACCTCATGAGTAATATTATACACACCTCATGAGTCCTATTATACACACCTTTTGAGTAATAATAAAGCCGCCTCATGAGTATTACTATACACACTTCATGAGTAATATTAAACACACCTTATGAGTACTATTATACACACCTTATGAGTAATATTATACACGCCTCATGAGTAATATTATACATACTTCATGGGAAATATTATACACACTTCATGGGTACTATTATACACACCTCATGGGTAATATTGTACACATCTCATGGGTAATATTATACAGACCTCATGAGTAATATTATACACACCTCATGAGTAATATTATACATACTTCATGGGTAATATTATACATACTTCATGGGTAATATTATACACACCTCATGAGTAATATTATACACACCTCATGAGTCCTATTATACACACCTTTTGAGTAATAATAAACACGCCTCATGAGTATTACTATACACACTTCATGAGTAATATTAAACACACCTTATGAGTACTATTAAACACACCTCATGGGTACTATTATACACACCTCATGAGTAATATTGTACACATCTCATGGGTAATATTATACACACCTCATGAGTAATATTATACACACCTCATGAAAAGTATTATACATACTTTATGGGTAATATTATACATACTTCATGGGTAATATTATACACACCTCATGAGTAATATTATACACACCTCATGAGTCCTATTATACACACCTTTTGAGTAATAATAAACACGCCTCATGAGTATTACTATACACACTTCATGAGTAATATTAAACACACCTTATGAGTACTATTATACACACCTCATGGGTACTATTATACACACCTCATGAGTACTATTGTACACATCTCATGAGTAATATTATACACACTTAATGAATAATATTAAACACACCTTATGAGTACTATTATACACATCTAATGAGTACTATTATACACATATCATGAGTAATATTATACACACTTCATGAGTAAATTATACATACTTCATGAGTAATATTATACACACCTTATGAGTAAGATTATACACACCTCATGAGTATTATTATACGCACTTGATGAGTACTATTATACACACCTTATGAGTACTATTATACACACTTCATAAGTACTATTATACACACCTCATGAATACTATAATACACACCTCATGGGTAATATTATGCACACCTCACGAGTAATATTATATACACCTCATGAATAATATTATACACATCTCATGAGTACTATTATACAAATATCATGAGAAATATTATACACACCTCATGAGTAAATTATACATACTTCGTGAGTAATATTATCCACGCTTTATGAGTATTATTATACATACTTCATGAGTACTATTATACACACCTCATGAGGACTATTATACACACCTCATGAGTAATATTATGCACATCTCATGAGTATGATTATACACACCTCATGAGTAATATTATACACATATCATGAGTCATATTGTACACACCTCATGAGTAACATTGTACACACCTTATGAGTAATATTTTACACACCTCATGAGTACTATTATACACACCTTATGAGTACTATTATACACATCTCATGAGTAATATTGTACACACCTCATGTGTAATATTATACACATCTCATGAGTAATATTACACACACCTCATGAGTACTATTATACACATTTCACGAAGAAGATTATACACACTTTATGAGTAGTATTATACACACCTCATGAGTATTATTATACACATCTCAAGAGTAATATTATACACATCTCATGAGCAATATTATACAACCTTTATGTGAACTGTTGTACACATCTCATGAACACTATTATACACATCTCATGAGTATTCTTATACACACCTAAAGAATAAAATTATACACATATCATGAGTAACATTATACACCCTTCATGAGGAATATTATACACATCTCATGAGTAATATTGTACACACCTCATGAGTAACATTATACACACCTTATGAGTAGTATTATACACACCTCATGAGTATTATTATACTCGTCTCAATAGTAATATTATACACATCTTATGAGTAATATTAAACAACCTTCATGTGAACTGTTGTACACATCTCATGAACACTATTATACACTTCTCATGAGTATTATTATACACACCTCACGAAGAATATTATACACATCTCATGAGTACTATTATACACACCTTATGAGTACTATTATAAACATCTCAGGAGTAATATTATACACATCTCATGAGTAATATTGTACACACTTCATTAGTAATATTATACACAACTCATGAGTACTATTATACACTCCTCATGGGTAATATTATACACACTTTATGAGTACTATTATACACACCTTATGAGTACTATTATACACTCTTCATGGGTACTATTATACACACCTCATGAGTAATATTATACACACCTCATGAGTAATATTACACACACCTCATGAGTTACATTATACACACCTTAAGAGTAAAATTATACACATATCATGAGTAATATTATACACACCTCATGAGTAATATTATACACATCTCATGAGTAATATTATACACACCTCATGGGTAATATTATACACACCTCATGAATACCATTATACACACCTCATGAGTACTATTATACACACCCCATGAGTACTATTATACACACCTCATGAGTAATATTATACACATCTCATGAGTAATATTATACACACTTCATGAGTATTGTTATACACGTCTCAATAGTAATATTATACACATCTCATGAGTAATATTAAACAACCTTTATGTCAACTGTTGTACACATCTCATGAACACTATTATACACATCTCATGAGTATTATTATACACACCTCACGAATAAGACTATACACATCTCATGAGTACTATTATACACACCTTATGAGTACTATTATAAACATCTCAGGAGTAATATTATACACATCTTATGAGTAAGATTATACACACCTCATGAGTATTATTATACATACCTCACAAATAATATTATACACATCTCATGAGAATTATTACACGCACCTTATGAGTAATATTATACACACCTCATGAGTAATATTATACATACTTCATGAGTAATATTATACACAACTCATAAGTAGTATTATACATACTTCATGAGTAATATTATACACACCTCATGAGTAAAATATACATACTTCATGAGTAATATTATACACAGCTCATGAGTAATATTATACACACCTCATGAGTAATATTATACACACTTCATGAGTAATAATATACACACCTCATGAGTAATATTATACACATCTCATGAGTAAGATTATACACACCTCATGAGTACTATTATACACACCTCACAAAGAACATTATACACATCTCATGAGTACTATTATACACAGCTAATGAGGACTATTATACACATATCATGAGTAATATTATACAGACTTTATGGGTAATATTATACACTTCTCATGAGTACTATTATACACACCTCATGGGTACTATTATACACATCTCATGAGTAATATTGTACACACCTCATGAGTAACATTATACACACCTTATGAGTAAGATTATACACACCTCATGAGTATTATTATACATACCTCACGAATAATATTATAAACATCTCATGAGTACTATTACACGCACCTTATGAGTAATATTATACACACCTCATGAGTAATATTATACATACTTCATGAGTAATATTATACACAACTCATAAGTAATATTATACATACTTCATGAGTAATATTATACACACCTCATGAGTAAATTATACATACTTCATGAGTAATATTATACACATCTCATGAGTATTATTATACACACCTCACGAAAAGTATTATACACACCTCATGAGTACTATTATACACATCTCATGAGTAATATTGTACACATGTCATGAGTAACATTATAGACACCTTATGAGTAATATTACACACACCTCGTAAGTAATATTATACACACCTCACAAATAATATTATACACATCTCATGAGTATTGTTATACACACCTCACGAAGAATATTATACACACCTCATGAGTACTATTATACGCACCTTATGAGTAATATTATACACACCTCATGAGTAATATTATACACGCCTCATGAGTATTACTATACACACTTCATGAGTAATATTATACACACCTTATGAGTACTATTATCCACACCTTATGAGTAACATTATACACACCTCATGAGTAATATTACACACACCTCATGAGTAATATTATACACACCTCATGAGTACTATTATACACACCTCACAAATAATATTATACACATCTAATGAATAATATTATACACACCTTATGAGTACTATTATCCACACCTTATGAGTAACATTATACACACCTTATGAGTACTATTATAAACATCTCAGGAGTAATATTATACACACCTCGTGAGTACTATTATACACACCTAATGAGGACTATTATACACATCTCATGAGTAATATTATAAACACTTCATGAGTAATATTATACACATCTCATGAGTACTATTATACACACCTCATGGGTAAGATTATACACACCTTATGAGTAGTATTATACACACCTCATGAGTAATATTATAGACCCCTTAAGAGTAATATTATACACACCTTATGAGTACTATTATACACACCTAATGAGGACTATTATACACATCTCATGAGTAATATTATACACACTTCATGAGTAATATTATACACACCTCAAGAGTAATATTATACGTACTTCATGAGTAATATTATACACAACTCATAAGTAATATTATACATACTTCATGAGGAATATTATACACACCTCATGAGTAAATTATACATAATTCATGAGTAATATTATACACATCTCATGAGTATTATTATACACACCTCACGAATAATATTATACACATCTCATGAGTACTATTATACACACCTTATGAGTACTATTATAAAAATCTCAGGAGTAATATTATACACATCTCATGAGTAATATTGTACACACCTCATGAGTAACATTATACACATCTTATGAGTACTATGATACACATATCATGAGTAATATTATACACACTTCATGAGTATAATCATACACCTTATGAGTAGTATTTTACACACCTCATGAGTATTATTATACACATCTCAAGTGTAATGTTATACACAACTCACTAGTAATATTTTACAACCTTTATGTGAACTGTCGTACACATCTCATGAACCCTATTATACACATCTCATGAGTATTATTATACACACCTCATGAGTATTATTAAACACACCTCATGAGGAAATAATACATACTTCATGGGTAATATTATAAACACCTTATGAGCAATATTATACATACTTCATGAGTAATATTATAAACACCTTATGAGTATTATTATACACATCTAATGAGTACTATTATACACATATCATGAGTAATATTATACACACTTCATGAGTAAATTACACATACTTCATGAGTAATATTATACACACCTTATGAGTTAGATTATACACACCTCATGAGTATTATTATACACACTTCATGAGTACTATTATACACACCTTATGAGTACTATTATACACACTTCATAAGTACTATTATACACACCTCATGAATACTATAATACACACCTCATGGGTAATATTATGCACACCTCACGAGTAATATTATATACACCTCATGAATAATATTATACACATCTCATGAGTACTATTATACAAATATCATGAGAAATATTATACACACCTCATGAATAAATTATACATACTTCGTGAGTAATATTATCCACGCTTTATGAGTACTATTATACATACTTCATGAGTACTATTATACACACCTCATGAGGACTATTATACACGCCTCATGAGTAATATTATGCACATCTCATGAGTATGATTATACACACCTCATGAGTAATATTATACACATATCATGAGTCATATTGTACACACCTCATGAGTAACATTGTACACACCTTATGAGTAATATTTTACACACCTCATGAGTACTATTATACACACCTCACGAATTATATTATACACATCTCATGAGTACTATTATACACACCTTATGAGTACTATTATACACATCTCATGAGTAATATTGTACACACCTCATGTGTAATATTATACACATCTCAGGAGTAATATTATACACATCTCATGAGTAATATTATACACACCTCATGATTAACATTATACACACTTTATGACTAATATTACACACACCTCATGAGTACTATTATACACATTTCACGAAGAAGATTATACACACTTTATGAGTAGTATTATACACACCTCATGAGTATTATTATACACATCTCAAGAGTAATATTATACACATCTCATGAGCAATATTATACAACCTTTATGTGAACTGTTGTACACATCTCATGAACACTATTATACAGATCTCATGAGTATTCTTATACACACCTAAAGAATAAAATTATACACATGTCATGAGTAACATTATACACCCCTCATGAGGAATATTATACACATCTCATGAGTAATATTGTACACACCTCATGAGTAACATTATACACACCTTATGAGTAGTATTATACACACCTCATGAGTATTATTATACTCGTCTCAATAGTAATATTATACACATCTTGTGAGTAATATTAAACAACCTTTATGTGAACTGTTGTACACATCTCATGAACACTATTATACACTTCTCATGAGCATTATTATACACACCTCATGAATAATATTATACACATCTCATGAGTACTATTACACACACCTTATGAGTACTATTATAAACATCTCAGGAGTAATATTATACACATCTCATGAGTAATATTGTACACACTTCATTAGTAATATTATACACAACTCATGAGTACTATTATACACTCCTGATGGGTAATATTATACACACTTCATGAGTACTATTATACACACCTTATGAGTACTATTATACACACCTCATGGGTACTATTATACACACCTCATGAGTAATATTATACACACCTCATGAGTAATATTACACACACCTCATGAGTAACATTATACACACCTTAAGAGTAAAATTATACACATATCATGAGTTATATTATACACACCTCATGAGTTATATTATACACATCTCATGAGTACTATTATACACACCTCATGAGTAATATTATACACATCTCATGAGTATTATTGTACACACCTCATGAGTAACCTTATACACACCTTATGAGTAGTATTATACACACCTCATGAGTAATATTATACACACTTCATGAGTATTATTATACATGTCTCAATAGTAATATTATACACATCTCATGAGTAATATTAAACAACCTTTATGTCAACTGTTGTACACATCTCATGAACACTATTATACACATCTCATGAGTATTATTATACACACCTCACGAATAAGACTATACACATCTCATGAGTACTATTATACACACCTTATGAGTACTATTATAAACATCTCAGTAGTAATATTATACACATCTCATGAGTAATATTGTACACACCTCATGAGTAACATTATACACATCTTATGAGTAAGATTATACACACCTCATGAGTATTATTATACATACCTCACAAATAACATTATACACATCTCATGAGTACTATTACACGCACCTTATGAGTAATATTATACACACCTCATGAGTAATATTATACATACTTCATGAGTAATATTATACACAACTCATAAGTAGTATTATACATACTTCATGAGTAATATTATACACACCTCATGAGTAAATTATACATACTTCATGAGTAATATTATACACACTTCATGAGTAATATTATACACACCTCATGAGTAATATTATACACACTTCATGAGTAATAATATACACACCTCATGAGTAATATTATACACATCTCATGAGTAAGATTATACACACCTCATGAGTACTATTATACACACCTCACAAAGAACATTATACACATCTCATGAGTACTATTATACACAGCTAATGAGGACTATTATACACATATCATGAGTAATATTATACAGAATTCATGGGTAATATTATACACTTCTCATGAGTACTATTATACACACCTCATGGGTAATATTATACACATCTCATGAGTAATATTGTACACACCTCATGAGTAACATTATACACACCTTATGAGTAAGATTATACACACCTCATGAGTATTATTATACATACCTCACGAATAATATTATACACATCTCATGAGTACTATTACACGCACCTTATTAGTAATATTATACACACCTCATGAGTAATATTATACATACTTCATGAGTAATATTATACACAACTCATAAGTAATATTATACATACTTCATGAGTAATATTATACACAGCTCATGAGTAAATTATACATACTTCATGAGTAATATTATACACAGCTCATGAGTAATATTATACACACTTCATGAGTAATATTATACACACTTCATGAATAATAATATACACACCTCATGAGTAATATTATACACATCTCATGAGTAAGATTATACACACCTCATGAGTACTATTATACACATCTCATGAGTAATATTGTACACATGTCATGAGTAACATTATACACACCTTATGAGTAATATTACACACACCTCGTAAGTAATATTATACACACCTCACGAAGAATATTATACACACCTCATGAGTACTATTCTACGCACCTTATGAGTAATATTATACACACCTCATGAGTAATATTATACACGCCTCATGAGTATTACTATACACACTTCATGATTAATATTATACACACCTTATGAGTACTATTATCCACACCTTATGAGTAACATTATACACACCTCATGAGTAATATTACACACACCTCATGAGTAATATTATACACACCTCATGAGTACTATTATACACACCTCACAAATAATATTATACACATCTCATGAGTAATATTATACACACCTTATGAGTACTATTATCCACACCTTATGAGTAACATTATACACACCTTATGAGTACTATTATAAACATCTCAGGAGTAATATTATACACCCCTCAAGAGTAATATTATACACACCTCATGAGTACTATTATACACACCTAATGAGGACTATTATACACATCTCATGAGTAATATTATAAACACTTCATGAGTAATATTATACACATCTCATGAGTACTATTATACACACCTCATGGGTAAGATTATACACACCTTATGAGTAGTATTATACACACCTCATGAGTAATATTATACACCCCTCATGAGTAATATTATACACACCTCATGAGTACTATTATACACACCTAATGAGGACTATTATACACATCTCATGAGTAATATTATACACACTTCATGAGTAATATTATACACACCTCAAGAGTAATATTATACGTACTTCATGAGTAATATTATACACAACTCATAAGTAATATTATACATACTTCATGAGGAATATTATACGCACCTCATGAGTAAATTATACATACTTCATGAGTAATATTATACACATCTCATGAGTATTATTATACACACCTCACGAATAATATTATACACATCTCATGAGTACTATTATACACACCTTATGAGTACTATTATAAAAATCTCAGGAGTAATATTATACACATCTCATGAGTAATATTGTACACACCTCATGAGTAACATTATACACATCTTATGAGTACTATGATACACATATCATGAGTAATATTATACACACTTCATGAGTATAATCATACACCTTATGAGTAGTATTTTACACACCTCATGAGTATTATTACACACATCTCAAGTGTAATGTTATACACATCTCACTAGTAATATTTTACAACCTTTATGTGAACTGTCGTACACATCTCATGAACCCTATTATACACATCTCATGAGTATTATTATACACACCTCATGAGTATTATTATACACACCTCATGAGGAAATAATACATACTTCATGGGTAATATTATAAACACCTTATGAGCAATATTATACATACTTCATGAGTAATATTATAATCACCTTATGAGTATTATTATACACATCTAATGAGTACTATTATACACATATCATGAGTAATATTATACACACTTCATGAGTAAATTACACATACTTCATGGGTAATGTTATACACACCTTATGAGTAAGATTATACACACCTCATGAGTATTATTATACACACTTCATGAGTACTATTATACACACCTTATGAGTACTATTATACACACTTCATAAGTACTATTATACACACCTCATGAATACTATAATACACTCCTCATGGGTAATATTATGCACACCTCACGAGTAATATTATATACACCTCATGAATAATATTATACACATCTCATGAGTACTATTATACAAATATCATGAGAAATATTATACACACCTCATGAGTAAATTATACATACTTCGTGAGTAATATTATCCATGCTTTATGAGTACTATTATACATACTTCATGAGTACTATTATACACACCTCATGAGGACTATTATACACGCCTCATGAGTAATATTATGCACATCTCATGAGTATGATTATACACACCTCATGAGTAATATTATACACATATCATGAGTCATATTGTACACACCTCATGAGTAACATTGTACACACCTTATGAGTAATATTTTACACACCTCATGAGCACTATTATACACACCTCACGAATTATATTATACACAACTCATGAGTACTATTATACACACCTTATGAGTACTATTATACACATCTCATGAGTAATATTGTACACACCTCATGTGTAATATTATACACATCTCAGGAGTAATATTATACACACCTCATGATTAACATTATACACACCTTATGACTAATATTACACACACCTCATGAGTACTATTATACACATTTCACGAAGAAGATTATACACACTTTATGAGTAGTATTATACACACCTCATGAGTATTATTATACACATCTCAAGAGTAATATTATACACATCTCATGAGCAATATTATACAACCTTTATGTGAACTGTTGTACACATCTCATGAACACTATTATACACATCTCATGAGTATTCTTATACACACCTAAAGAATAAAATTATACACATATCATGAGTAACATTATACACCCCTCATGAGGAATATTATACACATCTCATGAGTAATATTGTACACACCTCATGAGTAACATTATACACACCTTATGAGTAGTATTATACACACCTCATGAGTATTATTATACTCGTCTCAATAGTAATATTATACACATCTTGTGAGTAATATTAAACAACCTTTATGTGAACTGTTGTACACATCTCATGAACACTATTATACACTTCTCATGAGTATTATTATACACACCTCACGAATAATATTATACACATCTCATGAGTACTATTACACACACCTTATGAGTACTATTATAAACATCTCAGGAGTAATATTATACACATCTCATGAGTAATATTGTACACACTTCATTAGTAATATTATACACAACTCATGAGTACTATTATACACTCCTGATGGGTAATATTATACACACTTCATGAGTACTATTATACACACCTTATGAGTACTATTATACACACCTCATGGGTACTATTATACACACCTCATGAGTAATATTATACACACCTCATGAGTAATATTACACACACCTCATGAGTAACATTATACACACCTTAAGAGTAAAATTATACACATATCATGAGTTATATTATACACACCTCATGAGTTATATTATACACATCTCATGAGTACTATTATACACACCTCATGAGTAATATTATACACATCTCATGAGTATTATTGTACACACCTCATGAGTAACCTTATACACACCTTATGAGTAGTATTATACACACCTCATGAGTAATATTATACACACTTCATGAGTATTATTATACATGTCTCAATAGTAATATTATACACATCTCATGAGTAATATTAAACAACCTTTATGTCAACTGTTGTACACATCTCATGAGTATTATTATACACACCTCACGAATAAGACTATACACATCTCATGAGTACTATTATACACACCTTATGAGTACTATTATAAACATCTCAGTAGTAATATTATACACATCTCATGAGTAATATTGTACACACCTCATGAGTAACATTATACACATCTTATGAGTAAGATTATACACACCTCATGAGTATTATTATACATACCTCACAAATAATATTATACACATCTCATGAGTACTATTACACGCACCTTATGAGTAATATTATACACACCTCATGAGTAATATTATACATACTTCATGAGTAATATTATACACAACTCATAAGTAGTATTATACATACTTCATGAGTAATATTATACACACCTCATGAGTAAATTATACATACTTCATGAGTAATATTATACACACTTCATGAGTAATATTATACACACCTCATGAGTAATATTATACACACTTCATGAGTAATAATATACACACCTCATGAGTAATATTATACACATCTCATGAGTAAGATTATACACACCTCATGAGTACTATTATACACACCTCACAAAGAACATTATACACATCTCATGAGTACTATTATACACAGCTAATGAGGACTATTATACACATATCATGAGTAATATTATACAGAATTCATGGGTAATATTATACACTTCTCATGAGTACTATTATACACACCTCATGGGTAATATTATACACATCTCATGAGTAATATTGTACACACCTCATGAGTAACATTATACACACCTTATGAGTAAGATTATACACACCTCATGAGTATTATTATACATACCTCACGAATAATATTATACACATCTCATGAGTACTATTACACGCACCTTATGAGTAATATTATACACACCTCATGAGTAATATTATACATACTTCATGAGTAATATTATACACAACTCATAAGTAATATTATACATACTTCATGAGTAATATTATACACAGCTCATGAGTAAATTATACATACTTCATGAGTAATATTATACACAGCTCATGAGTAATATTATACACACTTCATGAGTAATATTATACACACTTCATGAATAATAATATACACACCTCATGAGTAATATTATACACATCTCATGAGTAAGATTATACACACCTCATGAGTACTATTATACACATCTCATGAGTAATATTGTACACATGTCATGAGTAACATTATACACACTTTATGAGTAATATTACACACACCTCGTAAGTAATATTATACACACCTCACGAAGAATATTATACACACCTCATGAGTACTATTATACGCACCTTATGAGTAATATTATACACACCTCATGAGTAATATTATACACGCCTCATGAGTATTACTATACACACTTCATGAGTAATATTATACACACCTTATGAGTACTATTATCCACACCTTATGAGTAACATTATACACACCTCATGAGTAATATTACACACACCTCATGAGTAATATTATACACACCTCATGAGTACTATTATACACACCTCACAAATAATATTATACACATCTCATGAGTAATATTATACACACCTTATGAGTACTATTATCCACACCTTATGAGTAACATTATACACACCTTATGAGTACTATTATAAACATCTCAGGAGTAATATTATACACCCCTCAAGAGTAATATTATACACACCTCATGAGTACTATTATACACACCTAATGAGGACTATTATACACATCTCATGAGTAATATTATAAACACTTCATGAGTAATATTATACACATCTCATGAGTACTATTATACACACCTCATGGGTAAGATTATACACACCTTATGAGTAGTATTATACACACCTCATGAGTAATATTATACACCCCTCAAGAGTAATATTATACACACCTCATGAGTACTATTATACACACCTAATGAGGACTATTATACACATCTCATGAGTAATATTATACACACTTCATGAGTAATATTATACACACCTCAAGAGTAATATTATACGTACTTCATGAGTAATATTATACACAACTCATAAGTAATATTATACATACTTCATGAGGAATATTATACGCACCTCATGAGTAAATTATACATACTTCATGAGTAATATTATACACATCTCATGAGTATTATTATACACACCTCACGAATAATATTATACACATCTCATGAGTACTATTATACACACCTTATGAGTACTATTATAAAAATCTCAGGAGTAATATTATACACATCTCATGAGTAATATTGTACACACCTCATGAGTAACATTATACACATCTTATGAGTACTATGATACACATATCATGAGTAATATTATACACACTTCATGAGTATAATCATACACCTTATGAGTAGTATTTTACACACCTCATGAGTATTATTACACACATCTCAAGTGTAATGTTATACACATCTCACTAGTAATATTTTACAACCTTTATGTGAACTGTCGTACACATCTCATGAACCCTATTATACACATCTCATGAGTATTATTATACACACCTCATGAGTATTATTATACACACCTCATGAGGAAATAATACATACTTCATGGGTAATATTATAAACACCTTATGAGCAATATTATACATACTTCATGAGTAATATTATAAACACCTTATGAGTATTATTATACACATCTAATGAGTACTATTATACACATATCATGAGTAATATTATACACACTTCATGAGTAAATTACACATACTTCATGGGTAATGTTATACACACCTTATGAGTAAGATTATACACACCTCATGAGTATTATTATACACACTTCATGAGTACTATTATACACACCTTATGAGTACTATTATACACACTTCATAAGTACTATTATACACACCTCATGAATACTATAATACACTCCTCATGGGTAATATTATGCACACCTCACGAGTAATATTATATACACCTCATGAATAATATTATACACATCTCATGAGTACTATTATACAAATATCATGAGAAATATTATACACACCTCATGAGTAAATTATACATACTTCGTGAGTAATATTATCCATGCTTTATGAGTACTATTATACATACTTCATGAGTACTATTATACACACCTCATGAGGACTATTATACACGCCTCATGAGTAATATTATGCACATCTCATGAGTATGATTATACACACCTCATGAGTAATATTATACACATATCATGAGTCATATTGTACACACCTCATGAGTAACATTGTACACACCTTATGAGTAATATTTTACACACTTCATGAGCACTATTATACACACCTCACGAATTATATTATACACAACTCATGAGTACTATTATACACACCTTATGAGTACTATTATACACATCTCATGAGTAATATTGTACACACCTCATGTGTAATATTATACACATCTCAGGAGTAATATTATACACACCTCATGATTAACATTATACACACCTTATGACTAATATTACACACACCTCATGAGTACTATTATACACATTTCACGAAGAAGATTATACACACTTTATGAGTAGTATTATACACACCTCATGAGTATTATTATACACATCTCAAGAGTAATATTATACACATCTCATGAGCAATATTATACAACCTTTATGTGAACTGTTGTACACATCTCATGAACACTATTATACACATCTCATGAGTATTCTTATACACACCTAAAGAATAAAATTATACACATATCATGAGTAACATTATACACCCCTCATGAGGAATATTATACACATCTCATGAGTAATATTGTACACACCTCATGAGTAACATTATACACACCTTATGAGTAGTATTATACACACCTCATGAGTATTATTATACTCGTCTCAATAGTAATATTATACACATCTTGTGAGTAATATTAAACAACCTTTATGTGAACTGTTGTACACATCTCATGAACACTATTATACACTTCTCATGAGTATTATTATACACACCTCACGAATAATATTATACACATCTCATGAGTACTATTACACACACCTTATGAGTACTATTATAAACATCTCAGGAGTAATATTATACACATCTCATGAGTAATATTGTACACACTTCATTAGTAATATTATACACAACTCATGAGTACTATTATACACTCCTGATGGGTAATATTATACACACTTCATGAGTACTATTATACACACCTTATGAGTACTATTATACACACCTCATGGGTACTATTATACACACCTCATGAGTAATATTATACACACCTCATGAGTAATATTACACACACCTCATGAGTAACATTATACACACCTTAAGAGTAAAATTATACACATATCATGAGTTATATTATACACACCTCATGAGTTATATTATACACATCTCATGAGTACTATTATACACACCTCATGAGTAATATTATACACATCTCATGAGTATTATTGTACACACCTCATGAGTAACCTTATACACACCTTATGAGTAGTATTATACACACCTCATGAGTAATATTATACACACTTCATGAGTATTATTATACATGTCTCAATAGTAATATTATACACATCTCATGAGTAATATTAAACAACCTTTATGTCAACTGTTGTACACATCTCATGAACACTATTATACACATCTCATGAGTATTATTATACACACCTCACGAATAAGACTATACACATCTCATGAGTACTATTATACACACCTTATGAGTACTATTATAAACATCTCAGTAGTAATATTATACACATCTCATGAGTAATATTGTACACACCTCATGAGTAACATTATACACATCTTATGAGTAAGATTATACACACCTCATGAGTATTATTATACATACCTCACAAATAATATTATACACATCTCATGATTACTATTACACGCACCTTATGAGTAATATTATACACACCTCATGAGTAATATTATACATACTTCATGAGTAATATTATACACAACTCATAACTAGTATTATACATACTTCATGAGTAATATTATACACACCTCATGAGTAAATTATACATACTTCATGAGTAATAATATACACACCTCATGAGTAATATTATACACATCTCATGAGTAAGATTATACACACCTCATGAGTACTATTATACACACCTCACAAAGAACATTATACACATCTCATGAGTACTATTATACACAGCTAATGAGGACTATTATACACATATCATGAGTAATATTATACAGAATTCATGGGTAATATTATACACTTCTCATGAGTACTATTATACACACCTCATGGGTAATATTATACACATCTCATGAGTAATATTGTACAAACCTCCTGAGTAACATTATACACACCTTATGAGTAAGATTATACACACCTCATGAGTACTATTATACACATCTCATGAGTAATATTGTACACATGTCATGAGTAACATTATACACACCTTATGAGTAATATTACACACACTTCGTAAGTAATATTATACACACCTCACGAAGAATATTATACACACCTCATGAGTACTATTATACGCACCTTATGAGTAATATTATACACACCTCATGAGTAATATTATACACGCCTCATGAGTATTACTATACACACTTCATGAGTAATATTATACACACCTTATGAGTACTATTATCCACACCTTATGAGTAACATTATACACACCTCATGAGTAATATTACACACACCTCATGAGTAATATTATACACACCTCATGAGTACTATTATACACACCTCACAAATAATATTATACACATCTCATGAGTAATATTATACACACCTTATGAGTACTATTATCCACACCTTATGAGTAACATTATACACACCTTATGAGTACTAATATAAACATCTCAGGAGTAATATTATACACCCCTCAAGAGTAATATTATACACACCTCATGAGTACTATTATACACACCTAATGAGGACTATTATACACATCTCATGAGTAATATTATAAACACTTCATGAGTAATATTATACACATCTCATGAGTACTATTATACACACCTCATGGGTAAGATTATACACACCTTATGAGTAGTATTATACACACCTCATGAGTAATATTATACACCCCTCAAGAGTAATATTATACACACCTCATGAGTACTATTATACACACCTAATGAGGACTATTATACACATCTCATGAGTAATATTATACACACTTCATGAGTAATATTATACACACCTCAAGAGTAATATTATACGTACTTCATGAGTAATATTATACACAACTCATAAGTAATATTATACATACTTCATGAGGAATATTATACGCACCTCATGAGTAAATTATACATACTTCATGAGTAATATTATACACATCTCATGAGTATTATTATACACACCTCACGAATAATATTATACACATCTCATGAGTACTATTATACACACCTTATGAGTACTATTATAAAAATCTCAGGAGTAATATTATACACATCTCATGAGTAATATTGTACACACCTCATGAGTAACATTATACACATCTTATGAGTACTATGATACACATATCATGAGTAATATTATACGCACTTCATGAGTATAATCATACACCTTATGAGTAGTATTTTACACACCTCATGAGTATTATTACACACATCTCAAGTGTAATGTTATACACATCTCACTAGTAATATTTTACAACCTTTATGTGAACTGTCGTACACATCTCATGAACCCTATTATACACATCTCATGAGTATTATTATACACACCTCATGAGTATTATTATACACACCTCATGAGGAAATAATACGTACTTCATGGGTAATATTATAAACACCTTATGAGCAATATTATACATACTTCATGAGTAATATTATAAACACCTTATGAGTATTATTATACACATCTAATGAGTACTATTATACACATATCATGAGTAATATTATACACACTTCATGAGTAAATTACACATACTTCATGGGTAATGTTATACACACCTTATGAGTAAGATTATACACACCTCATGAGTATTATTATACACACTTCATGAGTACTATTATACACACCTTATGAGTACTATTATACACACTTCATAAGTACTATTATACACACCTCATGAATACTATAATACACTCCTCATGGGTAATATTATGCACACCTCACGAGTAATATTATATACACCTCATGAATAATATTATACACATCTCATGAGTACTGTTATACAAATATCATGAGAAATATTATACACACCTCATGAGTAAAATATACATACTTCGTGAGTAATATTATCCATGCTTTATGAGTACTATTATACATACTTCATGAGTACTATTATACACACCTCATGAGGACTATTATACACGCCTCATGAGTAATATTATGCACATCTCATGAGTATGATTATACACACCTCATGAGTAATATTATACACATATCATGAGTCATATTGTACACACCTCATGAGTAACATTGTACACACCTTATGAGTAATATTTTACACACCTCATGAGCACTATTATACACACCTCACGAATTATATTATACACAACTCATGAGTACTATTATACACACCTTATGAGTACTATTATACACATCTCATGAGTAATATTGTACACACCTCATGTGTAATATTATACACATCTCAGGAGTAATATTATACACACCTCATGATTAACATTATACACACCTTATGACTAATATTACACACACCTCATGAGTACTATTATACACATTTCACGAAGAAGATTATACACACTTTATGAGTAGTATTATACACACCTCATGAGTATTATTATACACATCTCAAGAGTAATATTATACACATCTCATGAGCAATATTATACAACCTTTATGTGAACTGTTGTACACATCTCATGAACACTATTATACACATCTCATGAGTATTCTTATACACACCTAAAGAATAAAATTATACACATATCATGAGTAACATTATACACCCCTCATGAGGAATATTATACACATCTCATGAGTAATATTGTACACACCTCATGAGTAACATTATACACACCTTATGAGTAGTATTATACACACCTCATGAGTATTATTATACTCGTCTCAATAGTAATATTATACACATCTTGTGAGTAATATTAAACAACCTTTATGTGAACTGTTGTACACATCTCATGAACACTATTATACACTTCTCATGAGTATTATTATACACACCTCACGACTAATATTACACACATCTCATGAGTACTATTACACACACCTTATGAGTACTATTATAAACATCTCAGGAGTAATATTATACACATCTCATGAGTAATATTGTACACACTTCATTAGTAATATTATACACAACTCATGAGTACTATTATACACTCCTGATGGGTAATATTATACACACTTCATGAGTACTATTATACACACCTTATGAGTACTATTATACACACCTCATGGGTACTATTATACACACCTCATGAGTAATATTATACACACCTCATGAGTAATATTACACACACCTCATGAGTAACATTATACACACCTTAAGAGTAAAATTATACACATATCATGAGTTATATTATACACACCTCATGAGTTATATTATACACATCTCATGAGTACTATTATACACACCTCATGAGTAATATTATACACATCTCATGAGTATTATTGTACACACCTCATGAGTAACCTTATACACACCTTATGAGTAGTATTATACACACCTCATGAGTAATATTATACACACTTCATGAGTATTATTATACATGTCTCAATAGTAATATTATACACATCTCATGAGTAATATTAAACAACCTTTATGTCAACTGTTGTACACATCTCATGAACACTATTATACACATCTCATGAGTATTATTATACACACCTCACGAATAAGACTATACACATCTCATGAGTACTATTATACACACCTTATGAGTACTATTATAAACATCTCAGTAGTAATATTATACACATCTCATGAGTAATATTGTACACACCTCATGAGTAACATTATACACATCTTCTGAGTAAGATTATACACACCTCATGAGTATTATTATACATACCTCACAAATAATATTATACACATCTCATGAGTACTATTACACGCACCTTATGAGTAATATTATACACACCTCATGAGTAATATTATACATACTTCATGAGTAATATTATACACAACTCATAAGTAGTATTATACATACTTCATGAGTAATATTATACACACCTCATGAGTAAATTATACATACTTCATGAGTAATATTATACACACTTCATGAGTAATATTATACACACCTCATGAGCAATATTATACACACTTCATGAGTAATAATATACACACCTCATGAGTAATATTATACACATCTCATGAGTAAGATTATACACACCTCATGAGTACTATTATACACACCTCACAAAGAACATTATACACATCTCATGAGTACTATTATACACAGCTAATGAGGACTATTATACACATATCATGAGTAATATTATACAGAATTCATGGGTAATATTATACACTTCTCATGAGTACTATTGTACACACCTCATGGGTAATATTATACACATCTCATGAGTAATATTGTACACACCTCATGAGTAACATTATACACACCTTATGAGTAAGATTATACACACCTCATGAGTATTATTATACATACCTCACGAATAATATTATACACATCTCATGAGTACTATTACACGCACCTTATGAGTAATATTATACACACCTCATGAGTAATATTATACATACTTCATGAGTAATATTATACACAACTCATAAGTAATATTATACATACTTCATGAGTAATATTATACACAGCTCATGAGTAAATTATACATACTTCATGAGTAATATTATACACAGCTCATGAGTAATATTATACACATTTCATGAGTAATATTATACACACTTCATGAATAATAATATACACACCTCATGAGTAATATTATACACATCTCATGAGTAAGATTATACACACCTCATGAGTACTATTATACACATCTCATGAGTAATATTGTACACATGTCATGAGTAACATTATACACACCTTATGAGTAATATTACACACACCTCGTAAGTAATATTATACACACCTCACGAAGAATATTATACACACCTCATGAGTACTATTATACGCACCTTATGAGTAATATTATACACACCTCATGAGTAATATTATACACGCCTCATGAGTATTACTATACACACTTCATGAGTAATATTATACACACCTTATGAGTACTATTATCCACACCTTATGAGTTACATTATACACACCTCATGAGTAATATTACACACACCTCATGAGTAATATTATACACACCTCATGAGTACTATTATACACACCTCACAAATAATATTATACACATCTCATGAGTAATATTATACACACCTTATGAGTACTATTATCCACACCTTATGAGTAACATTATACACACCTTATGAGTACTATTATAAACATCTCAGGAGTAATATTATACACCCCTCAAGAGTAATATTATACACACCTCATGAGTACTATTATACACACCTAATGAGGACTATTATACACATCTCATGAGTAATATTATAAACACTTCATGAGTAATATTATACACATCTCATGAGTACTATTATACACACCTCATGGGTAAGATTATACACACCTTATGAGTAGTATTATACACACCTCATGAGTAATATTATACACCCCTCAAGAGTAATATTATACACACCTCATGAGTACTATTATACACACCTAATGAGGACTATTATACACATCTCATGAGTAATATTATACACATCTCATGAGTAATATTATACACACCTCAAGAGTAATATTATACGTACTTCATGAGTAATATTATACACAACTCATAAGTAATATTATACATACTTCATGAGGAATATTATACGCACCTCATGAGTAAATTATACATACTTCATGAGTAATATTATACACATCTCATGAGTATTATTATACACACCTCACGAATAATATTATACACATCTCATGAGTACTATTATACACACCTTATGAGTACTATTATAAAAATCTCAGGAGTAATATTATACACATCTCATGAGTAATATTGTACACACCTCATGAGTAACATTATACACATCTTATGAGTACTATGATACACATATCATGAGTAATATTATACACACTTCATGAGTATAATCATACACCTTATGAGTAGTATTTTACACACCTCATGAGTATTATTACACACATCTCAAGTGTAATGTTATACACATCTCACTAGTAATATTTTACAACCTTTATGTGAACTGTCGTACACATCTCATGAACCCTATTATACACATCTCATGAGTATTATTATACACACCTCATGAGTATTATTATACACACCTCATGAGGAAATAATACATACTTCATGGGTAATATTATAAACACCTTATGAGCAATATTATACATACTTCATGAGTAATATTATAAACACCTTATGAGTATTATTATACACATCTAATGAGTACTATTATACACATATCATGAGTAATATTATACACACTTCATGAGTAAATTACACATACTTCATGGGTAATGTTATACACACCTTATGAGTAAGATTATACACACCTCATGAGTATTATTATACACACTTCATGAGTACTATTATACACACCTTATGAGTACTATTATACACACTTCATAAGTACTATTATACACACCTCATGAATACTATAATACACTCCTCATGGGTAATATTATGCACACCTCACGAGTAATATTATATACACCTCATGAATAATATTATACACATCTCATGAGTACTATTATACAAATATCATGAGAAATATTATACACACCTCATGAGTAAATTATACATACTTCGTGAGTAATATTATCCATGCTTTATGAGTACTATTATACATACTTCATGAGTACTATTATACACACCTCATGAGGACTATTATACACGCCTCATGAGTAATATTATGCACATCTCATGAGTATGATTATACACACCTCATGAGTAATATTATACACATATCATGAGTCATATTGTACACACCTCATGAGTAACATTGTACACACCTTATGAGTAATATTTTACACACCTCATGAGCACTATTATACACACCTCACGAATTATATTATACACAACTCATGAGTACTATTATACACACCTTATGAGTACTATTATACACATCTCATGAGTAATATTGTACACACCTCATGTGTAATATTATACACATCTCAGGAGTAATATTATACACACCTCATGATTAACATTATACACACCTTATGACTAATATTACACACACCTCATGAGTACTATTATACACATTTCACGAAGAAGATTATACACACTTTATGAGTAGTATTATACACACCTCATGAGTATTATTATACACATCTCAAGAGTAATATTATACACATCTCATGAGCAATATTATACAACCTTTATGTGAACTGTTGTACACATCTCATGAACACTATTATACACATCTCATGAGTATTCTTATACACACCTAAAGAATAAAATTATACACATATCATGAGTAACATTATACACCCCTCATGAGGAATATTATACACATCTCATGAGTAATATTGTACACACCTCATGAGTAACATTATACACACCTTATGAGTAGTATTATACACACCTCATGAGTATTATTATACTCGTCTCAATAGTAATATTATACACATCTTGTGAGTAATATTAAACAACCTTTATGTGAACTGTTGTACACATCTCATGAACACTATTATACACTTCTCATGAGTATTATTATACACACCTCACGAATAATATTATACACATCTCATGAGTACTATTACACACACCTTATGAGTACTATTATAAACATCTCAGGAGTAATATTATACACATCTCATGAGTAATATTGTACACACTTCATTAGTAATATTATACACAACTCATGAGTACTATTATACACTCCTGATGGGTAATATTATACACACTTCATGAGTACTATTATACACACCTTATGAGTACTATTATACACACCTCATGGGTACTATTATACACACCTCATGAGTAATATTATACACACCTCATGAGTAATATTACACACACCTCATGAGTAACATTATACACACCTTAAGAGTAAAATTATACACATATCATGAGTTATATTATACACACCTCATGAGTTATATTATACACATCTCATGAGTACTATTATACACAGCTCATGAGTAATATTATACACATCTCATGAGTATTATTGTACACACCTCATGAGTAACCTTATACACACCTTATGAGTAGTATTATACACACCTCATGAGTATTATTATACACACTTCATGAGTATTATTATACATGTCTCAATAGTAATATTATACACATCTCATGAGTAATATTAAACAACCTTTATGTCAACTGTTGTACACATCTCATGAACACTATTATACACATCTCATGAGTATTATTATACACACCTCACGAATAAGACTATACACATCTCATGAGTACTATTATACACACCTTATGAGTACTATTATAAACATCTCAGTAGTAATATTATACACATCTCATGAGTAATATTGTACACACCTCATGAGTAACATTATACACATCTTATGAGTAAGATTATACACACCTCATGAGTATTATTATACATACCTCACAAATAATATTATACACATCTCATGATTACTATTACACGCACCTTATGAGTAATATTATACACACCTCATGAGTTATATTATACATACTTCATGAGTAATATTATACACAACTCATAAGTAGTATTATACATACTTCATGAGTAATATTATACACACCTCATGAGTAAATTATACATACTTCATGAGTAATATTATACACACTTCATGAGTAATAATATACACACCTCATGAGTAATAATATACACATCTCATGAGTAAGATTATACACACCTCATGAGTACTATTATACACACCTCACAAAGAACATTATACACATCTCATGAGTACTATTATACACAGCTAATGAGGACTATTATACACATATCATGAGTAATATTATACAGAATTCATGGGTAATATTATACACTTCTCATGAGTACTATTATACACACCTCATGGGTAATATTATACACATCTCATGAGTAATATTGTACAAACCTCATGAGTAACATTATACACACCTTATGAGTAAGATTATACACACCTCATGAGTATTATTATACATACCTCACGAATAATATTATACACATCTCATGAGTACTATTACACGCACCTTATGAGTAATATTATACACACCTCATGAGTAATATTATACATACTTCATGAGTAATATTATACACAACTCATAAGTAATATTATACATACTTCATGAGTAATATTATACACAGCTCATGAGTAAATTATACATACTTCATGAGTAATATTATACACAGCTCATGAGTAATATTATACACACTTCATGAGTAATATTATACACACTTCATGAATAATAATATACACACCTCATGAGTAATATTATACACATCTCATGAGTAAGATTATACACACCTCATGAGTACTATTATACACATCTCATGAGTAATATTGTACACATGTCATGAGTAACATTATACACACCTTATGAGTAATATTACACACACTTCGTAAGTAATATTATACACACCTCACGAAGAATATTATACACACCTCATGAGTACTATTATACGCACCTTATGAGTAATATTATACACACCTCATGAGTAATATTATACACGCCTCATGAGTATTACTATACACACTTCATGAGTAATATTATACACACCTTATGAGTACTATTATCCACACCTTATGAGTAACATTATACACACCTCATGAGTAATATTACACACACCTCATGAGTAATATTATACACACCTCATGAGTACTATTATACACACCTCACAAATAATATTATACACATCTCATGAGTAATATTATACACACCTTATGAGTACTATTATCCACACCTTATGAGTAACATTATACACACCTTATGAGTACTATTATAAACATCTCAGGAGTAATATTATACACCCCTCAAGAGTAATATTATACACACCTCATGAGTACTATTATACACACCTAATGAGGACTATTATACACATCTCATGAGTAATATTATAAACACTTAATGAGTAATATTATACACATCTCATGAGTACTATTATACACACCTCATGGGTAAGATTATACACACCTTATGAGTAGTATTATACACACCTCATGAGTAATATTATACACCCCTCAAGAGTAATATTATACACACCTCATGAGTACTATTATACACACCTAATGAGGACTATTATACACATCTCATGAGTAATATTATACACACTTCATGAGTAATATTATACACACCTCAAGAGTAATATTATACGTACTTCATGAGTAATATTATACACAACTCATAAGTAATATTATACATACTTCATGAGGAATATTATACGCACCTCATGAGTAAATTATACATACTTCATGAGTAATATTATACACATCTCATGAGTATTATTATACACACCTCACGAATAATATTATACACATCTCATGAGTACTATTATACACACCTTATGAGTACTATTATAAAAATCTCAGGAGTAATATTATACACATCTCATGAGTAATATTGTACACACCTCATGAGTAACATTATACACATCTTATGAGTACTATGATACACATATCATGAGTAATATTATACGCACTTCATGAGTATAATCATACACCTTATGAGTAGTATTTTACACACCTCATGAGTATTATTACACACATCTCAAGTGTAATGTTATACACATCTCACTAGTAATATTTTACAACCTTTATGTGAACTGTCGTACACATCTCATGAACCCTATTATACACATCTCATGAGTATTATTATACACACCTCATGAGTATTATTATACACACCTCATGAGGAAATAATACATACTTCATGGGTAATATTATAAACACCTTATGAGCAATATTATACATACTTCATGAGTAATATTATAAACACCTTATGAGTATTATTATACACATCTAATGAGTACTATTATACACATATCATGAGTAATATTATACACACTTCATGAGTAAATTACACATACTTCATGAGTAATGTTATACACACCTTATGAGTAAGATTATACACACCTCATGAGTATTATTATACACACTTCATGAGTACTATTATACACACCTTATGAGTACTATTATACACACTTCATAAGTACTATTATACACACCTCATGAATACTATAATACACTCCTCATGGGTAATATTATGCACACCTCACGAGTAATATTATATACACCTCATGAATAATATTATACACATCTCATGAGTACTATTATACAAATATCATGAGAAATATTATACACACCTCATGGGTAAATTATACATACCTCGTGAGTAATATTATCCACGCTTTATGAGTACTATTATACATACTTCATGAGTACTATTATACACACCTCATGAGGACTATTATACACGCCTCATGAGTAATATTATGCACATCTCATGAGTATGATTATACACACCTCATGAGTAATATTATACACATATCATGAGTCATATTGTACACACCTCATGAGTAACATTGTACACACCTTATGAGTAATATTTTACACACCTCATGAGCACTATTATACACACCTCACGAGTTATATTATACACAACTCATGAGTACTATTATACACACCTTATGAGTACTATTATACACATCTCATGAGTAATATTGTACACACCTCATGTGTAATATTATACACATCTCAGGAGTAATATTATACACACCTCATGATTAACATTATACACACCTTATGACTAATATTACACACACCTCATGAGTACTATTATACACATTTCACGAAGAAGATTATACACACTTTATGAGTAGTATTATACACACCTCATGAGTATTATTATACACATCTCAAGAGTAATATTATACACATCTCATGAGCAATATTATACAACCTTTATGTGAACTGTTGTACACATCTCATGAACACTATTATACACATCTCATGAGTATTCTTATACACACCTAAAGAATAAAATTATACACATATCATGAGTAACATTATACACCCCTCATGAGGAATATTATACACATCTCATGAGTAATATTGTACACACCTCATGAGTAACATTATACACACCTTATGAGTAGTATTATACACACCACATGAGTATTATTATACTCGTCTCAATAGTAATATTATACACATCTTATGAGTAATATTAAACAACCTTTATGTGAACTGTTGTACACATCTCATGAACACTATTATACACTTATCATGAGTATTATTATACACACCTCACGAATAATATTATACACATCTCATGAGTACTATTATACACACCTTATGAGTACTATTATAAACATCTCAGGAGTAATATTATACACATCTCATGAGTAATATTGTACACACTTCATTAGTAATATTATACACAACTCATGAGTACTATTATACACTCCTCATGGGTAATATTATACACACTTTATGAGTACTATTATACACACCTTATGAGTACTATTATACACACCTCATGGGTACTATTATACACACCTCATGATTAATATTATACACGCCTCATGAGTAATATTACACACACCTCATGAGTAACATTATACACACCTTAAGAGTAAAATTATACACATATCATGAGTAATATTATACACACCTCATGAGTAATATTATACACATCTCATGAGTAATATTATACACACCTCATGGGTAATATTATACAAACCTCATTAATACCATTATACACACCTCATGAGTACTATTATACACACCCCATGAGTACTATTATACACGTCTCAATAGTAATATTATACACACCTCATGAGTAATATTATACACATCTCATGAGTAATATTATACACACCTCATGGGTAATATTATACACACCTCATGAATACCATTATACACACCTCATGAGTACTATTATACACACCCCATGAGTACTATTATACACGTCTCAATAGTAATATTATACACACCTCATGATTAATATTATACACACTTCATGAGTAATATTATACACACCTCATGAGTAATATTATACACATATCATGAGTAATATTATACACACCTCATGAGTAATATTATACACATCTCATGAGTATTATTGTACACACCTCATGAGTAACATTATACACACCTTATGAGTTGTATTATACACACCTCATGAGTAATATTATACACACTTCATGAGTATTATTATACACGTCTCAATAGTAATATTATACACATCTCATGAGTAATATTAAACAACCTTTATGTCAACTGTTGTACACATCTCATGAACACTATTATACACATCTCATGAGTATTATTATACACACCTCACGAATAAGACTATACACATCTCATGAGTACTATTATACACACCTTATGAGTACTATTATAAACATCTCATGGGTAATATTATACACATCTCATGAGTAATATTGTACACACCTCATGAGTAACATTATACACATCTTATGAGTAAGATTATACACACCTCATGAGTATTATTATACATACCTCACAAATAATATTATACACATCTCATGAGTACTATTACACGCACCTTATGAGTAATATTATACACACCTCATGAGTAATATTATACATACTTCATGAGTAATATGATACACAACTCATAAGTAGTATTATACATACTTCATGAGTAATATTATACACACCTCATGAGTAAATTATACATACTTCATGAGTAATATTATACACACTTCATGAGTAATATTATACACACCTCATGAGTAATATTATACACACTTCATGAGTAATAATATACACACCTCATGAGTAATATTATACACATCTCATGAGTAAGATTATACACACCTCATGAGTACTATTATACACACCTCACAAAAAACATTATACACATCTCATGAGTACTATTATACACAGCTAATGAGGACTATTATACACATATCATGAGTAATATTATACAGAATTCATGGGTAATATTATACACTTCTCATGAGTACTATTATACACACCTCATGGGTAATATTATACACATCTCATGAGTAATATTGCACACACCTCATGAGTAACATTATACACACCTTATGAGTAAGATTATACACACCTCATGAGTATTATTATACATACCTCACGAATAATATTATACACATCTCATGAGTACTATTACACGCACCTCATGAGTAATATTATACACACCTCATGAGTAATATTATACATACTTCATGAGTAATATTATACACAACTCATAAGTAATATTATACATACTTCATGAGTAATATTATACACACCTCATGAGTAAATTATACATACTTCATGAGTAATATTATACACAGCTCATGAGTAATATTATACACACCTCATGAGTAATATTATACACACTTCATGAGTAATAATATACACACCTCATGAGTAATATTATACACATCTCATGAGTAATATTATACACACTTCATGAGTATTATTATACACGTCTCAATAGTAATATTATACACATCTCATGAGTAATATTAAACAACCTTTATGTCAACTGTTGTACACATCTCATGAACACTATTATACACATCTCATGAGTATTATTATACACACCTCACGAATAAGACTATACACATCTCATGAGTACTATTATACACACCTTATGAGTACTATTATAAACATCTCAGGAGTAATATTATACACATCTCATGAGTAATATTGTACACACCTCATGAGTAACATTATACACATCTTATGAGTAAGATTATACACACCTCATGAGTATTATTATACATACCTCACAAATAATATTATACACATCTCATGAGTACTATTACACGCACCTTATGAGTAATATTATACACACCTCATGAGTAATATTATACATACTTCATGAGTAATATGATACACAACTCATAAGTAGTATTATACATACTTCATGAGTAATATTATACACACCTCATGAGTAAATTATACATACTTCATGAGTAATATTATACACACTTCATGAGTAATATTATACACGCCTCATGAGTAATATTATACACACTTCATGAGTAATAATATACACACCTCATGAGTAATATTATACACATCTCATGAGTAAGATTATACACACCTCATGAGTACTATTATACACACCTCACAAAGAACATTATACACATCTCATGAGTACTATTATACACAGCTAATGAGGACTATTATACACATATCATGAGTAATATTATACAGAATTCATGGGTAATATTATACACTTCTCATGAGTACTATTATACACACCTCATGGGTAATATTATACACATCTCATGAGTAATATTGTACACACCTCATGAGTAACATTATACACACCTTATGTGTAAGATTATACACACCTCATGAGTATTATTATACATACCTCACGATTAATATTATACACATCTCATGAGTACTATTACACACACCTTATGAGTAATATTATACACACCTCATGAGTAATATTATACATACTTCATGAGTAATATTATACACAACTCCTAAGTAATATTATACATACTTCATGAGTAATATTATACACACCTCATGAGTAAACTATACATACTTCATGAGTAATATTATACACAGCTCATGAATAATATTATACACACCTCATGAGTAATATTATACACACTTCATGAGTAATAATATACACACCTCATGAGTAATATTATACACATCTCATGAGTAAGATTATACACACCTCATGAGTACTATTATACACACCTCACAAAGAACATTATACACATCTCATGAGTACTATTATACACAGCTAATGAGGACTATTATACACATATCATGAGTAATATTATACAGACTTTATGGGTAATATTATACACTTCTCATGAGTACTATTATACACACCTCATGGGTACTATTATACACATCTCATGAGTAATATTGTACACACCTCATGAGTAACATTATACACACCTTATGAGTAAGATTATACACACCTCATGAGTATTATTATACATACCTCACGAATAATATTATACACATCTCATGAGTACTATTACACGCACCTCATGAGTAATATTATACACACCTCATGAGTAATATTATACATACTTCATGAGTAATATTATACACAACTCATAAGTAATATTATACATACTTCATGAGTAATATTATACACACCTCATGAGTAAATTATACATACTTCATGAGTAATATTATACACATCTCATGAGTATTATTATACACACCTCACGAATAATATTATACACATCTCATGAGTACTATTATACACACCTCATGAGTAACATTATACACATCTTATGAGTAAGATTATACACACCTCATGAGTATTATTATACATACCTCACGAATAATATTATACACATCTCATGAGTACTATTACACGCACCTTATGAGTAATATTATACACACCTTATGAGTACTATTATACACACCTCATGGGTACTATTATAAACACTTCACGAATAACATTATACACATCTCATGAGTACTATTATACACACCTCATGGGTAATATTATACACATCTCATGAGTAATATTGTACACACCTCATGTGTAATATTATACACATCTCAGGAGTAATATTATACACATCTCATGAGTAATATTATACACACCTCATGAGTAACATTATACACACCTTATGAGTAATATTACACACACCTCATGAGTACTATTATACACATTTCTTGAAAAAGATTATACACACCTTATGAGTAGTATTATACACACCTCATGAGTATTATTATACACATCTCAAGAGTAATATTATACACATCTCATGAGCAATATTGTACAACCTTTATGTGAACTGTTGTACACATTTCATGAACACTATTATACACATCTCATGAGTATTCTTATACACACCTGAAGAATAATATTATACACACCTTATGAGTAGTATTATACACACCTCATGAGTATTATTGTACACATCTCAAGAGTAACATTATACAGATCTCATGAGTAACATTATACACACCTCATGAGTAATATTATACACACCTCATGAGTAATATTATACACACTTCATGAGTATAATCATACACCTTATGAGTAGTATTTTACACACCTTATGAGTACTATTATACACATCTCAGGCGTAAATTATACATACTTCTTGGGTAATATTATGCAGATCTCATGAGTAATATTATACACACTTCATGAGTATAATCATATACCTTATGAGTAGTATTTTACACACCTTATGAGTACTTTTATACACATCTCCGGAGTAAATTATACATGCTTCTTGGGTAATATTATACATACTTCATGAGCAATATTATACACACCTTATGAGTAATATTATACACACCTCATGAGTAACATTATACACACCTCATGAGTAATATTATACACACCTCACGAGTAATATTATACACATCTCATGAGTACTATTATACACACCTTATGAGTACTATGATACACATATCATGAGTAATATTATACACACTTCATGAGTATAATCATACACCTTATGAGTAGTATTACACACCTCATGAGTATTATTATACACATCTCAAGAGTAATGTCATACACATCTCATTAGTAATATTTTACAACCTTTATGTGAACTGTCGTACACATCTCATGAACCCTATTATACACATCTCATGAGTATTATTATACACACCTCATGAGTATTATTATTCACACCTCATGAGGAAATAATACATACTTCATGGGTAATATTATAAACACCTTATGAGTATTATTATACACATCTAATGAGTACTATTATACACATATCATGAGTAATATTATACACACTTCATGAGTAAATTACACATACTTCATGAGTAATGTTATACACACCTTATGAGTAAGATTATACACACCTCATGAGTATTATTATACATACCTCACGATTAATATTATACACATCTCATGAGTACTATTACACACACCTTATGAGTAATATTATACACACCTCATGAGTAATATTATACATACTTTATGAGTAATATTATACACAACTCCTAAGTAATATTATACATACTTCATGAGTAATATTATACACACCTCATGAGTAAACTATACATACTTCATGAGTAATATTATACACAGCTCATGAGTAATATTATACACACCTCATGAGTAATATTATACACACTTCATGAGTAATAATATACACACCTCATGAGTAATATTATACACATCTCATGAGTAAGATTATACACACCTCATGAGTACTATTATACACACCTCACAAAGAACATTATACACATCTCATGAGTACTATTATACACAGCTAATGAGGACTATTATACACATATCATGAGTAATATTATACAGACTTTATGGGTAATATTATACACTTCTCATGAGTACTATTATACACACCTCATGGGTACTATTATACACATCTCATGAGTAATATTGTACACACCTTATGAGTAACATTATACACACCTTATGAGTAAGATTATACACACCTCATGAGTATTATTATACATACCTCACGAATAATATTATACACATCTCATGAGTACTATTACACGCACCTCATGAGTAATATTATACACACCTCATGAGTAATATTATACATACTTCATGAGTAATATTATACACAACTCATAAGTAATATTATACATACTTCATGAGTAATATTATACACACCTCATGAGTAAATTATACATACTTCATGAGTAATATTATACACATCTCATGAGTATTATTATACACACCTCACGAATAATATTATACACATCTCATGAGTACTATTATACACACCTCATGAGTAACATTATACACATCTTATGAGTAAGATTATACACACCTCATGAGTATTATTATACATACCTCACGAATAATATTATACACATCTCATGAGTACTATTACACGCACCTTATGAGTAATATTATACACACCTTATGAGTACTATTATACACACCTCATGGGTACTATTATAAACACTTCACGAATAACATTATACACATCTCATGAGTACTATTATACACACCTTATGGGTAATATTATACACATCTCATGAGTAATATTGTACACACCTCATGTGTAATATTATACACATCTCAGGAGTAATATTATACACATCTCATGAGTAATATTATACACACCTCATGAGTAACATTATACACACCTTATGAGTAATATTACACACACCTCATGAGTACTATTATACACATTTCACGAAAAAGATTATACACACCTTATGAGTAGTATTATACACACCTCATGAGTATTATTATACACATCTCAAGAGTAATATTATACACATCTCATGAGCAATATTATACAACCTTTATGTGAACTGTTGTACACATTTCATGAACACTATTATACACATCTCATGAGTATTCTTATACACACCTGAAGAATAATATTATACACACCTTATGAGTAGTATTATACACACCTCATGAGTATTATTGTACACATCTCAAGAGTAACATTATACAGATCTCATGAGTAACATTATACACACCTCATGAGTAATATTATACACACCTCATGAGTAATATTATACACACTTCATGAGTATAATCATACACCTTATGAGTAGTATTTTACACACCTTATGAGTACTATTATACACATCTCAGGCGTAAATTATACATACTTCTTGGGTAATATTATGCAGATCTCATGAGTAATATTATACACACTTCATGAGTATAATCATATACCTTATGAGTAGTATTTTACACACCTTATGAGTACTTTTATACACATCTCCGGAGTAAATTATACATGCTTCTTGGGTAATATTATACATACTTCATGAGCAATATTATACACACCTTATGAGTAATATTATACACACCTCATGAGTAACATTATACACACCTCATGAGTAATATTATACACACCTCACGAGTAATATTATACACATCTCATGAGTACTATTATACACACCTTATGAGTACTATGATACACATATCATGAGTAATATTATACACACTTCATGAGTATAATCATACACCTTATGAGTAGTATTACACACCTCATGAGTATTATTATACACATCTCAAGAGTAATGTCATACACATCTCATTAGTAATATTTTACAACCTTTATGTGAACTGTCGTACACATCTCATGAACCCTATTATACACATCTCATGAGTATTATTATACACACCTCATGAGTATTATTATTCACACCTCATGAGGAAATAATACATACTTCATGGGTAATATTATAAACACCTTATGAGCAATATTATACATACTTCATGAGTAATATTATAAACACCTTATGAGTATTATTATACACATCTAATGAGTACTATTATACACATATCATGAGTAATATTATACACACTTCATGAGTAAATTACACATACTTCATGAGTAATGTTATACACACCTTATGAGTAAGATTATACACACCTCATGAGTATTATTATACACACTTCATGAGTACTATTATACACACCTTATGAGTACTATTATACACACTTCATAAGTACTATTATACACACCTCATGAATACTATAATACACTCCTCATGGGTAATATTATGCACACCTCACGAGTAATATTATATACACCTCATGAATAATATTATACACATCTCATGAGTACTATTATACAAATATCATGAGAAATATTATACACACCTCATGGGTAAATTATACATACTTCGTGAGTAATATTATCCACGCTTTATGAGTACTATTATACATACTTCATGAGTACTATTATACACACCTCATGACGACTATTATACACGCCTCATGAGTAATATTATGCACATCTCATGAGTATGATTATACACACCTCATGAGTAATATTATACACATATCATGAGTCATATTGTACACACCTCATGAGTAACATTGTACACACCTTATGAGTAATATTTTACACACCTCATGAGCACTATTATACACACCTCACGAGTTATATTATACACAACTCATGAGTACTATTATACACACCTTATGAGTACTATTATACACATCTCATGAGTAATATTGTACACACCTCATGTGTAATATTATACACATCTCAGGAGTAATATTATACACACCTCATGATTAACATTATACACACCTTATGACTAATATTACACACACCTCATGAGTACTATTATACACATTTCACGAAGAAGATTATACACACTTTATGAGTAGTATTATACACACCTCATGAGTATTATTATACACATCTCAAGAGTAATATTATACACATCTCATGAGCAATATTATACAACCTATATGTGAACTGTTGTACACATCTCATGAACACTATTATACACATCTCATGAGTATTCTTATACACACCTAAAGAATAAAATTATACACATATCATGAGTAACATTATACACCCCTCATGAGGAATATTATACACATCTCATGAGTAATATTGTACACACCTCATGAGTAACATTATACACACCTTATGAGTAGTATTATACACACCACATGAGTATTATTATACTCGTCTCAATAGTAATATTATACACATCTTATGAGTAATATTAAACAACCTTTATGTGAACTGTTGTACACATCTCATGAACACTATTATACACTTCTCATGAGTAATATTATACACACCTCACGAATAATATTATACACATCTCATGAGTACTATTATACACACCTTATGAGTACTATTATAAACATCTCAGGAGTAATATTATACACATCTCATGAGTAATATTGTACACACTTTATGAGTACTATTATACACACCTTATGAGTACTATTATACACACCTCATGGGTACTATTATACACACCTCATGATTAATATTATACACGCCTCATGAGTAATATTACACACACCTCATGAGTAACATTATACACACCTTAAGAGTAAAATTATACACATATCATGAGTAATATTATACACACCTCATGAGTAATATTATACACATCTCATGAGTAATATTATACACACCTCATGGGTAATATTATACACACCTCATTAATACCATTATACACACCTCATGAGTACTATTATACACACCCCATGAGTACTATTATACACGTCTCAATAGTAATATTATACACACCTCATGAGTAATATTATACAAATCTCATGAGTAATATTATACACACCTCATGGGTAATATTATACACACCTCATGAATACCATTATACACACCTCATGAGTACTATTATACACACCCCATGAGTACTATTATACACGTCTCAATAGTAATATTATACACACCTCATGATTAATATTATACACACTTCATGAGTAATATTATACACACTTTATGAGTAATATTATACACACCTCATGAGTAATATTATACACATATCATGAGTAATATTATACACACCTCATGAGTAATATTATACACATCTCATGAGTATTATTGTACACACCTCATGAGTAACATTATACACACCTTATGAGTTGTATTATACACACCTCATGAGTAATATTATACACACTTCATGAGTATTATTATACACGTCTCAATAGTAATATTATACACATCTCATGAGTAATATTAAACAACCTTTATGTCAACTGTTGTACACATCTCATGAACACTATTATACACATCTCATGAGTATTATTATACACACCTCACGAATAAGACTATACACATCTCATGAGTACTATTATACACACCTTATGAGTACTATTATAAACATCTCAGGAGTAATATTATACACATCTCATGAGTAATATTGTACACACCTCATGAGTAACATTATACACATCTTATGAGTAAGATTATACACACCTCATGAGTATTATTATACATACCTCACAAATAATATTATACACATCTCATGAGTACTATTACACGCACCTTATGAGTAATATTATACACACCTCATGAGTAATATTATACATACTTCATGAGTAATATGATACACAACTCATAAGTAGTATTATACATACTTCATGAGTAATATTATACACACCTCATGAGTAAATTATACATACTTCATGAGTAATATTATACACACTTCATGAGTAATATTATACACACCTCATGAGTAATATTATACACACTTCATGAGTAATAATATACACACCTCATGAGTAATATTATACACATCTCATGAGTAAGATTATACACACCTCATGAGTACTATTATACACACCTCACAAAGAACATTATACACATCTCATGAGTACTATTATACACAGCTAATGAGGACTATTATACACATATCATGAGTAATATTATACAGAATTCATGGGTAATATTATACACTTCTCATGAGTACTATTATACACACCTCATGGGTAATATTATACACATCTCATGAGTAATATTGCACACACCTCATGAGTAACATTATACACACCTTATGAGTAAGATTATACACACCTCATGAGTATTATTATACATACCTCACGAATTATATTATACACATCTCATGAGTACTATTACACGCACCTCATGAGTAATATTATACACACCTCATGAGTAATATTATACATACTTCATGAGTAATATTATACACAACTCATAAGTAATATTATACATACTTCATGAGTAATATTAGACACACCTCATGAGTAAATTATACATACTTCATGAGTAATATTATACACAGCTCATGAGTAATATTATACACACCTCATGAGTAATATTATACACACTTCATGAGTAATAATATACACACCTCATGAGTAATATTATACACATCTCATGAGTAATATTATACACACTTCATGAGTATTATTATACACGTCTCAATAGTAATATTATACACATCTCATGAGTAATATTAAACAACCTTTATGTCAACTGTTGTACACATCTCATGAACACTATTATACACATCTCATGAGTATTATTATACACACCTCACGAATAAGACTATACACATCTCATGAGTACTATTATACACACCTTATGAGTACTATTATAAACATCTCAGGAGTAATATTATACACATCTCATGAGTAATATTGTACACACCTCATGAGTAACATTATACACATCTTATGAGTAAGATTATACACACCTCATGAGTATTATTATACATACCTCACAAATAATATTATACACATCTCATGAGTACTATTACACGCACCTTATGAGTAATATTATACACACCTCATGAGTAACATTATACACACCTCATGAGTAATATTATACACACCTCACGAGTAATATTATACACATCTCATGAGTACTATTATACACACCTTATGAGTACTATGATACACATATCATGAGTAATATTATACACACTTCATGAGTAAATTATACATACTTCATGAGTAATATTATACACACTTCATGAGTAATATTATACACGCCTCATGAGTAATATTATACACACTTCATGAGTAATAATATACACACCTCATGAGTAATATTATACACATCTCATGAGTAAGATTATACACACCTCATGAGTACTATTATACACACCTCACAAAGAACATTATACACATCTCATGAGTACTATTATACACAGCTAATGAGGACTATTATACACATATCATGAGTAATATTATACAGAATTCATGGGTAATATTATACACTTCTCATGAGTACTATTATACACACCTCATGGGTAATATTATACACATCTCATGAGTAATATTGTACACACCTCATGAGTAACATTATACACACCTTATGAGTAAGATTATACACACCTCATGAGTATTATTATACATACCTCACGATTAATATTATACACATCTCATGAGTACTATTACACACACCTTATGAGTAATATTATACACACCTCATGAGTAATATTATACATACTTCATGAGTAATATTATACACAACTCCTAAGTAATATTATACATACTTCATGAGTAATATTATACACACCTCATGAGTAAACTATACATACTTCATGAGTAATATTATACACAGCTCATGAGTAATATTATACACACCTCATGAGTAATATTATACACACTTCATGAGTAATAATATACACACCTCATGAGTAATATTATACACATCTCATGAGTAAGATTATACACACCTCATGAGTACTATTATACACACCTCACAAAGAACATTATACACATCTCATGAGTACTATTATACACAGCTAATGAGGACTATTATACACATATCATGAGTAATATTATACAGACTTTATGGGTAATATTATACACTTCTCATGAGTACTATAATACACACCTCATGGGTACTATTATACACATCTCATGAGTAATATTGTACACACCTCATGAGTAACATTATACACACCTTATGAGTAAGATTATACACACCTCATGAGTATTATTATACATACCTCACGAATAATATTATACACATCTCATGAGTACTATTACACGCACCTCATGAGTAATATTATTCACACCTCATGAGTAATATTATACATACTTCATGAGTAATATTATACACAACTCATAAGTAATATTATACATAGTTCATGAGTAATATTATACACACCTCATGAGTAAATTATACATACTTCATGAGTAATATTATACACATCTCATGAGTATTATTATACACACCTCACGAATAATATTATACACATCTCATGAGTACTATTATACACACCTCATGAGTAACATTATACACATCTTATGAGTAAGATTATACACACCTCATGAGTATTATTATACATACCTCACGAATAATATTATACACATCTCATGAGTACTATTACACGCACCTTATGAGTAATATTATACACACCTTATGAGTACTATTATACACACCTCATGGGTACTATTATAAACACTTCACGAATAACATTATACACATCTCATGAGTACTATTATACACAGCTAATGAGGACTATTATACACATATCATGAGTAATATTATACACACTTCATGGGTAATATTATACACATCTTATGAGTACTATTATACACACCTCATGGGTAATATTATACACGTCTCATGAGTAATATTGTACACACCTCATGTGTAATATTATACACATCTCAGGAGTAATATTATACACATCTCATGAGTAATATTATACACACCTCATGAGTAACATTATACACACCTTATGAGTAATATTACACACACCTCATGAGTACTATTATACACATTTCACGAAAAAGATTATACACACCTTATGAGTAGTATTATACACACCTCATGAGTATTATTATACACATCTCAAGAGTAATATTATACACATCTCATGGGCAATATTATACAACCTTTATGTGAACTGTTGTACACATCTCATGAACACTATTATACACATCTCATGAGTATTCTTATACACACCTGAAGAATAATACTATACACACCTTATGAGTAGTATTATACACACCTCATGAGTATTATTGTACACATCTCAAGAGTAACATTATACAGATCTCATGAGTAACATTATACACACCTCATGAGTAATATTATACACACCTCATGAGTAATATTATACACACTTCATGAGTATAATCATACACCTTATGAGTAGTATTTTACACACCTTATGAGTACTATTATACACATCTCAGGCGTAAATTATACATACTTCTTGGGTAATATTATGCAGATCTCATGAGTAATATTATACACACTTCATGAGTATAATCATACACCTTATGAGTAGTATTTTACACACCTTATGAATACTTTTATACACATCTCCGGAGTAAATTATACATGCTTCTTGGGTAATATTATACATACTTCATGAGCAATATTATACACACCTTATGAGTAATATTATACACACCTCATGAGTAACATTATACACACCTCATGAGTAATATTATACACACCTCACGAGTAATATTATACACATCTCATGAGTACTATTATACACACCTTATGAGTACTATGATACACATATCATGAGTAATATTATACACACTTCATGAGTATAATCATACACCTTATGAGTAGTATTACACACCTCATGAGTATTATTATACACATCTCAGGAGTAATGTCATACACATCTCATTAGTAATATTTTACAACCTTTATGTGAACTGTCGTACACATCTCATGAACCCTATTATACACATCTCATGAGTATTATTATACACACCTCATGAGTATTATTATTCACACCTCATGAGGAAATAATACATACTTCATGGGTTATATTATAAACACCTTATGAGCAATATTATACATACTTCATGAGTAATATTATAAACACCTTATGAGTATTATTATACACATCTCATGAGTACTATTATACACATATCATGAGTAATATTATACACACTTCATGAGTAAATTATACATACTTCATGAGTAATATTATACACACCTTATGAGTAAGATTATACACACCTCATGAGTATTAATATACACACCTCATGAGTACTATTATACACACCTTATGAGTACTATTATACACACTTCATGAGTACCATTATACACACCTCTTGAATACTATAATACACACCTCATGAGTAATATTATACACACCTCCTGAGTAATATTATATACACCTCATGAATAATATTATACACATCCAATGAGTACTATGATACAAACATCATGAGAAATATTATACACACCTCATGAGTAAATTATACATACTTCATGAGTAATATTATCCACACCTTATGAGTACTATTATACACACTTCATGAGTACCATTATACACACCTCATGAGGACTATTATACACGCCTCATGAGTAATATTATGCACATCGCATGAGTATGATTATACACACCTCATGAGTAATATTATACACATTTCATGAGTCATATTGTACACACCTCATGAGTAACATTGTACACACCTTATGAGTAATATTATACACACCTCATGAGTACTATTATACACACCTCACGAATTATATTATACACATCTCATGAGTACTATTATACACACCTCATGAGTATTATTATACAAACCTTATGAGTAATATTATACACACTTCATGAGTATTATCCTACACACCTTCTTAGTTGTATTATCCACACGTCATAAGTACTGTTATACACACTTCATGAGTAATATTATACATACCTTAAGAGTACTATTATACACACTTCATGAGTATAATCATACACCTTATGAGTAGTATTACACACCTCATGAGTATTATTATACACATCTCAAGTGTAATGTTATACACATCTCATTAGTAATATTTTACAACCTTTATGTGAACTGTCGTACACATCTCATGAACCCTATTATACACATCTCATGAGTATTATTATACACACCTCATGAATATTATTATACACACCTCATGAGGAAATAATACATACTTCATGGGTAATATAATAAACACCTTATGAGCAATATTATACATACTTCATGAGTAATATTATAAACACCTTATGAGTATTATTATACACATCTAATGAGTACTATTATACACATATCATGAGTAATATTATACACACTTCATGAGTAAATTACACATACTTCATGAGTAATATTATACACACCTTATGAGTAAGATTATACACACCTCATGAGTATTATTATACACACTTCATGAGTACTATTATACACACCTTATGAGTACTATTATACACACTTCATAAGTACTATTATACACACCCCATGAGTACTATTATACACGTCTCAATAGTAATATTATACACACCTCATGATTAATATTATACACACTTCATGAGTAATATTATACACACTTTATGAGTAATATTATACACACCTCATGAGTAATATTATACACATATCATGAGTAATATTATACACACCTCATGAGTAATATTATACACATCTCATGAGTATTATTGTACACACCTCATGAGTAACATTATACACACCTTATGAGTTGTATTATACACACCTCATGAGTAATATTATACACACTTCATGAGTATTATTATACACGTCTCAATAGTAATATTATACACATCTCATGAGTAATATTAAACAACCTTTATGTCAACTGTTGTACACATCTCATGAACACTATTATACACATCTCATGAGTATTATTATACACACCTCACGAATAAGACTATACACATCTCATGAGTACTATTATACACACCTTATGAGTACTATTATAAACATCTCAGGAGTAATATTATACACATCTCATGAGTAATATTGTACACACCTCATGAGTAACATTATACACATCTTATGAGTAAGATTATACACACCTCATGAGTATTATTATACATACCTCACAAATAATATTATACACATCTCATGAGTACTATTACACGCACCTTATGAGTAATATTATACACACCTCATGAGTAATATTATACATACTTCATGAGTAATATGATACACAACTCATAAGTAGTATTATACATACTTCATGAGTAATATTATACACACCTCATGAGTAAATTATACATACTTCATGAGTAATATTATACACACTTCATGAGTAATATTATACACACCTCATGAGTAATATTATACACACTTCATGAGTAATAATATACACACCTCATGAGTAATATTATACACATCTCATGTGTAAGATTATACACACCTCATGAGTGCTATTATACACACCTCACAAAGAACATTATACACATCTCATGAGTACTATTATACACAGCTAATGAGGACTATTATACACATATCATGAGTAATATTATACAGAATTCATGGGTAATATTATACACTTCTCATGAGTACTATTATACACACCTCATGGGTAATATTATACACATCTCATGAGTAATATTGCACACACCTCATGAGTAACATTATACACACCTTATGAGTAAGATTATACACACGTCATGAGTATTATTATACATACCTCACGAATAATATTATACACATCTCATGAGTACTATTACACGCACCTCATGAGTAATATTATACACACCTCATGAGTAATATTATACATACTTCATGAGTAATATTATACACAACTCATAAGTAATATTATACATACTTCATGAGTAATATTATACACACCTCATGAGTAAATTATACATACTTCATGAGTAATATTATACACAGCTCATGAGTAATATTATACACACCTCATGAGTAATATTATACACACTTCATGAGTAATAATATACACACCTCATGAGTAATATTATACACATCTCATGAGTAATATTATACACACTTCATGAGTATTATTATACACGTCTCAATAGTAATATTATACACATCTCATGAGTAATATTAAACAACCTTTATGTCAACTGTTGTACACATCTCATGAACACTATTATACACATCTCATGAGTATTATTATACACACCTCACGAATAAGACTATACACATCTCATGAGTACTATTATACACACCTTATGAGTACTATTATAAACATCTCAGGAGTAATATTATACACATCTCATGAGTAATATTGTACACACCTCATGAGTAACATTATACACATCTTATGAGTAAGATTATACACACCTCATGAGTATTATTATACATACCTCACAAATAATATTATACACATCTCATGAGTACTATTACACGCACCTTATGAGTAATATTATACACACCTCATGAGTAATATTATACATACTTCATGAGTAATATGATACACAACTCATAAGTAGTATTATACATACTTCATGAGTAATATTATACACACCTCATGAGTAAATTATACATACTTCATGAGTAATATTATACACACTTCATGAGTAATATTATACACGCCTCATGAGTAATATTATACACACTTCATGAGTAATAATATACACACCTCATGAGTAATATTATACACATCTCATGAGTAAGATTATACACACCTCATGAGTACTATTATACACACCTCACAAAGAACATTATACACATCTCATGAGTACTATTATACACAGCTAATGAGGACTATTATACACATATCATGAGTAATATTATACAGAATTCATGGGTAATATTATACACTTCTCATGAGTACTATTATACACACCTCATGGGTAATATTATACACATCTCATGAGTAATATTGTACACACCTCATGAGTAACATTATACACACCTTATGAGTAAGATTATACACACCTCATGAGTATTATTATACATACCTCACGATTAATATTATACACATCTCATGAGTACTATTACACACACCTTATGAGTAATATTATACACACCTCATGAGTAATATTATACATACTTCATGAGTAATATTATACACAACTCCTAAGTAATATTATACATACTTCATGAGTAATATTATACACACCTCATGAGTAAACTATACATACTTCATGAGTAATATTATACACAGCTCATGAGTAATATTATACACACCTCATGAGTAATATTATACACACTTCATGAGTAATAATATACACACCTCATGAGTAATATTATACACATCTCATGAGTAAGATTATACACACCTCATGAGTACTATTATACACACCTCACAAAGAACATTATACACATCTCATGAGTACTATTATACACAGCTAATGAGGACTATTATACACATATCATGAGTAATATTATACAGACTTTATGGGTAATATTATACACTTCTCATGAGTACTATTATACACACCTCATGGGTACTATTATACACATCTCATGAGTAATATTGTACACACCTCATGAGTAACATTATACACACCTTATGAGTAAGATTATACACACCTCATGAGTATTATTATACATACCTCACGAATAATATTATACACATCTCATGAGTACTATTACACGCACCTCATGAGTAATATTATACACACCTCATGAGTAATATTATACATACTTCATGAGTAATATTATACACAACTCATAAGTAATATTATACATACTTCATGAGTAATATTATACACACCTCATGAGTAAATTATACATACTTCATGAGTAATATTATACACATCTCATGAGTATTATTATACACACCTCACGAATAATATTATACACATCTCATGAGTACTATTATACACACCTCATGAGTAACATTATACACATCTTATGAGTAAGATTATACACACCTCATGAGTATTATTATACATACCTCACGAATAATATTATACACATCTCATGAGTACTATTACACGCACCTTATGAGTAATATTATACACACCTTATGAGTACTATTATACACACCTCATGGGTACTATTATAAACACTTCACGAATAACATTATACACATCTCATGAGTACTATTATACACAGCTAATGAGGACTATTATACACATATCATGAGTAATATTATACACACTTCATGGGTAATATTATACACATCTTATGAGTACTATTATACACACCTCATGGGTAATATTATACACATCTCATGAGTAATATTGTACACACCTCATGTGTAATATTATACACATCTCAGGAGTAATATTATACACATCTCATGAGTAATATTATACACACCTCATGAGTAACATTATACACACCTTATGAGTAATATTACACACACCTCATGAGTACTATTATACACATTTCACGAAAAAGATTATACACACCTTATGAGTAGTATTATACACACCTCATGAGTATTATTATACACATCTCAAGAGTAATATTATACACATCTCATGAGCAATATTATACAACCTTTATGTGAACTGTTGTACACATCTCATGAACACTATTATACACATCTCATGAGTATTCTTATACACACCTGAAGAATAATATTATACACACCTTATGAGTAGTATTATACACACCTCATGAGTATTATTGTACACATCTCAAGAGTAACATTATACAGATCTCATGAGTAACATTATACACACCTCATGAGTAATATTATACACACCTCATGAGTAATATTATACACACTTCATGAGTATAATCATACACCTTATGAGTAGTATTTTACACACCTTATGAGTACTATTATACGCATCTCAGGCGTAAATTATACATACTTCTTGGGTAATATTATGCAGATCTCATGAGTAATATTATACACACTTCATGAGTATAATCATACACCTTATGAGTAGTATTTTACACACCTTATGAGTACTTTTATACACATCTCCGGAGTAAATTATACATGCTTCTTGGGTAATATTATACATACTTCATGAGCAATATTATACACACCTTATGAGTAATATTATACACACCTCATGAGTAACATTATACACATCTCATGAGTACTATTATACACACCTTATGAGTACTATGATACACATATCATGAGTAATATTATACACACTTCATGAGTATAATCATACACCTTATGAGTAGTATTACACACCTCATGAGTATTATTATACACATCTCAAGAGTAATGTCATACACATCTCATTGGTAATATTTTACAACCTTTATGTGAACTGTCGTACACATCTCATGAACCCTATTATACACATCTCATGAGTATTATTATACACACCTCATGAGTATTATTATTCACACCTCATGAGGAAATAATACATACTTCATGGGTTATATTATAAACACCTTATGAGCAATATTATACATACTTCATGAGTAATATTATAAACACCTTATGAGTATTATTATACACATCTCATGAGTACTATTATACACATATCATGAGTAATATTATACACACTTCATGAGTAAATTATACATACTTCATGAGTAATATTATACACACCTTATGAGTAAGATTATACACACCTCATGAGTATTAATATACACACCTCATGAGTACTATTATACACACCTTCTGAGTACTATTATACACACTTCATGAGTACCATTATACACACCTCTTGAATACTATAATACACACCTCATGAGTAATATTATACACACCTCCTGAGTAATATTATATACACCTCATGAATAATATTATACACATCCAATGAGTACTATGATACAAACATCATGAGAAATATTATACACACCTCATGAGTAAATTATACATACTTCATGAGTAATATTATCCACACCTTATGAGTACTATTATACACACTTCATGAGTACCATTATACACACCTCATGATGACTATTATACACGCCTCATGAGTAATATTATGCACATCGCATGAGTATGATTATACACACCTCATGAGTAATATTATACACATTTCATGAGTCATATTGTACACACCTCATGAGTAACATTGTACACACCTTATGAGTAATATTATACACACCTCATGAGTACTATTATACACACCTCACGAATTATATTATACACATCTCATGAGTACTATTATACACACCTCATGAGTATTATTATACAAACCTTATGAGTAATATTATACACACTTCATGAGTATTATCATACACACCTTCTTAGTTGTATTATCCACACGTCATAAGTACTGTTATACACACTTCATGAGTAATATTATACATACCTTAAGAGTACTATTATACACACTTCATGAGTATAATCATACACCTTATGAGTAGTATTACACACCTCATGAGTATTATTATACACATCTCAAGAGTAATGTTATACACATCTCATTAGTAATATTTTACAACCTTTATGTGAACTGTCGTACACATCTCATGAACCCTATTATACACATCTCATGAGTATTATTATACACACCTCATGAATATTATTATACACACCTCATGAGGAAATAATACATACTTCATGGGTAATATAATAAACACCTTATGAGCAATATTATACATACTTCATGAGTAATATTATAAACACCTTATGAGTATTATTATACACATCTAATGAGTACTATTATACACATATCATGAGTAATATTATACACACTTCATGAGTAAATTACACATACTTCATGAGTAATATTATACACACCTTATGAGTAAGATTATACACACCTCATGAGTATTATTATACACACTTCATGAGTACTATTATACACACCTTATGAGTACTATTATACACACTTCATAAGTACTATTATACACACCTCATGAATACTATAATACACACCTCATGGGTAATATTATGCACACCTCACGAGTAATATTATATACACCTCATGAATAATATTATACACATCTCATGAGTACTATTATACAAATATCATGAGAAATATTATACACACCTCATTAGTAAATTATACATACTTCGTGAGTAATATTATCCACGCTTTATGAGTACTATTATACATACTTCATGAGTACTATTATACACACCTCATGAGGACTATTATACACGCCTCATGAGTAATATTATGCACATCTCATGAGTATGATTATACACACCTCATGAGTAATATTATACACATATCATGAGTCATATTGTACACACCTCATGAGTAACATTGTACACACCTTATGAGTAATATTTTACACACCTCATGAGTACTATTATACACACCTCACAAATTATATTATACACATCTCATGAGTACTATTATACACACCTTATGAGTACTATTATACACATCTCATGAGTAATATTGTACACCCCTCATGGGTAATATTATACACATCTCAGGAGTAATATTATACACATCTCATGAGTAATATTATACACACCTCATGATTAACATTATACACACCTTATGACTAATATTACACACACCTCATGAGTACTATTATACACATTTCACGAAGAAGATTATACACACTTTATGAGTAGTATTATACACACCTCATGAGTATTATTATACACATCTCAAGAGTATTATTATACACATCTCATGAGCAATATAATACAACCTTTATGTGAACTGTTGTACACATCTCATGAACACTATTATACACATCTCATGAGTATTCTTATACACACCTAAAGAATAAAATTATACACATATCATGAGTAACATTATACACCCCTCATGAGGAATATTATACACATCTCATGAGTAATATTGTACACACCTCATGAGTAACATTATACACACCTTATGAGTAGTATTATACACACCTCATGAGTATTATTATACTCGTCTCAATAGTAATATTATACACATCTTATGAGTAATATTAAACAACCTTTATGTGAACTGTTGTACACATCTCATGAACACTATTATACACTTCTCATGAGTATTATTATAGACACCTCACGAATAATATTATACACATCTCATGAGTACTATTATACACACCTTATGAGTATTATTATAAACATCTCAGGAGTAATATTATACACATCTCATGAGTAATATTGTACACACTTCATTAGTAATATTATACACAACTCATGAGTACTATTATACACTCCTCATGGGTAATATTATACACACTTTATGAGTACTATTATACACACCTTATGAGTACTATTATACACACCTCATGGGTACTATTATACACACCTCATGAGTAATATTATACACACCTCATGAGTAATATTACACACACCTCATGAGTAACATTATACACACCTTAAGAGTAAAATTATACACATATCATTAGTAATATTATACACACCTCATGAGTAATATTATACACATCTCATGAGTACTATTATACACACCTCATGAGTAATATTATACACATCTCATGAGTATTATTGTACACACCTCATGAGTAACATTATACACACCTTATGAGTAATATTATACACACTTCATGAGTATTATTATACACGTCTCAATAGTAATATTATACACATCTCATGAGTAATATTAAACAACCTTTATATCAACTGTTGTACACATCTCATGAACACTATTATACACATCTCATGAGTATTATTATACAAACCTCACGAATAAGACTATACACATCTCATGAGTACTATTATACACACCTTATGAGTACTATTATAAACATCTCAGGAGTAATATTATACACATCTCATGAGTAATATTGTACACACCTCATGAGTAACATTATACACATTTTATGAGTAAGATTATACACACCTCATGAGTATTATTATACATACCTCACAAATAATATTATACACATCTCATGAGTACTATTACACGCACCTTATGAGTAATATTATACACACCTCATGAGCAATATTATACATACTTCATGAGTAATATTATACACAACTCATAAGTAGTATTATACATACTTCATGAGTAATATTATACACACCTCATGAGTAAATTATACATACTTCATGAGTAATATTATACACACTTCATGAGTAATATTATACACACCTCATGAGTAATATTATACACACTTCATGAGTAATAATATACACACCTCATGAGTAATATTATACACATCTCATGAGTAAGATTATACACACCTCATGAGTACTATTATACACACCTCATAAAGAACATTATACACATCTCATGAGTACTATTATACACAGCTAATGAGGACTATTATACACATATCATGAGTAATATTATACAGAATTCACGGGTAATATTATACACTTCTCATGAGTACTATTATGCACACCTCATGGGTAATATTATACACATCTCATGAGTAATATTGTACACACCTCATGAGTAACATTATACACACCTTATGAGTAAGATTATACACACCTCATGAGTATTATTATACATACCTCACGAATAATATTATACACATCTCATGAGTACTATTACACGCACCTTATGAGTAATATTATACACACCTCATGAGTAATATTATACATAATTCATGAGTAATATTATACACACCTCATAAGTAATATTATACATACTTCATGAGTAATATTATACACACTTCATGAGTAATAATATACACAGCTCATGAGTAATATTATACACACCTCATGAGTAATATTATACACACTTCATGAGTAATAATATGCACACCTCATGAGTAATATTATACACATCTCATGAGTAAGATTATATACACCTCATGAGTACTATTATACACATCTCATGAGTAATATTGTACACATGTCATGAGTAACATTATACACACCTTATGAGTAATATTACACACACCTCGTAAGTAATATTATACACACCTCACAAATAATATTATACACATCTCATGAGTATTATTATACACACCTCACGAAGAATATTATACACACCTCATGAGTACTATTATACGCACCTTATGAGTAATATTATACACACCTCATGAGTAATATTATACACGCCTCATGAGTATTACTATACACACTTCATGAGTAATATTATACACACCTTATGAGTACTATTATCCACACCTTATGAGTAACATTATACACACCTCATGAGTAATATTACACACACCTCATGAGTAATATTATACACACCTCACAAAGAACATTATACACATTTCATGAGTACTATTATACACAGCTAATGAGGACTATTATACACATATCATGAGTAATATTATACAGAATTCATGGGTAATATTATACACTTCTCATGAGTAAGATTATACACACCTCATGAGTATTATTATACATACCTCACGATTAATATTATACACATCTCATGAGTAATATTATACATACTTTATGAGTAATATTATACACACCTCATGAGTAAATTATACATACTTCATGAGTAATATTATACACAGCTCATGAGTAATATTATACACACCTCATGAGTAATATTATACACACTTCATGAGTAATAATATACACACCTCATGAGTAATATTATACACATCTCATGAGTAAGATTATACACACCTCATGAGTACTATTATACACATTTCATGAGTCATATTGTACACACCTCATGAGTAACATTGTACACACCACATGAGTATTATTATACACACCTCACGAAGAATATTATACACACCTCATCAGTACTATTATACGCACCTTATGAGTAATATTATACACACCTCATGAGTAATATTATACACGCCTCATGAGTATTACTATACACACTTCATGAGTAATATTATACACACCTTATGAGTACTATTATCCACACCTTATGAGTAACATTATACACACCTCATGAGTAATATTACACACACCTCATGAGTAATATTATACACATCTCATGAGTAATATTATACATACTTCATGAGTAATATTATACACATCTCATGAGTAATATTGTACACACCTCATGAGTAACATTGTACACACCTCATGAGTATTATTATACACACCTCACGAAGAATATTATACACACCTCATGAGTACTATTATACGCACCTTATGAGTAATATTATACACACCTCATGCATAATATTATACACGCCTCATGAGTATTACTATACACACTTCATGAGTAATATTATACACACCTTATGAGTACTATTATCCACACCTTATGAGTAACATTATACACACCTCATGAGTAATATTATACACATCTCATGAGTAAGATTATACACACCTCATGAGTACTATTATACACACCTCACAAAGAACATTATACACATTTCATGAGTACTATTATACACAGCTAATGAGGGCTATTATACACATATCATGAGTAATATTATACAGAATTCATGGGTAATATTATACACTTCTCATGAGTACTATTATACACACTTCATGGGTAATATTATACACATCTCATGAGTAATATTGTACACACCTCATGAGTAACATTATACACACCTTATGAGTAAGATTATACACACCTCATGAGTATTATTATACATACCTCACGATTAATATTATACACATCTCATGAGTAATATTATACATACTTCATGAGTAATATTATACACAACTCATAAGTAATATTATACATACTTTATGAGTAATATTATACACACCTCATGAGTAAATTATACATACTTCATGAGTAATATTATACACAGCTCATGAGTAATATTATACACACCTCATGAGTAATATTATACACACTTCATGAGTAATAATATACACACCTCATGAGTAATATTATACACATCTCATGAGTAAGATTATACACACCTCATGAGTACTATTATACACATTTCATGAGTCATATTGTACACACCTCATGAGTAACATTGTACACACCTCATGAGTATTATTATACACACCTCACGAAGAATATTATACACACCTCATGAGTACTATTATACGCACCTTATGAGTAATATTATACACACCTCATGAGTAATATTATACACGCCTCATGAGTATTACTATACACACTTCATGAGTAATATTATACACACCTTATGAGTACTATTATCCACACCTTATGAGTAACATTATACACACCTCATGAGTAATATTACACACACCTCATGAGTAATATTATACACACCTCACAAAGAAAATTATACACATTTCATGAGTACTATTATACACAGCTAATGAGGACTATTATACACATATCATGAGTAATATTATACAGAATTCATGGGTAATATTATACACTTCTCATGAGTACTATTATACACACCTCATGGGTAATATTATACACATCTCATGAGTAATATTGTACACACCTCATGAGTAACATTATACACACCTTATGAGTAAGATTATACACACCTCATGAGTATTATTATACATACCTCACGATTAATATTATACACATCTCATGAGTAATATTATACATACTTCATGAGTAATATTATACACAACTCATAAGTAATATTATACATACTTTATGAGTAATATTATACACACCTCATGAGTAAATTATACATACTTCATGAGTAATATTATACACAGCTCATGAGTAATATTATACACACCTCATGAGTAATATTATACACACTTCATGAGTAATAATATACACACCTCATGAGTAATATTATACACATCTCATGAGTAAGATTATACACACCTCATGAGTACTATTATACACATTTCATGAGTCATATTGTACACACCTCATGAGTAACATTGTACACACCTCATGAGTATTATTATACACACCTCACAAAGAATATTATACACACCTCATGAGTACTATTATACGCACCTTATGAGTAATATTATACACACCTCATGAGTAATATTATACACGCCTCATGAGTATTTTTATACACACTTCATGAGTAAGATTATACACACCTCATGAGTATTATTATACATACCTCACGATTAATATTATACACATCTCATGAGTAATATTATACATACTTCATGAGTAATATTATACACATCTCATGAGTAATATTGTACGCACCTCATGAGTAACATTATACACACCTTATGAGTAAGATTATACACACCTCATAAGTATTATTATACATACCTCACGATTAATATTATACACATCTCATGAGTAATATTATACATACTTCATGAGTAATATTATACACAACTCATAAGTAATATTATACATACTTTATGAGTAATATTATACACACCTCATGAGTAAATTATACATACTTCATGAGTAATATTATACACAGCTCATGAGTAATATTATACACACCTCATGAGTAATAATATACACACTTCATGGGTAATAATATACACACCTCATGAGTAATATTATACACATCTCATGAGTAAGATTATACACACCTCATGAGTACTATTATACACATTTCATGAGTCATATTGTACACACCTCATGAGTAACATTGTACACACCTCATGAGTATTATTATACACACCTCACGAAGAATATTATACACACCTCATGAGTACTATTATACGCACCTTATGAGTAATATTATACACACCTCATGAGTAATATTATACACGCCTCATGAGTATTACTATACACACTTCATGAGTAATATTATACACACCTTATGAGTACTATTATCCACACCTTATGAGTAACATTATACACACCTCATGAGTAATATTACACACACCTCATGAGTAATATTATACACACCTCATGAGTACTATTATACACACCTCACAAATAATATTATACACATCTCATGAGTAATATTATACACACCTTATGAGTACTATTATCCACACCTTATGAGTAACATTATACACACCTTATGAGTATTATTATAAACATCTCAGGAGTAATATTATACACCTCTCAAGAGTAATATTATACACACCTCATGAGTACTATTATACACACCTAATGAGGACTATTATACACATCTCATGAGTAATATTATAAACACTTCATGAGTAATATTATACACATCTCATGAGTACTATTATACACACCTCATGGGTAAGATTATACACACCTTATGAGTAGTATTATACACACCTCATGAGTAATATTATACACCCCTCAAGAGTAATATTATACACACCTCATGAGTACTATTATACACACCTAATGAGGACTATTATACAAATCTCATGAGTAATATTATACACACTTCATGAGTAATATTATACACACCTCATGAGTAATATTATACATACTTCATGAGTAATATTATACACAACTCATAAGTAGTATTATACATACTTCATGAGTAATATTATACACACCTCATGAGTAAATTATACATACTTCATGAGTAATATTATACACACTTCATGAGTAATATTATACACACCTCATGAGTAATATTATACACACTTCATGAGTAATAATATACACACCTCATGAGTAATATTATACACATCTCATGAGTAAGATTATACACACCTCATGAGTACTATTGTACACACCTCACAAAGAACATTATACACATTTCATGAGTACTATTATACACAGCTAATGAGGACTATTATACACATATCATGAGTAATATTATACAGAATTCATGGGTAATATTATACACTTCTCATGAGTAATATTATACACACCTCATGATTAACATTATACACACCTTATGACTAATATTACACACACCTCATGAGTACTATTATACACATTTCACGAAGAAGATTATACACACTTTATGAGTAGTATTATACACACCTCATGAGTATTATTATACACATCTCAAGAGTAATATTATACACATCTCATGAGCAATATTATACAACCTTTATGTGAACTGTTGTACACATCACATGAACACTATTATACACATCTCATGAGTATTATTATACACACCTCATGAGTATTATTATACACACCTCATGAGGAAATAATACATACTTCATGGGTAATATTATAAACACCTTATGAGCAATATTATACATACTTCATGAGTAATATTATAAACACCTCATGAGTATTATTATACACATCTAATGAGTACTATTATACACATATCATGAGTAATATTATACACACTTCATGAGTAAATTACACATACTTCATGAGTAATGTTATACACACCTTATGAGTAAGATTATACACACCTCATGAGTATTATTATACACACTTCATGAGTACTATTATACACACCTTATGAGTACTATTATACACACTTCATAAGTACTATTATACACACCTCATGAATACTATAATACACACCTCATGGGTAATATTATGCACACCTCACGAGTAATATTATATACACCTCATGAATAATATTATACACATCTCATGAGTGCTATTATACAAATATCATGAGAAATATTATACACATCTCATGAGTAAATTATACATACTTCGTGAGTAATATTATCCACGCTTTATGAGTACTATTATACATACTTCATGAGTACTATTATACACACCTCATGAGGACTATTATACACGCCTCATGAGTAATATTATGCACATCTCATGAGTATGATTATACACACCTCATGAGTAATATTATACACATATCATGAGTCATATTGTACATACCTCATGAGTAACATTGTACACACCTTATGAGTAATATTTTACACACCTCATGAGTACTATTATACACACCTCACGAATTATATTATACACATCTCATGAGTACTATTATACACACCTTATGAGTACTATTATACACATCTCATAAGTAATATTGTACACACCTCATGTGTAATATTATACACATCTCAGGAGTAATATTATACACACCTCATGATTAACATTATACACACCTTATGACTAATATTACACACACCTCATGAGTACTATTATACACATTTCACGAAGAAGATTATACACACTTTATGAGTAGTATTATACACACCTCATGAGTATTATTATACACATCTCAAGAGTAATATTATACACATCTCATGAGCAATATTATACAACCTTTATGTGAACTGTTGTACACATCTCATGAACACTATTATACACATCTCATGAGTATTCTTATACACACCTAAAGAATAAAATTATACACATATCATGAGTAACATTATACACCCCTCATGAGGAATATTATACACATCTCATGAGTATTATTGTACACACCTCATGAGTAACATTATACACACCTTATGAGTAGTATCATACACACCTCATGAGTATTATTATACTCGTCTCAATAGTAATATTATACACATCTTATGAGTAATATTAAACAACCTTTATGTGAACTGTTGTACACATCTCATGAACACTATTATACACTTCTCATGAGTATTATTATACACACCTCACGAATAATATTATACACATCTCATGAGTACTATTATACACACCTTATGAGTACTATTATAAACATCTCAGGAGTAATATTATACACATCTCATGAGTAATATTGTACACACTTCATTAGTAATATTATACACAACTCATGAGTACTATTATACACTCCTCATGGGTAATATTATACACACTGTATGAGTACTATTATACACACCTTATGAGTACTATTATACACACCTCATGGGTACTATTATACCCACCTCATGAGTAATATTATACACACCTCATGAGTAATATTATACACACCTCATGAGTAATATTATACACACTTCATGAGTAATAATATACACACCTCATGAGTAATATTATACACATCTCATGAGTAAGATTATACACACCTCATGAGTACTATTATACACACCTCACAAAGAACATTATACACATTTCATGAGTACTATTATACACAGCTAGTGAGGACTATTATACACATATCATGAGTAATATTATACAGAATTCATGGGTAATATTATACACTTCTCATGAGTACTATTATGCACACCTCATGGGTAATATTATACACATTCATGAGTAATATTGTACACACCTCATGAGTAACATTATACACACCTTATGAGTAAGATTATACACACCTCATGAGTATTATTATACATACCTCACGATTAATATTATACACATCTCATGAGTACTATTACACGCACCTTATGAGTAATATTATACACACCTCATGAGTAATATTATACATACTTCATGAGTAATATTATACACAACTCATAAGTAATATTATACATACTTTATGAGTAATATTATACACACCTCATGAGTAAATTATACATACTTCATGAGTAATATTATACACAGCTCATGAGTAATATTATACACACCTCATGAGTAATATTATACACACTTCATGAGTAATAATATACACACCTCATGAGTAATTTTATACACATCTCATGAGTAAGATTATACACACCTCATGAGTACTATTATACACATTTCATGAGTCATATTGTACACACCTCATGAGTAACATTGTACACACCTTATGAGTAATATTATACACACCTCATGAGTACTATTATACACACCTCACGAATTATATTATACACATCTCATGAGTACTATTATACACACCTCATGAGTATTATTATACAAACCTTATGAGTAATATTATACACACTTCATGAGTATTATCATACACACCTTCTTAGTTGTATTATCCACACGTCATAAGTACTGTTATACACACTTCATGAGTAATATTATACATACCTTAAGAGTACTATTATACACACTTCATGAGTATAATCATACACCTTATGAGTATTATTACACACCTCATGAGTATTATTATACACATCTCAAGAGTAATGTTATACACATCTCAATAGTAATATTTTACAACCTTTATGTGAACTGTCGTACACATCTCATGAACCCTATTATACACATCTCATGAGTATTATTATACACACCTCATGAATATTATTATACACACCTCATGAGGAAATAATACATACTTCATGGGTAATATTATAAACACCTTATGAGCAATATTATACATACTTCATGAGTAATATTATAAACACCTTATGAGTATTATTATACACATCTAATGAGTACTATTATACACATATCATGAGTAATATTATACACACTTCATGAGTAAATTACACATACTTCATGAGTAATATTATACACACCTTATGAGTAAGATTATACACACCTCATGAGTATTATTATACACACTTCATGAGTACTATTATACACACCTTATGAGTACTATTATACACACTTCATAAGTACTATTATACACACCTCATGAATGCTATAATACACACCTCATGGGTAATATTATGCACACCTCACGAGTAATATTATATACACCTCATGAATAATATTATACACATCTCATGAGTACTATTATACAAATATCATGAGAAATATTATACACACCTCATGAGTAAATTATACATACTTCCTGAGTAATATTATCCACGCTTTATGAGTACTAATATACATACTTCATGAGTACTATTATACACACCTCATGAGGACTATTATACACGCCTCATGAGTAATATTATGCACATCTCATGAGTATGATTATACACACCTCATGAGTAATATTATACACATATCATGAGTCATATTGTACACACCTCATGAGTAACATTGTACACACCTTATGAGTAATATTTTACACACCTCATGAGTACTATTATACACACCTCACAAATTATATTATACACATCTCATGAGTACTATTATACACACCTTATGAGTACTATTATACACATCTCATGAGTAATATTGTACACACCTCATGTGTAATATTATACACATCTCAGGAGCAATATTATACACATCTCATGAGTAATATTATACACACCTCATGATTAACATTATACACACCTTATGACTAATATTACACACACCTCATGAGTACTATTATACACATTTCACGAAGAAGATTATACACACTTTATGAGTAGTATTATACACACCTCATGAGTATTATTATACACATCTCAAGAGTAATATTATACACATCTCATGAGCAATATTATACAACCTTTATGTGAACTGTTGTACACATCTCATGAACACTATTATACACATCTCATGAGTATTCTTATACACACCTAAAGAATAAAATTATACACATATCATGAGTAACATTATACACCCCTCATGAGGAATATTATACACATCTCATGAGTAATATTGTACACACCTCATGAGTAACATTATACACACCTTATGAGTAGTATTATACACACCTCATGAGTATTATTATACTCGTCTCAATAGTAATATTATACACATCTTATGAGTAATATTAAACAACCTTTATGTGAACTGTTGTACACATCTCATGAACACTATTATACACTTCTCATGAGTATTATTATACACACCTCACGAATAATATTATACACATCTCATGAGTACTATTATACACACCTTATGAGTACTATTATAAACATCTCAGGAGTAATATTATACACATCTCATGAGTAATATTGTACACACTTCATTAGTAATATTATACACAACTCATGAGTACTATTATACACTCCTCATGGGTAATATTATACACACTTTATGAGTACTATTATACACACCTTATGAGTACTATTATACACACCTCATGGGTACTATTATACACACCTCATGAGTAATATTATACACACCTCATGAGTAATATTACACACACCTCATGAGTAACATTATACACACCTTAAGAGTAAAATTATAAACATATCATGAGTAATATTATACACACCTCATGAGTAATATTATACACATCTCATGAGTACTATTATACACACCTCATGAGTAATATTATACACATCTCATGAGTATTATTGTACACACCTCATGAGTAACATTATACACACCTTATGAGTAGTATTATACACACCTCATGAGTAATATTATACACACTTACTGAGTATTATTATACACGTCTCAATACTAATATTATACACATCTCATGAGTAATATTAAACAACCTTTATGTCAACTGTTGTACACATCTCATGAACACTATTATACACATCTCATGAGTATTATTGTACACACCTCATGAGTAACATTATACACACCTTATGAGTTGTATTATACACACCTCATGAGTAATATTATACACACTTCATGAGTATTATTATACACGTCTCAATAGTAATATTATACACATCTCATGAGTAATATTAAACAACCTTTATGTGAACTGTTGTACACATCTCATGAACACTATTATACACTTCTCATGCGTATTATTATACACACCTCACGAATAATATTATACACATCTCATGAGTACTATTATACACACCTTATGAGTACTATTATAAACATCTCAGGAGTAATATTATACACATCTCATGAGTAATATTGTACACACTTCATTAGTAATATTATACACAACTCATGAGTACTATTATACACTCCTCATGGGTAATATTATACACACTTTATGAGTACTATTATACACACCTTATGAGTACTATTATACACACCTCATGAGTAATATTATACACACCTCATGAGTAATATTACACACACCTCATGAGTAACATTATACACACCTTAAGAGTAAAATTATACACATATCATGAGTAATATTATACACACCTCATGAGTAATATTATACACATCTCATGAGTAATATTATACACACCTCATGGGTAATATTATACACACCTCATGAATACCATTATACACACCTCATGAGTACTATTATACACACCCCATGAGTACTATTATACACACCTCATGAGTAATATTATACACATCTCATGAGTATTATTGTACACACCTCATGAGTAACATTATACACACCTTATGAGTTGTATTATACACACCTCATGAGTAATATTATACACACTTCATGAGTATTATTATACACGTCTCAATAGTAATATTATACACATCTCATGAGTAATATTAAACAACCTTTATGTCAACTGTTGTACACATCTCATGAACACTATTATACACATCTCATGAGTATTATTATACACACCTCACGAATAAGACTATACACATCTCATGAGTACTATTATACACACCTTATGAGTACTATTATAAACATCTCAGGAGTAATATTATACACATCTCATGAGTAATATTGTACACACCTCATGAGTAACATTATACACATCTTATGAGTAAGATTATACACACCTCATGAGTATTATTATACATACCTCACAAATAATATTATACACATCTCATGAGTAATATTGTACACACTTCATTAGTAATATTATACACAACTCATGAGTACTATTATACACTCCTCATGGGTAATATTATACACACTTTATGAGTACTATTATACACACCTTATGAGTACTATTATACACACCTCATGGGTACTATTATACCCACCTCATGAGTAATATTATACACACCTCATGAGTAATATTACACACACCTCATGAGTAACATTATACACACCTTAAGAGTAAAATTATACACATATCATGAGTAATATTATACACACCTCATGAGTAATATTATACACATCTCATGAGTAATATTATACACACCTCATGGGTAATATTATACACACCTCATGAATACCATTATACACACCTCATGAGTACTATTATACACACCCCATGAGTACTATTATACACACCTCATGAGTAATATTATACACATCTCATGAGTATTATTGTACACACCTCATGAGTAACATTATACACACCTTATGAGTTGTATTATACACACCTCATGAGTAATATTATACACACTTCATGAGTATTATTATACACGTCTCAATAGTAATATTATACACATCTCATGAGTAATATTAAACAACCTTTATGTCAACTGTTGTACACATCTCATGAACACTATTATACACATCTCATGAGTATTATTATACACACCTCACGAATAAGACTATACACATCTCATGAGTACTATTATACACACCTTATGAGTACTATTATAAACATCTCAGGAGTAATATTATACACATCTCATGAGTAATATTGTACACACCTCATGAGTAACATTATACACATCTTATGAGTAAGATTATACACACCTCATGAGTATTATTATACATACCTCACAAATAATATTATACACATCTCATGAGTAATATTGTACACACTTCATTAGTAATATTATACACAACTCATGAGTACTATTATACACTCCTCATGGGTAATATTATACACACTTTATGAGTACTATTATACACACCTTATGAGTACTATTATACACACCTCATGGGTACTATTATACCCACCTCATGAGTAATATTATACACACCTCATGAGTAATATTACACACACCTCATGAGTAACATTATACACACCTTAAGAGTAAAATTATACACATAGCATGAGTAATATTATACACACCTCATGAGTAATATTATACACATCTCATGAGTAATATTATACACACCTCATGGGTAATATTATACACACCTCATGAATACCATTATACACACCTCATGAGTACTATTATACACACCCCATGAGTACTATTATACACACCTCATGAGTAATATTATACACATCTCATGAGTATTATTGTACACACCTCATGAGTAACATTATACACACCTTATGAGTTGTATTATACACACCTCATGAGTAATATTATACACACTTCATGAGTATTATTATACACGTCTCAATAGTAATATTATACACATCTCATGAGTAATATTAAACAACCTTTATGTCAACTGTTGTACACATCTCATGAACACTATTATACACATCTCATGAGTATTATTATACACACCTCACGAATAAGACTATACACATCTCATGAGTACTATTATACACACATTATGAGTACTATTATAAACATCTCAGGAGTAATATTATACACATCTCATGAGTAATATTGTACACACCTCATGAGTAACATTATACACATCTTATGAGTAAGATTATACACACATCATGAGTATTATTATACATACCTCACAAATAATATTATACACATCTCACGAGTACTATTACACGCACCTTATGAGTAATATTATACACACCTCATGAGTGATATTATACATACTTCATGAGTAATATTATACACAACTCATAAGTAGTATTATACATACTTCATGAGTAATATTATACACACCTCATGAGTAAATTATACATACTTCATGAGTAATATTATACACACTTCATGAGTAATATTATACACACCTCATGAGTAATATTATACACACTTCATGAGTAATAATATACACACCTCATGAGTAATATTATACACATCTCATGAGTAAGATTATACACACCTCATGAGTACTATTATACACACCTCACAAAGAACATTATACACATTTCATGAGTACTATTATACACAGCTAGTGAGGACTATTATACACATATCATGAGTAATATTATACAGAATTCATGGGTAATATTATACACTTCTCATGAGTACTATTATACACACCTCATGGGTAATATTATACACATTCATGAGTAATATTGTACACACCTCATGAGTAACATTATACACACCTTATGAGTAAGATTATACACACCTCATGAGTATTATTATACATACCTCACGATTAATATTATACACATCTCATGAGTACTATTACACGCACCTTATGAGTAATATTATACACACCTCATGAGTAATATTATACATACTTCATGAGTAATATTATACACAACTCATAAGTAATATTATACATACTTTATGAGTAATATTATACACACCTCATGAGTAAATTATACATACTTCATGAGTAATATTATACACAGCTCATGAGTAATATTATACACACCTCATGAGTAATATTATACACACTTCATGAGTAATAATATACACACCTCATGAGTAATATTATACACATCTCATGAGTAAGATTATACACACCTCATGAGTACTATTATACACATTTCATGAGTCATATTGTACACACCTCATGAGTAACATTGTACACACCTTATGAGTAATATTATACACACCTCATGAGTACTATTATACACACCTCACGAATTATATTATACACATCTCATGAGTACTATTATACACACCTCATGAGTATTATTATACAAACCTTATGAGTAATATTATACACACTTCATGAGTATTATCATACACACCTTCTTAGTTGTATTATCCACACGTCATAAGTACTGTTATACACACTTCATGAGTAATATTATACAAACCTTATGAGTAATATTATACACACTTCATGAGTATTATCATACACACCTTCTTAGTTGTATTATCCACACGTCATAAGTACTGTTATACATACTTCATGAGTAATATTATACACACTTCATGAGTAATATTATACACACCTCATGAGTAATATTATACACACTTCATGAGTAATAATATACACACCTCATGAGTAATATTATACACATCTCATGAGTAAGATTATACACACCTCATGAGTACTATTATACACACCTCACAAAGAACATTATACACATTTCATGAGTACTATTATACACAGCTAGTGAGGACTATTATACACATATCATGAGTAATATTATACAGAATTCATGGGTAATATTATACACTTCTCATGAGTACTATTATACACACCTCATGGGTAATATTATACACATTCATGAGTAATATTGTACACACCTCATGAGTAACATTATACACACCTTTTGAGTAAGATTATACACACCTCATGAGTATTATTATACATACCTCCCGATTAATATTATACACATCTCATGAGTACTATTACACGCACCTTATGAGTAATATTATACACACCTCATGAGTAATATTATACATACTTCATGAGTAATATTATACACAACTCATAAGTAATATTATACATACTTTATGAGTAATATTATACACACCTCATGAGTAAATTATACATACTTCATGAGTAATATTATACACAGCTCATGAGTAATATTATACACACCTCATGAGTAATATTATACACACTTCATGAGTAATAATATACACACCTCATGAGTAATATTATACACATCTCATGAGTAAGATTATACACACCTCATGAGTACTATTATACACATTTCATGAGTCATATTGTACACACCTCATGAGTAACATTGTACACACCTTATGAGTAATATTATACACACCTCATGAGTACTATTATACACACCTCACGAATTATATTATACACATCTCATGAGTACTATTATACACACCTCATGAGTATTATTATACAAACCTTATGAGTAATATTATACACACTTCATGAGTATTATCATACACACCTTCTTAGTTGTATTATCCACACGTCATAAGTACTGTTATACACACTTCATGAGTAATATTATACATACCTTAAGAGTACTATTATACACACTTCATGAGTATAATCATACACCTTATGAGTATTATTACACACCTCATGAGTATTATTATACACATCTCAAGAGTAATGTTATACACATCTCAATAGTAATATTTTACAACCTTTATGTGAACTGTCGTACACATCTCATGAACCCTATTATACACATCTCATGAGTATTATTATACACACCTCATGAATATTATTATACACACCTCATGAGGAAATAATACATACTTCATGGGTAATATTATAAACACCTTATGAGCAATATTATACATACTTCATGAGTAATATTATAAACACCTTATGAGTATTATTATACACATCTAATGAGTACTATTATACACATATCATGAGTAATATTATACACACTTCATGAGTAAATTACACATACTTCATGAGTAATATTATACACACCTTATGAGTAAGATTATACACACCTCATGAGTATTATTATACACACTTCATGAGTACTATTATACACACCTTATGAGTACTATTATACACACTTCATAAGTACTATTATACACACCTCATGAATGCTATAATACACACCTCATGGGTAATATTATGCACACCTCACGAGTAATATTATATACACCTCATGAATAATATTATACACATCTCATGAGTACTATTATACAAATATCATGAGAAATATTATACACACCTCATGAGTAAATTATACATACTTCGTGAGTAATATTATCCACGCTTTATGAGTACTATTATACATACTTCATGAGTACTATTATACACACCTCATGAGGACTAATATACACGCCTCATGAGTAATATTATGCACATCTCATGAGTATGATTATACACACCTCATGAGTAATATTATACACATATCATGAGTCATATTGTACACACCTCATGAGTAACATTGTACACACCTTATGAGTAATATTTTACACACCTCATGAGTACTATTATACACACCTCACAAATTATATTATACACATCTCATGAGTACTATTATACACACCTTATGAGTACTATTATACACATCTCATGAGTAATATTGTACACACCTCATGTGTAATATTATACACATCTCAGGAGTAATATTATACACATCTCATGAGTAATATTATACACACCTCATGATTAACATTATACACACCTTATGACTAATATTACACACACCTCATGAGTACTATTATACACATTTCACGAAGAAGATTATACACACTTTATGAGTAGTATTATACACACCTCATGAGTATTATTATACACATCTCAAGAGTAATATTATACACATCTCATGAGCAATATTATACAACCTTTATGTGAACTGTTGTACACATCTCATGAACACTATTATACACATCTCATGAGTATTCTTATACACACCTAAAGAATAAAATTATACACATATCATGAGTAACATTATACACCCCTCATGAGGAATATTATACACATCTCATGAGTAAAATTGTACACACCTCATGAGTAACATTATACACACCTTATGAGTAGTATTATACACACCTCATGAGTATTATTATACTCGTCTCAATAGTAATATTATACACATCTTATGAGTAATATTAAACAACCTTTATGTGAACTGTTGTACACATCTCATGAACACTATTATACACTTCTCATGAGTATTATTATACACACCTCACGAATAATATTATACACATCTCATGAGTACTATTATACACACCTTATGAGTACTATTATAAACATCTCAGGAGTAATATTATACACATCTCATGAGTAATATTGTACACACTTCATTAGTAATATTATACACAACTCATGAGTACTATTATACACTCCTCATGGGTAATATTATACACACTTTATGAGTACTATTATACACACCTTATGAGTACTATTATACACACCTCATGGGTACTATTATACACACCTCATGAGTAATATTATACACACCTCATGAGTAATATTACACACACCTCATGAGTAACATTATACACACCTTAAGAGTAAAATTATAAACATATCATGAGTAATATTATACACACCTCATGAGTAATATTATACACATCTCATGAGTACTATTATACACACCTCATGAGTAATATTATACACATCTCATGAGTATTATTGTACACACCTCATGAGTAACATTATACACACCTTATGAGTAGTATTATACACACCTCATGAGTAATATTATACACACTTCATGAGTATTATTATACACGTCTCAATACTAATATTATACACATCTCATGAGTAATATTAAACAACCTTTATGTCAACTGTTGTACACATCTCATGAACACTATTATACACATCTCATGAGTATTATTGTACACACCTCATGAGTAACATTATACACACCTTATGAGTTGTATTATACACACCTCATGAGTAATATTATACACACTTCATGAGTATTATTATACACGTCTCAATAGTAATATTATACACATCTCATGAGTAATATTAAACAACCTTTATGTGAACTGTTGTACACATCTCATGAACACTATTATACACTTCTCATGCGTATTATTATACACACCTCACGAATAATATTATACACATCTCATGAGTACTATTATACACACCTTATGAGTACTATTATGAACATCTCAGGAGTAATATTATACACATCTCATGAGTAATATTGTACACACTTCATTAGTAATATTATACACAACTCATGAGTACTATTATACACTCCTCATGGGTAATATTATACACACTTTATGAGTACTATTATACACACCTTATGAGTACTATTATACACACCTCATGAGTAATATTATACACACCTCATGAGTAATATTACACACACCTCATGAGTAACATTATACACACCTTAAGAGTAAAATTATACACATATCATGAGTAATATTATACACACCTCATGAGTAATATTATACACATCTCATGAGTAATATTATACACACCTCATGGGTAATATTATACACACCTCATGAATACCATTATACACACCTCATGAGTACTATTATACACACCCCATGAGTACTATTATACACACCTCATGAGTAATATTATACACATCTCATGAGTATTATTGTACACACCTCATGAGTAACATTATACACACCTTATGAGTTGTATTATACACACCTCATGAGTAATATTATACACACTTCATGAGTATTATTATACACGTCTCAATAGTAATATTATACACATCTCATGAGTAATATTAAACAACCTTTATGTCAACTGTTGTACACATCTCATGAACACTATTATACACATCTCATGAGTATTATTATACACACCTCACGAATAAGACTATACACATCTCATGAGTACTATTATACACACCTTATGAGTACTATTATAAACATCTCAGGAGTAATATTATACACATCTCATGAGTAATATTGTACACACCTCATGAGTAACATTATACACATCTTATGAGTAAGATTATACACACCTCATGAGTATTATTATACATACCTCACAAATAATATTATACACATCTCATGAGTAATATTGTACACACTTCATTAGTAATATTTTACACAACTCATGAGTACTATTATACACTCCTCATGGGTAATATTATACACACTTTATGAGTACTATTATACACACCTTATGAGTACTATTATACACACCTCATGGGTACTATTATACCCACCTCATGAGTAATATTATACACACCTCATGAGTAATATTACACACACCTCATGAGTAACATTATACACACCTTAAGAGTAAAATTATACACATATCATGAGTAATATTATACACACCTCATGAGTAATATTATACACATCTCATGAGTAATATTATACACACCTCATGGGTAATATTATACACACCTCATGAATACCATTATACACACCTCATGAGTACTATTATACACACCCCATGAGTACTATTATACACACCTCATGAGTAATATTATACACATCTCATGAGTATTATTGTACACACCTCATGAGTAACATTATACACACCTTATGAGTTGTATTATACACACCTCATGAGTAATATTATACACACTTCATGAGTATTATTATACACGTCTCAATAGTAATATTATACACATCTCATGAGTAATATTAAACAACCTTTATGTCAACTGTTGTACACATCTCATGAACACTATTATACACATCTCATGAGTATTATTATACACACCTCACGAATAAGACTATACACATCTCATGAGTACTATTATACACACCTTATGAGTACTATTATAAACATCTCAGGAGTAATATTATACACATCTCATGAGTAATATTGTACACACCTCATGAGTAACATTATACACATCTTATGAGTAAGATTATACACACCTCATGAGTATTATTATACATACCTCACAAATAATATTATACACATCTCATGAGTAATATTGTACACACTTCATTAGTAATATTATACACAACTCATGAGTACTATTATACACTCCTCATGGGTAATATTATACACACTTTATGAGTACTATTATACACACCTTATGAGTACTATTATACACACCTCATGGGTACTATTATACCCACCTCATGAGTAATATTATACACACCTCATGAGTAATATTACACACACCTCATGAGTAACATTATACACACCTTAAGAGTAAAATTATACACATATCATGAGTAATATTATACACACCTCATGAGTAATATTATACACATCTCATGAGTAATATTATACACACCTCATGGGTAATATTATACACACCTCATGAGTAATATTATACATACTTCATGAGTAATATTATACACAACTCATAAGTAGTATTATACATACTTCATGAGTAATATTATACACACCTCATGAGTAAATTATACATACTTCATGCGTAATATTATACACACTTCATGAGTAATATTATACACACCTCATGAGTAATATTATACACACTTCATGAGTAATAATATACACACCTCATGAGTAATATTATACACATCTCATGAGTAAGATTATACACACCTCATGAGTACTATTATACACACCTCACAAAGAACATTATACACATTTCATGAGTACTTTTATACACAGCTAATGAGGACTATTATACACATATCATGAGTAATATTATACAGAATTCATGGGTAATATTATACACTTCTCATGAGTACTATTATACACACCTCATGGGTAATATTATACACATCTCATGAGTAATATTGTACACACCTCATGAGTAACATTATACACACCTTATGAGTAAGATTATACACACCTCATGAGTATTATTATACATACCTCACGATTAATATTATACACATCTCATGAGTACTATTACACGCACCTTATGAGTAATATTATACCCACCTCATGAGTAATATTATACATACTTCATGAGTAATATTATACACAACTCATAAGTAATATTATACATACTTTATGAGTAATATTATACACACCTCATGAGTAAATTATACTTACTTCATGAGTAATATTGTACACAGCTCATGAGTAATATTATACACACCTCATGAGTAATATTATACACATCTCATGAGTAAGATTATACACACCTCATGAGTACTATTATACACACCTCACAAAGAACATTATACACATCTCATGAGTACTATTATACACAGCTAATGAGGACTATTATACACATATCATGAGTAATATTATACAGACTTTATGGGTAATATTATACACTTCTCATGAGTACTATTATACACACCTCATGGGTACTATTATACACATCTCATGAGTAATATTGTACACACCTCATGAGTAACATTATACACACCTTATGAGTAAGATTATACACACCTCATGAGTATTATTATACATACCTCACGAATAATATTATACACATCTCATGAGTACTATTACACGCACCTCATGAGTAATATTATACACACCTCATGAGTAATATTACACATACTTCATGAGTAATATTATACACAACTCATAAGTAATATTATACATACTTCATGAGTAATATTATACACACCTCATGAGCAAATTATACATACTTCATGAGTAATATTATACACATCTCATGAGTATTATTATACACACCTCACGAATAATATTATACACATCTCATGAGTACTATTATACACACCTCATGAGTAACATTATACACATCTTATGAGTAAGATTATACACACCTCATGAGTATTATTATACATACCTCACGAATAATATTATACACATCTCATGAGTACTATTACACGCACCTTATGAGTAATATTATACACACCTTATGAGTACTATTATACACACCTCATGGGTACTATTATAAACACTTCACGAATAACATTATACACATCTCATGAGTACTATTATACACAGCTAATGAGGACTATTATACACATATCATGAGTAATATTATATACACTTCATGGGTAATATTATACACATCTTATGAGTACTATTATACACACCTCATGGGTAATATTATACACATCTCATGAGTAATATTGTACACACCTCATGTGTAATATTATACACATCTCAGGAGTAATATTATACACATCTCATGAGTAATATTATACACACCTCATGAGTAACATTATACACACTTTATGAGTAATATTACACACACCTCATGAGTACTATTATACACATTTCACGAAGAAGATTATACACACCTTATGAGTAGTATTATACACACCTCATGAGTATTATTATACACATCTCAAGAGTAATATTATACACATCTCATGAGCAATATTATACAACCTTTATGTGAACTGTTGTACACATCTCATGAACACTATTATACACATCTCATGAGTATTCTTATACACACCTGAAGAATAATATTATACACACCTTATGAGTAGTATTATACACACCTCATGAGTATTATTGTACACATCTCAAGAGTAACATTATACAGATCTCATGAGTAACATTATACACACCTCATGAGTAATATTATACACACCTCATGAGTAATATTATACACACTTCATGAGTATAATCATACACCTTACGAGTAGTATTTTACACACCTTATGAGTACTATTATACACATCTCAGGCGTAAATTATACATACTTCTTGGGTAATATTATACAGATCTCATGAGTAATATTATACACACTTCATGAGTATAATCATACACCTTATGAGTAGTATTTTACACACCTTATGAGTACTTTTATACACATCTCCGGAGTAAATTATACATACTTCTTGGGTAATATTATACATACTTCATGAGCAATATTATACACACCTTATGAGTAATATTATACACACCTCATGAGTAACATTATACACACCTCATGAGTAATATTATACACACCTCACGAGTAATATTATACACATCTCATGAGTACTATTATACACACCTTATGAGTACTATTATACACATATCATGAGTAATATTATAAACACTTCATGTGTATAATCATACACCTTATGAGTAGTATTACACACCTCTTGAGTATTATTATACACATCTCAAGAGTAATGTTATACACATCTCATTAGTAATATTTTACAACCTTTATGTGAACTGTCGTACACATCTCATGAACCCTATTATACACATCTCATGAGTATTATTATACACACCTAATGAGTATTATTATTCACACCTCATGAGGAAATAATACATACTTCATGGGTAATATTATAAACACCTTATGAGCAATATTATACATACTTCATGAGTAATATTATAAACACCTTATGAGTATTATTATACACATCTCATGAGTACTATTATACACATATCATGAGTAATATTATACACACTTCATGAGTAAATTATACATACTTCATGAGTAATATTATACACACTTTATGAGTAAGATTATACACACCTCATGAGTATTAATATACACACCTCATGAGTACTATTATACACACCTTATGAGTACTATTATACACACTTCATGAGTACTATTATACACACCTCTTGAATACTATAATACACACCTCATGAGTAATATTATACACACCTCCTGAGTAATATTATATACACCTCATGAATAATATTATACACATCTCATCAGTACTATTATACAAATATCATGAGAAATATTATACACACTTCATGAGTACCATTATACACACCTCATGAGGACTATTATACACGCCTCATGAGTAATATTATGCACATCGCATGAGTATGATTATACACACCTCATGAGTAATATTATTCACATTTCATGAGTCATATTGTACACACCTCATGAGTAACATTGTACACACCTTATGAGTAATATTATACACACCTCATGAGTACTATTATACACACCTCACGAATTATATTATACACATCTCATGAGTACTATTATACACACCTCATGAGTATTATTATACAAACCTTATGAGTAATATTATACACACTTCATGAGTATTATCATACACACCTTCTTAGTTGTATTATCCACACGTCATAAGTACTGTTATACACACTTCATGAGTAATATTATACATACCTTAAGAGTACTATTATACACACTTCATGAGTATCCTTATTTTACACATCTCATGAGTGATATTACAAGCAAGGCAACCTCAACAGCTGGGAAACATGCCCAGCTGTAAAAAACCAGTTTATGGTTGGAAAAGTCTTCAACCCAAGACTCAACTATTCCTATGATCAGATTTTTCCATTCAGGAATGTCAGTTCTGGCAGAGATGTCGAACTTTGCTGTAGCTAAGTTTTAAAACAAATTTGATGGATCTGCATATACAATTTATATCAATAATTGCTTGTTACCATTTTTATAGCTTTATTGTTATCATCTCCTACTTTTTGTTGACAATGCCTTTTGATTTGTGTGATTTTCTGTTTTGCTGGTAATTGCTAGTTCATAACTACTACTAGTCTAAGTATAAACTATTACTTACAAAAGTTTGCCCATTTGATACAAGCAAGACATTGTACTTGTTATGCTTGGTTGTATATACAAGAATTGCTCAATAGTTTCTGCATCGTGTTTACTGCTGAAGTACTGAATTCTTTCCCATGGGTCGCTGTTTGTAACGCCGAATTTCCCAGCTAATTGACTAAAACATGCAACAATAGGTAAATCTAAAGATCACATATATGTTGAGAATAAATTGATATTTTTATTGCATATGGCCAACTATAGCGCATCACCATTTACATAAAAAAAAACTGCCTAAAACAGTAGACATGTACTGCGGCTATTGAAATAGAGGCATATATCTGGGTAACATCTTGTTGATCGCATGTAGAAGAAGTTCACCACAAGGGCTGATTATTAATAGCTTTCAAAAAATAATGGGAATTTCAATGGCAGTCGTTATGAAAAAGCTTATCACTTTTGAACTAAAGTATAAAAAAGTAATTTGTCAGCAGCATATGATATGTTGATTCCATGCCTATTCATTGATTGTTGTTTAACTTAATACACGTAATTTTTGTTGCACAATAAGTACCTATATGTATTCATAAATATTATCTAACTTTACTAAAATTGTTAACTATTATTATATGTATTTGGGTCGTTCCAAAAAATTTTAACAGACATTGCTATGTTTTTTTTACTTATTTATGTGTAGTTTGAATTTGGTAACTACCGGTTTTTTTACAAATTTTTTTTGATATCATCATTTATTAAAAGCAAATCAGTCTTTCTTTCTTTGTAAGCAAACACAGAGCATTACAAAAACTGCCAAATAATTTAATACATGTTATAAAAAGAATCAAATAGCAAAACAATTTTTTGTAAAAACTAGCCATCAATTAATTGGAATCAAACTTTCAGTTCTTCAACTATATTGATATATTGAATTCAGTGCATAAATACATACATGTAAATAAATTTATACAAATAAACTTATGTAAGTAAATTTATATTAGGATAATATCCTCAAATGTTTTAATGCCATGTCATAGAAGAGGATTTTGACTTTTGCCTGAAAGCTTATGATCATGTGGCATTTACTATAACTGTCATTAATATATTACAATAAGTAGTAAGTTCCTACAAATCTATTTATGGCAATCTGCAGTCTTTAGATGAAAAGCGGTGAATACTCATCTTATATTATTTCACTCGACAGAAATTCTATTTTTAGTTAGTGTTAGAATTATGTTTATTTAGCATTTAAGTATTACAGACCGGGTATATGCATATTCATAATGTTTAGCTTAAATACTACAATTGTGTGCCACTGTTTGTCTGAGAAGTATTATAATGTGCCATCAACTTTAGCAAATCAGTCCACTTAGTTTTACTTACAATGTACTTGCTGCAGGATAGAAATTAATCTGCTCAGCAAATTGTTCAGCAGCCTCTACTATTGCATTGTTTTGAGACTTTGGAGCATCTCTCCTAAAATAACATATCTGGTTTTAATGCTTGCATTAAACATTTGATGTCTGCAGTGAATTGAATGGCTTTTGAAAAAGATTATTTACCATGATTATCACCTGGTCAGAATTAACAGTTTAATTTTTCAGTAAGCCCAAAAAAATTTTTACGCCAAAAGTACTTAGAAAGAGAAAGACAAAAAGAAGAATTGATGGTTGGTTGTTGATCAACAAAAAGAAAAGATTGTATGTAATGACCGACCTCCTGGCTACCACGGTACCAGGGCCAAGCTTTCCAAACACAGGTGAAGGCTTGGTCACCGTAGAGGACGCTCGGATGACCCCAATTATCGTAATAAAAAGCCGAACGTCGAACAAAAAAAGTTTGTGAAGCCTAATGCATATCTTACATGTATTCTGATGCATATTATTTATATATTTAAATATAAATATATAAATATATGGTTTGAGTTTGCCACTCAGTGTTATTGCTTGACTGTTTTGTGGAGAGCAAGGGAGATGGTAGTTTTCTTTACAATATAATAGGTAATAATGAAGGACTGTAAAACTAATAAAAAATTTAGTAAAATATATGCCATTATAACAAAAATAACAAATGCATAATCACAGCGTAGCGATAATGACAAACACCCAATTTACAGAAAGAAAACCGAGAAAGTAAGTCAAATGATAGGTTGTATGTGTACTTTGTACAAGCTTCTAGGAATACTAATAATTGCCATACTCTACTGTATATATGTGAGTATGCGTGTAGTATTGTCTGACAAGAAAGCAATATAGCGGTATCATGCTGACTAGTAATTAAAATGTAAATGACATAAAAGCAAACGCAAACAAGATAAGACAATGTGTGGAACAATAGTTTCTGTAGCTTGAGTTTCTATCTAGGGCATAAAAAACCGGATTTAAATATGGGACAGGTGTGGGATATTATGTGAATGTGAGTAATATAGAGGCTAGCTTTTATGGAATAACAAGGCTTTTAAAACGTTGGCTTTTTCCAGAAAAGTGGGAGATTGTCTGACAGGTTTGCTATACAAATGATCTGCTACATAAATATGCATTTTAATGCTGAGTGAAATAAGCCTCAGTAAAGATAGTTACGGAGCTGAGCTACTGAAAATCCAAGCCTTTGATGACAGAAATTTGTGTGTGACGGTCTGGGCATGAACAACCACTGTGTGTTCTCAAGCTGCTGATGTGGCCTGTGTACAGGTTGGCAGTAAGAACCACTGTAATAGCATTTCTGCTGTGGGCATGTCTTGTCATGGTGGTGAAGTCTGGTAGCAAAGGGGAGGTTGGTGTGCCATCGTTTGCAGTTTGGTGGTGCATACTAACTGCTATGTTGTTTTGACTACAAACTATTTTGGCTGTTGTCTGGCGCTGACAGTCGAAAGATAGTAAGTGTCACCAATGGGGTTGGCGGCCATATTGTCAAATATGGCAAGAGCAGCCAAGAGCAGTTCACCCTCCTCAAGGTCAAGCAGACTCAAAAACTCCAGTAAGGCATAGGTGGCATTGTGCCGTCGACAGGGTGTGTACAGTGGAGCATGTGGCTCTACTGTACTCCCCTGTGATGGGTGCTGGGATGATAGCCAGCATCGTGAGCAAAGGTCGTGAACCGATTTCTGATCAACTAAATTGGCAGCTGAACCTCTTCACCGGTGATGAGACAGTGAAGATATCTGTATGTGTGAGAAACTAAGCTGGTCTGCACCCTGGAGCAACTGGTTCTGACCAATCTGATCATTTAAATGTTAGGCGGTAGCACTGCCCATCTGCATGGGAGGATGAAGGTAAGTGGGGCTTCTCAGTGAGAAGTCTTAAAAGCGACCCTGGTAGCCAAGAATGCCTCAACAAGAAGCATGGCATCAATTTGTCAACTGCCAGTTTGAAGCTAGAGACAGTCGATATTTGATTGGATTGATAAAAAAGGGCCGGCAGAAGAGCCGAGATGATCTCAGACAATCTTGGCTTAAATGTTGAGTTCTATAAACTATATAAATGAGTGGATGGTGTCCACCGTTGGGTCAGTGCTTGCTCGAATGCAAAACAAATTGGATGTGCGTAAAGCAGTTGAGGGTCATGCTGCATTGGCGTCTACGACACTGAAGTTCACAGAGGCTGTAAGGAAGCAATTGAGTAGATTGGAATGCTATTGCTGTGCTGGTGCTCACAAGGTGAAGGGCTACACCCACAGGAAATTTAAGACTTTAGGGAGAAAGGCCTCATGACGGCGCAAACACCATGCGCCTTTTTCCATGGATATAAGGTAAGCAAGTCGTGTCAAGAATATTCTCTCAACCGTGAGGAAGAGATTCTTGATGGTGCTTGCACGCCGTGAGACAAGCCTTGCCTGTTTGAAGCAGCAAGTAGGGTTCACCTGCAGTGACAGCATCCAAATGCCAAAGATTGGTGGACCGTTAGGGGAACGGTGGTCTGGGGAATTAACTTGAGTGACTACAGATTTGAGTGTCTGAGTACAAGTGTGTTCAGTGCATGAAAGCTAGCGCGGCAAAATTAAGTTGGATTTTGAAGATATCTAACTCTCAGCTTCTTTCTCTACAGGACCAACCCTGAAGGGTCATTCTACTGGTTAAATTAGTTGGACGGCCCTGTAGAGGGCATTATCCCATTGTTAGCAGTTTCCTGTCGACTAAAGACAAGGTGTGCCTAGTCATGGACTACCGGGAATTGAATACTTTTATTGGTGACTTTGTTTTGTTGGTGTCTGGTGTTTGGTGTTTGGTAAGCAAGTCTTATCAAGAACATGCTCTCAACTGTGAGGAAGAGATTCTCGGTAGCGCTTTTACGTCGTAAGACAAACCTTGCCTGTTTGGAGCAGCTGGTAAGGTTCACTTGCAGCGATGGCATCCAGATGCCAAAGATGGGTGGACCGTTAAGCGGTGGGGGTCTGGGGTATTGACTTGAATGATTACAGTCTTGAGTGTCTGAGTAAAATTTTGTTCAGTGCACGAGCACGGCAAAATTGAGTAGGATTTTAAAGAGATCTAACTCAAAACTTTGTCCTATACAGGGCCAACCCTACAGGGCCATCCCACTGGCTGAATCAGTGGGACAGATCTGTAGAGGGCACTATCCCATTGTTAGCAGATTTAGTCAACTAAAGACAAGGTGTGCCTAGCCGTGTACTACCTTAAATTCAATACCTTTGTTAGTGACAAGGTAAAGAAGTGGCATGAGATGCAGTCGAGTCAATGGCTTAAAGTCCACATATCTGCAGACAATTCTGGGGTCTGTGGAAGTATCAGGTTGTAAAATACAACGGCGTACACTACCCTCTGACACGGCTGCGTTTCAGCCTGTGGTGTATTCCCTGGATTATGACATCAATCCTTGTGAAAGTTCTTTTTTTCTGGAATGTCTTTCTCTGATTGATTGATTGATTGATTGTCGGTCGTAACAATATTGTAATGAATCAGTTTATACATGGAAAGCCTGTTTCAATTTTCAAGGGAGAAAATTAAGATATTTGTAAAGTTGAAAAATTTAATATTGTATAATTTTTTTAAGATGTCACCATATAGTAATAATATGTTTATTTGTAAAGCTTCTGTGTGTTACAGTTCTATGAGTAATGATTAACCACAGGACTTTGCACTCAATTTTGACCGAGGCAAATTTTTTCCACAGAAAAGTGGTAGTTTGGCCAAATAATTAAACTTGTTACAAAACAGAATAGAGTCTGTGAATAAATCTTTATTATCTCAGCACTATAAATATACCCATAATATATAATCTCTCAAAGGGGTCCAATCCTTTTATATCAGGATTGGACTGTTCAATACTAAGCCCAGGTGACATTGTTGAATATGCGCAAGGTCATGTTATATCGTATATGGCTTAAAACTTTCTAGAGAAAATGACCTTATAACAACATCAAGCACTATTGCTCTTCAGAGTATCTAAAGTCTGTTTATCGGAATGAGGTCAAGAGGTCAACAGTAATCATGTTTAGATGATTCTAATAGAGCATGCATAAATTAACAATGTGCTGTAAAGAAATGTGCCGGTCTTTAATTGGCATAATCTAGATTATTTCATACAGAAATAAATTGCGTGTGATTTCTTTCAATGTTTTATTAGCGAAGGAAATTCACTAGCCGAGGAGCATACGGCCATTTGCTCTGCTCAACTACGTGAGCGTTGCTCCCTTATGTACTATAAAATTGCCCGTTCCGGCTACTGGAACCGAGTAAAAACACCGGCTAACAATGTGAATAATTAGACCCGTTAGTGCGTTGATATGACAACATAAATGACGATAATTGATAACATAACGAGTAACGAGGCTATAAAAAAGGACAATACATATAGTAAAATATTTACAGAGATATAAAATATATGCAAACATACAATGTATAATAAAATATTTACAAGAAGGGTAAAGTATTGGTTCGGCGTCCACCACAGTGCCACATACAGTAAGCCTTATGTGGTGATAGACTGTAGTTTGTGGTTCATTTCTGAAGTTTCCTGAAAATTCAAGAGGAGTTTATAGGCTCTGTTTTTTTTTCAGGAAAATGTGGCTTCCTTGTTTGTCACCTCTGAATGAATTGACTGGTTTTTAACTTTTTGATGAATAACCAGCTCTTCTGGATTTCTATATACTGGAGACTTATTCATCCATTCTATGCTTTTCATCAAACTTGTGGTCAAATTATTGCATCATTAAAGGTTGACTTGCAACAAAATTCACATTACAGTTGTTTGATGTTAAAAGATTCACCATGTCTTACTCTGTTGTGTTGTAGGTGCCAAATATGTGGGAATGTGATTACAAGCTCTGAAAAGCTAAAAAACGAACAGTTAATTGCAGCCACACGAGACCGGTGTTGTTTGGATTCTCTTTCCAAAACGGCTCAAATTTGAAGTAGTTGTGAGAGATGGTTTCTGTTTACACTTTCATGCAACTTTGTTCGTCAAAATATTTTCACATAAATACTCCACGCATTCGATTATGCCATGTCTATTGTTCTTACGCGTCTGTTTTTATCGTCATTGTAATGCTGTCACTTTTAGCACTGATATCTTATAACTTATCGTAAAAATTCATTTAATTTTTCAACCTTACCTCGAAGGAGTACGTATCATTGTCTGATAGTCAAGACGAGCCTGTTGGTCACCTGTGATAATCAAAAAGTGCTGCAAAAGTTATTTGCGAGGTATTGGGTCACATGATCAGTTTACGACTTGACGATTAGATCAAGCCGAAACAAAACTGTAAAGTAGCGAGCATCTATATTTGATCCTGGGTCTTCGGCAAAACCCAAAGTGTTTGTCATAAACTATTGCTACGATAAGTTTTATATTTAGCTTTCTATTGGCCTTTCAATTCACGTGAGAACCTCATGTGACAAGACAATAACCAAATTGTCATGACTAGTCAGAGAAAGAAACAGATTCCAATATACGGCGGCTTTTCGCTTTTGAGCTTTTAAGAGCTTGTAATCACATTTCCACATATTTTGCACCTACAACACAACAGAGTAAAACGTGGTGAATCTTTTGAAACCAAATAACTGTAATGTGAATTTTGTTGCAAATAAACCTTTAACTAAGTATTCAATATAAAAGTCAGCTAAGAGACATGACATCCTTATGAACAACTTTTTGAAACATTCAAGTCATGCACTTTGCAGTAACATTTGATAAGCATGGCTAACTTTGGTGCTCGCTTCTTTATACTTCCAATCTAATAATATATCTGATAATATATATATTATCAGATATATATCATCTATGTATATTATATATATATATTATCTATATTATATATGTAAATTATCTATATATATATTTTATTTACATACAGTATCTATATAACTATATATATATTTATCTATATATATATATATATATATATGTTATGTATATACATATTATCTATATATTTATGTAGATAATATGTATATATATCTTTCTATATATATATATATATATATATATATATATATATATATATATATATATATATATATATATATATATATATATATATATATATATATATATATATATATACTAATATATCTAGTGGAAATCTTCTGACTAAAAAGTGCTCAATGCCATAAAGGCAGTGCATATAGAATAATTTAAAATAATTTAAAAGAAGATAAAAATTTTGACTATTATATTTACACTACTAATAGTTTCGTGTTAAAAACACTCATCAGGTGACATTCATTTATGCGCAGAAGCTTATATATACGTAGGAACATACAAGCTAGGCAGTGATCTTATAATGAGGCATGCAAGCACTGTAAATTCCCAAATTGATGGCAGTAGTAAAAGTGCAAAGGCTAAGCAATAAAATTGTAAACAATAAATGGGATGAAAAAAGCTAATCTATTAACTGTTTATTAGCAAAAATTTACTTGAGTGTCTACACCCAGATACCATTTCAGATTTCTTATTCAGTGTCGCCATATGTGGCTTGTACATAATGTAGAATTTTTCCCACAGACATAGTTCGCACTTCTTGGCACGATTATTGTAAGCTGCTGATCTGTGGATAATATTCCATTTGATGGTATGCATGATGTTTTTCTCTTTGAGGGACCATACATGTTCGCTTAGCCTGGTTGCTGATCTTTTGCTGGTATTGATGAAGGAAGACTTGTGGTTGGCGTACCTCTTCTTAAACGTGTTTTCGGTTAATCCGATGTAGGTCTCTTTATTGTTATTTGTGCTTACTGTAGCTTGATATATAATTTGCTCAGTAAGGCATTGACCATTTAATGGACACTCGGTAGGTTGTCTGCAATTACAGCCTGGGTTTATATTGTTCCCGGTCTTAGTTGGTGGTATTTTCTTATTATTGCAGTTGTTAATGATACCTTTAACGCTTTTCATGCAACTATAACTAATCTTCACAGTGTTTCTGTTAAAGATTTTGTGTAAGTTGCTCATTGGGGGAAAGTATGTTGCTATTAGTTTGAGAAATTGTCTCCCTATATTGGTTTTGACTTCTTTATTAAACGGAGGGTTATACCAAGTGATGTTTCGTTTTCTTGTCTTGTGCTTATTGTTGTTGTTATTCTTTCTATATATCAGTTGGTGGCTATATCCACTTTTGTTTATTGCTTCTTGGTATGGTTTAATGTGCTTGTTGAATGAAGCTTCATCAGATGACAGTTCTGATAGTCTATTGTTGATGTTCTCAGGGATAGCTTTTAGGATGCACGGTGGGTGGTTAGATTGTTGGTGCACGTACACGGGTATGTTGCCGGGTTTTGAATATGGGTGGTACTTTCCTGTACGGAGGTCTAGTGTGATGTCCAAGTAGTTAACTACTTTCATATTGGCTTCAATGGTCACATTAAGTTTGTGCTCTTTAAATATACGGCATATCTCTTTCTTGGTATTGTCAATTTGTCGTGCTGTTCCGTTGAATACTGCCAAGCCGTCGTCTCTGTAAAGGCCGATGTTGTTGCCATATTTGTTAGCCAGCAGGTTTAGTAAGTAACTGCCAACTAATTCACAAGTTTCAGCCCCATCGTAAGAGCCCATTGTCACGTCGAAGGTGTTGTTATGTGATTTGTTCTTCCAGGATTGTTGATTATGGAATAATAGTGATTTTTTAGTGTTAATGATTATACTGCGTTGTTCTTCAGTTATGTTGGTGTACGCTTCAGCAAAGTCCAATGCCTTGTTGAGCAGGTCTTCGGTTATTGATGGATAAAAACTTACCACATCAAAAGTGATAAAATGGTGCGAGTTCTTGTTCGTCACACCATTAAACCATTCTATGACTGCTCTGGTGTTTTTCCATTGGTTGATGTTGGTTGCTGCGACGATTTTATTGTTGATCTTCTCGAGTATGGTTTTACTTATTCTTCCTGTTTCAGTCTTAGCTGGATTGATTAAGCGGCAAGTAGGTCTGTTTTCAAAGTTTTGTTTGTGATCTTTCAATGTTATAAACGCGTTCTTCTGGGCTATGACGTCTATTCTGTCGTCTAGTTGGAGTGATTGTGCAATGTACTTCTCGCTTTTGATGATGTTGTTTACAGCCTCTTGGTTGGATTTTTCATAGTCATTGGTAATGGTGTTACCAATGGTGTTACCTCAGATCAGCAGCTTACAATAATCGTGCCAAGAAGTGCGAACTATGTCTGTGGGAAAAATTCTACATTATGTACAAGCCACATATGGCGACACTGAATAAGAAATCTGAAATGGTATCTGGGTGTAGACACTCAAGTAAATTTTTGCTAATAAACAGTTAATAGATTAGCTTTTTTCATCCCATTTATTGTTTACAATTTTATTGCTTAGCCTTTGCACTTTTACTACTGCCATCAATTTGGGAATTTACAGTGCTTGCATGCCTCATTATAAGATCACTGCCTAGCTTGTATGTTCCTACGTATATATAAGCTTCTGCGCATAAATGAATGTCACCTGATGAGTGTTTTTAACACGAAACTATTAGTAGTGTAAATATAATAGTCAAAATTTTTATCTTCTTTTAAATTATTTTAAATTATTCTATATATATATATATATATATATAGAAAGATCTAAGATCCTCTGGGGCTTCTACATCCAGACTGACAAGCATGTCCTAGCAAACCAACCAGATATAGTGATGGTGGACAAGGAGAACAAGAGGGCTACTATAATAGATATAGCAGAACCCAATGACTACAATATAGCCAGCAAAGAAAAAGAAAAAGTAGAGAAATATCTCCCTTTTGGAGAAGAGATTGAAAAATGCTGGGATGTAAGAACAACTGTTACACAGTAATCCCAGTAGTCATTGGGGCACTGGGCGCAATAACACCGTCGCATAAAATGTGGCTTGCCCAAATACCGACAGCAATCAACTCAGGTGAGTTGCAGAAAATTGCGCTATTGGGAACAGCTAAGATCTTGAGGCGAGTGCTCAAACTCTCAAGTCTCTGGTAGGAGACCCGAGTTAGAGCAGAAATTACCACCCATACGGGTTAACCGGGGTGAGGAAACAATTTATATGTATATATATATATATATATATATATATATGTATGTATGTATATATATATATATATATATATATATATATATATATATATATACTAGCTGCATTACTCGTGTTCAGGAACAGATTTTCGGGAAGCAATAGTTTTATTAGGAGTTGTCTTTCACCCTGTAAAACAACTCCAAACATGCAATCTACTGAAATTTTTTTGCTGATCAGACTGCATACACATATGCAGTCATACATATCAATAATGTTGGAGAGACCAATAGAAATATGCAATGTGTTTTACAGCTAGTCTACAATGCATCAGTCTCGAACCACCCAAATCGAAATTGTCCTAATTTTGTACAGAACTAATAATGAAATTGACATTGCTAGGCAAACTGAAGTTCTTCAAACTGGCAGTATTGAAAAGTTTTACATATTTTAAGAAATTCTAGAAAAGATTTTGCTTTTGCAGTGCTAAGCTATCGACGGCATTTATTGAATTGAGACTTCTACATGCTTGAAACACTAATCATGACTCACCAGTTCTTCGTCTATAGCCTGTGTTTTGACATGGTATATATAAATTGTGCAGCAGTAACGTGGCTAGATTGAGAAATTTATTGTCAATAAAATTCACTATATAAACTAAATATATGGCCTCTCGCCTTTTCAACGTACGGCATTACATCTGGATAATTTTTGGACATTCGTCCCATAAAAAAATTCGGCCCAATACTGTGTTGCAGAACTGTAGTCAAGTGCGAATTTTTCTGCCCATACACGGCGCCTGGTAGCAGCTGCTGTAGTTAGTGCATCTTGCTGTTGTCGCCGTTTCATCTGCTCTGAAAATTGAGCTGGCCGAGCAGCTGTTGCAGCTAGTGCATCATGTTCTTGTTGCCGCTGCATCTGCTCGAAGGTTTCTGCACGTCTGGCCGATGTAGCGGCTGCTCTGAGCCGTTTGAGTCCCTGCTGAGTCGGCTCAGCTGTCTGCACTTCTAACAGCTGCAGCATCTATTCTGACCTGCTCTCGATGTACCTGTGTTTTTTCAGCGGTTTCTGCTTTTTTAGCAGGCTATTCTGTTTCGTTGTAGGCATAGCTGTGTTTGCTCTGCAGTTTCTGCACTTCTAGCAGCTGCAGTAGCAGTTCTGTTTCGTTGTGGGCGTAGCTGTGTTTGCTCTGCAGTTTCTGCTTGCCTTACTGCTGCTTTGCAAATTTGGTCTCTTTCTTTACGGGAATCAATCTGTTCTTGCCTTTGGGCAGTAGGCTTTTTGGGAGGCATTGTATTGCTTCAAGCATTTCTAAAAGTGAATAAGATGGTGCGCTTTTTTGTAATATACGCTGCTCACTTTCTTCTCACCGTTGCCTATCGAAACGCTCGGAGTGCCCGTGCAAGTTCTGTAGTAGCTGTAGTTCTGTAGTACTCGTAGCTGGAAAAAAAGTAAAAGTAAGTCAGCTGCAAAGAAAATGAACATGCTTACTAACACGAACAGCTGTAAATCCAACGTTTTAACTAGTGGAGGTGTGGCAATTCATGGACAATAGAACAGTGAATAAGAAGTACTAACCTTTTCAATGTAGAAATTTAGTAGGTAAAATGCAGTAGCAGTACCCATGCTAGTTCTGTAGTAGCTGTAGTTCTGTAGTACTCATAGCTAGAAAAAAAGTAAAAGTAACTCAGCGGTGGAAGGCAATGAACATGTTTACTATCACAAACAGTGGCAAATCCAAGGTTTTTTCAACCCTTTCACTGAAGTAGACTCATTTATGCGACTTTCCCAGCAATTGCTAGTAACTGAATCTTATTATTCGTTGATAACATAACTAACTATCTTTGAGACTTTTATGGTAGTGACAGTGTTTTCCTAAAATTTCTCTATAAGATTAGCCTAAAGTTTAATTTTAAATCTTTGTTTGAGAATTTCCAACATAGAAATGAAGATTTTTTGTGCAAGCTCATTAAATGCGTCCGAGATAGAAAACAAATAACTACTTATGTTGATGACATTATAGCCGATTCAGACTTTTGTGATTACACAGATAATTAAAATAGCAATAGCAGCACTGCTCTGATGGTGTTGAAAGAAATGGTTGCATAAGAATAAGGAACATTGTAGAGGATCGTTTAGTTTTGTAGCTTCACATCGCTTTATCAATGCACAAATTAAAGATACAATGAGTTTTTTTGCATAGCAGTTTTTGTTAACATGTTGGCAAAATGAAATGTATAATCAAATTAAATTAAAAAAATATTGTATGCATATACCAGGAAATAATATCAGCAAAATGGTTGGCAGTAGGCCGATAGCAAGTGAAAGGGTTATGTAGTGGAGGTGTTGCAATTTATAGACAATACAACATTGAATGAGAAGGACTCACCTTTTTGATGTATAAATTTAGTCGGTAAGAAGAGCGTTTTTTTTGAGTGGCCCTAAGAAACAAACGTTCACATGACCTTCTCGGTACACGTTGGTAGTAAATATTAATTACATGTAAAGTACTACTCATTAATTTATTTTATTTAATGAGTAATACATTTGTATAGCCTTTTATGTAGGCAGCAGAACTCAGGACGGTGTTTTTAACACGGCAGCAACTGTGCTGTTTAAATCGGAACAGTACCGTGGGCACTGTAAAGAGGCGTGCTAACCAGAGATTTTGGTAAATGCGCCCTAGCGGTGAAAGCAAAACCACAGAATCGCCGCACCTCAATATAAGCTGCTTGGCTCAAATCGTCAGATAAATGCAGCGGCTAATAGTCCAAAATTACTGTATTTACTACTCATACCTAATAATTCAATTGGCTTCGTGCGACCGAATGGAAAAAAAAGACCGCTCTATAATTTATTTACTGTTACTACCATAGATATATAAACCTAGATTGGCCATTAGGGAAAAAGCCTGTCACACTTAAATAGCATGACGTAACGTCATTGTATTGTACCTCATGCTTGACTGCACTGTTGTTACAATGGAGCTAATGAGGAGAAGGTGACAAAATCACATTTATTTTCACATGAAAACCTTATTGTATACATAATCCAGTAAACTAAAACAATTCTGTGATAATATCTGATAACCACCATAGACTACTAAAACCATAAACTAAAAAGTTATGAAATGTTGCACACAAATCATGAGCCATCAGGGCTTTATTTGCCACCCTCTCCTATCCCCATTCTCTCTTTTCCCTTTCTCTAAAGAAGAAATGAGAAGGGAAAAAGAGAGAAGGGGAAAAGGAGAGGGGGGCAAATAGCCCACCCACCCGAAGAGCCAGACCCTGGCTAGGTAAAAGCAATGATATACAGCCCCCCCACAAAGGATAGCCGACGGCTATCATATGGGCGGGGTTTAATGATGGAGCTCTGTTAGGATTGTGCTAGCTTGGGTTTCGGAGCAAACACAACTCTCACGGGGCGGTCGCGTTGCCTTGTTAGGTTTTGGAAAACACGACTCACTGTTATCGTTTCATTAGCTCATTCAGTCAGTAGGCCCCGCGGTTCACAATAGCAAACTTTGAATTTCTACAATGTAGGGGGGATACCTAGCCAAAATAATAGATCCATGCAAAATAAAACATTTCAAATTACCTACTTTTAATAGTTTTAAAATTGGTAAAGGTCGTAGTATATACCTAAAGTTGAATCTAATTACCCGAACAACGACATTTTTTTTCTAGTTTTTGATTAATATTTTACCACCCCTAATATACTGTAAAATGACAAAGTCTTTCATTGTTATCACATTGTTTTACCTGGCCAATAAGATGGGACAGCAGGCAAATCTGTGCAGTGTAGTTTTCATACTCAAAATCTAAATGCAAAACCGAATTTGAGCTATTTTACGATTATGACTATTAATATCCCGAATGCTTGTGAATGGCAACTGACTGATCATAACGGTGACAATATTGGGATACTATATTTATTTGACAACAGAATGAATTCAACAGATAAGTAAGATAACCGCTATAGTTCATAATATTTGTAAATTTACAAGGTGCTTTATTCAGCATATTTGTTTGTTTGGGTGCAGTGTTCGGGTTAATCCTAACAGAGCTCCATCATTAAACCCCGCCCATATGGGTGCCGTCGGCTATCCTTGGGGGGCTGTATATCATTGGTAAAAGACTAATATCATGTTGTATTAAACATGACCAAATATGATGAGCCTGTGAAGTTTTGATTTGATCAGGGAAATGGAATCAATGGCTTTCTTAGCTAGAGCTGGAATGAGACCAAGGAATGCAGGGTTGGACCAGACTCAGGGTCAGCAATGAGGGTCAAGATCGGGTCGGACCGGGTCAGCACGCGTGAATTTTTATTCATTTAAGGTTAAGAGGTAGTTCTATTACAGCCTAATGTTGTGACATCAATAAACTAAGATAAAAGAAACCATTATCACACTAATCATTATATTTTGTGGCTTGTTTTATAGATGCAATCCACAATTTATGGCTAGACATTGGTGGATCAATGCTATTCAATGGTTGATAGATTAATGGCATGATTTGGCTAGTGTTTTTATTACAGATTTTATTTTCAACTGCTATGTATTATAATCAACAAGAGATTAGTTAAGAAATACTTTACAAATATAGAAATAGATAACCCAGCATAGTGGAAAGCAAAAATCCATCACTTTCCAAAAACTTATGGTATTAGTGAAAGAAACTAAAACTAAAATAAAATTATTTGCTGAATTGAAGGTTCTTAGACGCGCTTTTAAGTTCCTCAGGATGCCCTCGTTGTAAATGCCTCAAAAGTATTGAGGTGGACCCTTCTTTGTAGCTTAAAGGTTGACTTGCAACAAAATTCACATTACAGTTATTTGGTATCAAAAGATTCACCATGTCTTACTCTGTTGTTTTGTAGGTGCCAAATATGTTTAAATGTGATTACAAGCTCTTAAAAGCTCAAAAACGAAAAGCCACCGTAGATTGGAGTCTGTTTATTTCTCTGACGTAGTGATTACAGTTTGGGTATCGTTATTATTAAACTATTTATATATACAGTATTATCTATATATATATATTATCTATATATGTTATTTATATATATAATCTATATATATATTATCTATATACATATTATCTATATATATATATATATATCTTATTTATATATAATATATATATATATTATATATATTAAATATATATTATATATATTATATATTTTAATCTATATACATATTATATATTATATATATATATCTATATATCTATATATATATATATATATTAATATATATCTATATATATATTTATATGTTATCTATATACTACCTATATATTATCTATATATTATTTATATATTACCTATGTATTATCTATATATTTTTCTCAAAGTATGTCGTCTGTGGATTTTTCATTTTGGCTATAGCTGTTAACAGCTTGGAAATAAAATTCTAGTCAGAAGGACTTGAACTCATGACGAATGCATCAAAAAATTTCTTATCTGGTTGCTTAACCACTGAGCTACAATGGCATATTAGACACTGACGTTATCATATACCATATAGCCCATGCTAATTATTTTAGCATTGCGCCCACGCGTTATTATGCCCTGTTAGAAAAATTTTTTAAAGGTTCAATTACTATATCTGTGGTTAATGCCAATTCTTTTCAACGACAATTATATCATCTCCATATTGTCGTATTCAAAGTTTTGATGGATAGCTTCTGGTGGAACAGTAACCTTTTTTATGCACACACACACACACACGCACGCACGCACGCACACACACTTCTATACAAGAATTGTTATTATTAATTTTACATATTCAGGATTTTTATTTTGTTTTCTCAGTTTGTATTAATTGTATTATTACTAAATCATCTTTTATTGTAATGGTAGCAAAACCGACTTAATTTAGCTATTACTTGCAAATTATTCCACATTTACATCTAAACCTTTTTATAGTCGTTTAATTGTTTTTTATTTATTTGAAGTGCACAAAACCTTTTCCTCATGATATGAAGTTTTAAATTTTTTGACAAAGTTTGAAAACCTTTACACTTTTTATTTCCTCTCTTAACTTATTTCAACTACATAAAACACTTCTCTCATGATATGTAGTTTGAAAGTTAGAATGGCAAATGTTGTTATAGGTTAAATACAAATCAAGTTTCTGACCAAAGACTTTTTTATTATTCGGGCAACCAGGTGTTACCTGGTGGGTATTTATTATTACCCACCAGGTAATACAGCTAGAAATATGCAATGATCAAATACTCACTCTCTTGAAGGCGCCAAAGAAGGATCCTTTCTCCCCAATTTATTTTTTTCTTTTCTCTCTCTTGGCCTGAAAGACAACATACCAAGGTAGTAGATCATATATCTTACTTTTGTCTTAGTCATTATTAGAAATAAAATCAAAAACTTTTTTTTGAAATCTAAAGGAGTGAGCAGAGATTTTAGTAAGACTTTTTATTAAAGATTATTAACTTATTGTACTATGTATTTGGTAAGATAAATTTTTAAAAACTAACAACTTGTACCTGCACCTTTTACATGTAGTCGTTTCTGACAAAAGAATAGATGCAAACCAAAGATGGTAGCTCTTATTCCTAAGCGATTACTGCCCAAAGTAAAGCACCATATTCTTTGTATTCAATATAACAATCATAACTTATAATTAACTTTTTGTGTCTTAATTTTGGCTACCTGGAGAGTTTTATGTTTTATTTGTGAGACTGCTGCTTTAATGTATTTTCAAAACTTGGTTTTATATCAGTTTCAAAACATTAACAAAAGTCTTTTAAGATTGCAATAATCTTAATATAGACAATTGTAAGGCAATGCAATCTTGAGCAAGAAGATTACTTTATTATAAGTGGTAATATTTTACTGAAACATTTTGGCCTAACAATAAGTTATGAAAAACTGAATTTGGGAAAATTGAATGGAGAATGACTAGACGTTTTGTGAATTTTAACATCTCTTAATGTTTTTCTAGAATATTTAAAATCTCTATTTGAATTTCGCTTCAAATAGAATGCCACTATAGAAGAAGGATTCAAAAATACAGTGCCACCCTTTAATTGAACATCACTTATATTTGCCCACCACTTTGACAACTTTTGATTTTCACAAACTCATAATAGAAAGTGATCATTAGAAAAGTGCCCACAAAATTTTACAGGGCACCCTCAAGATACGATGGCTCTGATCTGCAATTTTTTTACCTTAAAAAGTGGGACGATGATTTTTTCACTTCATACAAATATTTTTCGCCATACAAATTCAACAAAATTATTGCGCGAGTGACAGTCGGTGTATTTATTACGTACAGCAAATAGCAAAGACATCGAGATGTTGTTTGCCAAAAACATTTTCACAACGCTTGAAAAAGACACGGTCACTGATTTTTCTCAGTTCAGCGATTCTCGTGTGTAAAACCAAAATATTTTCTCTTCAAAATCAGTAGCAAAGTTGGAGTTTGGATCCTTTCTTTATCCTTGAACTTTTTCTTATATATATATACTTTACAACTTAAAAAGCAAGACAACATTTTTTTTAAATAGAGACAAGTCAAGTCCTTCACTTTTATTCAAGCTATATTCTAAAGCTACCTTGTGTTGCATCACTTTACCAACCTAATGTCACAAGCTATAACGCTACCATGACAAGAGGAGACAATTCTTATTCAAAGAGCATTCACTTGCTGTGATAACTAATTCTCTTTCAAGTACTCGTAGCCATTTATTTCATTTGCCATGTATTTGCTTTGGTAGGCGCTGTTTCAATCATTTCTGATTAGCGAGTATAGTTAATTATTAGCCTATTGTATCTGGACATAAATAAAAAGTAGTAATTATCTGCGTGAATTAAGGCAATAGAAAATCTGTTTTAAAGTTTATAAACATGATCACATGGTTGTCTTAGCAATGACCAGTTGTGTCAGATGCATTACTATTTCAAAGGTTTCACTAATTTTAGACTTATGGACTTTGGGTAGTCTTTGTAGAAGAATACTATTACTGAGAGAGATGATTTTAATTCTAGGATTCATGATAATGGCATAAGCTGCAATAATATTGATAAGTCATTCGACTCAAACATAATAAAAATGGCTAAAAAAGAGCCCGACCTCATTCTTTAGCACATTTTTGGCATTTTTATGGCATCAGCTGATGTAAAATTTTATGCCTAATAATTTGATATCAAAACATTTTTAATTGAAATTGTGATTCAATTTGATTTTTTTAAATTACAAGCATTGCAAGGAAAGAAATTGTACTGTCTCTAAAGTTAGTTGTCACTTTATTACACGGAACTTTGTTCATTAACTGTAGAAGTTGAAGTGGTAAAAAGCATGTGTTCTTTTAAGCATGCGCCATAAATTTGGGCGTATATGTCTGGGTTTCATGTTTGGTTTAAAAATCTTGGTGTTGACATGTACCTGTTATATAAATCGACCTCCTTCTCTGACTCAAATCTTTTGATCGCTAATTGTTCAGTCGGCATCAGAGGTGGGCAATAAGTGACTGGAGAAATAGCATTAAAAAATGTCATCAACAAAAATGCCAATGTTTTCAGTGCAATCAGTAACACAAGAATTAACAAAAGAACAAGTGAACTCAGTAAAAACCACAGAGCACAAAAAACAGCACTTTACTATCGTATTGGTCTGCATCACCAATTGAACAAACATGTTATCGCTAATAATATGGATTTAGCAAAAGAAGCAATGCCACGAAACAGATTTCTGTCAAAAATTGTGATTTATGTACAGGAAAAAAGATGGATGGCGATAGTACATGCGTCAAATAGGTTATTTAAGTGTGAGCTTGTAGGCTGATTCTACGAAAAAAGCATTAAATTCAAAAAACACATTATTTCAGAAAATAATCCTAGTGATGGCAATTTGAATGGTAAAGAATGGAACTTTGTGTTTAATCCATTTCATGTTGAGTAGGTTGTCTAGTATTTTACTATATTATAAATAAATTCCTATCTGTCATATGATGTAATTTTGATTTGCAATGGTTTGTTGAAGTTGAATTTTACTATAATCTGTGTCATGAAAAATATGATCCCACCCCTATAATTCGAGGATGGATTTTTAAACTTGAAATTTTGTGTCAAATTTTTTAATTATATGCTGGAATTTACGGTTTGTATGTACATACATACATTCATAATATCATGTTTTAGGTATTTTTGTCGAAAGGTGGGAACAGATTAATTTGTATTTAGTTATTTCATATAGCAAATAATGCTTTGAGATACAAGAACGTTGACATATGAGCTCCGTCCTGGAACCCATTAAGTTCTTACATTGAAGAATGACTGCATTTTTCTTGAAATGTCAAAATTCCATTTTTTTAGCAGTGATTTTTCTCAGCAGCTATTGACCCAATCTGGCTTTTTCTTTGCTTTTGTTAAATTTACGTTTGGAAGCTTTATAAATTTTAATTAGGAAGAGTTTTTTGAGAACTCACAGTTCAGAATATGACAGCAATTTCCTCAATTGTGTGATGGAACGCTAGGTTGCCATCCTTCTGTATAAATTTTAATGGGAGTTATATTCCCTTTTTATCTTTTTGTAACCACGCTCCTAAAGAAGGCTGGTCCTTGTACTTCATTTACATAATCTAATGTACTTAAGGCAGGGCCTCGGCTCTTATTAGTCGTTCAAATATATGCATTGCATTTGGAACCATACTCTTTCTGTTACCCTTGAGCGATATCAGAACCACCCCAAGCATATAGCTAACTCCAAAGACCTAGTCTATGGGCTGTGCTGTGGTGATAAATTCATAGAAGCATTGTCGACCCCGTCGACCTCCGGTCGACCTTGTCGACCTAAAACAAAAACCACTCTGGGAGCAATCCCTTGTGCAAGGTGGTTGATGTTGACCGGTGGTGTAAGTCGACCTAGTCGCCTCCGCGTGTTGGTCACGGGCAACCCGCACACAGCCCCGGTGAAGGGTGAATGCAGACCGGTAGAATAAGCCGACCTAGTCGCCTCTACGTGTTGGTCGCAGGATCCAACACACTGGTGGCAGCAGTGGGATCTGACTGCGGTAATTCGGACTTATAAGACAAACCTTGTAACCATGCCAAACAGCCGACGGAGTGCTACCAGAGATCTGGCTGAGGCAGAGCTACAACAGGTCGACCAGATTGGTCAGCTGACAGAGGCTATTACTAGAGCCTTACAAATGCCTAAGAAGGAAGCTAGCTTCAAGCCACCGAAGTTCGATGGGAGTGAAGATGTGGAACTGTTCATCTCCCAGTTCGAGGAGGTTGCAGAAGCTAATGAGTGGAATGAGAAGGCCACTCTCCTCCACCTGCGTGAGACATTGAAGGAGGGAGCCAGAGGTTGTAGTCGAGGAGACTCGCCTGCCTCCATCTTCTCGGCCTTACGCACCAAGTACGGGCTCTCCCCGAGAGAGGCTAAGAGCAGGCTCCACCTCAAGAGGGAACCCAAGACTAGCCTCCAAGAACACGCAACGGAGATGGAGCGTCTAGTGAAGATAGCATACGCTGACCTTCTGGATTCCTACCAAGCTAATATGGCCATGGATGCGTTTTTCCTGACTCTGGGAAACACGCACCTCCAACGCCATCTTTTAGCAGTAAGAGCCCAGAGCTTAGAGGAAGCAGTGCAGGCAGGGAATGAGTTCCTGCAAATTCAGCCCACTCTTCCTCGGTCTGGTGCTCGACCCATAGTAATGACAGTAGAGGAGGAGGAGACTACCCCTGCTACAGTTGCCCCCGTCCACTCGGATCCTCCATCAGCCACCCTGAATGACGTCTTAATGGCTATAAAAGGGTTAACAGATGGACTAAAAGAAGGAAACCGACTGGGGCAACGGGGAGCAGAGAAAAGGGACCCTAACTGTTGGGGTTGCGGCCAGACAGGACATGTACGACGCCGGTGCCCTCAAGTTATCCAAAGACAATCACCTCAAGCCACGAGGTCGGGAAACGGTTCCCATCCACAGCAGTAGGGGGAAGTGCTGACTGTGGATCTACCATACCAAGGCAAGGCCAGTGGCAACGGCCACGACAGACTAGGCGACACAGGCTCCCCCCCTGCTCGCCACCGGTCCCCTTGCATAACCAATATCAGCCCTTACCTGAGTGTGCAGGTCTCCCACCTTCAGAAACCAAGGAGGAAACATACGTCTGGCCAAAGCCGTCTCGGCCTTCCCAAAAAGGCCCCCAGAGAATGAGTAAAGCCAGACGAACTCATGGAGATGAATTGTGGAAGCCACATAATAGCAGCTATTTCTTGCCAGGTCGCATCGGAGGGCAGCCCATCCAGTTTCTCGTGGACACCGGATGCACATCTAATCTGTTGGGACGACATGTTTTTGAGCGCTTACCCAAGGATGTCAAAAGCCAATTAGAGGTTCGAAAAGACTATGGACGGATGGCAGATGGTACACGGCTGCAATTTCACGGACTCATCACTCTCCCAGTCAGAGTCAGGAGTGTCCAAGTCACTGTATCTCTAGTGGTGTGTGCCCTGAAGGAGGATGCCATCCTGGGCATGCCCTTGTTGGTCGACCACCACTGTGAGATGAATTTCCAGCAACCCACGCTGGTGTTAAATGGGCAGAAATTGACTTGCACTGACAGAGAGGGTCGTCCCCTGACAAGTGGGGTTCAAATAATGCGAGCCACAACACTGCCCCCTCGAACCGAAGTCCTGGTTGCTGGGCGTCTCACGTCCTCATCCTATCAGCCGGTCGGGTTAATCGAGGGAGTAAGAAGCAGTTATATGGTGGCTGCCAGCCTACATCAACCCGGTAAAAAGGAGAGAGTGGCCATCCGCTGCATGAATCCTACCGACCATCCAGTCAGTGTCACGGCAGGGACGATTGTAGGACAATACACTGGAGTAGGGCCGGACGAAATAGGGGTTCCCTGGACAGCAAAAGAGGATGACGAGACTCCTAAGGAACCTCCCCCTTCTCCTTCAAGCGTGCCCCCCCACATGCAAGACTTGCTCCAACAGGCGGCACCACATTGCTCGTTCCCTACCGAGCACCGAAGGATGGAAGACCTTTTGGTCCGTTATGCGGATGTGTTCAGCCAAGGAAGCGAAGACGTGGGGCGTACCACCCTGGTACAGCATGAAATCCCCCTTCTCCCAGAGGCACAACCCATCCATCAACACCCATATCGAGTAGGACATGAGAAAGAAGCCGAAATCGAGCGACAGGTTTCGGCCCTGGAGAAACAAGGCATGATTGAACCCGCTCACGGGGCCTGGAGCTCTCCGGTGGTCTTGGTGAGGAAGAAGGATGGGGCGTGGTGATTATGTGTGGACTATAGAAAGCTCAATAGTGTCACCCGCCAGGACGCCTACCCCCTTCCCCGGATTGACGAGAGTTTAGATGCCTTGTCCGGCAGCAAATTTTTCAGTACCCTGGATATGATGGGCGGGTATTGGCAGGTACCTCTCTCTGCCGAGGCCCAGGAACGGTCAGCATTCACCACACGCAGTGGATTATGGAGATGGAAGGTGCTCCCCTTTGGGCTGACCTCCGCTCCGGCTACCTTCCAGCGGCTAATGGAACGCGTCCTCCAAGGGTTACACTGGAAAACCTTGCTGTTATACCTAGACGACATCATCGTCATGTCGGCAGATTTCTCTAGTCATGTAACCAGGCTGGCAGAGGTGTTGGAACGATTGAGGCAAGCAGGGTTAAAATTGAAGCCCTCTAAATGCAGTCTGTTCCAGACCCAAGTTAAGTACCTGGGCCACCTAGTCAGCGACACTGGAGTGGCTACCGACCCTGAGAAGATTCAGGCCATCAGTGAATGGGCAGCACCACAGGATGTGACTCAGTTAAGATCGTATTTGGGTACCACTGGGTACTACCACCGATACGTACCTGACTACGCCTCGATCGCCAAACCTCTCACCTTGTTGACAAGCGAGGGGGTCCCCTGGAAGTGGGAGGAAGACGAACAGGAAGCTTTCCTTAAGCTCAAGTGGTCACTGACGCACGCTCCAGTACTGGCATATCCTGATCCCTCTTTACCCTACGTGCTCGATACCGATGCTAGTAACGTGGGGACCGAGGCTGTGTTATCCCAGGTCCAGCAAGGCAAGGAGCGACCTATAGCCTACTATAGCAAGACCCTCTCCCCCGCCGAACGCAACTACTGCGTGACTAGAAGAGAGTTGCTGGCAGTCGTGCTAGCTGTCCAACATTTCCGGCCCTACCTATATGGCAGAGAGTTTACTATCCGGACAGATCATGCCTCCTTGGTTTGGCTGCACCGGAGGAAGGAACCCTCTTGCCAGGTGGCCCGGTGGCTGGAGAGCCTAGCCGAGCACAAGTATCGAATCATCCATCGAAAAGGCGTTAAGCACGGTAACGCCGATGGGTTGAGTCGACAACAGTGCATCGACTGCCGACAGTGTGCTGCCATTGAGAAGCGGGATCGGGGGCCAACTAGGTCACAAGTGTGTGACTCTCTAGTAACCCCTGGGACAAATTGGGAAACTACTGTACCAGTGGACCCAATTACAGTACAGCCACCAAGAGGTACAGGAGGACCCAGTCCTAGCGCCCACCAGTTGGACGAGGACGAATGGCCTCGACTACCCAGCCGCAGACATACAGGGCCCAGTCTCCCGACTCTCGCACCAGCCAGCCTAGTTCCAGTACGGCTGCCATGCGGTGCGGGGTCACCGAGAGTGTTGGACAACCCCCTCAGAAAGTCTCAAAACCCTCGGTTACGGGCCGTCAAGGTGGCAGGTGAGCCAGGGCTCGTTGTAGAGACTGATAAAGTTGCGGTACCAGCAGACGCTAAAGCCACGAATTTAGACCTCTCACCACCAGCTGCCCCAAAGGTCCCGGAATTGTTGACAGTGGTGCAAACTTCGCTGGATGATGTACGAGCATTGCAACAGAGACCCGCTACCGACCTAGGGATAATTTACCAGGCTGTCAGGAACCGGAAAAGAATCGAAGAGGCCGTACTACAAGTAGGTAGCCCCGAGTTGCAGCGACTGGCCCGGATGTTCCATCAGCTCCAGATTGACGAATCAGGTGTATTGACCCTTCATCTCATTCAGAATGGGCGAGAAAGGGTGGTGGTGGTATGCCCCGAAACACTGAGACAAGAGATCCTGTGGAAGGCCCACGAACAAACTCACTGCGGTGTGGAAAGGACCCTGAAGCGCGTCCAGCTGGATTGGTACTGGCCGGGCATGACTGGAGATATCAGGAGGGCAGTTCTCTCTTGCGAAGTTTGCCAGCGGGCTAAGACGGGAAAGGCCCGGACCTCCGGGAACCGACAGCGGCTGTACGCCGGGCGGCCATGGCAGCGTGTAGCCATAGATTTGGTGGGACCCCTACCTCAGACACCTCGAGGAAATAGCTGGGTGTTGGTACTCACTGACCATTTCACTCGGTGGTCGGATGCCTTAGCTATCCCTGACGCTACAGCCCCAACGGTGGCCCAGGTCTTGGATGAGCGAGTATTTAGTTACTTCAGTCTGCCCGAAATTATCCACACCGACCAGGGGAGCCAATTCGAGTCCTCCTTGTTCCAAGAGCTATGTGACTTATGGGGAGTCGACAAATCTAGGACCACTCCGTACCACCCCGAAGGGAATGGTGTGGTTGAAAGAAACAATCGGGTATTGGGTGACTCCCTACGAGCCCTTTTACTGGGCAGAGGACAAGAGGACTGGGATCAATTACTGCCACAGATCATGCGGACGTTGCGAGGGCTACCGCACTCCGCCACTAAGGAAACACCAAATTATTTGATGTTGGGTCGGGAGCTTCGTCTTCCTGACCAATTGCTGCATGGAAATAGGTTGGAATCGTTTAAGAGCATACACGAGTACGTCCAGACTGTTCACGACCGGTTGATGCAAGCCCATACTCTCCTCCGCGATAGACAGAAGGAGATTGTATCAACCAATGTGAGAGAGCCTCCGCTATTCAATGAGGGTGACCTCGTATGGTTGCTAAGCAAGCGGCGAAGAAAAGGGGAAAATCCGAAATTAGTGGCCAAGTATGTGGGGCCCTATCGCGTACTAAGGAGTCACGAAAATCATACTTACGAAATAGAAAGATATGGACAGCGATCCACTCAGGCTGAAGGAAGATTAAGGCTCTGTCACCCTAGCCTGGTGCAACAAGGACGAGCCCCAGCTGAAGTCGAACCTGCCCGACGTCCCAACATGAGAGGTTACCCCCGGAGACGAGTACCACGAGAAAACGGTAATCCAGATGCCCTTATCTCAGAATCACTTCTGCCTAGTCGATTAATGGAATTACCAATACCACAATCGCCGGGAAGATTGGAATCACTTCGGCTTGCCAGCGAAAATTTTTTGGTCTCTCCAGGGGAACACAACCCTAACTCGAGGGCTGGCCCCGACCCTGGCTGCGAATTGGCGACCGAGGAAGCAAGAACTACGGGGAACACAGGAGCTCAGGCTAGTACCGCTGGGGCTGGAAACACCACACGGCCCCAACGAATAAGAAAGCCCCCTGCGTATTTAGCAGATTATGACACCAGTACTGTCCAATCAGGAGAAGCCAGAAGGGGTCAAGGTCAGAGGGCGGCCATTTTGGAAACCAAAGAAAGCGCGCTCATTGCTTGTTATCAGCTCGATACGCACACACACACGTATCTACACCCTCCAGCCATGGAAGTGACCAAGGAGACCGTTAAGGAGGCCTCTCCAATTACCGGAGCCTTGCCCCTACTATCGGAGTTAGTGATTCCATTGGAACTACACCCGGCTCCCAATGAAACATTAGATGATATGGAGTCCGACTCGATGAAGGAAGAGTCCTCCCCGAACTCTTGTCTGCCGACCAAGTGGATCTCAGAAGAAACGACCAAGAAGATCATGAAGTTATGCCGGGAAGACGGTATCAACTGTCCGTTGTGCCAACAATTATTGTCCACCCCCCGACGGCGCCGGATTCACATTGCGCAACATTTTACCAGATTCTTTTGCAAATGCGGTAGAAATTCGACTTCAAGGGACACGATCGCTAAGCATCAATCCAGGATAAAGGATGTGGAAATCCGGAAAGCCCACGGTGGAACAGGCATTAAGATTTATGAGGTCGACCGCGCCAGCTACCCCACATGGAGCAAGAGAGTCCGATTGGTCAACCCCCCGGCCTTCGATAAACCTACACCCTATGGTCCAGTTAGGATGAAGCCACCTGTGAGGAGGGGACCACAGGCATCTTTTCCCTCTCCCCCGAAGAAAAAGCGGACAGCTCAGAAATGTAGTCCGCCCAAAACGGGGAGACCCATACCGGCTCCCAGAAAGACATTAACGACGGTCGGGAGCATACAGAGCCGACTGGGAGACGTTCGACCCCGAGTCACGGGGACGCCCTTCAGGAGGAGGCCTCTAACCTCCGACGGACGGCCCGTCGCCTAGAAGAATTGGCCAATCGAATGTCGACCCAATGAAGATTGCGACCGAATCCGTTAAAGACATGGACTATCTCCATTTTATGGTGTGTTCTAGTTTGTTTGTGTTTCCTTATATTATTTTATTCTTTTTTTTTGGTTTGGTTTTTATATAGCCGATTGTCGTCTATAGGGGCGGCGTGTGTGATGGAACGCTAGGTTGCCATCCTTCTGTATAAATTTTAATGGGAGTTATATTCCCTTTTTATCTTTTTGTAACCACGCCCCTAAAGAAGGCTGGTCCTTGTACTTCATTTACATAATCTAATGTACTTAAGGCAGGGCCTCGGCTCTTATTAGTCGTTCAAATATATGCATTGCATTTGGAACCATACTCTTTCTGTTACCCTTGAGCGATATCAGAACCACCCCAAGCATATAGCTAACTCCAAAGACCTAGTCTATGGGCTGTGCTGTGGTGATAAATTCATAGAAGCATTGTCGACCCCGTCGACCTCCGGTCGACCTTGTCGACCTAAAACAAAAACCACTCTGGGAGCAATCCCTTGTGCAAGGTGGTTGATGTTGACCGGTGGTGTAAGTCGACCTAGTCGCCTCCGCGTGTTGGTCACGGGCAACCCGCACACAGCCCCGGTGAAGGGTGAATGCAGACCGGTAGAATAAGCCGACCTAGTCACCTCTACGTGTTGGTCGCAGGATCCAACACAATTGACATGATATATTTTAATCACAGTGTTAGTTTTTGGCTTACGTTCTACGAAGTGCTTCTTCTCCGGTTTCTTGTTTGTTTTCATTCTTAGATTCCATTTTAAGTAGCGAGTCCTTTCAAATAGGAAGTCAACTTCAGGCAGTCCAGCTGTTTCAATTCAGTTTGAAATGTGAATTATTTTAAGTATGCCCACAAATTACTAGAAAAACAAAGGTTAAATTGTTTGAATACTGTATTTCATAATTGCATATAAAAATTTGTGAATGCTGACTAATCTAAAACGAATAGCTGAAAATGTAGTTTACTTTAAAAGACATAAATGCACCATTGAGGTTGTTTAAATGAAATTAAAACCAATATAAGGCTAAAAAATCAGTTATAATTTGATGTCAGTTTTCTCTTTGTAGACGAGCCCCGTCCAGAGATATAAGCGTTTGAATGAGATCACTTTTTGAAACAATCAGATTCAAGTGCTTTAATCAGTACGAGTATAGTGAGCGAATATGAAAGAGTCGGTGAGCGGTAAATATACCATCTCTCCTTTAGCTAATCATCAGCAAGAAATTTTTATATAGGTCATAATAAATGCTATCGCTTGTAAAACGCATTGTCCATGATATCGAAGATTCTCGTCATCAGGAAATTTACCAAACTACTAGATGCTTGCATGCTTCGTCGACCCGTTTTATTGACGAACAACAAAATTGTAACGTTTCCGGTTCTATCGAAGATGTCTCAGAGTTTTCTAAGCATCAAGTGGTTAAAGATTGGGGCAGAGAGCTTATGGTTGAAGCTGACAAGCGTCAGCAGCATGAAGCTGCAGAGGAAGATTGAAGAATGGAGGTAAATCTATCTTTAACTTTGAGTCTCCTATGTATATATATACTAAACTTGAAGTAAAAATTTTAGTAGGCCTACTCATGAACACATTTACTAATTAATAAAATTATAACTTTTTATTATCACGAATCATCGTTTCGTAACTTTTTTATTGTCTCACCTAGCTAAAATATCTGCATCGAATTTCCTTTGGCAGTTTTAGCTAGTAAACTAGATTTATGATCAGAATTTATGTTCACTTCTCACTTGTAGAAATTGAGGAAAAGTGATTGATCTTAATCTATATAACTCCCAAATTAGAAGCTTTCAGTAGATACACATTAAAACGACATATTTATGAATGACATATATTTATTACATTTGTTTTATTGATTAGAGGATGTTTATGTGGCATCACCAGCGGTGCTGTTGTGTCGGTGTTGAAACTGCCATACACGGGAAAGAAAGACATGATTGTGCCTTGCACAAACCATGGTATGTTTTGTTTGAGTTTATTGCAGTAGAGTAATTTGCCCTATTATATGAGCTGAAACTATGTGAGTGACCACGACTCGGATGGATGCTTTAATAAAAACATTTTTCTGAAATGGAAACTTTTTGGCTTGTAAAATTTATATAATAAAGTAATAATGTTGAAGATAATGCAAAACATGGTTTACGGAACATATTGATGACATCATCACCCCGCTGCCACTTGTGCTAAAATCTTGTCTGATAGATAGATCTCCAAAGGTAATCAGAGCTGTATTAACAGGTACTTTTGCGTAGCTCGAGTCGATTCCAACAGACCTAATATTAAGAGCTACTCTAAAATTTTTATGCTAAACACTACTAAGTGAAAACAGGTGAGTCCAAACCACAAACCGCCAACCAGGTGCAAAAATGGCTTTATTAACCCTTTGCCAAAAGCGGTGAGTTAATTGATTTCAAAGAAATTGACGTTGTTTTGAGTTCACTAGTTTGGTCAACTCAAAATACCATTTGTTTTGTACTTGAATCAACTAATCACATGTGATCAGTGAACTTTTTTCTACAAATTGATACTAATAATGACTAGTTAATGCTGACTATACATTTTAGGGATGCAGTTGGTTTCGCCATATTTTCGAACATATTATTTTCAAAGATGCGGCTGGCTTATTTTATTTAGTAACTAGTTTCCTGTGTGGGTAGCAACTGAGAGCTTAGCTGATACAAAGGCCTCATAATAGGCCTCATCAATAGGAGATAGTAAGTTAATTCAATGACCTTATCACCGTAGATCAGCAGAACCATAGTCGGTACTCAGATGTTTACACAGGATTTAGAGAAAACTAATATGACAAATTTTTAATTATCTTTTTTTGAGGCATTTGAGACATTTATAGTAATGCATCTGTAGCTAGATTTAGCATTTTATTCTAGCAATCATGGGCAAATGCAAAATAAAATATATGCCAATAGAGACACATAGGACTGGACCTTTATCGCAATAGCCGGTGTGAATACGAGAGATAGAGACAGGCTGTCTTACTATATACATCATTTTGAGCAAGTTTTGGCACATCTTTTTTTTAGCACTTTTACCATGATCAATTTTTGTCGATTTTAATCCTCAAATATTTAGACAGTGAGATCCTCTAAAACTACAAACAACATCTCAAATGATAGAAAAACATTGATATTGTTTGTTGAAATCAACTAAAATTTGATGCAATCTTATCTTCAAGAATAAAGATAAGATTATTTCTGCTAGCCGAGGCCTCTGCTAATCAAAAATAAAATGGACAAAGAAACCAATGCATGAAAATGTTGACGAAGCATTACTAACTTGGTTCAAGCAATTGTAGGGCAACAATGTGACTGTGAATGGGCCGATCCTACTCGAAAAGGCTAATACGCTTTTTCAAGAGCTAAATAGAGGAGCGATCAAAAATAATGGGTAGTTTTAAAAACCCATTAAAAATGATTAAAAAAGTTAATCATTAACACTTATATTGAAAAAACAGTATTGAATTCTACTTGCACAAGTATAGAATGCATTGAGAAGACACAACAAGTAACAGATCAACAACAGCACATTATTATTCTAATGTAAAATACAAGATATAGCACGATTTCTCTAATTCAAACTTTGGTTAATTCAAAATATTTGACTTGATTTCTTTGAGTTTGAATTATGTAACTCCATTGTGGTTAATGGTTTAGTTATAAAACTTACCTATCATATCTGAAGAAAACTTGGGCAAATAAAAATAATATATTATTTAATTAGGGGCAAGACATAAGACTGCACTTGTTATACTGAAACATGTTTTTGAAAGATTAAGTTTCACTCTGCACACTGTATACCATATAGTACGGCTCAACTTACTACTTTTAATTGTGGTAGAAACAGTTTATGTATGCACTGTATGACGCAATTCTTTTTACAGGAGCGGTTGTAGTGAACTTCCTTTGTTATACAATTCCTTTGCAATAGTGTTATCATGTCTGAATTATTTCCAACTTATTTGCTGCAAACATCTTACCTCTTGTGATTATATTCAAATTTTACCGTTGGTTACTGTAATAGCACACACCAACAAACGATAATCAAACAACGATCTGCATTTTTTGGCAGATGAATGGTTTGATTAAGAGAATGCAGAGGAATCCATTTACGTTTTGATTGGTTAATCATTGGGCTAATCATTGAAAGCTGGATGAAGGATAATTATGAGTTTGCTATCTTCTCACCTTTGGTTTCTTCAGGTCGTGTAAGACTCCTCACGACATGAGAAGTTCTCTGATATTTTGATTCACCAGCAAACCTCATCCAGCATTCAGTATCGTTATATGCATGACTCAACAATGCGAGTTGTTGAGACGAATTCAATACAATTGTAATGAACCTCTCAGGCTTTTGTAAATAGGCCTCAGTCAGGCTTGGGGCCACTAGTGAGTATTGAGCGCACTGCACTATTTGCTGGCTAGACGACAGTAAGGTGCACTAGGCACTGCACTAGCACTAGTGCATGGCATAGTAATAATATAAAATGCACAAGTTCTCAAGCACATAAAATTTTGACAAAGTTCTCCTATGTGAGGCTCTCTTTATTCCATTACCTAGTTCATTTATTCTTATGCCTGCTCTATTAAATATCATCCAATGAATATATGAAGATTAAAGTTGCTTCCACGCTCTGAGGATATGAACTTGCTTCTAGCCTAATGAGTTGGTGAACAACTATCCAGAAAATGGCAGCTTCGCAAATAGATCACTAGAACAATCACAATGTTGAACAAGTTTGAAAATCTGCTAGCATCATTCTATCACACACAAATAGTCTACTACGTGGCCTGTTTATTACAAAAAGGCAGCAGCCACATAAACTCGTCATGAAAATACATCAGGCACACTTGTATAAGCAGCCATAGATTTCACTGACCTAATTTGGGTCTATCCAAGCTTCGGCCAAATACTGTATAATCAAGATATAAAATTTAACTTAGAAAAAGCTTTAGTAGATTTTCTCAGAAATCATCGATATTTTTCTATCAGTTGCAACTGTTTTTGAGGTTTTAGGTAGTTTGGCCACCAGGGTGTTTCAAGATATGAACTGACAAAACTTGATTGCAGGTAAAACACTCAGATGAAAAATATGTGCGAAAATGACATCACTCTGCGCTTGGCGGCCTGTTTCCTTCATTACTGATATCTCCTGTTGCATTCAAGTTGCAGCATTTTGATATTACTCCTTGGCAATAATTTCATTCCAAATATATTTTTTTAAATTATGCTATACAGCAATAGTAAAACAAAAGAGAAAAGGATGACAGTTAGCCGCTGGCAGTTAGCAGTTATAATGTAAATTAAATGTTTCAACAATTATTTAATTTATATTACACTAACAGCACTTACTTAATAGTCGAGTAAATAGTTCAAGGCCATAGATTTGTAAAGGGCCATTTATGCCTGGCACCCCCTTATTTTGTTGTCTCAAAATCGGTGAGGAACGATAATAAAAAATAGTTAAAAAAAATTGTGAGAAAAAAGTTAGTTTTCACGGAGGCTGCCATTTGCTAGTTGTTTCCTAGAGACAATCACACAATGTTACGCAATATGCGTAGTTCCCATTGATTTCACATCCCAAAAAACTGAGTTATGATAAATTAAATGTAAAAGCTGAAGATGGCTCTGAGAACCATAGCAAGTCAGCCTAATAATGTGAATATTATGTCACTGGAATCAGCACCATGGCACCTACAAGAAATGCACAAACTCTCATGAATTTTTGAGAAAACAAAGCAGCAGCTTAGTGTTTTTTTATTGTTTTTTCTTGCCATCACATGGTTTTGTAGCAGACTGCAATATTCTTACAGCGATTACGATTTTACTATTATTTATACAACAAACATTCAAATAAATTATAATGTAAATTAAATGTTTTAATAATAATTTAATTTATATTACACTCACAGCACTTACTTAATACTACTAGTTCTTCTACTCAGACCAAGTATTCTTGCTCAGACTGACTAAGTCAGTGACTGAGTAGATGAAATAAAGCAGAGTCAGGTATGGCTGATAACTTAGTCTGACTGAGTCAGAGTAAGTTATCAGCCATACCACAACTAATCATCATCATTGGAATCTATCACCAGTGTCTCCTAGTATGTTAAACCTATGTTAGACATATGAATATGATGGTGTGGTCACAGTTCATCTACATACTGACTTTGAGTCTATGACTTAACGATCTAGTATGATGATATAATATGAATATAGTGTGATGTCTACTTAAACCCACCATTTATTAGTGGCAAGTTGCTTGTCTGACAGTCAATATGTGTAGCTTTCTAAATTCTACTGCAGTTTAAGTCAATTTCAAGAGCAGCTTCAAGAACCAGATGAAGTGGAACAAGAAAAAGTAACAGATCCAGAGATCTAGACTGACACCTGCACATGCTGATGCTAGTTTAGTTAAACCTAAACCACTTGAAGGTTAGAAAATGTGTACTGTATGTATTCACTAGTCGCTTTATAAAAGCTCAATGATATTTTCGTTTGCTAACATGACCCAGCGGCTGTAATTTCATATCAGAGGATTGTGAATTGAACTCTGCTGCACTACATACAACACTAATGAAAGTCATAGCTTATGGTTTATGATAAAAAGTTTTTATATTTATGTTTATATTTAATACGGGGTCTTCAGTAAAACCCGAAGTGTTTGTCATAAACTAATGCTATGATAAGTTTTATATTGAGCTTTTTATTGGCTTTTCAATTCACGTGAGAACATCACGTGACAAGACAATAACCAAATTTCATGATTGCGTCAGAGAAATAAAGAGATTCCAATCTATGGCGGCTTTTCTTTTTTTAGCTTTTAAGAGCTTGTAATCACATTTCCACATATTTTGCACCTACAACACAACAGAGTAAGACATGGTGAATCTTTTGATTTCAAATAACTGTAATGTGAATTTTGTTGCAAGTCAACTTTTAATCTGTAAACTTGAAATGAAATGCAAGTGGGATCCCTGAGGAAAAATTGTGCGATGACTAATCATCAAACTTGAGCAAGAGGGAACATTTATCTTGAATGCAGAGGTGAATAATTAAAGACTAATCAACAAATGCAGTTCTAACCTTTATTCAAAACTTTCTCTATTTTTGCAAACATTTCTTCAGAATTGAAATAGAATTACCAAATAAAAACTTACCATTACAATGTAGATATTGCTCATAAAATTCAAAGATGGCAAAAACAAAGTGAGATAGCAAAAAGAAAGCAACTTTTTAAATCTACTTTATCAACACAAATCAGAAGTATAAATAAACTCATTTCTGCTAGTCAAGACTCTTCTACTAATCAAAGACAGATGAAGAAACAAGTGCATGAAGATGTGGGCAAAGGATTAATAATGTAGTTCTAGCAATTGAGGGGCAACAATGTCATGATGATGAGCCAATCCTATTTTAAAAGGCTCATAGATTTACACATAGAGCTAAACAGTAGAGCAAACACAAAGTAATGGGTGGTATTGAAAAATCCTCAAAGCCACAAAACCAAAATCATCGAAAGAGTAATCTATTAACACTTAAATTAAGAAATACAGTGTTCAATTTTACGTCCACAAGTATAGAATGTACTGACAGCACACAGGGCATTACAGACCATCAACAGATCATTATTAATCTAACATAAACTACAAGATATAGCACAGTGTTCAGATCGTGCTTATCATGCTGAAACAGGTTCGAAAAAAAGCAGATTTCGCTTTGCACAGCACATATTATATAGCGTGGCTCAACTTACTAACTTTAATTGTAGTAAAACAGTTTGTTTATACGCTATACAGCAAAACTTTTTACAGGAGCGGTAGTAGTGAACTTCCTTGCTATAAAGTTCTTTTGTGGTAGTGGTATCATGGCTGAATCACTTGCCAACATATCTGCTGCAAGCATCGCACCTGTGATGATTATATTCATATACTAGTTGTACTACCCTGCGTTGCTCAGGGAAAATTGAAGTTTTGTAATATTTGTGAACATAAGTCATTTCCACACCACCCAAGAAGTGGACAAATAGTGCATTATCCATTTTTAAGGTTTTGGGTTTCCCAGTAGGCATATAAACTACCGAAAATGTATACAACATTTAATATCTCAAAAATTTGATTGTTGTACATGAAGTTCATTACATGTCATTGGAAATAGAAATTCTCTAAGACATTTCATGAGAACGGCAGTTTGTGCAGATCGAAATGATTTACACAAAAACTAAGGCACCAATTAAAGTATTTAATCATAAAATAGTCAGCAAGCCATGGTAAAATAAAGTATGCTCTACCAAAATAATTGCAAAAAAATATAAATTGATAAAAATGTGATACAAGAACAAATAAACTAAAAAACATTGAATAAGTTGGATGAATAATAACAATGAAAAGTTACTGTTGCTGCAGAAGACCTTTTTGAAAATTCACCAGGCGTACCGTCAGTGTATCACAGAAGCCCTTAAGGGTAAACAATGTTCTTTGTCTGACCGAATGGCAAGAAAATGTATAGGCCATTTTTACTGCTTACTCAGGATAGCGCTACATACAACTGTCTATGTGAAAAGCAAAGTGTTAGGAGGGGAATGCCGACAATTTTAGTGATTGACCTAGGGATTTGTTGATAGTCAAAGCAAATGAAAATGGAACAAGAATCTGAATACATTTAAATTGAAACAGCACATTTGTCGAGATTGGTGATATTCTAAGAAGAAAAGTTTTCTTACCCATCTCACTTCCAGTAAGCAGCGTTGCACAAACAAGATTGAGTGATAGACTTTCGATGATCATTCTTGTTCCATTAAAAGGTTCAGGTAAATCCAAATTTTGAAAAAGCATAACTGGGGCACCAACGTATAGTTGAAGATTACAAGGAGGCATACTGACAGGCTGTAAATAATTTACGAGTTATGTAGGGTTATTGACAGTCATTTTTTTCAACAACACAGTAAATGCTAAGGAATGAAGTCGTAGCCCTAGAAATCTTTTCAATAAGTAGTTCATTTATGGAGTCAACAGTGTCCTTTTTAGGTGCCAGAATTACTATTTCTGTCAGCCATTGGTGCCGAAGATGGTTTTCGTGAATATTGGAGTACACTTTTTGTAGTAAATTGTCTTCTGGGTCTACAATAAATCGGCAATTTTTAAAAAGAAAGATTGACCCATTGTTAACTGGTAGCTTTCCATCACCGATATTTAAAAGCCAGGCAAAAAACTCCCCAGAAGCGTCATCCCCCTCAGATGCACTCTCATATTGTTGCTAGTTAACAAACTTTTACACAGGTCATATATAAGAGTCTTTCATGCAAGCTGAGTTCATCAGCTGGAGTTCTTCTAGGTATGACCAGTACAGTCTGACGAAGATAGCCAGCAAGAAGTAAACATACACCACCCATGTAAGTTTGTCACTGTTATAAAGGTCTTTAATTGTGCAATCCAGAGCTCCCAATGTTGCCTTATGTGACATTGCGCAATCATGCCCAAACAATCAGTTTTGTGGTCTGTAGTAATTGAGCCAATCCAGTACCTTTACAAATGTTGCAAACAGTAGTCTTTAGGCGAGCTATGTCCAATGGTAGTGTAAACATAGAATGAGGTGTTTTCCCACCTTCCAGCAATGCAGCGGCTATACATAAAGCTGTGAATGCCGGTGCGACTTGCCGGTTAGATGTGATTAACAAGCAAAATATTGAGCAAGAAAGTTTTACTAGTTCCGCAGAGAGTGTCCAAAAGAAAGATTGCTTCATGCTCACTATCCGCAGCTTCTAAAACCTTCCCATAAACTAAAGTCTGATCAAATGTAAGGTTTGGTTCTGTGTTGCAAACAAATCTAAAAATCCAAGGCAAATACTGTTTTTCTTTGTACTTTATAACCTGTGTTTGGGTCCACCTGCCTAATTGTGCGACAATATCCACTTTTTCCTTGCCATTATGTGGTTGGGTCTGTAGCGCATTGTAGGAAATATGCGTTTTAGAAACTTGTAAGTCTATACTGTTGCTTGTGTAACACAATATTTTTCTTTTCAAAGTCCTATCCTCCAATAACAATTGCTGGTTCATCTAATCCCGGTGCATTATATCTCTGTTCACGTTCTCTAGCTGGTCGCCTATCTGCACGAATCACAAATTTTAAACTGCCATCTGCTAGACTTTCCATCGATATTTTAAATTCTTGAACGTAGTTGCGGCAACGGAGAAAAAACTTTTGCAAATTCTGGACAATGCTACGCTTGACACCTAAAACATGCTGACATCTGTGATTCAATTCTTTATTAGAATTTCCCAAGCAGAAAATTTGCAAAAGCTAACTTGTTGCTTTCATGTTCAGGTGAAAGAGCGATTCGTGCAAATGATAAATCTGTTCTCGTACTTCAAAAGTGGGCACAAAACCTAGCTCGCGAATTTTCTCCAAGCTCTAAAAGATGTCATTGGAAAACAATCGTTATACTTGCAAATATTGAAAAAAGTATTACGAAGTTGCTCTATCTCCAAGCAATAATTGTTTAAATGGCTCATGGGGCTCAGAAATTACTGGTATTTTGACTTTTCCATTGGCGCAACACATGCCTGTAGCTTCGTCTTCCCACTTGGGTGCTTAGCAATAGTGACATATTGTATACATATTTTCAAACCTAGCAATAAAGATTAGTCTCATAGCTAAAGGAGCAGTGAGAAAAAATGCTGCGTTAAACATTTACTGCCAAGATGTACATCTTCTTGCAGCAACCCTATCTCGCTCACATGCTTGCCTCTATTGATGTTGTTTCCCTGTGTCCAAAGATCATACAGTTGCGATTCTATCTTGATCACAAGTTTGTCTTTTTTCACGTTGTTCATCGGCCTTTAAGAATGTTACAGTTGCAATCCTCTCTCAATTACACTCTTGTCTTTTTGCAAGTTGTTCATCAGTCTCTAGGAATTTTTTTGCTGTCACGCTCTTGTGATTATTTGCTCGTCTTAGTTGACGCCCCTGATCAGTCTTTGATGCTCGAAGATGTGATGTTTTTTCTCTGGCCGTTGCTAAGCATTCATTTTTTGCTGTTCAGGTTCCAAATCTTTAGCAGCACCTTTTCTCATGCTGTTTTCCATGTTTTTCTTCCCTTCTCTCTGACGAATCATTGCAGGTTCTTTTCTTTGGAGACATTAAATAATGGGTAACTTCTGAGAATACACGTATTGAATAGATTAATTAAAAAAATATGACAGAATATAGTATTATGTTGTAGTAAAAATATTATAGGAACAGCCTCAGTCAAGTATAGTTAAATAAAAAACTAATATTAATAATAAAAATTAAAAACAAACTAAGTGATAATAACAGTGGTAGAAAAATGAATAATGTTTAAACTTAAAACGCAATATTTAAATGGTATTTAAAGCCTGTGTTTAAACTGGTTTTATAAACTTCAAAAGTTAAAAGAAATTTATACATGTAATAAAAGAATGTAAATTAATATACATAAATGTAAATATACGAGAGTCAGGAATAATTTATGTTTGTAATCTGACATGATAGTACAGTAAATCTTACAGATAATTTTACAAGTGTTTGTTGTAAGATGTGATAGGAAAATGAATAATGTTTAAACCTACAAAACAATATTTAAAAACTTTTAAAAATGCAAATTGAAATAATTACGATAATGAAACAAACTGTAAAAGCTTATATTATAAACTTCAAAAGTTAAAAGAAACTTTTAAATGTAAAAAAAGAATGTAAATAAATATTTATATATATATATATATATTTCAATGTTAGATGTTCCATGGAGGTTTTCATGGAACATCGAACATTGCCAGCAACACTTTTTATGGAACATCGAACCTCCATGTTCCATGGAGGTTCGATGTTCCATGACAAGTGTTGCTGGCAATGTTCGATGTTCCATGACAAGTGTTGCTGGCAATGTTCGATGTTCCATGGCAAGTGTTGCTGGCAATGTTCGATGTTCCATGACAAGTGTTGCTGGCAATGTTCGATGTTCCATGAAAAGTGTTGCTAGCAATGTTCGATGTTCCATGGCAAGTGTTGCTGGCAATGTTCGATGTTCCATGGCAAGTGTTGCTGGCAATGTTCGATGTTCCATGACAAGTGTTCCTGGCAATGTTCGATGTTCCATGAAAAGTGTTGCTGGCAATGTTCGATGTTCCATGACAAGTGTTGCTGGCAATGTTCGATGTTCCGTGACAAGTGTTGCTGGCAATGTTCGATGTTCCATGACAAGTGTTGCTGGCAATGTTCGATGTTACATGAAAAGTGTTGCTGGCAATGTTCGATGTTCCATGACAAGTGTTGCTGGCAATGTTCAATGTTCCATGGCAAGTGTTGCTGGCAATGTTCAATGTTCCATGGCAAGTGTTGCTGGCAATGTTCGATGTTCCATGACAAGTGTTGCTGGCAATGTTCGATGTTCCATGACAAGTGTTGCTGGCAATGTTCGATGTTCCATGACAAGTGTTGCTGGCAATGTTCGATGTTCCATGACAAGTGTTGCTGGCAGTGTTCGATGTTCCATGACAAGTGTTGCTGGCAATGTTCGATGTTCCATGACAAGTGTTGCTGGCAATGTTCGATGTTCCATGACAAGTGTTGCTGGCAATGTTCGATGTTCCATGACAAGTGTTGCTGGCAATGTTCGATGTTCCATGACAAGTGTTGCTGGCAATGTCAACAGATGGAAGTCGACAAGCACAAAAGATGATCATAAAGGCAGAGGGCAAAAACGCCAAAGCTCTACCAGAGACAACTGCAGTCTGGTGTGACTTTCACTTTCTGACAGAAAGAAAACCAGCACTGACCTGCGACAAAAATGAAGAGAGTCTACTGGAGCAAAACCCTCATCTTCATTAGTGAGGAGAAGACTGATTGAAAATGGATTGAGAGGATGTAAAGCAAGACGGAAGGCCCTGCTTTCAGAAAAGCAGAGGAAGACACGTTTGGCATGGGCCAAGATTCATTACTCTTGGACCGGAGAACAGTGGCATAGAGTACTTTTCAGTGTTTTATCAACCTTAACTCCACAAAAACTCGCTGAAAATAACTATTTGAGGAGGAGACCAGGTACAAAGTTCAAGCTTCGGTGTATTTAGCCTACTGTGAAGCATCCCACCTCCTCGGCGGCCTGCCAAGGCGGTGTCGTGCTGTCAACAGAAATAAAGGCTAGCCAACAAAGTACTAGACCTCAACTTAAAACACAATGGCCTTTTTCAGGGCCACCATCACTTGAACCAAGAGTTTAGTTTGTAAGTTTTCCTCAATTGAGCAATGTTCAATGCTAAACCAATTTGAGCACTTTCACTATAGCGACAAGTTTTCCACCATCAGAGGTATATTTTTTAGTAATGAAAAAGGAGTTGAAATGTGCCAGAATTCAAATGCATCTTTGAGTTGCTCACAAACTTCTGGGCAAAATGATGTATAACATTGCCTAGTTTTTTTGATTTTAAGCACAAAAAATACCGATGAAACGTGACGCTTGTCAGACTGTTCAGAGGGTTGCCATAAATTTGCACATCACTGTACATGTACAAAGAAAAATCCTGAAACTTAAATTTGAGATAAAAGAAGCATTTAAAATATGCAGTCAGAGGATGTAAAGTTATGGAAATATCAGGCCATTGAATGACATATTTTGGAATGTAATACAGATTTGCAATTATTTGGGATGTTCATTTTTGCACACAAAAAAAATATATCATAAGTGACATATGTTGGAACCAGATTATAATAAATGCTTCTGCCATTATTATATTAGCAAAAGATAGACAAACAAATTAGAATTATTGGCAGAATTTTATTAAATATAATATGTAAAAAAACTAAAGTTCGTTCAGAGACTTGGTTACTTTATTACAAATAGTGCTAACGTGTTTACATTTCTTTATGATTACTTACAGACAGCATCATATGTGAATGCAAAACCTTTGAGAGTAAGTCTGCGAAGATCTTTAATATCAATTTCAAATAATAGAGAAGCAATAAGAGGGAGCAACTACATCTGTTTTTTCATGAGTGATTTTGTGTCACCATCTTTTAAGTACCTAACAACCTTATCTGACAACTCTTAAACTAGTTCCGGATGTTATTAAGACTTAACCTTTTGCTAGTCTGGAGCTTTCCATTAATATTTCATCTGTGGTGTCTCCTTACTCATCCGTCAGCCATCTCCTTATCGGAACTGCTTTATAGATGTCAGCAATGACGTACAAGTCAATTTTTGATATTTTTGCAAATATTTTCAACGTATTTTTAGCAAAGAATTTTTTTTCAAACAATTTTATAATCAGTAAGTTTTACAAATAACATTGAATAATAACATAGAAAGCATATTGGCCATTGATATTACTGAAAGTTTATAAAACACTAGACTTTAATACAATCATTGAAAGACCAGCGTTTAACTATGATGTATACTGAAATATGGTCTCAGTGTTTCAATATTAAACTTGACTATTAAACTGTTCAGTTACACTGAATTAAAAACTTTTTTAACTAAAAAGGAAATCATTGCTTATTAAAATGACAACTTAATTAAAAATAAAAAATCCAACTCATTTTGTTCATCTCTATGAGTAGTTAATTGTACTACTATTTGTCTTAACAATTTTGTAATTGAAATTATCATCATTCTATTTCGAGACAATTTTTTTAAACGGTGAAATAGCAAATAATTTTCCACAATATATAAGGCATAAAACCAACCATGTAGTATACTAAACATGTGACATGCTGCTCCGAGTGAATTGATTTATTATGATAAGTCAATAAATAGATTTATCATAGGAAGCCAACATGTGTATTTATTTATCGTTGAAATTAAACGTATTAACAATCAAATTTGTACATCTTCTTATCCAACTACAAGTTTGTTCAGACTTAGTGTTTTAGGGTCACTAAACTTCATTGAAATCGATGGTCATCAATTAATGATACGTTTGGTCTTTGATATACTCATTCTCTTTTTTGACATCACTGTAGCAGGTGTCTAGCCTTGTCATACATTCATTTGTTGACTTTTTGGCATTACTGAAATGATGAATATGCAGCATAGAGTTATGAATCTGTAGCATAATAGTTATGATCTGAGAGATTTTAGGTACGGGTTGTTTAAAAGATTGAAATTTTCAGATCATTTCTCAGTCTATTTTAGGATATATGTTCTGATCAATGCTAATAAAATCAGCCCAATAAAATACAATCAAAAAGAGTTAAACGGAATAGAACGAAGAAAAGGAAAAGAGAGAAATTGGGCTCAGAGTGGGCGCAGCGGATAGAGAGGGTAGAACTGGATGAAAAAAATAAAGAGAGATATAAAAAAAGTATAATGGCAATGAAAGCTAGTTTATTAACTTAAATCTTAGTTTTTGTTTTAAAAAGGATTCTTAGTAATAATTATAATACATTTACAGTAATGCACACATACCATTTAACCATATCAGCAAATTTCATTTAATCATAGAATTGTTGTAATAAAGAACTTTGACTATTTCCATCATAATAATTATACAGCATAGCCACCCAAAATTAATAAAACTGCAAAAATATAAAAGAACCTGTTATGTAAGTTTCATGGCCAAAGTTTAATTTTTGACAACCCTTCATCAATACAGTTGTTTGCTGCCAAAAATTAAGTTTTACCAATTTCTAAGAGCATCATTTTTCATTGTTTAATAAAAACTCAGTAAGTGCAACAAAGTATTTAGAAAAGACCATAAACCTTTGAATCCAGAATGCACTCGCAAAATCAATAATAAAAAATAAACTATCAGAAATACTAGAGCACATCAAAAACTAGTTAACATACGTATTCCACCTCAATGAGTGTTATATAAAAGGCAGTCGTAATGCGAAGGGGCTTCTTGTTTTTAAAAAAATAACAAAAGTGTTATTCAAAAATGTTATGAATTTTATATCCATTACTCGAACACAAATTCCCTGTGATTGTTTTGCTATGACCAAATTTGGTATGATATATTGTTGCACACTTTCATTCAATCGGATTCATGGTAAAAGTAATTTTTGGTCTTGAGATTCTGATCAAGTACATTTGATTTCAGCAGTGAAAACTTTAAAAGATTTTTTAAATGTATATTTCTTTAATACACTAAATTGGTCAGACTTTTTATGACTTTGAATGTGTATTTAATATTATGTAATGTAATTTAAAAGATTTTACAACTAAAAACACAAAATGGCAGTTTCCAAAACATTTATGAATGTGCACTACCTAAAAAAAAAAGACACACAGCTTTCATTTTCAATGTATGTTAAATGTTTTCAAGGCTGTAGGAAAATATATAGTTTAAAATAAATTAAATAATGAATTATCTAAATAAGTGTTACAAAAATTACGAGTGCTCCAACTATTATAGTGCTAAAAAATTAGTATCCTGTTTTATACTTGTCGATAGCACTTAGCTGTAAGTTTTTTCTTGTCAGTGAAATTATTTGTTTAGCTTAAACTGAACCCTCTTTTTGCATTATTACTAAATTTAAAGCATTTACCAAAATAACAAATTCATTAACCTTCAAATAATTTTTCAAAGCTGTATGCGTGTAATGCAATGCATGAACAAAAAAGTAACAATATTCTCCGATCAAACCATTCTAGCCAGAAAGATAATTTTTTTGTCAGAGTACAGTTAGGCAAAATACTGCTTTAATTTTTTTCTTTTTGCAAAATGTTAGCAATATACATGTAACAAGGATATTGCTGCGCAGCATCAAGCTGCTACCATGACACACCAACTTTTCTTGTGCCACCATCTTTCACTACCACGGCGATACACACCTACAGCAGAATGCTGTCGCCAATTTCACGACAGTCTTTACTGCCAACCCGTAGGCAAATCAAACAGGCAGCTTCGCTGCTACCCAATGGACTCTCAAGTCTCATCTCTACAAAGCAAATTGCTTGTCAGTAAAAGCACAGCACGCAAGTCAGCAAGCACTCGCTCTCCTGCTGAGCCTTCTGTTTAGCGCCTGATTATATAGCCAGAACTGTTAGTCTCTCGGCTTTCCTGTGAAAGGCTTGCTTTTCAAAGCCCTGGCTTTTCATGAAATCTAGCCCTGGTTCTCCATGAAAGCTAGTCTCATGTTACCGGCTAATCGCTAGGAAGCCTTGAATATTTACATGATATCTCACACTAAGCACAACACAAATTCATGTATAATGTAAACAATAACAGCTTAATTTTGTTAGACATTGTTAACAGGATACCACTATGGAAATACTTAAAATTGACCAAAAATTCAGATCACTAGCCTTCCAAAGCTGAGGAATTATAAAGCGCTCTTTGTTACAGGCAACTAAATTAAAGAAATAGCTTACTAAAGTTTAGTCTTGTTGTCATTTGACAAACCAGTTTAGGTATATCTGCCTGTTTTTAGCAGAATTTTTTATGAAAGCAAACAACACAACATGTTCTTCTGCTGTTACTCTCAAAGTTGTTAGTAAATCAATAAATACATTAATATAAAAACTAATAAAAGCTGTCATTGTGTAGCTGATCCAGTGGTATAGACCTTATTAAAACTCCCTTAATATCATATAAAAGTGACTATCTCTGCTCAGCCTTTTATGAAAATATACTAGCTTACTAGAGAGAACTTACTCAAACTGTGTCTTCACATGCCGGTAGTCCTGGTAAAGACTGCAAATAAAATTATATACAGCAGCAACAACCAACAGCCAATAATTTCCAAATATAGTATATAGTGTCTAGTCTAACTAGTATTCAAAAGTATTACTCATTTTGATAACTCTATTGTTAGGCGTTTGTATAACTCTATATATATTACAAGGATCTTCAGAATACAGTTGATAGCTAATTTGCAGTGCATAAGTTCATCATCTTTATAAAGAGACATACAAGGTGTCAAGAAACATAAACTGATTATTTTGAACTGGTGCAATGAAATACGTTAAACTTGTGCCAGAAATACAAAGTGCTTTGTCATGAATGTTTAAAAATGATATTATTATAATTCTTACTTGCTGTACGTGGTCAATATGTCTATATACAAGCTATAACTGACTTCAGTTTCCATGTATTTTCTTTTCTACAAATAAAATTAGACTAAAGACATAATCGTACCACTAGGTTGTTAGAAGTAGAAAATACTATGAATACACAGCTAACAGCTCAACAAACTGCATTATTCAAAGATTAATGAGAAAAATGAAATTATATTAGGTTCTGTAAATGAAATAGATATAATTATAATAAAAGTGTCTCACCATAGTGTCTTCTTCAGCGAGTGGAAAGCATCCCCGAAAGTCAAAGTCACTGATGAAATCTGTAAAAGCTTCTAGAAACTCTTGTTTTTGTTCTTCTCCTACGAAGGTATGCTTTGTCACTTGATGCACCACTTCATTTCTGATTCCATTTACTTTGTAGGCCAAACGCTGCAATTCTAATCGTCTACCATCACTTGAAAATTTCACAAATAGGCTTATCAGCTCAAACATTGAAATAGAATATCTCTGAATGATAGCTTGGACTACTTCCTTCTTAAGCGCTTCCATGATGACTTTGTCAGCGATCAATGCTATGATCAGTGCTACAGCTGACTCGCAATGGTGCGATAAAAAATTCTCAAACATTTCTTTATTTTCACTGCACAGCTTCATAACTTTTTCAGGCCATTGATAGGATTTATACGCATCATAAACTTGTTTGAAGATTTGCAAAAAAGATTCGTACTGCGCTAGCTGGTTCGGTCTTTGAGTCTTACTCTGCCATTCCCTAAATCTATGTTGGACATTGCGTTCGTTTTGTTGTGGTGAACTACCATATATTAAAGGAGTTATGTCTGCAATGAAACTGTAATCTTGCAATGCTGCAGGATTTTGAGGAGTATTTGGCGGGAAAATTATATTTTTTAGCTCATTTACTGGGAAAGGCTCTTTCAAAACATCAGCACTGATTTGTGCTCTCAGCAGCTGAGCTATTTTAACATCGTTTGCAATTACAGTGACTCCCAAGTCATTTAACTGTTGCCAGTTGGTAGCATTAAAATCTTTTTTGGTGATCTCATCAAAACTAGCTGTGTTTCGGACTTCTGTCATCAGCTCTTCATATTCAGTTTTCACGGTAGGTCTAACATTAGTCCTTCTCGGTGCACTTACCACTTGTCTAAAAGTCATATGCAATCATTTAGGTTCATCGAAAATAATAGTTTAAAATTTATTTTAATGCAGAATAGCAAACTCACTTTTTTATTGATACTCAAAGTGCTGCTAAAGTTTTATTGTGATATTGTAACATATATAATATATATTATATAATAGCTGTACAACCCGGCGTTGCCGAGTAATAAAAACATCTTTGAACAGAAAATTTATTTATATTTAACAGACCAAAGACAAAATTTACCATTTTAACTTTTAAATTTCATGTAAAAAAAGATTTTGTGCAGTTCAAATAATTTAAAAGAGAGAATAAAAAATTTGTGAGGATTTTGAAACTTTTTCAAACAACTACAACTTTTAAGTTTCATATCATGAAAAACATGTTTTGTTGAAGTACATTAGAAGAAAAAAGAAATCTGTAAATGTGTTTAAATGTAAATGTGAAATCATTAGCAAGTAATGGCTAAATACAGTCTGTTTAGCTATGGTTACAATAAAAATTTACTTGATATACGATTATATGATTTTCGTTCATTTCAGTGTCGGAATCATAAGGTGAAAATATGGTATAGACGTTCAGAGCGGTATAGAAACTCATAGTAAATATCTACTGCAATCACTGCCTGTCAAAATCATCAAAATCATCATCATTAAAAAGTAGTAAAAAACAATATGTTATTCTTAATAACTATGGTTACGAACAGTATCTTTAGCACATTTTGTTGGTATAATCTGCGAAAAAATGTAACATTACAATGTACTACGTGCAGAGTTCTTACCTTCAAGACAGACATGTACAATAAACGCTGAATCTAACTTGTATGAGTTTAGCCTACTAAAAACATAATTGAAAAAGTTTCCAAATGCATTTTAGTAGTCATTTAACTAAAAGTTTATAAAATGCTATGCTTCAGTTACAAAACTGTTAACTAAAAGTTTTATCACTAATCTGTTTGCGAACTGTCATTGTTATAACGGATGACGCTAAACTGAGATATTATCGTCAAAATTTAGTTCTGAAAAAGTTTAATCTTTATGTTGTATTGCAAAAAAAACAAATTAGCGTTAGTATGGCAAATGCAACAAAGCATGGTATTTCATAGAATTAATATAACTCTTATCAAAATTAAAGAAACGTAGTGTGGATGAGAAAAAGGTTTTGGAGCAACTGAATAAATTAGGAGAGGAAATAAATGTACATGTGAAATAAATAGCAAAACAGATGATTTTGTAATTATACAATTAATACAAACTGAGAAAACCTAATAAAAATCGCTATTTTGTCAGTAATCAGACAAAAGTCGCCAAATTTCAATTTTGAGAACTTTTGTTGAACTCTAGCAGGATCTAAAATTTTAATTCCAAAATTTATAACAACTATGGCTGGACGTACCAAAGGATGACAGAAAACAAATGACTAACTTTGAGAAACATATATATAATATAATATATATATAATATATTGAAATTTCCTGAAACTTTATATTGGCAGTTATATAGGCTATATATTACTATATTATATATTAAATAACCAACACATTTGAACCGTATGCTGTTTGCGAAATTGTGCTAGCGCAAAATAATCATTGAGCAGCTGGTCTTTTCATTGACGCAGAGATTGTAAATATTAAATCAACAACTAAAGTGCCAGATTTCTTAGTTTGCATTTAAAATGTTTTTGCAAGTCTTTATTATAAAAAAAATTACGCACTATTTAAATAAAAGAGTTTTAATATTAGGTAGCAAAAACATTGTAAAAAGATTTTAATACAATATATTTTGCGAAACTTTTAACCATGTTTTAAATATCTGTTGCTAACATTTCGTAGTATCACACTGGCAAAATAACATTAATACTAAAGGCGTTTCTAAAACGGTTTTTATATATCAAAGTATTAAAACTAAATAAGCAAAGAAAAAAAGGCTGCTTTAAGTAAAAGATAAAAGCTTGTAGAACTATTAAGTATTTTAATCATCTTTCAAAGTCATGAAATAAAGATAAAGAAAACAATAGAACTTGGAGAAAAATTGGAGAGCTGTGAAGAGAACAGGCTTTACTATTATAATGTAACACTAGCATCTTCAGATAATAGTACATCCTAAGTTGCTCCTGAAAAGCATTTTAACCTTTTATGTAAAAAGTTACAAGTTTTCAGATAAGGTAAACCATTTCATAGATACATATAAATACAGAGGGTTAGAACTAAGCATTATTGACTTCATATCATGGTGGACTTCTGATGATTCCAACAATAAATCATTTCGGTTTTCGGGCATTGCCTAGGGTGTGCCAAAATCCCTAAGAGCCAGAAAACCGACATTCAAATAGCTCTGTTTACAAAAGCTGTTTTTAATTAACAGGATAAACCAATCAAATTAATTTTTGCACGATGGTAAACCGGAAATTTAAGTTCCATTTCTAACAGTTTTCAAATATCTTGATTTACATACTCCGTCAAAAGAAAAAATATTTATTAAAACGATATCGAAAAAAATTGATATGGCTCATTTGTCGGTTGGTAATAAATGATTGTAGTGCAAATGAAAAGTTTTATTACACTAATTATAATTTTCCAGTAGAATGTTGAGTGACAAAATTAAAAATAACATGTGTCCAATGGATGTGCTGTAAATGAAAGGATGGATCTACGGTAAATGGTTTTACAGGTTTCTTGAAATCTTATGAACTTTTATAGTTTCAGCCCGAGTAATGGTAAAGTACTGTTTTTTTCAGTTTGATAAAATTTTTTGCTGGTTGCCCAACTATTTTACTAGAGTTCTACCAAATATTATTGTATTTTAAAACATTATTTTACAATACACAAAGTTGTTACACTACTGTAAACAGCTGTGTGTAAGCAAATGCATATATCATCAATTATCACTTGAGACTGGAGCTGATCTTAAGTTTGTCACCAATTATGTGTGTAAACTTTTTGCAAGCTTTAGATAATCTAAATGTTTGAGTACGAGTAAACATTTTGGCAGTATCCGAGTTACGTCCAGCACTACACGCTTCCAACAGATTGTTTTATTTTTAAAGGACTAATCTACAATGTTTATTAATTTTAAAGAAAATGTGGAGTCAATGATAAAATGTATGACTTACTGCATTGTTCTGGGCACTGAAGGTCTTCCGTAAATAGCAATTCGCAATACATTTTTTTTCTCATTGAAATCTTTATGGCTAGCTTTGTCTATCTGCAAAACAACAAATAATTTAGTGAGTAACTTCTACATGTAAGATGTGTTACTGTAGGAAACAGCTCTATCACAGCTCTATTTCTAGCTCTTTCTAATGGAATTACCTCCAGATAGTAGAATAAGTATATTCCTAAACAATTAATGCTTTGCTCATTGCCTTTTTAGTTAGACTACGCAAAGGCTGTAATTTTCTGTTCCAACAGATCAATCAAAGAGCAACAAAGAAATCGTCCACGTAAAAAACATCTGGCTTAGCTAAAGTTACCATTTAGTGCTTCTGATTTTTCAAAACCAGCTTCTATCTACCCTTTTCACCATTTTAGGCTTTTTATCTTTGTTTACTATTACATATTTGTGAGTATAATACTGATGTAGGAGTTGGCTGAGTTTCATTTTGTGTACATTGCTTAGCTATCTCAGACCTTTTCATTGAGAAGGTCAGCTACCGATCGTAAGCCTGCCAGCTTTAAGATTTCTATTGTTGTGATCTTGTTTTGCCGCTTGATGTTTACGATATCTTGCAAGGTTCTCACTATCACATCATTTATTTCTTTTACTTGACCTTGAAAAGCATTCAGCTCTCTTTGCCATGCAAGAAAGTTGACAGATTCACTGCTCTAGACACTTTACATTTCACCCTGGATGAAATGCGCTTGTTTACTCTAAAGATTTTTGCTCATGCTTGACAGCTGCAGCCCTAGTTTTGTGTATTGATGAGTATAGCTCTTTTTTGATCTCAGAAACTTTATCCACAATTACAAATTACCTTAGGAAACTTATATTTTGCTAGTATTTAGTTTTGTGAGTAGCATACAGAGTAAAATTTTGCTAAAACTTAACTTCGCAGCTCTGATGAGTGCGAAAATACAGTGATGTGAAAATAAATGCAGTAGAACAAACATAATTAGATTCCTCAGGTTCGGTTCACCGGTAAGAAAAAAATGTTCAATTTGAGACTAGTTTGTATTTGTGAATCGCAGGTAGAATTGTGTGGGTGAGATCGATAATGCAATTTGATCGCTTGCTGCCATTTGTTTCTTGGACTATCAATAAACAAAGCTATTTAATTCCGCGTTTTCGCTCATTCGTTATAATAGTTTAGTTTTGCTCAGGAAGTTTTCGCGAGAGGATGACTCCACAAAAATGCGAAAGTTAAATGAGGCGAATACATAAGTGTCTTAGAGTAGGTGAACCGTTTAGTTTTAACTAGTGGTCTTTGGTTAAGAATAAGATTTTAGATTTAGGAAGAGGAAATAAGGAGCTTGACTGTTTGGTACATACACTCTGTATCTTTGATAGTAATCACTATCTTTGATCAGGTTGGTTTATTCACTGCGCATCCCAATGTTTGTAGTGTGCCCTAGAGTCTAGAGCATGGGTGGGTACTTTTATTGAGCATAAGGCCACTTTCAGATGATAATTCAATAAAAAAGGTCACTATCACCTATGTCCTAACACTTTTAACGACCAGTGCAGTCAAAAGAATGTTTACTTTTTTATGTCACCGGTTCTCAGAATGTCAATGCTTATAGAGTGAACTTTTCAATATCGGTTCAACATTATAAAAATGTAAAAATTTGTGGAAGCTTAAAGAAACTCAACTCTGTCTAGCTATTGCAATAAATGTAGGCCTATTATGGAATTTTAATTCTCGTTGAAAGCAAATAAACATGAATTAGTATATATAGAAAGCAAAAATAAGATATTGTCAGCATGATAACAGCAGTTTATGTTTACACATGACTCTTTTAATGAGACGCTAGGCATTGAATGGCATCCATTACTTGAGTGTACCGTGGCGTCATGTCTGAAGCAGAAAGTTGTCTGTTTTTATTTTTGCCCTAATGCAGGCAAAAAAAGAGTTGTTCACACCTGTACGTGCTTCCAAACATGTTCATGATGTGTGCTACAAAAATCTTCGGTTTTTGGTATTTCAGACAGTTAAGTGTATGACAGGCGTGGGTGAGATCTTGACCAGAATTAGACAGCGGTGACTAGATGAGATCATTTCTAAGTTCAATCAGTTTCAGTTGACGATAAAGTACAATATCTTCTACAATTAGCACCACTGAGAACAGACAGAGCTTTCTTTTTATATCCATGAAGTCATAAAATCTGTCTTCAAATCTTTGCTTCAGATCACATAATACCAGCATACCTTACTAGCTGCTGCAGTGGTTCACTTGGCCGATTACAACGCGTTCAAAAGCTTTGTGCATCAACATTGTTTTCTCTCAACTGTGATTCCAACATTTCAAGTAGACCATAGAAACCACCAACATACACATTACTATTCAGCTGATTTTCACCTCGCAGTTTAGAGTTGAGTTCATAAAGATGCAGGATCATATCCACAACAAAGTCAAAGTTATCCACAAATTGGACATCATGAAACTTAGGCAGCTCTTTCTTTTGCAATCTATAAAATTATATTATCACAGTTTGCAGACTGAAGGCTCGGAGTAACATCTTTTTTTTGATAACCAGCATAATTGAGCAAAATACAGAACATATTCAAATTCTGACTTGATATCATTGAGAAACTGGTAAAACTGAATTTGTTTCAACCTGATGTGTCTGTGGCAGACAGATGACAACATCATTGAAAACACTTACAACATGATCCAGATCCATTGCCTTAACAGCCAGGTTTTTCTGATGTAGAATGCAGTGAAATTGGAAGAAAAGTGGGTTAATTCAGTCTTCATTGAGCTCTTCTATTAGCAAAATAAGCAAATCATGGCAAGGGCTCCATTCGCTGCTATAGAAAAACTTTTAGCTGAGATCAAGTTTTTTTCTGCTCTACCACTTTTCGTATTTCAGCCAACACATTTTTCCTGTTTTACGGCCATGCATGTTGCACAGAGCAAGTAGCTCTTCAGTATTAGTGAGCTCTCTGTCTACTCCACAAATAAACCCAGCTACTTGTGATACCTCTATTGCATCTGTCATTAGTTCTCTGTCTACTCCACAAATAAACCCAGCTACCTGTGATACCTCTATTGCATCTATCATTAGTTCTCTGTCTACTCCACAAATAAACTCAGCTACCTGTGATACCTCTATTGCATCTGTCATTAGTTCTCTGTCTACTCCACAAATAAACCCAGCTACCTGTGATACCTCTATTGCATCTGTCATTAGTTCTCTGTCTACTCCACAAATAAACTCAGCTACCTGTGATACCTCTATTGCATCTGTCATTTCCTTGAGTGCTATAGATTAGGCCGTAAAAGCTTGCAATTTCTCTTGTGGCTGTCACTTGCACAGCCTTACTCAAAACTTCAGTTCGACGAGCTACTGTACAACAAGACAGGGTTATACCTTTAAAAGTTTTCTTGGCTTTTTCTTCAGAGCACATAGCATCAGCTGCATTTTCAATACACTGGCTCAGTAACTCTCCATCAACAACTGGCTTCCCGCAACTGCTGATTTGGTAAACTACAGTATCTTCATGCTTGCTAAAGTGGCCTTTTGGCTGCTCTCAGTAGAAGTCCTCATCATATTCTGCTGTGTTCTTTTGTTGCTGAGTGATATCACACTTGTTGCCCTTTTAGCATTATTGGACATTTGTCTATATACTGTTCCATGCTTAGCGTTGAAATGTATCTTTGCACTGCTTTTTTCAAAGGTCTTGATGATGTCCACACACTCTAACATGACATTTCATTTCCGTTTGGCAGTTTCATCATAAGAAATCCATCGATCCACTCTTTGCTGAATTCACGTTTATCTTCACCTAAAGAACGCTTTGATTTCTTTTCTTCATTTGCAATTACTGCACCTAAAAACTCACTGCCATAGAGTTGCTAAATAATATGTTGTGGAAAGGAACTGTTGGAGGGATTTCCTGTGCAAAAAGAGGACTTCATTTTTTCTGGAGGACCAGCACAGAGATAACCCAATAATGCTGCATTGTTACATCAATACAGAAAGCCACGCCTACTTGATACCATCGATCGATTTTTGCAGTATTCAGATTAGAAAATAAGTAAAAAATTTTTATCTTTAGCTAGCAACAAAAAGGTCGCATTGAAGCAGCAAAGAGGCTACAGTGGCCAAAAGACCATACGTTGCCAGTGCTTGCTTTAGAGTCTATCTTATGAAGCAGTACAATAGACTTTTTAAAATTCATGAATAACCATTTATGCCATGAAGCGGCAAGCCAATACTTGAGCAATTTCTGGCTTTTTTGTAACCGTTGGTTTATACTAAACTTTTGAGGAATATTCGTAGCAAAAGAATAAATGTTAGAGTACTTACTTGTGGCCCATCCATCTTCCACCAGTTACTATTAATATTCACAAAAGATATAAAGTGGCCTACACCTCCTTGTACGTAGAATATCGCAGCACGCAGATGATAGCTGATCCCGCACATCTGAATAGTATAACATTTACAAGGTTAGGGGTGTGTTTTAGTTTGTCATATCAAACACGGCAGAATTTTACTACATTTAAAATAGCAACAGCTCAAATACATTGATAGTTAAAGTCAAGGCGATAATTGAGGAATAATATTCATTATAACAGTTAAACAGGAGGTTAAGGTCAAATTGACAGTATGTCATACCACAATCAGCCATAAAACTACAATAAAGCTCACTTATTTTTAGCCATAAATTTAACATCAATAAAATCAACAAGCACTCCTAGAGGTAGAGGTATTTGTCAGGAAGGCTACCAGCTTTGATGAGCTGAAAAATAATTTAGGCAAAAATAAACTATCTTTGAAATGTAGTTGTATGTCAATATAGACTAGCCAATGTACAGTCACAAAGCAATAGGCTTACGATGGCTGTAGTGTTTGAGACTTATACATTAAAGATAATTTACTGATAGTCTCCTGGAAAAATGCCCTTAATTAGAGTTTATATCTGCAAACGTAGAAATGTTGAAAAACTTTGAAAAAATTTTATTCCTGCTCACTACATGGCATAATTTTAAGTTGAAAAATAGAAAGTCTTTTACTGATTCTTTTTTCATCCGTTTCTAGATTTTAAAATTATTATTCGTGAACAGATCGGTGATGCTAATGCAAACTTATATTGTCTTTCACTTATTTGAACTAACTAATTTGCGCTTCTTTTCACTTCAATTACAGCAATTCGTGAACAGCATTGTAAGTTTTCGTTTTTTATATGGCAATTTCATACTTGAAATGTTAATTTGATGCATTACAAAATTTTAAAACATTTATGTAGCAGCATTTTGGGACAATCGTGCTTTCAGCTTCCAGTGTTTTGGTTGTATGCTCAATATACTTTGTGGCTAGTGCCATCCGCATAAATGTAATGCATTTGTATTTTTACATTGGATCTGTGTAAATTAAATCTTTCGGATCAAAAGAAGGTGGAGAACTCTTGACCTTGCACAGCATTGAGAGTTTGTTCAGGACCTAGTTGGACAGAGTACTGAATACTGGATATTTCCCTTAATCGTTCAAGGCAGGGTGCAGTATGCCGACCGGGCATGCAAAAATTCACTGCATGGCATACATACACTCTAGGACACTTTATGGTAGCATAGACCACAAGCCATCAACAATTTTCATAGTACTTTCCTGATATGGCAGCAACTGTTGGAAAGTTGGGTCAAAGGTGATAAATAAGATGAACAGCAAAACAGAAAAGGTATGTGCTGTACAGTCTTCACAAAAAGTAGCCGTTAACTTAGTCGACCCTGTTCCAGAACTGTTGTGCAACTGTCACAGAACGGTGCTTACAAACCATTTAACCCGTTCACAGGATACTCTGGTTTTTTCAGAGACCTCATTGCTGATAGTGGCTAACATGCTTAACAGAAAAGTATTCTGCTACCCAAAATCACCGGAGCAAATAAGTACTGACCAAAGAGTTCAGTTTGAATGTTAGTTAATGGCCAAACTCTGCTTGCTCTGAAGAAGTCTACAAGACACAGACTGCTCCCCGTTACCTTCAGGCCAATGTTACATGTATGTTGGAGAAAACTAGCTAAGACCTAGGAAACTATCTCAGGGCTTTGTTATCAACAAAGGTCAAGGATGAGTAGGTTATGTTCTTTTCTTAATATATGAGAGTGTAGCAATTGCATGTCAAACTACGCAATAAAAAAACAGCAAACAATGGTTTTAAACAGAGACCTAAGGTTATCGGGCCATCTAGAGTGTCACCCCTACCACCTTTTCTAGCACACGAGCACGCGATAGAGATCTATCGCAGGTAGAAAAATGTACATGACTGACGCAAGCAAGCAAAAGTGAAGTTTTAGAAGGAGCATCATGATGAGTCAGCCTTCATTGCAGCAAGTGACTGCTTGCGGCTGTCAAACAAACGAACAAGAGAAATAACCTTAAGCTACAAACCAAGGTCGTTTGTCCATATGATAATATAAAGGCTTCCTCAAACCATAGATAGTTGGTACAGAGGCATGGTCCATCTTCCATATTACGTAGAAGCAAGTTAAAACCTTATTATGCCTGTTAAAAGGAGCCAGATGATAGCCAGCTGGCTGGCTGTCTAACTACTCAGGTAGGTGAGATGAGGGTCCAGGATGAGGGTTCATTATTTCTAAATAATGCTTACATCATACTCAGGTGCTTATCTATACAAATATGTCCTTGATCAGTATTCATGACGAGTTGTTCTATAAAAAATGTGTGTTGAGTAAGCGTTGGCTGACTTGAATTAAATTAATTGAGTTTTGTCTTTCAATGGTTGCTCTCACGCCAGTTGGCCAATATTCGTCTGTGAAATCATTGAGACACGCCGGCCCTCTGTGCAGCAATATTTTGGCAGATTTGTATGTCTGACTTTAATCGCTTTCTTGTGCTACGACATGACACCAACTAAGAGTAGCCTACCACACGCCTTTGACTGATGTTTGCTTTAGTTCTGAATGTATTCCAAGTTTAACCCTTTTTATTATTGTATGGAAGTAACAGGAAGCAACCAAGTTGTACTACAATTCAACTCTTGTAACAGAAACTAGGATAAACTATTTTTTACCAGTAGTAGATAGAACTTGACTTAGTCTGGTGAAAAAGAGTATATTACAGATTTGTGCAAAGTAGCTAATATAGTACTTATAGTCTTTGAATGCTTGTTACCAAGCTATACATATAACATTTAGCTTGTACATCTACTTTTCTGAAAGTCTTGATTAAGGAATTTCTGTGGTAACCAAAACTAAAGATGAAAATAATTCTCTGAAAGATGAAAATAATTCTCTGAAAGATGCTGTTATTCCTGAAAACTATTGTGCCCTCGGCCAAAGTTGTTTTTATTCTATAAACTATGATTGAGGTTACAAAATGTTTACAACTATTTGCTAAAAACAGAGACATTTTGAAACAGTTATACAGCTGCTTTGAGTTGATATTTCACAATTACTAACGGTCTGTTTTAGCAAGTAGTTGTAGACTAGAATCATAATGAGCAAACGTAAACTTCTTACAGATATGTTCTCATTTATGTATATTTTCTTGTCCATTTCAGCCGGGTTTTCAGTGTCTCTTAGCACTTCTATTATAATTACTTTACCAGGGTTTTCAATTATTTCCTGTTCTTCAACTGAAGTTGTTTGACTGTATAATATACAGTTGTACAAGTATAGCAAAACATCCTTATGTAGTTTTTAACATTAAACAGTGTAAAGTAAAAAGTGTTTTTTTTGGTATTTGAAAATGCCAAAAAGCTAGGAATCAAGATGAGTACTAAGTCTCACTGACAGCGTGTGTGGGTGACAATATTTTATTTAAAACCATCTCATAGACTAGACAGATTAGCTCAACTACCACAAGATGTGAGTATTTTATAGATACGAATCATATGAAAGCTCACACACACACACATACGCACACGCACACGCACGCAAACACACACGCACACAAAAACATCTGATTCGTTTGCAGTTATCTTAGCCAGTTTATTAACACAGTGTATAAACAATAGCTCTACAGATAGTTTTAAATATTGTAGTTTATAGATAATGTCAAACTATTTCTTAAAAAACAAGCCTTTATAATAAAGCTTACTACTCTAACCTTAAACAAAAAATTATAAACAAACTCAAAGTTAGTTCAACAATTTGTATGAAAAATGGTTTGGCTAAAAAATTTCATATCGAAGCAATTAGTTAAAACAAAATATAAAAGAAATTTTATCCTTACCCGCACTCAGCACAGAATGTTTGTCGTATCTTACTTTTCTTATTTTCCGCTATCAAGCCACCTATTGATGCCGAGTGGATAGTACATCCCTGTTAGAAAAGAAAGTAATGCTGTAAAAAACTATTCAATGCTATTTTTTATTTTATTTTTCTGCGCATGCAAAAAACAAATGATTAGAATAAACCTTTTGTGTTTTTTGCATTTGCTCACATTTGAATTTATTAAAAGGTTTGCAGGTTTTAAAAGCTTCCATTAGGATGACTATTACAGCAAACTATCAGAGTGGCTTTGTTATCCCACGACCAAAAACGAACAAAACGATACAACAAACTATCAGAGTAGCTTTGTTATCTTTAAAAATGTTTTAACAATTATAATCGCAACTCATTCTGTAGGATGGCAATTTTTAGCACTTTTTCATTAGCTCACCATTTGATAGCGCTCGGTTCAATTGTCTTTTTGTACACTCTTAACTTTATGCATAGACTCATAACTCTTAACTTAATTTTTGCTCACGTAGGTGGACTAATTTTTATATTATCATGAAAAGCTGCTGAAACTCATTTTGCTTATAATAAAAAAACTCTGAATGCAAAATAAAGTAAAAAATCTATATGTAAAAAAGACTTATTGATGATCATGATTTTATTTCAACATTGTATGACACTGGAAGTCATTCATTTAGAAACATTCATAAAAAATGTTGAACGCAGCAATTTTTTAACACATAAGATTTGCTAATTGACAGAACCATCATCATTTCATAGGATAAAAAAGATGGAAGCGTTGAGTAGCTCACCTGCTCATCACAGGTTGTGGTCACTAGCGGTATTAGCAAATAAACCCCAGAATTGAAACCGGAGGTGGAAATATCTTGACATGTCACACACCTCTTTACAGACATAGAACTCATGGTAAATATGTTTTCTCTAAAATAGTAAGGAGAAAGTGTATGTATTATAAACTACAATGTATAGCAAAGTATTAGTAGTACTACGGACGTTGTCTTTAATAGAGGGGAGGTACACTAAATCAGCTGAACTTTACACATGGGATCTCTGTAATTGTTAACTTAAACTTGTTAAATAAGCTTTAAACTTTGACCTTTAGAGGGAGTATAAAACTAAACTTGACTTTCAAATGTACTCATAGATAGTCAAATAATGGGGTCTCCTCATAGTTGTTTGCGTTTAGTTTTAATTAACAAAATTTAGGTCATGGTCTTTATCATATTTTAAAACATATTTTTTGGAAATTAATATAGGTTTGAAATTTTATAGATGCGCTAAAACGAGACACGATGAAATTTCATTAAGATGCACGTAAGTGTCATCATCTTCAGCATTACTTAAAATTTAATCAAGTTGTGAACATCATGTTTAAAGAGATACAAATATCTCACACTGTACGATTAAATATTTTATTTCCACAAAATTTATTTATGAGTATGATGTTTGCTTGTTAGTTTTGACCATTTGTGAGTCCAAGTGTAAAGGAATTTGTTGGACTTTACTTAGTCATGATCTAGAATGTTGCATAAAGAAGAGAGATTAAGTATGGCTTTTCTTCACTTTTATTTAGGAAGGAAAATACATTAGTCGAGGAGCTTTCGTCTACTGCTCTGCTCTCTTACCGATCGAGCTTTTTATAAACGCAATTATTTACCCGTTCCAGAAAATGGACCCGAGTAAGCAAAAACTGCATAACAATAAGAACAAATAGATTTGCTAATGCGTTGGCATAGTTATAATACATTAGAAAAGTGATACAACATAAATGAAGGCAAAACATAATAGCAATACAATATAAATGAAAACAAAACACAATATTGCGTTTTGCCTTCATTTATATTGTATGAAATGAAATTAGTGACAATACAATAAAAAGAGCAAACACAACATGCAATATATATATACATATAGGAGTAGTTCCAAGAAATAAAATGTCATGGCCTGGCATCCACTACAGACACCCCCTCCATTAGAAACTGTGTCTAACTAATACAAAAGGGTGGAGCGACCATCATGGTCCCAGCTGGTTTAGATGCGGACCAGCTGGGTGACATCATCAGCTGGCTGCTGATGCCAGTTGCCATCGTGTAGGCAGCTGGGCAACCAGCTGGGCTACATGATGCATCAAATAGCATCATGTAGCATATTTGATGCTGCATGATGCTATTAATAGATCATCAAATAACATTGACTTTGGAGCTGGTAGCGCACAAAGTATTACGCTCATGTTATTATTTTGTCTCAAGCTGCTCAACATGGTTTTCAAGGAGAGTAATTTCTTGACTAATTAATTATTTATCGTCAGTAGCTGGTGTATGCTGGGTCTGGTACTGCAGGCTGAATTTTTGCACTGTCGCCTTTCTTTGTTCCAGGGTGACCTCGACTGACCTCGGGCTAACTCGTGCGGCCGTGGTGGCAGAGTGCCAGCTCATCTGGTTGATCGTTTCGCGCGTGGTCTTTGCGACCTTTGCCCAGCTCTTACATGTATGTAGCTTTTGGTGGTGACTAGTAGTGCCTCGGATCACCACCCGCTCAATGTTCCAAAATGGAATCCCAAAATGGCCTCCATCAGTCTCGGGTTGCTCTTGATCTAACTTCAGCCAAGTTAGGCCGCTATCGAGGTGCTTTCTTTAGGCTCACTGTCGGCAGTCTTTGAAGGCCTGTCGGCTTAGGCTATCTGCATTGCCGTGCTTTACTCTCGCACGGTGTTCCAGCACGTATTTAAACTCGGCTACCACCTCTAGCTAATGTGCTACCCGTTGGGAGAGCTCCTTCCTGCAGCAAAACCGTTGCAGTAAAGCATGGTCCGTACAAAGCCAAAAATCCTGTGTACAAGTACGGGCGGAATTGCTTTAGTGCTTCACTCCGAAGGGATGAATGTGTTTCTGTACTAAGCAATCACTCATTCCTTGTTGCCTTGCTGTGGTGACAGCACAGCTCCCTATGCCGCATCCACTGGCATCGGTGTTCAGGATATTGGTATTCTCTGAATCCGGATACCCCAGCACGACATGTCATACATACATACATACATACATACATACATACATACATACCTACATGTCATACAACTCTTTACAGACATAGAATTAATGATAAATATGTTTTCTCTAAAATAGTATGGAAAGATTGTCTTTATTATAAACTACAATGTGTAGCAAAGTGTTAGTAGTACTACAAAAGCTGTCTTTTATAGAGAAAGAGAGGTTCACTAAATCAGCTGAATGTTACACACGTGATCTCTGTAACTTCTAACTCAAACTTGTTAAATGTGCTTTAAACTAGGAAGTATAAAGTCAAACTTGACTTACACATTTACTCACGGCTTGACTCACACTCACTCACAGCTTACCTGATGATCTCTGGTCAACAGGTCCCGTAAATTTATCTTGGCCTTCACTTCTTTTTTAGGTGCTAGGCGGTGAGGGGGTTGACGAATAGGTTAGGTTTCGTCTTTCATGGGTATGGAGTGCTCTAAGAGCAACGTTTGGTCCATTTTGTCCAGTGCTAAACACTGGCCCATATTTTGTCAGTAGGGTAGCCAGCTTTCTAGCCTGCTCTGCATTCTGGCATGAGGGTCTTGCGGCATGGTATAGTTTCTAGAGATGCTGAATGACCTGTGACTCTTCTATTATTCCAAGTGGACAGAAATTCTGTGTAGTCAACCTACACCTTACCGCAACCTCTGTCTTAGCCAGCACCACCGGGTCCCTAATTACCTGGACTTTGTTCTGGAGGAGCTTCTCCGTTCGGTCTGTACCAGCCAATGGCTTCCCATCCACCTTCACCACGAGTTGTTCAAACTCCATTGAGCATTGCTGAGCCATAAAGAAGGGCATGCCAAGAATAGCGTCTTTGCTAATCTGGCTGACTATGAATACTTCTTCGGTCTTTACTTTGCAGAGCCTTACAGAGAGTCGAATTACACCGTAAAAGGGCAACCTGGTCTCATCAGCAAACAGGCTATGGATGTCACTCTTCCCAGTTGGTTTCTTACACCCCAGGAAAGTCGGTCGAACACCTGCTTTCCCAGCAGGTTGATGGTGCATCCGGTATCCGACAAGAAGTGCACTGCTCGACCTTCAATTTTTCCCGGGAAGAAGTGACTGGTAGAGTGTGGGCGCCTCGGCAGAAGTCCCTTAGCAGGTTCCCTGTGTTTGATCAGGGCAGCTTGAGGCTGCTCTGTTTGTGCAGGTAGAGAACGTGTCTGGTCCGATCACAATGAAGGGCAGGGGGCTGTCATCTGCAGGACAGAGAGCTAAGGAACCTGAGAGAAACGCATAGTGCTTACCTCGGAGGGACTCATGCTTGTCTCTTTGATGTGTAGTGGTTAGAATGCGTTCTAGAAAGCCACAAGAGAGTTGCTTGAGATAGAGTTTTAGGTCGGCCCAACTTTTTTGGATAAGACCATCTGGGTGAGGTCTTGGCTAGATCGGTATTTTGTTTTTTTCCTGGTTTCCGCAGTGGCCTTATTGCAAACTAGTATTAGGTGCTACTGGTGCGGCCATTTTTTGTTTCCCGACTCTTTTTTTTTTACTAGGGCACTCCTTTCAGAGATTTCTCATGCCTCCACGCCCCAACAGGTGGCAGCATTAATTTCTAGAAGCTTGCTTGCTTGTTTGTTTATTAGCTGCTTGACCTGTTCTGCCAGCTGCTTTGTTGTGGATAGCAGTACGTTTGGGATGTTTTGTACGACATTGCGTACTGCACCGCGTCCCGTATTGGCCTGTGATTCCTATATTTTTTCTGTCACTGTTTGGATGGCTCTGCCCATCATGGTCAGTGTTTCTCCAGATTTGACCTGGAAAACCTTTCCTCCATTATTCACATTAAGTTGGCGCAAAAAGTTAAAGCTGAACATACTTCATTTTATTTTCTAAGTTTTTGTAGTGCTTGCTGTATTTTGAAATTTATGGGCAATAGAATAATTTTTGCGATAAATCCAGCAAGCATCAGTTGTTTTCATTGCAAATGTAGAATGAATATCACTCAGTTTTGATTGTTGAACGATAACAAAGTTAGTTTTATGTAAATGCCAGTGACCTAATCTGGCATCTGGCAGACATGTTGCTTGTAAGGCTGTAATTGTCTAATTGGGGTTTACAAGCATCGACAACTATACGTCTCTCTGATCACTCAGATTTCTCAGTGCTTGTCATTGTCTTGACACTAAAGCTCGCTGTTCTCATATTCATTTTATGACCCTGGAAAAGGTGATTCTGCTGGTTGCAGCTTTTCCGTCGGGAGTACTTGTAGGCAGAGTTTAGTTTAGAATTAGAAGTTTTTTAGTATAGAATATATGTTAGAATCTGTTAGTTTAGAATATATGCAAATAATACTCATAGTTAAAGATAAATTTACCTCCATTCTCCTATGTTTCTCTGCAGCATAACGCTGTTGACACCTGTCAGCTCTAACCAAAAAAGTGTTGACCCCAATATTTAATCAACTGACGCTCAGAAAACTTTGAGTCACTTTCGCATTGTTACAATTCTGTTGTTCGTCAATAAATCATGTCGGTGCAGTAATTTAGTAAATTAATGATGTCAATTAAATATTGATGTCGATGCACGTAGCTAGTAGAATCTACTACTCGTCGATGCGCGTGACTAACTAGTAATAGAGTAAAATCTCTAATAACCAGAATCTTCAAAATCACAGACAACCCGTTTTACGAGCAATAATATTTAATATGACCTATATAAAAAGTTTGTACTAAAGATTCGCTAATGAAGAGATCTTATATTTATTGCTTGTGAACTGTTTTCAGATGTATCACTCGTTACGTCACCAATGAAGCACCTGCTAGAATCTGAGCTTTTTAAAAGTTGGCCTCATTCAAATTCATATATCTCTGGACAAAGTTAGTCAACAGAGACAAAAATGACATCAAATTGTAGCTTATGCTTTAGCCTTTTATTGGTCTTAATTTCATTAATTCGACCTTTTTGACACAGCCACACCTTTAGAGGAACATTTTTCAAGGTAGCAGATAATTGTAGATGGTCACGGGATGTTGTTGGCATGTGCCTTATAGACCGGTATTGCGCTTGTAATGTAAAAATATGTCCACTAACCCTTCACACTTTCATAAAATATGGGTTTACAAGTTTGTTTATTGATGGTTCTCCCCCCCCCCCCCCCCCCCCGAAACAAGTGACACTGACTTACATAATGTCAGTAGCAGACAGACTCACTTGAACTGACCACCAAATATACATAATTATAAAATCTGGCTGAAACCTGAAACCATATTTTAATAATATTGACTGAGGTCAAGTGCTCAATGTCTAAAAATTAAATAAATATCAAAAATCTTTGGCTCCTAGATGAGATTTACTTTAAAGTTTGACCCGCAACAAAATTCTCATTACAGTTATTTGGTATCAAAAAATTCACCATGTCTTACTCTGTTGTGTTGTAGGTGCAAAATATGTGGAAATGTGATTACAAGTTCTTAAAAGCTAAAAAATGAACAGCTAATCGCAGCCACACGAGACCGCCTTAGTTTGGATTATCTTTCCAGAACGGCTCAAATGTGACATAGCTTTAAGAGATGGCTTCCGTTTACACTTTCAAGCAACCTCACTCGTCGAAATGTTTTCGCAAATATACTTCACGCATTCAATAAAACCATGTATAATGTTCTTACGCATCGGTTTTATAGTCAATGTAATGCTGTCACTTTTAGCACTCATATCTTGTATCTAACCGTAAAATTCGTTTAATTTTTTAACCTTAGCTCGAAGGAGTACATGTCATTGTCTGATAATTATGACGAGCCTGTTGATCACCTGTGATATTCAAAAAGTGCTGCAAAAATTATTTGCGAAGTATTGGGTCACATGACCAGATAACAACTTGACGATTAGATAGAACCAAAACAAATCTGTAAAGTAGCCAGCATCTATATTTGATACGGGGTATTCAGTAAAACCTGAAGTGTTTGTCATAAACTAGTGCTACGATAAGTTTTATATTGAGCTTTCAATTAACGTGAGAACATCACGTGACAAGACAATAACCAACTGTCATGACTACGTCAGAGAAACAAACTTATTCCAATCTACAGCGGCTTTTTATTTTTGAGCTTTTAAGAGATTGTAATCACATTTCCACATATTTGGGACCTACAACACAACAGAGTAAGACCTGGTGAATCTATTGATATCAAATAACTGTAATGTGGATTTTGTTGCGAGTCACACATTGAAAGAAACTTTTCATAGTGCGCATGTCCTTGAATAGTTTTGCTTTATTACAAGCATGATATTAGCTTGAAAGCAGATTTAGCCAATCATATAAATGAAGACAAATACAATGACATCTACAATCTATGTATATAAATGTTATAGTCGTTGGTTTTGTTGGTTTGCATATCCGTCATCGATACTTTGGCAATTAAATTTAGCAATTCAAACTCGTTTCACGCTACGTTTAAACTCCTGACATGAAAATTGCAGGTTCAAAAACAAGCTCGCTTTACAGTTCACTCAGAAAAGCCGGTCTTACCATTTCCAATTTTTTTATTTATCGTTATTGCTATTGCACACGTTATTATGTACTGATTATCAATTTTACTTTGTTCAATTCTTTTTCTTGTTGAATGCTTTTTAAAAGCTAGTTTTAATTCTATTATCTAGTTTTAATTTTTAATTTTCAGATATGTTGTTTCAATTCAAAATGTGCCATTATACCCCTGTGTTTAGTTTTTGCCTTTTTTAGGTCTCTCTACGTTCGGTTAGACAAAATATCTGCTAAGTCATTTTCCCATTTGTACAAGTTTCGAGAGGTACCAGTATAATTGTCATATTTAAAGTTCTGTTAGATAGAGTTTGCTGCCACAGTATTATTTTTTACACACTTCTATCTACTCATCCTTATTAATAATTCAATACACTCGGGATTTTTATTTCGTTTTCTTAGTTCATATTAATAGTATAAGTATCAAATTATTTGTTATGATACTCATAAACAACAGATTTCATCTAGCCGTTACTTGCTAAATAATTCAGAGTTAAACGGCTCTACTGTGGTTTTATTTATTTCGTAATTTATTTAAACTCAATGAAATTTTTGGAAAATAAAAGTTTAAAGTTATAATGGTCACTGTTGTATATGTTAAAAAAGACTAATTTTTGTGTGCAAAAGCTTTTCTGTTACCCAGGCAACGGCAAGCAGTCATTAGTATCCAAATTTTTGTAAATAGCAGATATATCCGCTCAACCTTAACAAGCCATGACTAAATCAATACTTTCAAAAATGGCTAGAGTTATCCCCTCTTTCTTTATAATAATCATCCGTCTGTTATCCTGTTATGAGACTATTCGTAAGACTCACATATTATTATCACACTCAGCAATAACTGATAGTAAAAAGGAACAAACATCGTCGACGTCATTAAAATTGAGCGCTCTCAAAGTGGAGTTCCTCCATTGATCTGCAAGCAAATTAACAAAATTATTTACTTTGGTAATGTTCTTTGTATTAATTCAAAAGGTTCTACATCAAATGCTTGAATAGAACTGCCATATGTAAAACTTTTAAAACAAGACACTGTTATGTTTTCCTGCACATGCTAGATTATCAATTATAGACTAATATCTAACAGGCTTTACAAAGATGACCTCGCGCAAGCAACGAATTGAAACATATTTTAGTTTCAAGCAATAAAATGGCTTTACGATTGTAAGGAATTTTTTTAAAGAATTTGTCTAGACATAAAACAGGTTTTTCATTCAAAATTTTTCTTTCAGTTTTCTAATTTTCTATTCCTAAAATAAAATTAACAGTTTTAAGTAAACCTAGTTTCCATTTTTTACTCAGAAATCTTCAGTCAAAAACCTGCAGTTAGAAGGTACCACACCTCATCACTCTGTTAGCCAATAATCTAAAATCTAAACAAGAATATACCAGTGGGCCGTGTACTTAGAGCAAAGCAACTATAATAGTATATACTGTAAAAAAAGACTACAAAGCTGATTCAGATCAGAGGAAACTTGGATTACTTTTGTGTGAAATACATGCGATAAAGGTTCACACAGCTTAGAAATACTTGCAATAGTTTTCAATTTAAACATTTTTACAAGTTAGCTTTGTTGTAACAGTGAAGTTATCAAAAGTGAGTTCATTTTAGAGTTTATTAGCTATTTCAAAGTGACAAATTGTTACTGGAAGGTAGATAAAGCTTTTACTTAATAGCTATCTTAGCTTCAGTTTGATTGTTTAATGGAGTACCCTTGTGTTAGTTGAGTAGACATCTAAACATACAACCTAAATATATAACACTCTAGAAAATAACAATTCATCACCTCAGAAGTCAAATAATGAAGTACCAGTCGCTAATTAAATATAAAAGGTGAAGTTATATATAATATTAAATATTAAATATATGTATTAAATATATAAAGGTATATATGATTGAGACGTTCAGTTTTTTCTATACTCGTCTGCTTGCAGCCGACTCACCCTTGTTTTCCCAAAAATCTCTAGAGTTCACAGTTTCCATTGCTAGCGACTTTAATGCCAACAATCGAAAATGGCAAGTTAAACAAGCACCCGCTCTTCGACTGCCTAAAACATAAGATTATAATTTTAGAGTATGCCTTTATCGCCCTTTAAACTGTCAACAATAACTTCCGTAAAGACATATGTCAATTGAAAAAAATGAGTTCAGACATTTGGCAATGCGTTATGTTCATTTCTAGGTTTCTTTTACATAAATGGTAATAAAATAATTATTCATGATCAGCAGTATGTTGATACCACAATGACAGGTTATTCTTTTAGTCAAATATATCTAGCCTGCTCTTTTTGCTAAACTTTTCCCTTTATTACTGTTCATATCCACTTTTTGACTTGCCTCTTTTACTGCAACCGTTTTTTTTTCAAAGAAAGTACTACTGTTCTTGAAACAGGTGACCATGATTTATTCTTCCAACATGTCTAAATTCTTCCAACATCATTTTAATGAGAATCAGTTTTAACAATTATGCTGGAGCGTGTCATAAACAATTTTTAGATTATGGTATGGAGTGCCATTTGTAAAATTTTGTGATATCCACAATATAAAAACTTTTTAGTATATAAGTTTACATGTTTAATATGTGAAGATTCATGTTTAGTATGCTAACTTACATATTTAGTATGCCAACTTACATGTTTAGTATGTGAAAATTCGTGTTTAGTATGTCAGTTCACATGTTTTATATGGCAAGATTCATGTTTAGTATGCTAATTTTCATGTTTAGTATGTGAAGATTGGTGTTTAGTATGTCGAAATTCATGTTTGGTATGCTAACTTTAATGTTTTGTATTGCGAAATGCGCATGTTCGCTATTCCGCTGCGATCCTGTTTGATATGCCAATACGCATGTTTGTTATTCAACTTTTATTTTATATGCGATCTCCTTTTTATTACATTTCGAAGAAATGCTCCCAAGTCAATCGCGCCCTGTTTTACACGTAGCCCGTGGACCATCGATAAATAGTTGGCAAACTTGGAGAATTCCTCAATAACTATCTAACTTTTAATAACATCTAATAACTAACTTCCTCAATATATTATGAAAAAAGGTCGTTGAAGAACTCTACCTCGTTGTTACTACAAAACGGAACAGTAACCTACAATACTCATTCGTTGTGATAAAAAATCACATATATAGAAAGTTGAGTCTTAATAGAATCTTGACTCTTACATTTTTTCAAAGTCAAGCAACTTTTGAATTTGAAAGAATTTTCTATTAAACGAGTGTGGCAAAGCTAGCTTCGGATGTACGCAAGTGAGGAAATTTCGCTATAGTGTCTTCGCTCCCCAGGGTTATTGATCGAAATTCTCCACGTTTGCCAACTATTTATCGATGGGCCGCAGGCTACGTGTAAAACAGGGCGCGATTGACTTCGGGGCATTTCTTCGAAATGTAATAAAAAGGAGATCGCATATAAAATAAAAGTTGAATAACAAACATGCGTATTGGCATATCAAACAGGATCGCAGCGGAATAGCGAACATGCGCGTTTCGCAATACAAAACATTAAAGTTAGCATACCAAACATGAATTTTGACATACTAAACACCAATCTTCACATACTAAACATGAAAATTAGCATACTAAACATGAATCTTGCCATATAAAACATGTGAACTGACATACTAAACACGAATTTTCACATACTAAACATGTAAGTTGGCATACTAAATATGTAAGTTAGCATACTAAACATGATTTTCCACATATTAAACATGTGAACTTATATACTAAAAAAGTTTTTATATTGTGGATATCACAAAATTTTACAAATGGCACTCCATATTATGGCACATTACTCTTCCAGATGTTGGAGAAGGATTTCTCTCAGTGCAGCTAATTAATTTGGGAGACATTTTACTTTCTGCTTTAAATAGCTACCAGATGCTAGTTTGATGCACTACAAGATGCTAACAATAGATCATCAACTAACATTGACTTTGGAGCTGGTAGCACACAAAATATTATGACCAGTTTACTTGCAAGGCTGCCAGATCTCTAACAGGCGTTAAAGCTAGACCATCGGAGAGTTTAAAAAAGTCAAACATTTATCCAATCTTTATGAAATTTTACAGCGTTTACTGTACCTTTGAATGATTTGCGGAAACTATCGATTGCAGAGTCAAAAGAGGTTTTTTGGCAATCACTACAGGCTAGCTGCTTTTTGTTTAGCCACAACCAAATCGGTTACTATAATATATTTTTTGAAGGGCTCATCAGAATCTTGAGAAGATAATCATTACCCTCCAACAAAAAAATTAACGCTGCCTTTATTTTGCACTCTCCTTTGGACAGCACAGCATTAACTCTTTTGGATGTAAATCTCTAAATAAATATACAATGGGAAGCTGAGAACCATTTCTACCAGCTGATATTTATTGCATGCAATTAACCTACAATGTTCTTATAGCCTGTGTTGCTATTTGTCAGAGCTTTCAATCTTTATTTCATTTTCAAATTTAAAGCATATGTTTTTATAACTATTTTTAACAATGTTGCATACAAGTTCGTAAAGTTCATTGATATGTTTGTTATAGTTTGCAGCCAAACTTTTCAAAACATTTTGTACGTAAAACTGGCTTTTATGTGTAACGGAAGTAGTTTTAGTTGACAAGAAAAGCCGTAATTGTATGCAAAAACTCAAAACTCTCAAGGACTTTGTGCTATATAATTGAATGAGGTTAATTATATTATTATATACTTACAGTAAGCTGCTTCCATGAATTCAGGTAAATGGGTCAGAGCTTGGAATACTGCGATCATATAGCAATGGAGGCCATTATTCACCACCGGCCCTTTAATGAGTTTAATATTTGTAACAACTACTCAACAAAATTCATATACTCATCTATAATCTGTATAAAGGAAAAATGTTTCTGAATAGCAGCACAGAGTGTAAGAGCATGGTTAAGTTAAACGTGAAACAAGAAACAAAATACACAGCTTAAAAAAGAGCAAATAAATTGTAGAATAATGTTTACCAGAAGGAATTACATTTCTAAAAATAGATCATGTGTTTATATGTGCATGTTGGTTCATGATATTAGATAACAGGACATTAGCAATCAACAGATGGAAATCACATTCTTTTTTTAAGTTAAAAACACCCTGAGCAACAACAATTCTAAAATTTCTAGCTAAAAATCAAAAATCAAGCGCAGCCATTCATATAAAGGAAACCGTTATTGGCTAGATAATAATGCATTTGCTGTAGCAGATTTAAAAGAAGTGTTTTTGGTTAATAAAAATCACTTACGAAAAACTATTTTTAAGAGTCTAAAAGCCTTTTATAAAAAATAGTTTTCAATTGTTTATTATTGACCCATAATTTAAGCGATTAATTGCAGTAATAGTGATATCCTATATACTAACCCTGGTTTAGCCACAGTCTTCCTTACTCTAATTACACGAGGAGTAATGTTTCTATCAGTCACGTTCAAGTTTGTCTGTTCTGGCAGGTCAGTGGGTTCAGCTACTGTTCCTTTGTTCTCTTCTGGAAATGGATCAGCAGGTTTAATTTCTCGTGTTTGGTTTTCTTCAGCAGCTTCACTAAAGAAACGTGTTTTAAGTATTAGAAATAAATTTTATAGACTTGTGTTCATGTTGTTGTACATAACTTTTACTTACACGATAATAGATACACAGAATTGCAGTAGTTGTTGTACCTCTAATTACTGTATCAAACTTTTCAAGTGTGTTTCAAGTAAACAATATGTAAAGTGCATAAGTTTGGTTGTTCTGATACCACATTTAGTCTCTTAGACCAGCAAGTACTAAAAACCAAAGGTTAATATCAAAAGATCACGAAATGGTTGGTGATTTAGCATCTTGTAACAGTGAAGCAGTGAGTTTACGTATAGCATTCAATGTTGCTATTCAACTATGTATTATTTATTACTCAGTATTTAATAAACTCTCTGAAATAGTTCCTCAAAAGTGTGACTCACAAAAGCTGGGTAACGAATGTACTTTTTGTGCAAACATTGAGAAACTTTAGCCACATGCTTACTGAGCACAAGTTTTAGCCTAAAAATAGTAGTGCAGATTCCATCATAATTTCTAAACTGACTTTCATATTTGTAGAAGTATCAAAACTGTGTTAAACAAAGACATACTGTTAGCCTGATACAATTATTATTTCCAATGTGTTGCTTTTAGAGTTTTGATGAAACAGCCATAAGGTTTTGGTGCAAAAAACAGGCTTTGATATGAACAGATGCATTAAAAGAATATATTGTTATTGATGTACATGTAGCTGTATCATCATCAGTAAAATCTTCTAGATATTTTCAACTGAGGACTTTGACTAATATGAGTTCATGAAGATCAAGAATGCATCCTTACAGTTATCTCAACACGTCCTACAATAGATCGATGCTCATAACTCATCTTCTATTGCACATAAAATACTATAGTTTTAGCTGCAAACTGTAGCAAACGTAGCAAACTGTTTAATGAGTGCAATAAGCTGTTATTCAACATTGTTAAATATAAATATAAATTAAAAATGTGTCTTTAAATATAAGATAAAATAAAAATTGAAAGCTTTAACAAATTGCAAAATAATGCTCAGGCTATAATATCTTTGCAGATTATTTGCAAGCCATAAATAACAACTGGTAGAAATATCTCTCGGCTTTTTAACGCATACTTTGTTTAAAAATTTTTGACAAGGTTTCACATTGCTTCACTGGAAGAAGGGGGCAAAATTTAGGCAAAAATTGCTTTGCTCGAAAAAAAACCTTCATTTATTTTCCCAAATTTTGAAGAGCCAGCTGACAAATAAAACGCGAGCCTCTATTTGAAAGCAACCTCCAATTGGTCGTCACTAAAAAGGAAGAGTTAAAAAATAGAGCACCATGGTGTTTAATTAGAGGTTTTACAGTATTGGATAACTTATATAAGGTATTTAGTATAGTGTATAGTATAGTTAAACCGGTTTATTATTATTATATTATAATGTATTTTATAAGCCTTGTAACTGCTCCCAAATATTTTTCCTTTTTCGGACAGGCCTTTATAGTGACTCTCCTTTTTACCTATACAAAAGCATTGTTCACGGATGACAGTGTCAACAGATTCACCCAAAAACTTTGCCGCAATAAAGTTAAGGATGTTTGGTTATTATTTTAGCAAAAATATATCTGTTAAGTAGTTCTTTTACTCACAAAATGGAATAAAACCGAGGCTTCAACTTTTTTTCTAGTTTAGTACGAATGAAAAAAAATATTTTAAGCGCCCATCTAGACATATTTTTGCTATTGAACCCTTCAACACGAGTGTCGCGACTTAGATTAATTAATTTCAAGCATAGCGTAATCTCGCGAAAGTGCGATTGACATATAGTCCTAGGGCCATGCAAGCGCAGTTCACAATTTAATTAATGTGATTTCATTACCTTTATGAACAACAGTATATTTATTGAAGCATAATTAATTAACCCAGCACATGCGTTTGTATTGGTCGGGCGTTAGCACGATCCCCGGGCATTGTTGATTATTTAGAATCCTAGTTTATTATGAGCGCTGTCTGAGTTTAACAGCACCGATTGTCACAGAAAATCGCAGTCTCAATGGAAGCCAAAGGGATCAACTACATAAGGCTAAATAATAATTGTGACATCACATTGTGGAAACCGCCACCTAGTGTTTTTTTTATGGCAGAACATACTTTTGACACCCTGTTTTTCATAGTTCTATCATTGTTTGTGTATTGAATTTGGGTTCATTCGAAAGCCAAGACTCTCATGTATCGAACTATATAATAAAAGAAATTATGTAATTTATGTGCTTTAAAATGGTGGCAAAATAAAATATGTAACAAAAAAGTTCTAAATTGAAATTGAAAAACTATTGTATACATATCATGAAGCAATATCGGCAGTTTTCGGTAAAATTGCTGGCGCTAAGCGGATAGCCAAATTTGTACATGGTTGGCAGTGAAAGAGCTAGTATGCCGCCTTAAAGAGATTTCCAAGTTAGCGTCCTTGCTAATCTGACTCACTAAAACGACCTTTTCAATTGTGTGTCCTGAAGCCACAAGGGTAGTCGCGTGACTGGATAGAAAGGCGTCCAGGTTCCATCAGTCGTCAGTCACTTTTTCTTCGTGGCTGTCGCTTTTGTTCAACAAGTCCCTTGCGGCTTGGGGGAGCTCGCCGAACACGTGCTTGCCTAGCAGCTTTGTGGTACACTCAGTGTCAAGCAGTACCAAAACAAAAAAGAGATGAGAGAGCGCCCTGAAACCTTCTGAGGAGGATTTAGCTGGTGAAGTTGGGTCGGCTCAGTGCTTGCGCCTTGATTGGATTTGTACCAATGTTGCACAGCCAAACAGTTCTATCATCTTTAGGCGCAGCCCCTGTACCACAACCCAGTTCTACCACCTCTAAGGTGAGCTTCCGACGCCATACCGGCCTGTTGTCCTCTTTTTCAACCTCGGAAACTCACACTTCATAAGCTGCCTTTTGAAGTGTTGTACCAGTAAGGGTAAGCAACTGGAAACACAGCAGTTCAGTCATTAAGACGAGTCTTTAATGTTTTCCCTTTTACTGGTTCTTGAGCGTGTTCCTGGCTTGGCTACACGAAGCACCTCATCTCAGCTATGATGACAAGCTGGGGTTGTTCTTGGAAGGTCCAGTCTCCAGGTCTCCAAAATCCTAGTAGAAATATCGGAAAGCTTTCGTTTTTACACTGCCATCATGGCAGAGACAGAGCTCTTCTTTTTCTGACTTCTCGTCTTGGTGACAGCACCTCTGGGTTGAAGCTCCTCTTGGCCAGACCTTTCTAACCATGGCCTGATCAGGCCGGCTATCATGACAAGCCTCTGATGTAGTGCTGGCTAGTTTATTTTTTGGTATCAAGTCATCACATTTTGTAATCTGTGCTAACTATATTATACATATTTGTGTAACCGATACTGCTAAAGTTATTATCTTGTGTTATCATGTATAGCTCATCCAGTATCCTATATTATTCTGTATAGTTATGGTATATTATCCTGTCATTATCTTACACTGCTGTTGCTTTTCTGTGTTCAGTTGTTGTTTTGTCAGTCAAACATACAAACATACACATCTTGAACTCTCATATGTCTCATATATTACAATGACAAATACATACTACCAGCAACTTAGCACTTTTGATGGGGAATACAGGTTGAAGTCTGCAGTGCGACCAACTGTCGACACTCCTGTCGTGGTCTGTGACCTTTTCGCCGGTGTACTAGTTTCTTGGAACAATGTCGGCACACATGGTTGGTGGCCCCACACACCCCAACAGTGTAGGGATTTCTGCTCCTGTTTCTCTTAGGGCCGATCTCTTTTCTGCTGCAACTGATGTGGCAGCTGTCAAATGAGTCGAGCCAGCCAACAGACCGTTTAATTCTGTACTATAGCTGCCCATTTTTCAGAAGCATTCTTTACGGCCAAGATATTGGTAGCTCGTCTGCCCTTGAGTTTGATCTGCAAAAACTATGTACCAGCGCTTAAGGCCTTCATCAGACTAGTTGTGGGCATAGCCGGAAGATGTTTTCGCACACCGGCATGGTTGGCTAAGTGGCAGAACAGTTCTTTAGCCATGTCAACCCAAAAAAGGCTCAGCAAGTTTTAATAGGTCACCCGAACCTGGCATTAGCTCTGTCTATTTCTTAGAACTAAATGAGACCTTCTTTATGTCAATTCCATAAAGCAGGTCATTCAACAACCTTATTTATGACATTGACATATATATATTTATGTTTTTTATTCAAATATATACATGTATATTGCTAGCCAGAATTTGTTGTGTTTATTGCTTGACTGTTTGGTAGAGAGTAAAATGTCGGTCAGTTCCCTTTGTAAACTTTAAAAAGATAGCGTTTTTAATTTGCAGCCGGTTTCAAAAACCAGCCAAAAATATTAAACGCTTCTTTTGTTTTACAAAGACTTTGTTTGTTGAGCAGAATTTTTGCTGAGTTACAAAAGCTTTAACTTAAAATTATGTGACAGAAACTTTATTTTGCAACAAAATACCGAGTGTATGCTAGTAATAAATTATATCTAACAAAAAACATTAAATCTGCAGTAAAATAGTTTATGTTTGCTCTACAAACAGTCAATAGACTAAGCTGATAATGTGATTAGGTAAATTAGCAATTGTGGTTTATTGCTATTTTGATATGTTGCCATAAATCAATTTGTTTTAATAAGAATCAATAGAGAATGGATTTTTTTCATTTGAGAAAATTGAATTGAACCGAATCATGAAGTTAGGATAGCTAAAGAATTGAAAATTGAATTGTAGTGTTTTGCAATAAATTCGGAGTTGAATTAATTTATACACAACATGTAAAAGAATTAGTAATTGAATTGATTATTTTTGATGAGAATGGAATTGAATCAATATATTTTAAAGCCTTGTAAACATCTTCGCTAAAGTTTTGTACAGCAGGTACTAATAAGTGTTGCAGTTAGACATTGTCGAATGATAACTAGCTGGTTATATTAAAAAATTTAATTAAAAGGCTAATGTGTTAAAACTATGTAATAAATGATTATTTAAGCTTACAAATTCTCTACTCTGGCAGTTGCATCATTAGCTGCAGTTTTCTCATCATTAGCTCGAGTTGTCTCATCGTTAGCTGGAGTTGTCACAGTGTTAGCTGGAGCTGTCTCAACATTAGCCAGAGCTGTATCAACATTAGCTAGAGTTGTTTTGTCATTAGCTGTAGTTGTCTCATCATTAGCTGGAACTTTAACATCATTGGCTGGAGCTGTTTCACCATTAGCTGGAGTTGTCTTACTATTAGCTGGAGTTGTGTTTTTCTTATCTTCAGGGAGTTTTTTTGTGGGTTCATCAGTAGGAATTTCAACTTTAGGCTTAACACTTCGAAGGGGCCTGAAAAAAATCTGAAGGTGTTCAGATTATATAATTTATGTTTTTCATCATAAATCATTAACAACACTGGAGAACAAACAACACAAAACTGTAAGAAACAAACAGCTGGTTTTCAACTACAAGTAGGTATAAGGACACTTTTAAGTTACTTAGAAGGATAGCATTATTTATGATTATTAATGTGCTTATAAAACTATAAATTAATTTTTCCAAAAAGAAATTTAGTTAGAAACTGGTTTCGTAGTAGCAAATGAACATTTAAATTCAAAGCATTTTTACGAATCAAACATGCAGAAGTCTAGACAAAACTTTCATCAATATTGAACTTTAGCCAACATTTATGTTTATTTTCACTGCAGTCTGAAAGTCAAAGACTTAAAACATATGATGCAGCTATAAGACTTTGTTTGCAGTTTACCATATTAGGCTATTATAAAATGTAAAGGGAATATAAAAGCACCCATGATAGCAGGTGGCAGATTTAATGCAATTTTTCATCTTACTTTATGATTTCCAGCCAGTAATCTCGCTCCTTCACCAGCATCTCAAGGTCATCATCATATCTTATGAACATGTCTATTTTTTCTTGTCTGTTCCTGTTTTCCGGTTTGTTTCTCCATGTTCTATTATACTCAACACTATAATCAAACATTAAACTTTCTTTAGTTAAAAGAGCTTACTGAGGAAATATTTTTTCAGGTACATGTATACATGTATAGTTGTCACATAGATTGCTAAATACACACCCACACACACCTGATGACATAAATTCAATTAATCTGTAAATGTCATATGTGAAAAACAGTCAATTTTTGTGCTACTCAAAAACTGAAAATAAAAATGATTGTTTTATTTTAAAAAATGTTATATTAGATAAAAATTCTCAGAACAAATTGGCAGTAAATTAAAACAAATATTTCGTTGTATGTAGTATTTTATAAGATTTTTTATGCAAAAATCTTTTTTTTTTGGTAGTTTTCAATTTACCAGTTTGCTTTTTTTGGTCAATCAGCCTGCTTTCATGATCATATCAAATCTTTTGTTGTTATATTTTAGCTCTTTCAAAATAAGCTCTTTTCAGTTAGATCTACTTTGTAATAAAAGGAAACTGAATCTTTAGAGTTTGCAACTACAGATATTAAAAGCTACATTGTATTAAAATTCTAACAAACATATCAGAATTGTGTGTCATTAAATAGTATACAAGCCTTCAAATTGAACTTCTGTAATAAGTCTATATCAGACATAGATATTTAAAAGATATAATGGTTTAGTAAAACTGATTAAATATATTGAAGGTATTTATTTTGTAACAGTTACCAGCATTTAAAATATTAGCAAGAAACCAAAAGTATATCAGATGTAGTTTTTCTTAGCATTTAAGTAGCGCCAATATAAAGGTGAAACAATTAGCTGAAGACTGAGGTAAGTGAGATTTTGATTTTACTATAAACCCTTGGATATTTGCTACAAGTAGTCTTAAGATTAACTACTACAAGCTTGAGAGCAGCTACTTGATCTCTATAAAACACTCAGACTAAGAAAGTAACTACCAGTACCCATCAGTCATATGTGAAGAATAGAACCACGTTGAATAAGGTGGTTTTATTTGTCACCCCTCTAGATGATGATACTAAGGAACAAAACAAGTCAACTAACTTTCCAGTAGGCAACAATACGTGCTGTAGATAAAAATTGGTGTGAAGCAGGATCTACATGTACAGTCTAGATGTTTAGTGTGCAAGCAGCATATGGAAAGGTGTACTCGTTGGTCATAAAGACACCGCAATGAAGTTTTGTAAATGCATATTTTAACTTTGATGAGCAAAGTTGCTGAGATGATCATCGTCCAGATAGATGATAAAGAAAGTAAGCGAGCAAAATTTCTATTTTATCCATTTGCAAAATGAAGCTAAGCACACGCAAAACAGTATCTGTTAAGTAACTTTAAACCAAAAAGGTAACTTTATTCAGTGTAACAATCCTTGTGTTTGTAGAGTAAACATTCTACAGTATCAAGAATGTACATGTACATTCTAGCTAAAACCTCTGTACCGCTGTAGAACAGAGTGAACTCAACTGGGTCTGTTTGATTGCACATTGAATGTGACTTAAATCCAATCAAAAAAGATAATATGTGTATGGTTCATAACTAAGCTTTTAAAAACCATTATGTTTCAGTAGAAAATAGCTATCGATAATAGATAATAAACATTTTTAGCTGTTTGAAGCATTAGTTTTTAGAACAACATTGTTGAATATTTTACAATGTTGATACACGTGTACACACAGCATGACATATTTTGGTGTTAATGTAACACTTTACTTTCTTTTTTCATTTTTAATTTATTCGCTAATTCATGCTGCTCAAATCTGACAAACTGTTCTCTGAAGACAAAATATTTATAAGCTGAGTTTCTTCCAAAGAAGCTAAAATAAGTAAATAACTGATTTTAAAATTAGTTAACAAATGCCAGTAGCCTGTCACCACATAAAACGTAATAAGCAAGTTTTTGTTTCTAAATATATACTAAAGTTAGTTAGATTATACTGTCAGAATTTTATGCTTGTAATCACAGCTTATCTGTATTACACTTTAGCTGACCGCATCTTATAACAGTTACTGATGAAATGCATAAACTTCGATTTTTTGCGAAAATTTAAATTTAACAGCTAATTGAATACAAAATATTGCAATGAACCCTGTTTTGTACAAAAATTCAAGAATTATTTTTTGTCATATTTTGTTTTGATAAGGATGTTATCTGATAATTCTATTAACTAACACTTTGTAAATCTGCAATGTCAACTTACGCATGCTTGATGATTTCATGTCTGGACATCCAATCAAATAATTCACCAATTTTTCTGATGTCAGTGTAGTTACCACAGGTGTTTGGAAACTCTTTGTTAACTATCATCAAAAAGTTCGCTCTTGAAGGTGGATATTTTTTGTAATTCCATAAGACTTCAAACTGTTCTACTCTTCTAATAAAGTGACAAAGATGCTCATCATGAAACACTAGTATATAATTCAGTTCATGTTGTTAGTAACTTTTGAAGTAGATGTGGAGATAATGAATAAGCATGCAAACAAAGTTTAACTTTAGTGATGCATGATGGGTAATTGAGCTACTAAAATATGAACTATGTACTAATTTATAAAGCGGAACAATGAAGCTTTGACTTGTGATTGATTACTTGTAAATGCAAGATATAAAATGCGTGATATAAAAACTGGGTAAAGGTCTTCTTGATGTAAAAATTGTTTTGGAAACATTCTACTCAGATTTTGCCGTGCACAATAGTTTTGTACATAATAGTGAAAACATGAAAAGTAAAATGCAAATTGTTAAAACGTACATAAATTAAACTAATCATATTTATATCTTGTGAGTCTTAATGACTAACTCTACCTATAAGCCTTTTCTCTATCTAATCTACATTTGAGTCTACATTAATCTAAGGTAAAGTAACAACCAACACATTTTACTGATTGTCATTTAATTACATTAGCTTTCACTAATAATTTACAATATTGGATTATCTTGTACATAGTTTCCCATAAATCATTTGTTTTAATGCAATCTGTAATACCTTGATGTTTCATTTTTTTTTCGTTAAGCTCTAGAATTAGTTTACTAAAATACAACAAAAACTTACAAAAATATTTGCCAAAAAATAGATAGTTTTGACTTACGCGGTCAAGAATGGAGTTTAAGTTGATATGTAAAAGTTTAATATATTAGCTAAAAATTTGGATGGACAGTTCTGATAGGTAGAATGCCTCAATTGCTTCCTGTAAACATTTCTGTAATACTAGTGAAAAACCTGGTAATTCTTGATGTTGGATTGCAATCAAAACACAAAAACAGTTTTTTTTTAAACTAAACTTATTTTTATAACAGAAAATACTCATATTTCAAGAACTGCTGCTCAGAGCTGGTGACAAGCTTGGCAGCATTGTTGTAGTGCCTTTTATTATTACTGTAAAAAACATTAAGCTACCATCAAAACCTTTATTTGAACGCAGTTGCGTTCTAATTATTAACTCTTCTATTGGAGTGGTGCTTTATTAGAGGTGATGCTCAATTAAAGGGTGGTGTTTTATTTTTCAAACATCTTGTAAAAAAGTTGAAAAAATAAATGTACCTCTTTTAAGCGCAAGTTGAATGTAACCTATATTCTGCAATCTTTTTCAGGCAGTGTGACATTAACTCTTGAGAATGCAAGAAATGTGCTAACTTACACCCGACTTGTCATAATTCTCTAAATAAAGATGCACAGAGAAGCTGATGCATGTCTCTACCAGTTGATAAAATATTGCTTGTGACTAACCTACGGTAACCTTATAACCTGCATTGCAATTTATTGAAGCTTTCAAGAGTTCTATTTCATTTTAAAATTGAAGGCATAATTTCATTTTATATCTCTATTTTACAACTTTCCAGAAAGACACATTGTACTCAATGATACGTTTACAACAAGAAGATAAGTTACCAGTCAATATATTGTAAGCCAAGCAGATTACCAAATAAGATTATCAAATACTATGATACAAATCTGCAAATTTTCTAGTTACATAATAATAATCTATCAAATGCTACAAATAAATATTCACAAACAAGTAACATGAACATACCATAATTATAACACAAACAAAAGTAAAATTTAACATTTTAAAACCAAAATTAACTATAAATAAATAACTATAATTAAATATAACTCCAAACAAAAATGGCGTCGCCTAATACTAGTAATTAATGCAGCTACCTGCAAAAGTAACCCAATAATTAAACAATAATATAAACATAATGTTACTTAAAAGAGAAATCATTGAAAATTCATAAAATTTAATCAATAATCTGTCCAACAGATTAGTGAATAGTAAAGCTAATGGCCTCGACCAAGATCACACTTGATAACATTACTCAGTCAACAACAAAAGAATAGTTTTTAGCTATGCTAACTTTAAGGTATCCATATTTATTTTATAAGTTATGTGCTTTTAAACACCAATAAAAAAGCCCGAACTCCATTGTTTGTTGTGAAGACCTTAATTGTATGTTGCTTTCTGAACAAAGTCAACACCTTATTTTGCAATGTATGTTAACAGCGCATTTTCATTGGCTGTCTGAATTGTCAAGAATGCTTTATTTTTACTCTAACCAATAGAGATTGTACTGAAGTTATCTCTCTGACAACTTCAAAACTATTAATGAAATTTTAAAACTTTATGATTTAAACAGGTTTCTTAGAGTAAACACCTACACTCCATTTTTCAGCATATTATTGAACTTTTAATATAGCCTCTGATATTAAAATTTTTATCTTAAATAATTGCATCAAAGTGAGTTTTTTTCACACCCTATAGTTTCCCACTTATTTTTACTGCCAGCTTTTTGCGGAGGTTATTATTCAAAATTATGACCAATAATAAATTATATGCAGTATGATAAATCTATTCTAATAAACAACCAAAAGCAATGATTGATATGTGACATCCGGTAGCACTCAATGTCCCACAAGTTTTTCTGTAGAGATAGCTTCAGCTAGATCCTTAATAAAATAAAAATAAAACAAATTTATCATAACTACTGCACATACATAGCAAGTTTCTTGCTAGCAGCCACTTATTATTTAGCTACTTTTTGACTCTGAGTGTTGGTAGACTTAAAGGAAACTGACTGGTCTACAAACCTACATATGGGTTAAGTATTAGTGTCCAATGAGTGTATAAATACCTATATAACAATAAAAGTGACATATAGTTCTTGTTTAAACTTACCTGTGTTCTGAGAGGTCAGCAAAGTTGGATAAAAGCAAAGCAATCTCGGAAAAAGTGTGTAATTCGTAAACATCAGTTAATGAAAGATCAAATTGTTGAAGTATAAGTTCTCTCGCTTCATCATCAACAACATTCAAGACATCTATCGTTTTCAGCTTTTTGATGCTGTAATATTACGGTGTGTTTTTGAAAATCAAGTAAGACTGTATTTGAATTTAATTAAAAACTTCTCTGATTTTCAGCTGTGATATGACTATCTAAGGGTTTTCTGGATAACCTGAAAAGTAAAAAAATTCAATTTCTGAATGGAGATATTGTACTTTTATATCATCTCTTATTGCTATTTTATTTTCTGATTATAATTTAAAATTATATACTGTACAGTGAAAATGACAGGTAAATTTCATCAGAGTGTCTGTCAAATGACTATTGCAGATTTACATGTATCTATTCTAGCCACGGAAAAACACTGTCCCTAAATTTAATAAGCAAACAATATTTATTCAGTTTTGTTGTTAACCATGACATGACAAAGTGTTGTTTTCAGGAGTCTGAGAATTCAACTCTTTGATGAATGATACAACATTGATGTTGCCTCTATTTCGCATTTCCAATTGGCGTTTTTCCATAATTTCATGTGGGCATCTTGTCATTATACAATGTGATGCAGTTGACAGGATTGCAAATGGTTTGTTCTAGCGATCAGTAATTAATGTGTACAACTGTGGCATGTAGGTAAGTAAAGTATAGGTAAAGTAAAGTACATGTAAAGTGTAAGAGAGGCATCAGAGTAGAAAAAATGCTGGTAAATATTGTGGTGGATTTTACCATGTGACTTTCACTGCTTCCCACAAGCCGAGTAATCACGAAGACCGAGTTGTTTTCTGAGCATACATGTATATTTACATAATAAATATAGTTGTATTAATATAACAACGTCATGCATACATAAATATTACACAGTATAAGGATAAAGTGTTTCTTGTATGTAGGGAGCTGCACTGCTCTGCCTGCCTCTCCATCGCATCTGTTCTTTTACTTGCTTCGTTCTTGTTGGCTCCGCCTACTTGCGGTTTTGCTTCCCGTCGCATGTTTGGTGGCTACGTGACCCGCGTTACTCTTGACTTATTGCCGGCCCAGCCTCCGGGCGAGAGGGGGAGGCCTGACCCGCCCTGTCACTTGCCCGTCACACTAGCACCGGCTCTGCTCACGATGCGTTTCCCTCACACTCTCCTCCCAGGACTGGCCATGGGGGCCATCCAACCGACGCCGGAAGGAGAGAGCATTTGGGCCCAGAGCCGGTGCTGTCGAGCCTCTTCTTTCCACTGGGAGATCAAGTTCTCCAGGAATATGGCATCCTGGCCTCAATGTCTGGCACCCCTAACGAGTCCACGAGCCCAGATGGCCATCCGATGCCAACGGCAACCATCCTCTAGTAACCGGCCGCAGTAGCCCTCTCGTAGTCGCCAGAGCTCCTCTTCCTTGAACCGATCTCCTAACAGGTTCCAAAGTCGGTCCGCTTTGGTGGGTAGGGTTGGCACCGGGAGAGTTCTCATTTTCCTTATAGGGGCAGGAAGGCCGTCTGTCTGCAGGTCCAACCTTCTTTTCCCTAGGTGAGGGCTGATTTCGTCCTTGCTTCTCGCGTTGTGGCTCCTTCCAGGGGTGGTTGTTTTCTGCCCGAATGGTTGAGGACCTGGCCCGGTTCTTGGGTGGGTTGAGTGTGGGCCAACACTCCCGCATGGGCAGGTCTGCCGGCCATCTGTGTAAGCGCAAGAAAGACTGCCAGCGGGGTCTGCCCACCAGTTAGATGGTGCTTCTGCATTCACCGCCTCCGGAGGTCCTCCTGTGTGACATCAGCTGGTCGCCTGACACGTGTTGACGTCAGCAGGGGCACACAAAGACAGCGAAGTGTTGCATGGCATGCCGCCTGATCCTCCGCGTGCTTGTCTTGACCTGGTGCAGGGGTTACACGGGGCACAGGTGCCAAAATGGCGGCCTGTGTCTTCTCCCAAGTGGCCCCGTCTACGAAACGTTCGGTCCTTACGATTGGCTTTCTGCTGGGCTTGGGAGATGCCGACGAATGATTAGACTTGGTCTCTAAAACGTAAGGGACCCAAGCCGCTTCAGCCATCTTGGCCGCCTCAATCTCGGCCACCCAATCCAGCCTCTCGTGTATCTCGAGTACTTCCTTGTTAGACGCTGTCGAGTCAGTCATGGCTGAGTTACCGGAGTCATCCCAGCCATTTGAGATAGATTTGAAACCAACTATCCCCACGAGTCGAGACTGGCCGACGACTGACAGAGTGTCAACCAGGTGTGACTTAACTCGAGCAAAGCTCAAGGAGGCAGCCTGGCCAGAGCAATCTGTCACTCTGTCACTCAGTGGCACCTAACGACTTGTCAGAGGCAGTTTGGCTCGAGAGTGCAAACTCTTCCTCCTCTGGGGCCAGCAAGTCCACCAGCCTCGCTTCCTTGTTGCTTTCCATGGGTTCGGACAGGTAAGGCTCGGTAGATAGCAAACTAGCGAGCTCACGTGTTCTAGCCATGTCGATAAGAGTGTTCGTAGTAGTAGCAGTGCAGAGATCCTGGAGACTGTCTGTGTAGCTGCAGGGTGTATGCGTAAGTGTCCCCTGTTTTACCACCCTCCTGGCTCCTCTACTCACATGTTTGCTGTCTGAAGGCAGGCTCGGATTGACTACTAATCGTTGCAGCCACGCCCACTCGCCATACCTGTCCAGTGGCCCAGTAGCTGGTGCCGTCCGGGGGTTATGTTGTATGAGCTCCCTAGACTCCTCCCCATGGTGAGCTGGGCAAGGGCTCTCAGTCCGGGCTGGGTTGGTTGGCAAATTTGCTAACTCTTCACTAATCGACTCTTCTGTGGTTGGCTTCCTTTGTTTTGAGTTACCATTTGCTGTGCGACTTTTTCTGCTTGCCTTCTTGCCAGCTCCAGCTCAAACTGGCAGTCCCTCTCCTGCCTTTTTGTGAGGGCCCCTTTCATGTTTGAGCCGTATCGCAGCTCTAGTGTAGTTAGTGCTTGGCCTAGCTTTTTCTCGCAGGCATAGTAAGGCTTGAGCCAGCCCTTATTTGGACAGAGGACTGCCCCTGTTTCTCAATCAAATAGGTATGGTTTGCCCAAGCCTTTATGATTTTAAAAGGGCCTACGTATTTGGCCTGTAATTTGGGGTTTTCTTCCCTTTGCCGGCACTGGTTCCGAAGCCACACCCACTTCCCTGGCGCGTATGGGGGTGGCTCTTCCCGGTCCTCTTGTCTCACCGCCTGTTGGACCTCCTTCAGTATCTTGTGAGTCGCTTCCAACCTCTTCTGTGTTTCCTGCACATACTGGTGGGAAGGCCGCTCTTCCATTGGAGACGGGCTGATTTCCAACAAGTCAGGGTGGCGTAACTCTTGGCCGGACATCAGCAGGTTTGCTTTTTCGCCCATTACAGAGTGTGGCGTACCCCTGTAGGCTCGCATCAGCTGGGGTAGCAGTCTGTCCCACTCCTCCTGTCTTTGTGTTAGCAGAAGCGCTCGTAGCGAGTCTCCTAGTTGCCAGTTGTTCCTCTTCACAATGCCGTTATCCTGAGGGTGGTACGATGTGGTGCGTGTTTTTTTCACTCGCCATAGCAGGCACAGTTCTTCCATCAGTTGGCTTTCAAACTGTGCCCCTAGGTCCGTATGTATTTGCTCTGGCAAGCCCATGTAGCAAAATACTCGCTCATCCAGGGCAATAGCAACTACAGGCGTCATGGCATTCGGGAGGGCCAGTACATCCTGCCATCGAGTGAAATGGTCTGTTAGCACCAGGATCCACAGGTTCCCTTTCAGTGTCTTCGGCATTGGTCCAACCAGGTCCACTGCCACCTTTTGCCAGGGGCGACTTGCGTATAAACTCCGCCGGCTACCTGCTCCCTTGTTGCCACTGTGCTTAGCCGCCTGGCAGACCTCACAGCACCTGACCATTCTTCTCACCATGGCCGTCATACCTGACTAATACCAGGTCAGTCGGGGCTGGCTGACCGTTCTTCCCACCCTACATTAGGCCAAGGCGTGTTCTGCCAAACAGCCGTTTCTTGGACCGGTGGGCAGCAGACCGAGCACCACCTTGGCTGGTCGTGTGGAGCAGAACGTGCCTGCAGGACCCCGTTCTGCAGCCGGAGGAATGGGCGAATGCGGTGTAGCTGCCGCAGTTCAGATCCGCCCAATTCCAATTGCTCGGGAGTTAATTCCGTCGCTTGCTGCATAGAGAGATACATGGAGGCCACTGGTCCACGTCCGGCAGCCTGCGTGCCGGTTTCTTTGGTGCTTATCCGAGCCGCCCCACAGAGTCCTTGGGGTAGCCTCGGCTGGCCTCGGGCTGGACCTCGATGCCTCTAGGGACAGAGGCGGGTTTGAACGACCGGCCGTCTTGAGCGCGGTCCCGGCAACTTTCGGGTCAAGACTCGGGTTCTTTTCTGGTTGGTTCTCCAGGGCCAATGGGGCCCTGTGGGTCAGTCCTCCATCCCGTAACTCAATCAGCTCACACTGTCGACAATCTTTACAGGTCTGTCGGCGGAGTCCATCTGCGTTGCCGTGTCAGAGGCTGGCCCTGTGTTCCAGGGTAAACTGGAAATCGGCAAGGATCTGCAACCATCTGGCCATCTGGTTGGAAGGCTCCTTGCATTGACACAACCATTGGAGGGATGCGTGATCTGTACGGAGGAGGAGCTGGCGCCCATAGAGGTTAGGCCGGAAATGCTTTACGGCCCTCACCACCGTGAGCAGTACCCTTAGAGTCACACAGTAATTCCGCTCCTCCCAATTCAGTATCTTGCTGAAATATGCGATAACTGGCTCAATACTCCCTTGTACCTAGGACAACACTGCACCGACTCCACAATTACTGGCATCTGTGTCCAGTATATACGGCTGCGTTGGGTCTGGGTAACCCAGTAAGGGGGCTGAGGACATCGCCTTCTTCAGCTTGTCAAAGGGCTCTTGCTCCCTTTGGCCCCAAGACCAGGTCTTCCCTTTGCTGGTGAGCCCGTTCAACAAACGGGCTGTGTCAGCGAAGTCGGGCAGGTACTGCCGGTAGTACCGCAAAGTACCCAGGAAACCTTGTAGCTCGCGGAGACCCCTGGGATTCGGCCATTGCCGGACTACCAGGGTCTTTTCTGAGTCGGTGGCTAACTCTTCCTCGCTGACTACATGTCCCAAGTATGGAACTCGTAGCTGCAGAAGCTCGCACTTGAAAAGCTTGCGCTTTAGTCCAGCTCCCTTCAAGCACTGCAATACCTTTTTCAGCCGTTGCAAGTGGGTATCAAAGTCCGAGGTGACGACGATGATGTCATCCAGGTATAGCAAGAGTGTTTTCCAGTGCAGTTCGCGCAGGACCCACTCCATAAGCCGCTGGAACGTGGCCGGTGCCGAGGTCAGACCAAATGGCAGCACATTCCATTTTCAGAGCCCAGATCAGGTTGCAAAAGCGGACTTTTCCTGCGCGTCTGCGTCTAGGGGTACCTGCCAACACCCACTCACCAGGTCGAGTGTGCTAAGATGACGGCTGCTGGAGAAGGCATCGAAGCTGTCGTCGATCTGGGAAAGGGGGTAGGCGAGTAGTATATAGAGAGCAGATCTACACACAAAAGTGACGGATCCAGCGGGGGGATAGAAAAAGGGGGTTGTGAATTAAATTGGCTAGGGGTGTAGATTGAATCGTGTGGAGTTGAATGAGATGTTGGGGTTTGGGGAGAAATTGTGGTGTAGAGTAGGGGGTTGAATTCGAGGGGTTACGGATCCGCTCCTGGCGTAATCGGCGGATTATCTGTGGATGAGTCATCCGATTAGCGGGGGATGAGTCATCCGATTAAACGCGGATTATCGCGGGATTAGTCGGGGGAATCGTCGCGGATTAGTCGGGCGAATCGTCGCCGATTATCGGTGGAATAGTGGGGGTGAATATCTGGGACATCGAATGCTGGATGGTTTTCCGGAGTGGATCTCGCGGATTATCGAGGAGAGAAATTCACTTTCGCGAAATTCAATTCCGCGAAAGTTGACTATATAATATATAATGTGTAATTTCGCGAAATCCAATTTCGCGAAAGTTGACTATGTAATGTATAATATGTAATTTTCGCGAAATCCAATTTCGCGAAATTCACTTCGCGAAATTCGATTTCACGAAACTTGACTATATAATATATAATGTGTAATTTCGCGAAATTGAATTTCGCGAAATTACACATTATATACATTTTTTTGTTTTTTTTTGTTGAACATTTCCATCAATTCGCGGTAATATAAATACAGACAATCAGACGGTGTATCGACTCATCAATAGGGTTTCACTTTTTCTTTTAATTACAAATCCCACACATCAGCTAGGCCAATCAAATTTTGTTTCCAATGAAACAACCTTGTTGCCAATGACGTGCAACTAAATTTTTGGTTCAACAATTCCATTTCTAATTATTTTTTCAAAAACGGTAAAACCAGACCGTTATCGTCATGACAATAAGAAACACACCGAGTTTGTTCAACGCAAAGAAAAGCGTCAGGAATTTTGTGAGAGTAAGAGTTGCTAAACAATTTTACACCTATCTTGTGGAGAATTTTGTTCTGAATAAGATACATTTAAAAGTAAAACGATATATGTTTTCATTTTTTGAGATATTGCTTAAATACTAACGGTATATCGGATTTTTTAGAAAATCCGTTTGAATTAACTTGGGCAGAATAATCGTTTGGTCAACAATTAACGTGGTAGCGAAAGAGTTAATATACAAGTGAGCAGTGATTATAAATGTATATATAATAATAAAATGTGAGTAAGATAAAAGCTACTAAAGATACAATAAACAAAGCTAGGATTGTGCTAGTCCATGTTGATATACAAGGGAGCAGTGATTATAAATATATATATATATATATATAATAAATCGTGAGTAAGATAAAAGCTACTGAAGATACAATAATCAAAGCAGGATTGTACTAGTCTATGTTGATGTACAAGTGGGCAATGATTATAAATGTATATATAATAATAAAATGTGAGTAAGATAAAAGCTACTGAAGATACAATAAACAAAGCTAGGACTGTGCTAGTTCATGTTAATATACAAGTGAGCAGTGATTATAAATATATATATAATAATAAAATGAGAGTAAGTAATGTGAGTATATATAATAATACATTTTATTATTATATATATTTATAATCACTGCTCACTTGTATATTAACATGGACTAGCACAGTCCTAGCTTTGTTTATTGTATCTTCAGTAGCTTTTATCTTACTCACATTTTATTATTATATATACATTTATAATCATTGCTCACTTGTACACCAACATAGACTAGTACAATCCTAGTTTTTTGTTTATTGTACCTTCAGTAGCTTTTATCTTACTCACATTTTATTATTATATATATTTATAATCACTGCTCCCTTGTATATCATCATGGACTAGTACAATCCTAGCTTTGTTTGTATCTTCAGTAGCTTTTATCTTACTCACATTTTATTATTATATATACATTTATAATCATTGCTCACTTGTATATCAGCATGGCCTAGCACAATCCTAGTTTTGCTTATTGTATCTTTAGTAGATTTTATCTTACTCACATTTTATTATTATATATACATTTATAATCATTGCTCACTTGTATATTAACATGGCCTAGCACAATCCTAACTTTGTTTATTGTATCTTCAGTAGCTTTTATCTTACTCACATTTTATTATATATACATTTATAATCATTGCTCACTTGTATATCAACAGGGTCTAGCACAATCCTAGCTTTGTTTATTGTATCTTCAGTATCTTTTATCTTACTCACGTTTTATTATTATATATTCATTTATATTCGCTGCTCACTTGTATATTAACATAGACTAGCACAATCCTAGCTCTGTTTATTGTATCTTCAGTAACTTTTATCTTACTCACATTTTATTATTATATATACATTTATAATCACTGCTCACTTGTATATTAACATGGACTAGCACAATCCTAGCTTTGTTTATTCTATCTTGAGTAGCTTTTATCTTACTCACATTTTATTATTATATATACATTTATAATCACTGCTCACTTGTACATTAACATGGACTAGCACAACCCTAGCTTTGTTTATTCTATCTTGAGTAGCTTTTATCTTACTCACATTTTATTATTATATATACATTTATAATCATTGCTCACTTGTATATCAACATGGCCTAGCACAATCCTAGTTTTGCTTATTGTATCTTTAGTAGTTTTTATCTTACTCACATTTTAATATTATATATACATTTATAATCACTGCTCACTTGTATATCAACATGGACTAGCACAATCCTAGCTTTGTTTATTGTATCTTCAGTAGCTTTTATCTCACTCACATTTTATTATTATATATACATTTATAATCATTGCTCACTTGTACATCAACATGGTCTAGCACAATCCTAGCTTTGTTTATTGTATCTTCAGTAGCTTTTATCTTACTCACGTTTTATTATTATATATACATTTATAATCACTGCTCACTTGTACATCAACGCGAAAATGAATTTCGCGAAATTGGAATTCGCGAAATTACACATTATATATTATATAGTCAAGTTTCGTGAAATCGAATTTCGCGAAGTGAATTTCGCGAAATTGGATTTCGCGAAAATTACATATTATACATTACATAGTCAACTTTCGCGAACTTGAATTTCGCGAAAGTACTACATTATATATATTATATAGTCAACTTTCGCGAAATTACACATTATATATATTATATAGTCAACGAAAGTTGACTATATAATATATATATTGTGGAATTTCGCGAAATTCAATTTCACGAAAGTTGACTATATAATATATATAATATGTAATTTCGCGAAATCCAATTTCGCGAAAGTTGACTATATAATATATATAATGTGTAATTTCGCGAAATTGAATTTCACGAAATTACACATTATATATATTATATAGTCAACTTTCGCGAAATTACACATTATATATATTATATAGTCAACGAAAGTTGACTATATAATATATATAATGTGTAATTTCGCGAAATTCAATTTCGCGAAAGTTGACTATATAATATATATAATGTGTAATTTCGCGAAATCCAATTTCGCGAAATTGAATTTTGCGAAAGTGAATTTCGCGAAATTACACATTATATATATTATATAGTCAACTTTCGCGAAATTACACATTATATATATTATATAGTCAACTTTCGCGAAATTACACATTATATATATTATATAGTCAACGAAAGTTGACTATATAATATATATAATGTGTAATTTCGCGAAATTCAATTTCGCGAAAGTTGACTATATAATATATATAATGTGTAATTTCGCGAAATACAATTTCGCGAAATTGAATTTCGTGAAAGTGAATTTCGCGAAATTACACATTATATATATTATATAGTCAACTTTCGCGAAATTACACATTATATATATTATATAGTCAACTTTCGCGAAATTGTATTTCGCGAAAGTGAATTTCTCTCCTCGATAATCCGCGAGATCCACTCCGGAAAACCATCCAGCCCTCGATGTCCCAGATATTCACCCCCACTATTCCACCGATAATCGGCGACGATTCGCCCGACTAATCCGCGACGATTCCCCCGACTAATCCCGCGATAATCCGCGTTTAATCGGATGACTCATCCCCCGCTAATCGGATGACTCATCCACAGATAATCCGCCGATTACGCCAGGAGCGGATCCGTAACCCCTCGAATTCAACCCCCTACTCTACACCACAATTTCCCCCCAAACCCCAACATTTCATTCAACTCCACACGATTCAATCTACACCCCTAGCCAATTTAATTCACAACCCCCTTTTTCTATCCCCCCGCTGGATCCGTCACTTTTGTGTGTAGATCTGCTCTCTATATACTACTTAGGCGTCCTGTGTAGTCACGGCGTTAAGTCACCAATAGTCGACACAGAACCACCATTTCCCGTCTCTTTTTTGGACTAATACTACCGGGAAGCTCTAAGCTCCCCCGGCTGGCTCGATTAACCCCCTGTCCAGCAAATCCTGTACCTGCCGCTCGGCCTCTGCCTTTTTTACGGTCCCGGCCGTTGGGGTAGCTGTCGGATGGGGTGAATACCTTCCTTCAGTGAAATAGAGTGCTCCGCCTCGGAGGTACGACCCACATCCTCGTCTCCCCTGCTAAAGGTGTGCTGATAACGCACCAGCAGCTGCCCTGGCTGTGCCAGCTGGTTCGGCCCTTGGCAGTTCTTTCCAGCAGATGCGTAGAGATCCTTTAGGTGGGCTGGCACTTTTACACCCGGCATCGCTTCCACGCCTCCCAAGGCGGGCCTGGATCCGGGGCAAGATGGTTCGTCATCCACCTGTTGGCTTCTACTCCCGTGTAGCTGACGATGACCGACCCTGCCCGCAAGTGATAGGGTTGGTTCGTGAGGTTGAGACACCTAGCTGTCACGCCTCCCTTTGGTTCAGGCTGCTTTAAGTTGGCGGTCAACGGCGGTCCACCGGGGCAACTTTCTACTAATCCGAGCGGACAGTGGTTTTCCGTGGTGACCCGGCAGGGCACTGTCATCTCCGTCCTGGCGGGTACTACCATGTCGCGCAATATTTGAACTTTACTCAGGAGCAACCGGCCATGTCGGTGGGTACAGGTCAAGGGACGACCCAGCACGGTCACGACGGGCTGCTCAAAGTTCATTGCGCGCTGGTGAGCCACCAGGAAAAGCATCCCTAAGATAGAGTCTTCGCCGATGTTACTCACCACAAAGATCTCCTCAGTCTTTACATCCCGGAGTCGTACTGGCAGGCGTACAACCACATGGAATGTCAGCCGGGTCCCATCGGCCATGAGACCATGGCTGTCACTCTCATCCAACAAGCTCCTCATGGCGGGAGAGAGCTTATCGAACACCTGTTTGCTCAGGAGGTGCGTGATGCACCCTGTGTCGATAAGAAATTGGGTGGGCTTCCCCTCCACCTTCCCTGGAAGGAAGTAGCTCGTGGAGTGAGGCCGGCTCTGTGTCCGGGCTCTGATCAGCTCGGCGCCATTACGGTTACCTGCAACAGGTTCGGATACTCCTGGGCCCGAGCCCTGATATATCTGTGGTGAGCCTTGCTGCCTTTAAGGCAGGCTTCTCACCGGGCGAAGGGGTCCACTCCTTTGATTCACCCTGCAGGGCCATCCGAGGTCCCACAGGTAGGAACTTGTTCTTGTGTCTTTTCACCGGGTTGCAGGGATACCAGCAGGCTTGGCTAGCTGCTTCTCGTGTCTCCCTGGGTTCCTCGGTTTTTGACCTCCTCGGTGTCTGAGAGCACCAGGGTCCGTCTCTACTTCTTTGTGGACAGGTGTTGGGTCCAATCTTCCCAAAGACTCGTAGTAGTTGCAAAGAGGGACAAGTCCGGGTTTGTCTGGCCATAAGGGTGGCACAGCATGATCCTGCCTGTCCTGTCTTCGTTGTCCTGGAGTAAGTCCCTTTTCCTGTCGGCTTCTAGGGGCTGAGGACCGACCGGAGTGGCCGAATCTTGCCCGCTGGTATTTGCCAGGTAGTGGAAACTTTGGGGCCTTGGTGCAGGCAGTAGTTGGCCCTACTTCTGCGGTCCCTTCCTATTTCCCGGAGCAGTGGGTCTACCTCGAGAGCACCCCTTTTGGATGTGCCCTATCTTCTCACACTTCCAACATTGCAGGATTCGCTTTATGGGAACATCTTCACTGGGTGTGTGTTCCTCCGTAATCTTCTGTACTTCCCAGGTGAAGTGTTGGACCAATTAAGTTAGTTGGTCTAGCATGGCATCCTGGACTATCGCGGCCTGGTCTCCGGCGGGCTCCTCGATGCTCCACACCTCTGGCTGGTTCTTCCTTTCCGACCGGATTTGCAAAAATTCTGTGCCGGCTTGCACAGCGTCTGTTAAGGTCACCGTGGACACAGCCAGCAGATGCCGCTGCTGATTGATATCATTAAGCGAGTTGAAAAATAGTTTTTTTTGCCATATCAGCCTGGTAAGGTACCGGCAAGCCCCGTACGCCACCTTAACTAGGCGTTCTACTTGACAGGCGTGCTCCTGTAGCGAGACGATCACCGTCTTCCGAAGGCTGTTTAGCCGAGTCCTTGCCTGTCGAGGGGAGAGACTGAACCGAGCCCAGAGTATCTCATAGATGGCTCCCACCTTGCCTGCCTCTTCATAGTTCTCAGCATCCTGTCGGAGTGCCTCTCTCAGATGCAACAGGCTGGCTCCATTCGTCCATCGGTTGGCCTCCGCCAACTCGTAGAACCGGCAGATGAAATACTCCACGTCGCCGGTCCCATTGTACTGAGGGGCCTTGAACTGTGGCCCGGGGGCCTCAGTTTGTGGGGCCATTACTAGGTGCTCCATTACTTCAGCTAATTGGTCGGTGCCGCGCTCTGCGCTCCCTGCTCTCTTTTGCATTTTGTCCGAGAGTATGCCTTTTTACTGGGGGTCGACTGCGTGCCTCAGCACGGTCTGCCAGTAGCAGGGAATAACGTCTCGTAGTTCTTTCCTAGCCGAGAGTATGCCAGTTTTTGGGAATTGACTGCGTGCATCAGCACGGTCGGCCAAAAGCAGGGAATAACGTCTCAGTAATCTATTCTTATTCCGAGGCCTTCACCAATCCGGTGTGTCCGAGCGATGCTACAGCAAAGTCGGCAGCCGGATCCGCTGTGCTTTTTCCATTTGAGTGCTAGCTAACCCCAATGTGCTCGATCGATGCTTATAAGCAAGGTCGGCAGCCAAGATCAGGTTTGCTCCTCGTAGTGCTTACTCGGTTGTTGTGGATTCGGGCTAAGTATCCGACCGCTGCCACCAGTGTGGTGGATTTTACCGTGCCACTTTCACTGTTTCCCACAAGCCGAGTAATCATGAAGACCGAGTTGTTATCTGAGCATACATGTATATTTACATAATAAATATAGTTGTATTAATCTAACAACGTCATGCATACATAAATATTACACAGTATAAGGATAGAGTGTCTCTCGTATGCAGGGAGCTGTGCTGCTCTGCCTGCCTCTCCATCGTGTCTGTTCTTTGATCTGCTTCGTTCTTGTTGGCTCCACCCACTTGCAGTTTCGCCTCCCGCCGTATGTTTGGTGGCTATGTGACCCGCGTTACTCCTGCCTTATCGCCGGCCCAGTCTCTGGGCGATAGGGAGAAGCCTGGCCCAGCCTGTCACTTGGCCGTCATGCTGGCACCGGCTCCGCTCGCGATGCGTTTCTTTCACAATGTTTAAATTAACTTATTATGCTAAGATAAGAGTTAGGATAAGGTGAGAAGTATAACTGTTGCATTGTATTGTCACCAGAAGTATTGTATTACAGAAAACACAGCTAACAGTCAAGAAGCACATAGAAGAACTGACTCAGTTAGTAAGCCCATAGCTATTGGTCATTAGACAATTATGCAATTAAAGCACTACTAAATGAAAGCGTGATATGTAACACATAATATGTAACAATAATATGTAACAATAATATGTAACAATAACTATAAGAAAAGAAAAAGGTAAAATAGATTTTGACATGATGTGAAGTAAAAAAGGTGCATTTAGTGGTGATGGGGCTCTGTTAATTTGGTTTTGATGATCATAGTGGTAGTTAATAAAAGAGGTCTGTTGAAGAGTTCAATTTGTTTATCGAGAATGCAGCTGATAAAAAAGGCTTTAAAGATAAAGGTGGTAATAGACAAACTATGCTTGAAGAGTATAACGGACACCATTAAAAAATAGTGTTGAAGACCATAGTAGTCAAAGAACGACCGCCCAAGGCATTTGTGATATAAAGTTGTTATAAGGCATAATAAAAAAAACATAAAGTGAGCCTCATGATCTATTCTGGTTTTGGTAATGGGTGGAGAGGCATGTGATGTCACTGGCTGAAAGATCACAGTGTCCTTTAGACCAATATACTTTTCAGTCAGTGCTCCTCATAGGAACCGAAAAAGGTGGAAAAGGAGATGTATAAACTAGTATATTCACTGAAAGGCATATCTATCGTATATATTGAGGAAAGCAGCAATGCTAAAAAAGAAACTGGGTCAGCTTTTTCAATGGGGAAAATAAGCTTTCTTTTATTTAAGGTGTTCAATGGTGGAATGCAGGACAGATATGTTTATGAAAAGAATATAGTGTAAAGGAAGCCAGTCAGCTCACAGCTCGGCCAAATACTCAGCAGCCCGGCCAGTCTCAGCTCTAGATCGTCAACAAAAAAGGAATTCAGCTCTGCTGGGTAGAAATGTAAATGGCTCAGCATCATTGAGCCGATAGAAGATGTGATGGACTCAACTGAGATATGCGATTGGCTGAGTGCTGGCCGGAGCAAGGGGTGATTGGGTGGCTAAGAAAACCAGTCAACTTCCAAAAGAGGAAGATAGAGCCTTCTGTAAATAAGGGTGCTGCCAAAACCAGACCAAGCAGTGTATGGGACAGTCTCAATGTGAACAGTTGTGTATAAAAGCACATACTCTATACTGTAATTAATATGTTTATATAAATATATTATCTTGATTCAAACAAGCAGCTGGTTTTTATTCAAGCAGTGTAGGGTTTCAAGATATATTTTACACTGTGAAAACGCCGATCAACCCACAGCCACGAGGGACACTTAGCAGGCAGGTCATTTTGAGCCCTACTCGGTAGGCAAGGAGAGGTTCGGCATCATCGGGCTGACAGGAGAGGTAACTGACCAAACCAAGAGAATAATGGGTCGGGTGCTAGATAGCGCTAAGGAGACTGGCCAACTTCTAGAAGAAAAAAGTGGAGCCTTACATATATAAGAATCCTGCTAAAATTAAGCCAGGTAGAGCTTGAGAAACACTAAATGCAAACAGTTGTGTGTACATGCGTATACTCTATACTGCAATTAATAAACTGATACAATAATATTATTCTGACTTAAATAGGTGGCTGGTTTGAAGTGGAGCAATAAAAGGTCTCAATAAAATGTACAATAGCGGAGATTGAGAGAAAAAAGTGAAAAGAAAGCCAAAAAGATGGCTTTGTTGAAAGATGAAAGTGAGACAGCAGTCACAGAGTTTGATAATGTTGAAGCATTCATAGCAGTTTGCTCTGGTTCAAAAGATTACTTGAAGTGAACTTGCACCATATTAGGGGTAGGTTTGGATAAGTAGGCCAGAATCTGCTCCAATACCTAGGTACATGTATATGGTGCTATATTTGGTACAGCGAAAAACCTCGAAAAAAGTGTATTCCAGCAGGTCACGTGCAACACCTGCTCCGCCTACAGAAAATGAGGCAAAAATGTAAGAGACAGTAGCTGTTGTTCTGTAGGAGGTAAAGAGGTCAAATTTATTGATTTTCCTTATCCACACATATAATATACTAGAAATTCCACTGTCATACAGCCCACGACCAAAGTAGTAATGGAAAAAAGAAAGGGTACTGTTGGTTGTCAAAAAAGTAGTTCTCAGCAGGAATTGACAGAGTATAATGTAAATGAGACTTGTTTGAGATGATATAAAATAAATTTGAGGGAGCACGACTCTAAAAAGGCGCAACAGAAATGTAACAGAAATAAATATTAATAAAATAAATAATTAACTATCTCAAACTTATGTTTTACAATAATAAAATAAATATTAATTCAAGCTGTAGACCTAAACTACTGTACGTAATTTAAATAACAACAGCAATAATGATATACATGTATGTTTATTATATCTCTCATTATATTGAAATGCAATATTAAAAGTAAATGGCAAGCTGCCGTGTAATATACAATTTGAAAGTTGTTTGTTGGTTAAAATAAATATTAATTCAAGCTATAATCAGCAACAATCAGCAATAATCAAATATGTTTATTAAATCTCTTATTATATTGAAATGCAATATTAAAAGTAAAATGGCAAGCTGCCGTGTAATACACAATTTGAAAGTTGGTTGTTGGTTAAAATAAATATTAATTCAAGCTGTAGACCTAAACTACTGTACGTAATTTAACTAACAACAGCAATAATGAAATATGTTTATTATAGCTCTGAAATGCAATATTACAAGTAAAATATATTGTAATATACAGTTTAAAAGTTGGTTGTGTTGAATGCAGAACGGTTTTGACGACGATATGTAACGGAAATAAATATTAATAAAATAAATATTTAACTATCTCAAACTTATGTTTTACAATAATAAAATAAATATTAATTCAAGCTGTAGACCTAACCTACTGTACGTAATTTAACTAACAACAATGCCAACGATAAAGAAATATGTTTATTATATCTCTGAAATGCAATATTAAACGTTAAACGGCAAACTGATGTGTAATATACAGTTTGAAAGTTGGTTGTGTTGTGATGAATGTAGAATGGTTTTGACAGCGATATGTAACAGAGAGCAAGCGTTGGCATTTACGCGTCTGGAAATTTTATGCAAACTGGAGTGAAATAAAGAAATATTCTGGTCATAAAAGGGCTTTGTAGTAACGCCCTACCTTGTAGATAAGATGTAAAGAAATCTGGCTGATGTTCTAGATAATTTGAAAAACCTTCGGTAATTGGACAAAAACGTAGGCTGATAAACTGTGTACCACATTTTCGTACCTGTAAATCGGTTTACGCCTCAAACAGTAGACAAACAGTACACAGTAAACAGTTCTACTATCTGTCGCACGGCTTTATTGGCGTTTCGTAGGTCGGTCGAAACTATTAATAAACCAAGCTGTTCAAGCGTTTTGTGGCGATTTGTGGCAAGACTTTATCGTTCTATTCTCTGTCGCTCGGCGTTTCAATTTCCGGTCTTAACTTTTATTAAACGAAGCTTTTCAGGCGTTTTGTGACGATTTTCGTCCTAATAAATCTGTCTATTTATGTATAATCCGATTAGATGGGTTAGTTTTAGATATGTGCGTCAACCTTTCAAAGGCTTGGTAACATATTGAAATAGGTTTATATGCGTTTTGTATCATTATTATACTTAAACGACTTTACTGAAAAATAGCTAAATTTGTTGATAGGATTTCGTTGCAAGGGTTTGGTGACGACCGTTAACGGATAATTTTTCGGGAGTTGTGTGCACATGTGCATTTATCATAATTCTCCCAATCAATCGTTTCACTCTTGTTTGGTCGTGGGAATATCTATATTAGTAAAAGTATTGAAATGATTATTAGTTATTATTGACCTAACCAGCAGGCTCTGGGCAAGTCAGTAGTCATGGCAGCACTGGGGAGGATGGTAACAGCGGCGATTCTGGCAGTGAGAGTGGTCATGGCAGCACGATTGGTGGTTGCAGTTGTGGTGCAAGAAATATCAATGACAGGGATAGAAATAAAAAAGCTTGTGATTTTGCTCGTGAAATCAGGTAAGATGGATAATGAATAGCCCATGGAGGAGACTTTGATGAATCTGAGTTATGTGTCAAGTAGAATGTGCTATTGAACTAAAGTGAGTCATTACACGCATTTATGTAATTATTTGCAACTAGTTGAGGTTTGTGTTAATTTTGATGCAGCTAAAAAATGAGACTTCTGAGGTTGAAAGAACAAAAAATAGCTTGTGGTATAAGTGGAGATATGGGACCAAAAGCTAAACTGACATCTGAGGTCATGACACTTGCCAGGAAATCATAGCAGTTGCAAAAAGCTACACACTCCAATATTACGCAGTATTTAAGTTAGTGGGATAAAATATGAAGTCCTTTTTGTGACATGCCCATGTGAGCATCTTGTCTTCACACAACAAGTACATCATACGCTGCACCAAAATGGTATTATAACCGTCTATCTAATTGTTTCAAAGTTTTCAGACTTGACCGTAAACCACTTAATGAATGAATATAAATACCATGGCAAAGGTGTATATCTCAATGATTTTGAATCAACGTGTAGTTCTGATGATTCTGATGACTGATTCACTCAGGCGCACTTGTCACTAAAACTATGTTAACCCTGACAAATACAAAAAAACTTCATATATATTTAGGTAACCTAGTCTTTATTAGTACCATTTTGTAGAGAGTTATCGTACTGATAAACTATTATTGTGAAGTTTTAAAAGATTAAACTAACATTTTTGAGTTATGAACATAGGATAAAAACTATAAAAGATCGCCCAGTGACGGGTTAAGTTTACTGTATCAATTATTCCAACTTGAGACTAAATCTTCAAACCATAAAGCGCCTAATTTTTCTACAGTGCCTCTAAATTAATTCAAAAAAGTTGAAATTCTAGCAAGCACTTCATATTTACATCAGGCTTCTATTGATTTTACAAAAATTTATTTAGCCAAATGGTAGATCTCTTTCCTCCAGATATAAAATAGTTTTTTTTTAGAAAAAACCATTATAACTGCATGATAGCTTATCAAAGATTTAAAATAACAATTATACTATTACTGATGAGCCAATAGAATAAAATAATCTATAATTAGAATAAAATAATCTATAATTAGTGCGGTGAACACTGGACATGTAACTGCTTCTATATATAAATTTATACAAGTGAATATGAAATGACCCAGCCATAACCTTGACATAACACAGAAATTATTTAGATATAACCCTGATATAAACGTGACATTAGTCTCACATGATTTTGGCATAACTCTGACACGAGTACGGTATGGCTATGCCATAACTCTAATATGATTTTGATATAGTTCTGATATGTCTCTAACATGGCTCTCACATGACACTGTAACTTGGATATTTTTAAAACACGATAGTAATATTCTTACTTGGGGTTTTTCAGATGACGTAGTTTTAGCCACTTGCTTTCTACTTCGATCTTTATTAGGTCATTAATGGTATCCAGGAGATTATTTAATAGTTGTCTACAATTTGAGATCATACAGCAATCAGACTAGAGTATAGGTTAAGTTTTTCTTAGTAAAGCTCTTTGTAATAAATCGTTTAAAATTTTCAAAATCCATCTATTTAGGCTGATTTCAATAAAAGCAATACACTTTCACTTCAATGATAAAGAGTTATAATAAAAAAAGTTTTGGTAAATAAAAAAGGCATATTAAGTCATTTGGAATCAAAAATGTGTATGCAAACTAAAATCTGCTAACACCTTACATAACTACAGAATTGACTAGTGGTTTGGTTAGAATACAATGACGATCATTCTTTAGACTAAGTTGGTTGTTGTTAAATATATAGACTGGCTAGTACTATTATTTTTATTTTATTATAATTCGATTTTCTTTATTACAATATTATCATTGTGCTAACTGCTGAACTTATAACCGTAATATGGTCTTGGTTTTCCTGTAATAAATCATTGGGACAAATTTAATTTCTTCATTTGTATAAAAGACATAATTGTGAAACTTTGGATTAGTTCCTCCAAAAGACGTCATTAAGGATTCGCGGCTGACTTTATCAAACCTAAAAACGTTTCAAAAACATTAAATGTCCATCGATGAAAGTATGTCTTAATATTCTGGAGCATTTTTAAAAAAAGCAGATTCAATTTGTCATTAAAAAGGTCATTGTTAAAACTCTTATTTTATTTTATTATAGTTGAAACTAAAAAGGTGCATAACACTAAATAATCTCCATTACACAGAAAGTAAGGTTTCATGATGCTTTATTATGATAAACTAATGTCATACATGTTGTGACTTACATTCAAATATTTATAAGCTGTTTAGTAATAAGGTGATAATTGAAAAAAAATTTAAAACCTTAAACACTATTATAGCCTATTTATTATGATGTATGTATTTGTGCTGTTATTTTTTTACGGTGTTATTTTCTATGCTAAACGTAGATTAAAATCAAAAGTTTATTGGCCATTAAAAAGATTCATGGTTTTAAAAATCTTGAATCAACTAAATGTTCATTTTTGCAAACAAATTACATTAAATTTGATTTTTGTAAAGGGTAAATAGCATAAAGAGGTTTTGCTAAAAGGTATACATTCAATTTTAGAACAACTTGTGTTAATATTAAGTACTTTTTAACATTACATTATTAGGCCCAAAACGAAATAATGCTATTTATGCAAGCAATGGGATCAGTTAGCTAGTAAAGTGCTATCAAGCTTAAATTAATTTGTCACGCTGAAGTTTGCAGCATGAAGACCGAAAACTCACAATTAGAAACTACATTTCTAGTTGTGGGGTCTTAGTAGCTGGCAGTTCAGTGGTGGCTAGCTTCTCTAAGACTTGATAGATTGCTGTGATGACTTGAGCTAATCTAGTAAGTTCTCTTTGACCTTTATCGGCTTTGAACAAGGGTGAAGGAGTTGACCTTTTCTACTTCCTTCAGCCATTGTGGTACAAATTGAGCTGCACATTTAACAGGTAGTATTTTCGAGTGAGTTCCCCTTGTAGCTATTGACAGCTAATAGCTATGAATAGCTATAAGCAGCTATTCTTGGTTGGCTAGTGTTGTGGGGTTAAGTGCTAGCCAAGTGTGTCTTAACGTGAACACCTTCTGCTTCAGACCTAGGTGTGTTGATTCTCCCAAAATCAGTCTCGATATAATTCTTAAGTTTCCGGTTTGTTTCTCAGTTGAGAACCCAATTGCCTCGTTAGATTTAGCTACAAATGGGTTGTGTGATATGGCCAGAGACTCCTCGTTTTTTGTTTCCAAGAAAGGCAAAAAAGAGTTACTCAGTTGTTGGTTATTGCATTCATTAATCTTTTTTGTCTGTGGTGATATGAGGTGATGTAAGTCTTCTACTCACACTACACTTGACACAGTTTTGTCATCAGTTGGTTTTCAAACTGTTCCACATGGTCTGTGTAGATTTGCTGAACAAGACCATGTAGCAGAGGATTTTCTTGACCATGGCCGTAACCATGGTGATTTTTTGCAAAGGCCAAAGTGTCCTGCCATCAGGTAAAGTGGTTAATTAGTACCTAGACCAATTTGTTATGTTGGGGTGTAATTGGTGAAGTCTCCATTAAGTTTAATGGTGCCTTTAGCCAATATCGACCAGAGCACAACTTCTGTTTTCCTCTAGCTGTCTTTGTCTCAACATGCTTCGTGGCTAGGCAAACCTCGCAGCTATTGACCACTATCCTTAAAATCGCTGGCAGGCCAAGCTAGTACTAGGTTTAGCAGAAGTCACTGACGTGTTGACATGCCTAATGTGGTCTCAAGCATGTGTTTGTCACATTGCAATTTTTCAGAAAGACAGCGAGCATATGGCGCACTATCTGGGTTGGTCATGGGGTGAACTTCAGCCTCTAACACCATATCTGGACATAACCTAAGGAATTGCAGAATTATTTTCAGTTTTTGGAACTCCTGTACTCCTAGTTTCAAGTGCTTTCCAACAAGCTTGTTTTTTTTCATAAAAATGCTCAGTATATGGTGACCATAAGGTATCTGCTGGTGGTATGCCTTTATGCCAGTTCCTTATTATGATACTTCAAGTTTTTATTTCAATTGTATCCCAAGGTGCAAAGGGCTGGCGCTGCCTCAATCTCTAGAGTAGCCACTTTGAAAGCAGCGGGTTTCATCAAAAGGCCGGCCATCTCGTGCACATTTCTGACGACCTCTGACATGACTGCTGGGCTTTTCTCAAATCTAATCCTCTAATCTGGCTAGCTCCTTCCAGGTAGGTTCGCCATCTATTCATAAGTTGGCAGGTTGTAGCTGTCACTTTCCTTAAGCAGGTTTCAATAGTCCTAGAAGAGCCTGTCAAACATTTGCTTGTTCAGCAAGTTTATAGTGCATCTAGTTTGATTAAACGCTGGATGGATCTCCTTGTTAGCTTTTTTCTGGAAGGAAGTAGTTAGTGTTGAAGTGGGTCTGATCTAAAGCATGTTTCCTAATCAGTTCTGCACCACTTTTGCACCGAAAGAGCATGGGATTCAAAGTGGACACTCCTGGAACTGTTGCTGAAGAGGCAGGCCTTTACTGTGTCCATCCGGTATGAATGTGGAGCAAATGGCCCCAGGTTTGTATTCCTTTTTCTGCTGCTTTATTCCACTCCTGGCAGTTTTGGGTTGTGTGGCTGGTCCTGGCGCTGGTTGTTCTATTATGTCAGCCAAGGGTCTAGATTTTTACTTTTCCAAAGCCTCATAATATTTTTGGGTAGCTATAGTGAATGGCCTTCACTTCATCTCCTCATTCCTATAGGCCTTCCGCATCAAATTATATTTAAGTGTGTGGGCTCGACCAGCTAGCCAAGACACTTTTTGTTGCAATTATTCCTGATGGGTGTTTTAAACAAGTACTCGGCATTATTGTTACAGTCCATGATATTGTCTCGGTTTACGCATTTCTTGTTGAAGCAGCCTTGCCACATATGTCCTTGTTTTTTTTTCAGCTCTAACAGAGGAGTGGCTTTGGCAGGGCAGTTTCTTTAGGGTCAGCTGCTTGCTACATCAGATGTGAAAGCTCTTTAATGGCTTGTTCCTGTGCCATCAGTATATGGTTAATTGACTCCTCTTTTACAAACCTGATAGAGAACTGCTGGCAATCCCAAAATTTAGGCTGGAGAAACTCTGTGCCAGCTTGTGAGCTTGTATCGTCAGTCAGTATCAGAATAGGCACTTGCTATTTAAGGTCGTTGCAGTTTAGGGTTTTTCAGAGCTCTCAAAAACCTGTATTTGGCCATGTTTGCCAAATGGGGTTTGGCTGATTGCCAAAGAATGTTTAAAGAAGTTGTTCCACTCAGACGGTATGCTCTTAAAAATTGAAAGGCTTTCTGCAAAGTATTCTGCTCTGCATGAGCCAGCCTGGGAGAGACCCTAAACGGAGCCTTGAGCGCGTCAAACATGTCTGTTTTCTACTTTCACTTTTGGTGTCTCCCATGAGGTGTAGCAAAATTGGTGCATCTGTCCACTGGTTGGCTATAGTGGCCTCTCAAAAGCGGCTTATCATATACTCTATGTAACAGTTATTTTTGCATCGAGGCACCTTAAGCTGATTGGCCGGGACCAGTGTCCGGGAAACCATCATTAGCTTCACCAATAGATCAGTCATGTTGTCCTTGTCCTTTTCTGTGCTCTTAACTTGCCAGGTTGTCTTGTCAGTGCCTTTCTTTTACAAAAACATTTTTAGGTTTATATGTGAGCTGCCATTTTCAAGGCACCTTGGCCTTTACTGGTCATCAGAGTGTCTTGCCTCAGTTAACTTGGTCTCTCTGAGTTCCTTTCTTACTGTCATTTTTAAGGCAGTTGTGAAAAGTTCATCGAGGAATTAGCTTGTGGAGAGATTTCAGAGATCCAACAGCTGCCACAGCTGCCTCGAGTATGTATACAAATGAAGACCTCATCGGAAGAACGATCAATGTCACACTTGTTCAAAATTGAGATATAGCCATTTTAAAGTTTACAAACTTTTTTGGAAAGAATTACAACTTATACCATAAAAACCTGATAGCTAGTGGTCAATAACAATGTTACCTGGCAATGTGATCAACAAAGAAGCGGTTGACATAATTTGGGGTGGTACAACATGGCCTAAGTTAAAACCTCTACACAGACATTGATTGATTTACTTTGGAAATCATTGCTAACTTTTTAATCGCTATATTGCAGTAAACTATTTGGTTTGTACCATCCCAAATTTAACCAAACAAAAATGAGCTTGTCGCAATACTATTACAACAACTTTTTTAATGTGTCCTAGAAAAACTGCAATGTTTTGTTTTGCATTACACTACACGCTTTTGCACACAATTCTTCTTTTGCTTTTTGGTGCTCTTCAGATATTTCTCTTCACTCCAACTGTCTCTGTCCATTGTATCAAGTTATTAACCCTTTCACCGCCATCCATGTACAAATTTATCTACCGCCCTACTGCCAGCCATTTTGCTGAAAAAAGCAGATGTTGCTTCATGATATGTACACAATTTTTTTAACTTGAAGCTCTATCTAGAACGCTTTGTTATATATTTTATTTTTGCACACTTTTTAACAAATAGTGCTATAAAAAATTCAATGTATTACACTTGGTGCATTTTTAAAGCTATGTGAAGCTACAATCGCCACGAAACTAAAGCGATACTCAACAAGGTTCTTTATTCTTATACAACTACTAATTTCACCACCATTAAAGTCAGTGCTGCTACTTGAATTGTCTGTGTAATCATGAAAGTCTGAATCTGAATTAGCAATAATGTAATCAACCTACATAATTATCTGTTTACTAACACGGGCGGCACTTACAAAAACTTATAAAAAAAATGTTCGTTTTTAGGTTGGAAATTCTCAAACAAAAATTTGAAATTGCTTCATTGCTTTAGGGTAATTTTTATAGAGAAATCTGACATAATTAGAATGAGCTTATCTTTGTTTTTAGACTTGAGAGGTACTTAAGAAAACCATAATAGGGTTTATAGTCCGAACCTCGACTGGTTTGAAACTCGAAGAGTTTGTATATCGACAACGGTTGGTCCAATCTCGACAGCAGTTTTACTATTTTACCATCTACTATTTTCATAGTAAATGAGCGATTTATATGTAAAAGATTTATTTGCGCAAAAATATATTGTTATCCATTTGATGCAGCACTCCCCAGCTTATGTAGGCCTAACAATATTTTGCCCAACCTAAATATAGAACGAATGCTAAAACAAGTAACAATCATAAATATGGTTGACTGTTTTGCTAGCAAAATGTTTTATTTGAAGACTAAACTTCAGTGAGTAGCTTTGGTTTTTATTTTTTGAAGTGAGGATAGAACTGCAAAAAGACATTTATCATTTGTTGAAGATTAAATTATTGTAAAACTGCATCAGCCTTTGTCGATGTTCGGACCAACCTTTGTCTAGATTCGGACCAACCTCTGTCGAGATTGGGACTTGTCTAGGTTCGGACTTGTCGATGTTGGGACTGTTTCCCCATAATAGCATTAAATAGTTCGAACGGCCGAAAGAAAAACGATCGTTATAAGTCGGAAATTCCCAAACAAGTATACGTTGCTATTGGCTGAAGGTAATCACATGATTGGAAAATGATCGTTGCTGCTGTGTAGCCTTTGGACATTGATAATTTTTGCAAATAGCTAGATTAATTTAAAGGTCGATTTGCAACAAAATTCACATTACAGTTATTTGGTATCATAAGACTCACCATGTCTTACTCTGTTGTGTAGTAGGTGCAAAATATATGGAAATGTGATAACAAGCTCTTAAAAGCTCAAAAAAGAACAGTTAATCGCAGCCACACAAGACCGCCGTAGTTTGGATTCGCTTTCCAAAACGGCTCAAATGGGACGTAGTTGTTTCAGGATGGTTTCTGTTTACACTTTCATGCAACCTCATTTGTCAAAATATTTTAACAAATATACTTCACGCATTCAATAAAACCATGTCTATTGTTTTTACGCGTCTGTTTTATCGTCATTGTAATGCTGTCACTTTTAGCACTGATATCTTATAACTTACCATAACAAAATCATTAAATTTTTTAACTTTACATCAAAGTAGTATATATCATTGTCTGATAATCATGACGAGCCTGTTGGTTACCTGTGATAATTGAAAAGAGCTGCAAAAATTATTTGCAAAGTATTGGGTCATGTGATCAGATTACGACTTGACGATTGAATAATGCCGAAAGAAAACTGTAAAGTAGCGAGCATCTATATTTGGTACGGGGTCTTCGGTAAAATCCGAAGTGTTTGTCATAAACTAGCGCTACGATAAGTTTTACATTAAGCTTTTTATTGGCCTTTCAATTCACGGGAGAACATGTGTGACAAGACGATAACCAAACTGGAATGACTACGTCAGATAAATAAACAGATTCCAATTTACGACGGCTTTTCGTTTTTGAGCTTTTAAGAGCTGGTAATCACAGTTCCGCATATTTGACCCCTACAACACAACAGAGTAAGACATGGTGAATCTTTTGATAGCAAATAACTGTAATGTGAATTTTGTTGCAAGTCAACCTTTAAGCAGGAATATCTCTGGTCCTTGATCATTTTTGCTGAAAATTTGTCACAGAGACTAAAGTTTGTGGCTAGAACTATTCAAGAGAAGATAAATCTAGTATTTTGAAAAAATGTGACATTGGTCGTTCTTCCGTTGAGGTCTTCAAATATATATATATATATATATGCAATACAGTCAAAAGTGTGTGCATACATATAATTGCATTGGACAGGGCTGTCCCTTGCCCTGCCTGTTTTTATCTGTTGTGCTTTTTCATACACTGAGCTGAATTAGACTCTACCTCTTTTTCCTCAGATCAGCTGGTTGGGTCCTGACGGCTCAGCAGATCATCAGTCTTTTAAGTGCCGGTTCGGTGGCTGCTTGGTTACTCATTCGCAGTTTGGTGGTCGGTTGATTATACTCTCAGCCTACTCTCAGCCTACTCTCAGCCAACTTTCTGCCTAGTCTGACTCCCTTCCCATTCAAACTCCTGGCCCGGTCAGACTTTCGGTCAGTCGTACTTCGCCTGCTCAACTTTTCTGAACTTAGTCTGATGAGGTTAGGCTTACTCTCTCTCTCTCTGCCTCCCTCTCTCTCTCCCTCTCCCTCCCTCTCTCTTTTTCTCCCTCTCTCTCTTTCTCTCGATTTGGCTGACGTCTTCTCTTACCGACCAGCTGGTGAGGTAATCGATCAGTTTGTCAAGGCAATCTGGTTTGTAGCTATGCTGTTGTCTGCTGCTGTGTTACATTATTTAACCAGCTAGTTGGCCATTCTAGCTCAATTCACGTATAACGGATGCCATCACTTCATTATGCAATCACAAGAATAAAGGAATTCAGCAAAGTGTGATCAATATAATTGAACCCTTCATTTCTATCTCCAGTACTATAGCATTTTTTCCCTAGATTGTTCTCACATCTTTATTTTTCTAACTTGTGATATTAAATTATGATATCGCATAAAATACTGTTAACCATTGTTAGGAAAATCTTATGTAGTTCTTGTTGTAAAACTGCAGCTTAAAGTTAATGTCTGCAAATTCATGCAAGGTGAGCCAATATTGAAGTAATTATTAGTCAGACGTTAAAATCAGAACGCAATTATTTGTGCAAATTTTTAAACACTGGATGGTTTAGGCAACTTTCCTAATTTAAGTTCCATGTACTTACGTAGCATTTATAATACGTTTTCTACGTCCTTGTGATAAGAGGTTTGATATCCAGCTCTGAAGCTCTCCAAAATTTCGTACTTCAACGTCAGCCAAATCATCAATCTCTCCAAATGGCTTTTTTGAATAATAATTGCGAAATCTTTCAATTACTCGATTTCTCTGTTCATTCGAAAGTGTAAGTAATGACCATACATACTCCGAAGCTCCCGCCCTGTAATGACCATCCGTAATGTATTATTTAAAAAAGAGGTTTGTATACATACAGACCTATATAGACCATATGAACATTTTTATATATACATATGTTTATATATGTTTATATATGTTTATATATGCTTATATATAAATATATATATATATATATCTACCTTTTCTAATCTGTAATCCCAGTAGTCATTGGGGCCATAATGTAGTCATAATGTAACCCCAGTAGTCATGAGCGCAATAACACCGGCGCATAAAATGTGGCTTGCCCAAATACCAACAACAATCAACTCAGGTGAGTTGCAAAAGAGTGCGCTATTGAGAACAGCTAAGATCTTGAGGCGAGTGCTCAAATTCCCAGGTCTCTGGTAGGAGACCCGAGTTAGAGCAGAATTTACCACCCATATGGGGTATCCGGGGTGAGGAAACAATTATATATATATGTATATGTATAATTATATATATAAGATAAAGCGTAAGATCCGAGCAGAGTGTTCAATGATAAAATCGGAGCAAGTTAAAGTCAATAAAACAGACTATAACTTTAGATAAAACACTTTATTACTATAAATAAAGTGTTCTATCTAAATTTATAGTCGGTTTTATTGATTTATATACATGTATATATATTTCGCAAAGTATGACGTTTGTCGGTCATTTCGGCTATAGTTCATAAAATCTTTGTATTGAAAGTTCGCATTCTTATGGATTTTAACCCACGACTAATTCGCATCGACAATTTTCATTTTCGGTCGCTCTACAACTGAGCTAGAACGCCATAGTGATCAGATATGTTTTCATATAACGGATACACCATGCGCGTGCGGATCATTTTAGCCTTAGGTTTTCGACCAAAGATTTTGAGATTTGTTTGTCTCGGAGCTCGAACATAACTTCGGTTCTCAACCAAACCAGAGCATGCGCAATGCATTTAGCAAAGCTCTAGAAACAGCACAAAAACATCGGTTAGCAAGCGAAGTCGTATTTTATGCTTAATAAATTATTTACAAAAAGAGAAGAACCATCTGGAATGATGCTTCCTCTATCGAATAAATTTGCTAGAGAGATAACCCCTCTAATCGAGTTACCCCAAATTGTTTGATAAAAGAATTCTTCTTTAAAGATGTAAAGTAAACGTTCTATTGCTGTTTATACTTTCTTTTGACTTTGATTTTTGATGTAACTGATCTGTTGCATTTTTTGCTGTTTCATTTTCAATTTTTGCAACTTTTAGTATTGTATCTTAACCTTTAATGTTTTTAATGTTTTAAGAGACAAACGCACGAGAAATTTACTTTGTTTCCATCATCATAATAAAACCTTTTATTAAAATTAGGCACGGTTTATTATCTACCCGTTTCTATTTATAGTATGCAGTATACAGTACAGCTCATGGTGTAAAATGTTGAAAAAATACTTTACTGAATTTGTTTTCTCGCCTTTGAATAGATTAAAATTTACATAATTTATTTTAATGGAAAAATTGCTTCAGATCTCGAACAACTCGGTTTTCGAACAACCTTCTGGATCATAAAGCTGAAATATATAGATATGCATATAGCTCAATGGCAGGAATTAAGTCATGGCAATAAATACCTACGCACTGCTAGTAATAAGATGCCCAGCAGGCATAATTTTAGTGGATTGAGGAAGCCATCATGGCAACAGATATAGCAACTTGTAAACTGCTGGCCATGCATGGAGCACTCCACCCAAAATATGATACTACTAGATTGTATGTCGATTAAAAATATGGATGTAGGAGACTCAAATGTGTACAACAAACAGTGAAAAAGGAAGAACAAAGCATTAAATCCTATGTAGCCTAGTTGAATTTTAATCGGGTGCTCGGACAATAGAGCTTTGCAGTGATGATGAGGAACTTGACTGGCACATTAAACCTCTTCATGGTGCTCATCACCGGCAAATATCTAAGGTTGGCAACTTCTAGCAGACATATATATAGCTGAACAAAGGAAATCCAATGGCCAATGCAAAGTCGCTACTCATGGCAGCCCAGGAGCAGGTGCTTCCACCAAGGCAGCTCCAAATAGAAATCTATCACACTAGAAATGATCCTAGATGTAGACTATACAAAGATACACCTAAAACCCTCCAACACATCATCAGTGGGTGCAAGCAGCTAGCAGGAAATGCATACACTGAGCGGCATAATCATGTCACAGGTGTTGTGTACAGAGGTTTATGTGATAAGTATGGCCTTAATAAACCACAACACTGGTGGGAAGCTCCTGGTAAGGTCAATGAAAATGACCACGCTAAGATCTTCCAAAACTTCTGCATCCAGACTGACAAGCATGTCCTAGCAAACCAACTAGATATAGTGGTGGTGAACAAGGGGAACAAGAGAGCTACTATAATAGCTATAGCAGTATCTAATGACTACAGTGTAGCAAGCAAAGAAAGAGAAAAAGTGGAGAAGTATCTCCCTCTTGGAGAAGAGATTGAAAAATGCTGAGATGTAAGAACAACTGTAATCCCAGTAGTCATTGGGGCACTGGGCGCAATAACAATTGTGCATAAAATGTGGCTTGCCCACATACCGACAGCAATCAACTCAAATGAATCACAAAAAAGTGCAATATTGGAACAGCTAAGATTTTGAGGTTAGCGCTCAAACTCCCAGGTCTCTAGTAGGAGACCCGAGTTAGAGCAGAAATCACCACCCATACAAGTTAACCAGGGTGAGGAAACCATTTTTTATGTATATATAAATGTATATATTAACGTTTGTCCTAGCTAGAACTAAAACCACAGTGCCAACATAGAATGGAGCACTATAAATTAGTAGAGAATAAGATAGAGTATTTATTTTTGTCAGCTACTGTCAGTTTTGTGCTTGCACAGTCATCAGGCTGAAACAAAATGGTGTTTTTTTAAATATCCAAAAAGACATTTGGAAAGCCACCATTTTTTTTTTCAGTAGAGATCTACAGCCTGATGACTGAGCAAGCACGACACTGACAGTAGTTGACCAAAATAAGTACTCTAATTCTTTACTAATTCATAAGCAACCTCACTTAAACACATGTTGTTGGAACGCTGTTTGAGTTTGGTAGGCATATGCTAGCCATTTACTTGATTGAGTATGACAAAAGAGATTGGCATTAAAATGACTGAATATGCTTGTGGATTCGCTTTTGAAAAAAAAAGCACATCAATCTCCAGAGCTACCCGCAGTAAACACCGATCAACCTGTCATCAATTAGAATTACACAGAATGGTATCAGACGTTAGTTAGCCAATAGAATTACAGGCTATTTTTACCTAGCTATACATGTGTATACAGAATATTTACCATTATTATAAAAGCGAGAAGTTTATCATTTTTCTACACCAGTAACTTTGGACGCACCCTCCCTGGCACGCTTACACTCATATCTATATTTATACTTGCACACTCTCAGACTCTCTATCAGAGCCATTCACTGTTCAGGCAAGTAACTCTTTGTGATACAGCCTATAGGTGGAGTTGTTTTTTTAGAGTGATGGGAATATTCTTTTATACTTTTATGCAATGATTTGCAACAGTTGTAGTATATCATGCACACTTTGTTCTCCACTTTAATAGATAAAATTGGATTAATAGGCACATGCCACTAACCTAATCTGTTTTTCTTACTTGGCATAGTGAACAGTTAAAAGTCGTCATTGTAGAGCAACTCCATTTGTTAGAATTTGTCACAAGATAACTTAACATACTTAGCCAAAATGATTGACTAATTTTAAAGAGGAAATATCACAGTGCTCAGCTTGCCTTGCAAACTAACCTGCATGACTGGGACTCAATTAGCTACTATTTTAAGCCTAGACATTACACCTAGAACCCAGATTTGCTTTTCAGCACACCATGGTCAAAACTTAACAAATTGGGTGCCCGACAATTTGAGCAAAATAATTTTATTGGTGTGGTGGAGACAAATCTGAAGTGAAAACTTATTACAGATTTAAACATACATAGTATTTATTTATATATATGTATACAAACACTGAGACTTGCATGTATATATACTGTACTGTTTTGGCTGTTGAAGCCATATTTATGCATATGTATCTAACATAAAACCTCTAGTTAAAAACTTTAACGCCATGGCGCTCCGTTTTCAACCTTTCCCCTATGGTGGCAATTTATTAGAAGTGAAATTCAAATAGTGGGTAAGGTTGTATTTGATGAATAACTCATCAGAATTTTTGGAAGGTAAATTAAACTCATTTAGGGGCAAACCGAGTTTCACCTATACTTTGTATACCGCAGCATTAATCGCAGTTGCTAAACCATTTTTCATACAGTATACCATAAAACATCAAGATCACGTTGAATGAGGAACTACGATTAGACTGATGCAGGTATTAATTGATTTTTATGTTGTAGCCTTGAAAGTATTAACGAAAAAGCTATCATCATCGGTGAAAGATGTCATTTCTATCTCCAGTCTACTGCGATATTGATCTAGCCTACTCTCTCCTGCTGCTGTCATTCCCCTATTAAACCGATTGAAGGAGTCTTTGCAAGAGCTCATTCTCAACTGGACTTTCTGTCGCAACGTAACTCACTCCAACTTCTCTTCTCTTGTTTCCCAAAGCGATGATGAATGCGCCGCTACCCAGTCATTGGGTTGTCGTAACATCTCTTTACGTGCATCTATTCTGAGATCTTGAACAAAGGTTTGGCGGGCAATGTCTGCTTTTCTTTAGAGCAATGTTTTTTAGCTTCGAAGAAATCCATATTGAGACTGAAATTTGATGCTTCCTTGGTATATCATCGCGAGCTTATGAGGTTCTCCGCAAAACGGCTTCTTACTTGTGAATGGTTGCACTGGCAGTCCCATAAAACGGTCTGAGTATTGGTGTCATAGGCATACCCTCGCTACTTGGTTAGGTGTGCTGTTGCTTCTTCAAGGCAATGTTTTGAAGCCCGGCATGTAATCTCACACAAATTGCATATGAGCAAAAGCATTCTGACGGTGTAAATGAGCAAATTATTCTCAGCAAAATATTGTCATGGAGTTGTCACGCCATTCTCGGGAGAGTATTTTGGTCCAATTGTTTGATCAATGCATTGACCTCATTTGAAGGAAATGCAGATATGTTGCTGCTACTGTTTTTCCGCATCGACAAGTGCGCAGTCAGTCATTTGTACTGGTTCATGTCCATGAGTACATCCCACGTCGAAAAGTTTTAGTGGCAGGCCATCCATTTCTTAACCTATGGCTTTGCATTATCAAAAATGGAAAACTGTGAAATAGGTGCAAAATGAAAAATTGTGAATAGGGAAGTAAATGGTCTCTAGAGGTGGAACGAGACAGGTTTTTTAAGTTCGAGACGAGACTCGAGACACTGTCTTGTAAAAATTCGAGACTCGAGACACGAGACAGTAATATAATGAGCATTTGGTGATGATTTCACTACACAAGTACTAGCTACTTGGTATATATAAAATTAATAAAACTATTTTAAAATTTAATTTTCACCTGGTGTAAACAATTTAAATACAACATTTTAATAGTGATATGCATGTAGTTTTTGTAAACAAAAGTGACACAAACAGCTCTAAAATACCGAAGTTATATATTCTGAGAATTTTGAGCTTGATTGATCATAATTATTATAAACATATTGCTTTGTACATGTATAATTTACCATCCATTGAATAGGTCTTACTTTTTAATGTAATGTGTAATTAAACCGACAAAGAAATACCGCAACTAAAAGAACACACGATAACACTTTCGTTCTTATCGTTTCATTAATGTTAAGTTTTGTTTGTGTATTAACTGTAGTATGTGAATTATATTTAAATTGTACTCATGAAATTATATTAATTACTGTATACATGCACATGCATATTCTTATATTGAGCTAACAAAATGTCATTGTTAACCGAACACGGACTATGGTCGACACGGCCTTTCGTTCGTTTCTCCGTGTCCGGGCAAGTTTTACCCGCGATTGGTAGTATATACCTAAAAGAGGCCCGAATTTTATGAAGGGCAGTTAGTGTTTAGACACGATACGATAAAATACAGACATTTTACCCGCAAAAGTCTTAATTATTAAATTGGATTATCCGAAGAGTAATTAGATACGACCCGGTATCTGTTTTAAGGACACAGAACCAAACTAAAATATATTAACAGGGCCGTTGTCCGGACTACATGATTAGACTCAGTGGCCAACATAATCAATAGCAACAGGTAGTAACGGACCAGGTATAACTTTAAAGGCAGTTGCCTGCAATCCATTACAATATATGGAGTTGTTGTTACCGCGAGAAACCATGTTTTAATAACCGTGCGCAGGCGGTTTAGTTCTATTTCCTGTCTCGAGTTTGGCAATAGTTAAGTCGAGACGAGACCGATATGAGACGAGACAGGTCGATACTCGAGACGCCTCGTGTCTCGTTCCACCTCTAATGGTCTCCATAGCAATTAATTTTACATAAGGCTCAAAGTTTTAGGTCGGCAATTTTCAACAGCTGACCCTGTTCCACACCGTTTACGTCAAACAGTCATTTGTCTGTATGACAATCACCGACAGCAGAGCCGACTGCACAGCATCTTCTCCTAAGTAGAAAATCTGTATGGGGTCTGATTGATGGCCTGCTAGGAAGGTTGTGCTGCAGTCAGCTATTAGTGATGGCTGTAAACTTTTCCTATGTCCTTCTAGCAAGCTTCTTTCCCACACACCTCTCAATCACCTAGAGTAGTATACTCTGCGCCAAACATAATAGTAGAGTCGATAGAAGCCACTCTCTCTCTGAAGAGGGAATGCTGCGTCCATTAGTAGGCACAGATTGTCACTGATGTCTCTCACTCTGCGACAAATTACATTAGACTGCTGACTCGTCAATGAAGTCTTGCGATTTATACATGTAATCACACATGCACACGTTACCAGGGCTGATATCGGATCTTTGGAGGCATCGGCAATTACCGAAGCCTTTAATCCGTTGTCTTATTGTAAGGCAGGCAATTCACAGCACATTCACACATTCAGCACATTCACACTCTCTTATTTAACCAAGTCGCAATAGTTGAATTCGATACGGTTCTTACTATTTCTATGGTGCGGTGACTTAATGGTCGCGCCGTTAAGATTTTTCGGAATACTATATAAAAGCACAGACACTCAAACTGCTGTCGGAAGTTGCCCCAAAAGAGTTAGGTCATGAAACAGTTTATTTCTACACTAACAGATCTAAAACAACCAAAGCTGAATATAATTATGTTTGAGTTTTTATGTGAAAAATTAATAATTTACTTACACGGTAACTTTTTGTCTGTGGAATACAGCCAACAGTTGCCCAAGACTCCTACATCTGTTCAAAACTATGTCGTAAGCGAAGTGTGCTGTTCCTCCAAGTAACGCTAATGAATGTACAGGATTTTCAGCATGCGTTGCTGCTCTACTTGGAGCCCAAGTATCTCTGTAAAATGCATAGTCAACAAACTATTAAAAGCAAATACGACAGCAAATATATGATTGTATTCAGCAGTGTTTGAACAAACACCTAACACCTTTTTGCTGCTCATAAAAGTAGTAACTACAGTCAAACATAGATAACCCGAACTTCACAGGACCGAGCGAAAGTGTTCGAATTATCAGAGCGTTCAAGTTATCAGAGCACTGTCACAAGTCCATGTATTTACTTATTTATTAGTAGATACATGTACATATACAAACTATAATTTAAATCAAAAGCACAAATGGCTTGTTTCAAATTAAATGCTTCTAATGTAAAGTTTAAAACGTTTTTATCAAAAAGTATAGAGATTTTTCTATCACTTGAGATTGGTTTGTTGTTTGAGGTGATGTTATTGCCAGGACGTGTTTTAGATTGACATTGACAAAACTTGATCGTTGTTGAAATGCTCAAAAGAAAAGACATCTTTTTCTATTGAGCGTTTTACCCACGATCAATTTTGCCGATTTTTCTTGAAGTTTATGCAAAGATTACCTGACTTTACCTTGCTTCCGAAGGGCGATCGCTAAGCGGATGTTTGGTATCAAATTTCACCAAACCTTTAGAAAAGTCATCGACAAAAGTATTTTCCCGATGGTGGTAATACTGACGCTTATGAATTACGAAAAGTTGAGGTTTACCTCTATGGCTTAGAATAAAGTGATTTTCTAAAGCGATAACAACTGTTTCGGTAGCCGTTGGGCAAAAAACAGTTCGAGTTGGCAGTGTTGAGTTCGAGTTATCTGTAGCAATTTATCATTACGTGGGAACGGACCAAAGAAACCCTTCGAGCTAACCGTGTGTTCGAGCTATCCGTGGGCGAGTTATCCATGTTTGACTGTATTTAGTTTTTTATGATAACTGAAAGAGCTGTGAAGTTTACATGAAAAACATTTTATAATCATTTTCTCTGTACCTACATGTATTTCTGGGCTTGTAAAAACTCTAAACCATCAAAGAAAATAATTTGTCGCAAAACCTTTTGCTATTTTATATTATTACGAGGTGAATGCTCAGTGCTGCAAGGAGAGTAAAAAGATTTTTGTTCAGAAAATTCATTTTTAATCAAACTATTCAACATTTACTTGTCTAAGTTTTAAATAAAGTTATTTGTTTATTTTGTGTGTGTCCATCCAATGCATGATTCAAATATTAGAAAGCTCAAACAGCTAAAACAGATTGTTGAAATATTAGAAAGCTCAAACAGCTAAAACAGATTGTTGAAATACATTTCCTTCTTCTTATGCTATACAATGACTCAAGATTTAAAACAGCTTATAAACCATTTGTAGGTAATGCAGTTACCATTGGCTAAGTTTTTTCACTCAATATAATTATTTGAGTAACTTAAGCTAGTCTAAACCTTTAATATAATAAGAGTTGTTATTATAACTTCAGCCAGTTTTATGGAAAAAGGAGTGCATCATGATTTCTCACGCCTTCATGGTCTTTAAACATGATAGCTGAAAGGTGAAGTGTGTCTGGGTACGCTTCAGCTCACACACTCAAACTACTAGAAAAAAAGCTAGCAGAATGTGCAATGTTGCACGGTAATAAAAAGGTTTTTAAACAGTGCCAAGCTTACTAGCAAGCTATAAATTAATTATTACATGAGAGATCATGATGCAATCTGTTTGACTAGTGCTGGCCACACCCTTAAACTACTTCATATTCTTTAGCGCTATTAAAGATTAGCAGATGTAATAAGTATGGCCATAGTTGTTCCACAGGATATCCTGGTGAAGGTCTAATGAATACCTTGTCTGTCTGCAGAACAGGTGCTTCCGAGTTCAACTCAAGTTCGAAGCGGGTTTTGCATTCCGAGATTTTAATCACTATAACTGGACATATGGATGACGACAGACCAACAAACACTGATAGTCATATATATACAGTGAAACATGGATAACTCAAACTTCACGGGACCGAGCAAAAGTGTTTGAGTTATCAGAGCGTTCAAGTTATCAGAGCACAGTCACAAGTGAATGTATTTATCAGTAGATATATATACAAATTACATGTATATATAAAACTAAAGTATAGGTTGTTTGTTGTAAGTTAAAGGGCATATGATGTAGAGTTTTAAAGTATTTATCAGAAAGTATAGATATTTTTATACACTTGAGATTTGTGTGTTGTTTTAGGTGATGTGACTGCCAGAACTTTTTCAGATTAAAATTGGCAAAACCTAATCGCGGTTAAAACGCTCAGAAGACATTTTTTCTTCTGAGTGTTTTACTCTAGATTGCCAATTTAATCTTAAAACGTCTTGTCAGTCACATCACCTGAAACTGCAAACAAATCTTAGCCCAATAGAAAAATATCTATTCTTTCTGATAATTTTTAAAACTGGACATAAGTGAACATTTATGACCAATGCAAAAAAGCATGCTTTACATCTGATCAGTTGTTTCATTTAAAAAACTTATCGAGTGTAGTCTGTGACAAGGTATTTTTTGACAAAGATCAACAGTGTGACTTATTGTAGAAATAGATTTTAAACAGTTATTATAGTCCTTAAAAACTTGTTAGCTTTTTCTAACAAAATTGGCCCATCGATAGGTACGCCCATAGAGTTATCTCCCCCTAGAGTGATAACTACACGAGCGTTTCCGGTGCCAACAAGGAGCGTTTAGGCCACCCCCCTTTTTTGTGCTAGTCAGTCGTAGTGATTGACTAGATCAATAACATCAGCCATGAGAAAGGTTAAACAAGGATCATGAATTTCCAGTTAAGATAGTAATTAATGCTCATATTAAAGAAATGATGATTTTAGTTTATTACTCTACTATATGCTTATTATTTAAAAGAATTCAATACCTACCAAGGATGGCTAAACATATTATGGAAATGATTACTTTTCCATATACATTTCCATAAACATAAATATTTTCATAATTTTAGGGAAATGGATATGGAAATTTATTTTAAAAATATGGAAATAATCTGAAAATAGAATTAATATGGAAATGAATTATGGAAATTTTATGGAAATGGAAGTAATATGGAAATGAATTATGGAATGTTAAGGAAATGGAATTAATATGGAAATGAAGTAGGGAAATTTTATGGAAATACTATGGGAATGGAGTAGGGAAATGTTATGGAAATGGAAATAATATGAAAATGAAATGGAAATTGTGACATACACGTAATCCCTGATGCCTACATGACTTTCAAAGGCACTGAATTGATAGTGTCAAGTAAGTGAGTTAATGCAATCAGTTACTCATAGACAAGATAGATAGTCATACTGGGGTTGTATTACATTAGTGTGATGGGAAGCTAATAGACTGCCATCAACTATGAGCTGTACTGCCCGAGTAATAAAAAAGTCTTTGGACAGAAAATTTATTTTTATATAACATTTACCATTCTAACTTTTAAACTTCATCTCGTGAAAAAATATTTTTAAGCAGTTCAAATGAATTAAAGAGGAAAAAGAAAACAACTGTAAAGGTTTTCAAGCTTTTTCAAACAACTACAACTTTTAAATTTCATATCATGAAATAAGTGTTTTGTTGAAATAAATTAGGAAAAAAAATAAAACTGTAAATGTGTTTAAATGTAAAATAATTAATAAGTAATGGCTAAATATAATCTGTTTAGCTATGACTACAATGAAAATTATTTAATAAATAATGTAATGCAAAAGTATATTTTATTTTTATATAATTATAATTTAGTATAATTAAGTATAATTTATTTTTATTTAACATATAACAACATTTGCCACTTTAACTTTCAAACTACATATTGTGAGAAGTGTTTTGTGAAATTGAATTAAATGAAGAGGAGAGAGAAAATAAAAACAACTGTGAATGTTTTCAAGCTTTTTCAAACAACTACAACTTTTAAATTTCATATCATGAAAGAAGTTTTTTGTTAAAATGAATTAGGAAGAAAAATGAAACTGCAAATGTGTTTAAATGTAAATGTGAAATAATTAGCAAGTAATGTCTAAATATAATCTGTTTAGCTATGATTACAATAAAAAATATTTAATAAATAAAGTAATAAAAAAGTCTATTTTATTTTTAAATAATTATAATTTAGTATAATTAAGTATAATTTATTTTTATCTAACATATAACAACATTTGCCACTTTAACTTTCAAGCTTTTTGCTTGCTTACATCAAGCAAAGATGTCCACTAACTAGTGGACATTTTTGCTTCAAGCTAGTCTATGTATTTGATTGATATGTATTGAAATCTAATATTACATGCAAGGGCTGTTTGTGAACTGTGGTGTCAATGAATCACTCTATCACCATACAATGTCAATACTTTCAGTTGATGGCAGTCGATTAGCTTCCCATCACACCAATGTAATACAACCCCCAGTATGACTATCTATCTTATCTATGAGTAACCAATGATATACAGCCCCCCATGTGTGAGGGCTGTATATTCTTGGAGTAACTGATTGCATTAACTCACTTACTTAACACTATCTATTCAGTGCCTTTGCAAGGCATGTAGGTATTGAATTGCTTTAAATAATAAGCATATATTAGAGCAATAAACTATAATCATCATTTCTTTAATATAAGCAATAATTACTATCTTAACTGTGAAAATTCATGATCATTCTCATGGCTAATGTTATTGTTCTGTCAATAACTACAATTGACTAGCACAAAAAAGGGGCGTGGCCTAAATGCTCCTTGTTGGCACCGGAAACGCTAGTGTTGTTGAAGGCACAGTTATCACTCTAGGGGGAGATAACTCTATGGGTACGCCTTCACTACGCACTTCTCTAAACTAAGTCAATAATACACCATCCAAATCATCGTGCGACGTTGAACGATCTCTTAGCCTTGATGAATTTTGGTCACATAACGATCTTATTCTTTCTTTTTGTTTAATCCATGTTAACACTGTACTTTTTGGAAGATTTTCTCTTTTTGATAATGCTGATAGCTTTTGTCCTGCTTCGATTTTCTCGAGTACTTTAAGTTTGTCAGAAGGTTTCCACGCTTTATTTTGCTTGCGTGATGCCATCGTAAAGCGGATGTTTGTTGTAGCGGACGCCAAGCCACGAGCCTATTTGTGACATTCTATTTTTATGTATCCGCATATAATCACTGTTACAATATGTATTTTGCATGCTGTGTCTATCTTTATTAAATTTTTATCGCTAATACCTTCTAACGTTTATAGCTTGGCCATAACTAAGCGAACGTCTTAGCGACCCTATTAATCATTTTTATACGATTTCTTTTTCGGTTCCATTATACGGTACGGGGGAAATTATATGTACACTATACGCGTATAAAAAGCGCTTTCGTTAAGAAAGCAGAGTAGTCTCAGCTCCGCGACTAGTGGAAACTCCTTCGAAATAAGTTGAACGGAAACCACGTTTGCGAATTCGGCAAAAAACTGTTTGAGTTAACGGTGCCGAGGTCGAGTTATATAAAGCCATTTATCATTGCGTGGGAACGGACCAAGCAAATCCATTCGAGTTAACCATGTGTTCGATATATCCGAGGGCGAGTTATCCATGTTTCACTGTATATATATATATATATATATATACATGTACTCATGCTACAGGTATACTACAGGGATAGCTACTCATGTGCATGTACTCATGCTACATGTACATATATATATAATAATATATATAGTAATATATATATACATACATATATATTACTATACATATAATAATATATATAGTAATATATATATAAGAAAACAGATAAACTATTTTGACATTATGTATAAATTATGATCACTTTTAAATATTATGGTTAAAAAAATTAAGCCCGACTATCTGACTGCTTTTTATAAAGATTTGCCTAAGTATCAAGATTACTAAAGTTTACTAAAGGTAATTTGGAATAAATTAAAAAGTTGTTCTTGTCTAAAGCTTTTTTACAAAGGGTCAATATGGCGTATTTGGTTTCTCTACTTACATATATTAATGAATAGGTGAGAATAATATTACTAAAAGTTTAATTGAGTTTTCCATATACTTAAAGTTAAGCATAATTAATTAAGTTGTTAAGTCAAAAATGACTTCATTTAAAATGGTACAATATCGCAAAACAACTCTTTTATTTTCCATATTAGAAATTTTATGAGAAAATTTATGCTATTCAAATAAATACATAAATGTTGCAAAATAATATGATACCATAATTTAAAGTCTTTAGCAATGGTGGAAAAGCTGCCCATTGAACTAATGCGCAAGATTCGACCAGCTTCATTTACCACAGTACTTACTACCGATCTACAACTCTCACATCTGCTTATATGTAGGAGTGGGTTTAGGCTATAAATATGTTCCAATCACTTGATGGTCATTTTGTTTAAAGCACATAAATTACATAAATTCTCTCTTGTATATTTCAATACATCAGAGTCTTGGCTTTCGAATGAGCTATTGTTTGCCATGGTGAGACAAAAATTGGTTGGTGTTTATAGGATTTTCCCAGAGCTCTACGGCGAAAAATTTTACTGGCATAGTCTCGAAAATTGTGACGTCACAATTCTCATATTCGTTGTTGTGTGCTCTTACCGCATATTTATCAACTACGATAATGACGCTAGTGGCAAGCGAAGGTAGGGTAGGACAACTCCAGAAAACGAATGAAAATGACAAAGGTATCAGTGTCATTAATTCTCCATGTACATATTATTTCCAGGCCTGTATTCCCTGGTTGCAAGTTGGGGCGGCTAAGCAAGTTGGGGCGGCTAATGTTAGGCGACGAGTTATGAGCATCTGGGGGTTTGGAGGGGCCGTGTCAGCCCCCCCCTCAACAGTTTTTTTATGTAGGGCCTCAACCGGGCATCTTCATGTAAAGTTTTAAAAAATTTTATCGGAAAGTATAAACATGTTTTCTATTATTTGAGATATGTTTGCTTTAGGTGATGTGACTGCCAGGACGGTTTCAGATTAAAATAGGCTAAACTTGACTGCAGTTGAAACGCTTAGAAAAAATACATTTTTTTCTTTTGAGCGTTTCAACAAAGGTCAATTTTGCCGATTTTATTTTAAGTTCATCCTAAGGTTTCTACGCTTTCGTGGGGCTATTGCCAAGCGGATGTCTGTTAAAACTTGACCTTTTGCAAACCTTTATAAAAGTCGTTAACAAGAATATTTTGCCGATGATGATAATAATGACACCCAATAACTATATTAAAAGTTGACGTTTATCTATATACCTTGGAATAAGGTGATACTCTACAGCGATAAAAATGGTTCTCGTAGCCGTTGGGCAAATAACTGTTCGAGTTAATGTTATTGAGGTCGAGTTATCTAAAGCAATTTATCATTGCGTGGGAACGGACCAAACAAATCCGTTCGAGTTAACCAATTGTTCGTGATAAAATTTTACAATTTATCCGAGGGCGAGTTATGCTAGTTTGACTGTACTTAGCCGCCAAAAATTCCTAAAAGTTGGGGCGGCTCAGCCGGTCAGCCGCCCCAGGGAATACGGGCCTGATGATTTCTATGATAAGTACCTCAGACTCCAAGAACCATACTATATTTTCCTGATGATATTATGCACTAGCTTTTTATTTTTAATGTGATCTTGAGGGTGACGACTGAGACTAATTAATTTCAATCATTGGGTGATCTCTGGTGAAAGTGCGATTGACATTTAGACCAAGGGCCACGCAACCGCAGGTCATAATTTAATTTATGTGATTTCATTACCTTTATCAAAGACAGTACATTTATTGAAGCATAATTAATTAACCCAGAACATGTGTTTGTATTGGTCGGGCGTTAGCACGATCCCCGGGCATTGTTGATTATCTAGAATCTTAGTTTATTATTAGCGCTCTCGGGTCTAACAGCACCGATTGTCACAGAAAAACGCAGCCTCAATGGCAGAGAAAGGGATCGAGGACCTAAGGCTAAATGAAAATTAGGACGTCACATTTTGAGTATTTGAACCAAGTGTTTTTTGCAGGACGTACTTTTGACACCCCGTTTTTCATAGTTCTATTATTTTTTGAGTATTGAATATAAGCTCATTCGAGAGCCAAGACTCTGATGTATTGAAATATATAACAAAATAATTATGTAATTTATGTGCTTTAATAAAAAGGGGAGTGAAAACCATTCTAATACTAGCTTAATTTAGCCAAATTTCAAATTACAGTGAAGGCAGCATAAAAAAGGTAATTGATAATATGTCATTTGATTTCAATGATATTTGTTAAATCTGCGCATGGAATTTCCCGCATTTTCCGAGTTTAAAAGTTCATATTCGTAATAATACTCACCTTACAAACATGGCTTGCATATATGCGAGTTGTTAAAAATTCTTCTGAAACTTTTGAATAAGATGTTAAATTGGCTTGCTAAAAAGTAGTCTCAATCAACCACTTTCAAAAAAATAATTGATAAAAACATAGTAAATTTTATAGCTAGTTTTCTGGACATCCAAGGGTTAAATAAGAAAGTTGTTAATAATTTTTGTTTGAATTTTTTATATAGAGTTTAGCAAAACGCTGATTATTGTCCTAATGTACAAAACTTTGTACTTACAGATCAGGCTGGGCCTTTACCCATTTCACCAAATCTCCGAAACATCTTGCCTCATGATCCTCAAGTCTGCTCTGTAGGCCAATGTTCCTTAGATATGTATTTCTTTCATCATTCTCCATTGACATCAGCAAATAGAGTTCTATATACTGGTCTGGCCTTTAAATACAAAGACATTTTTGAACAAAATTATATCAACAGCAAATCTTAATGGAAGTTTGTTTAATATACACAAAGATTTTGCTTAAATTTATGGTTGAAATTGATTCAAATATATATGCTTAAGGGGAAAATTTTAAATTATAATTTACAAATAATTTGAAACAAATAAATTCAACCATTTACTCATCAACCTTTTGTTTTGTCACCATTATTGCTGTCAAGGGGTGGTGCCTCCGAAAAATAGGTGAAACTTTCTTTTTCATGTAAGTTTGTTTTATAATAGTTGTCATAGCTTTTCTTAAATTTTTGAGCACTGAAAAATACTACTGAAACTTTATTTGTTCCACCCGTGCACCATGATACGTTTTTTTCAAGTTTGGCTGCAAAAACTAAATGAAAAAGTACCCAAAAATTTAAAAGAGAAAACCCTGAGTCATGTTAAACAAGTGGTACTCTGATGCAGAATTAACATATTTCAACTAAATCAATAAAAATTAAGAATTAAAACTGTGCAAAAGGACCACAAAAATATTTGTATGCTAATAAAAGATCTTTCCAGGCAGATCTTGTCTTCAAAATAAACAACAAAGATGTCTTGTGTAACGGTTTCGTCTCTTGCAAGGGACATTAAGCTTGTGTAAGCGGAATATCATAAAACTTTTGGCAGTCCATTTTGTATTCCATCGTTAGATTAAGATTATTATTACACCTCATGAGTAATATTATACACCCCTCATGAGTAATATTATACACCCCTCATGAGTAATATTATACACACCTCAGGGGTAATATTATACACACCTCATGAGTATTATTATACACCCCTCATGAGTAATATTATACACACCTCATGAGTACTATTATACACACCTCATGAGTATTATTATACACACCTCATGAGTATTATTATATACACCTCATGAGTAATGTTATCCACACCTCATGAGTAATATTATACACACCTCATGAGTACTATTATACACCCCTCATGAGTAATATTATATACACCTCATGATTAATATTATACACACCTCATGAGTAATATTATACACACCTCATGAGTACTATTATACACACCTCATGAGTATTATTATACACACCTCATGAGTACTATTATACACACCTCATGAGTAATATTATACATATCTCATGAATACTATTATACACATCTCATGAGTATTATTATACATACCTCATGAGTAAGATTATACACACCTCATGAGTAATATTATACACACCTCATGAAAAATATTATACACATCTCATGAGTATTATTATACATACCTCATGAGTAATATTATACACACCTCATGAGTATTAATAAACACGCCTCGTGAGTAATATTATACACACCTCATGAGTATTATTATACACACCTTATGAGTAATATTATATACACTTTATGATTAATATTATACACACCTCATGAGTAATATTATACACACCTCATGAGTAATATTATACACACCTCATGAAAAATATTATACACACCTTATGAGTAATATTATATACACTTCATGATTAATATTATATACACCTTGTGAGTAATATTATACATACCTCATGAGTAAGATTATACACACCTCATTAGTATTATTATACACACCTCATGAGTAATATTATACACACCTTATGAGTAATAGTAAACACACCTCATGAATAATATTATACACACTTCATGAGTACTATTATACACACCTCATGAGTACTATTATACACACCTCATGAGTAATATTATCCAAGCCTCATGAGTACTATTATACACATCTCATGAGTATTATTATACACACCTCATGAGTATTAATATATACACCTCATGAGTAATATTATCCACACCTCATGAGTAATATTATACACACTTTATGAGTACTATTATATACACCTTATGAGTAATATTTTGCATACCTCACGAGTAAAATTATTCTCACCTTATGAGTAATATTATACACACCTCATGAGTAGTATTATACATACCTCATGAGTATTATTATACACACTTCATGAGTAATATTATACACACTTAGTAAGCATAAACTACAACTAGTATAAGTATAAACTACTACTAATATAAGTATAACCTACTACTGGTATAAGCATAAACAACTACTAGTATAAGTATAAACTACTACTAGTATAAGTATAAACTACCACTAGTATAAGCATAAACTACTACTAGTATAAGTATTAACTACTAGTAGTATAAGCATAAACTACTACTAGTATAAGTATAAAATACTTCTAGTATAAGCATAACCTACTACTAGTATAAGCATGAACTACTACTAGAATAAGCATAAACTACTAGTAGTATAAGTATAAACTACTACTAGTATTAGTATAAAATACTACTAGTATAAGCATAAACTATTACAAGTGTAAGCATTAACTACTACTAGTATAAGTATAAACTACTACTAGTATAAACAATTACTAGTATAAGTATAAACTACTACTAGTATAAGTATAAATTATTACTATTATAAGTATAAACTACTTCTAGTATAAGCATAAACTACTACCAGAATAAGCATGAACTACTACTAGTATAAGCATAAACTACTAGTAGTATAAGTATAAACTACTACTAGTATAAGTATAAACTACCACTAGTATAAGCATAAACTACTACTAGTATAAGTATAACCTACTACTAGTATAAGCATAAACTACTACTAGTATAAGTATTAACTACTAGTAGTATAAGCATAAACTACTACTAGTGTAAGTATAAACTACTACTAGTATAAGCATAAACTATTACAAGTGTAAGCATTAACTACTACTAGTATAAGTATAAACTATTACTATTATAAGTATAAACTAATACTATTATAAGCATAAACTACTATTAGTATAAGCATAAACTACTACTAGTATAAGCATAAACTACTACTAGTATAAGCATAAACTACTACTAGTAGTATAAGTATAAACTACTACGAGTATAAGCATAAACTACTACTAGTATAAGTATAACCTACTACTAGTATAAGCATAAACAACTACTAGTATAAGTATAAACTACCACTAGTATAAGCATAAACTACTACTAGTATAAGTATAACCTACTACTAGTATAAGTATAAACTACTACTAGTATAAGCATAAACTACTACTAGTATAAGTAAAACCTACTACTTACACCTGTCTGCCCAATTGATACAAGCAAGACATTGCACTTGTTATGCTTGGTTGTATGTACAAGAACTGCTCAATAGTTTCTGCATCATGTTTTCTGCTGAAGTACTGAATTCTTTTAAATGGGTCGCTGTCTTTAATGTGTACTTTCCCAGCTAATTGACTAAAACAGACAAAAACAGGTAAATATAAAGATCACATATATGTTGAGAATTAATTGATATTTTTATTGCATATAGCCAACTATACTGCATCACCATTTACATAAAAAAAACCTGCCTAAAACAGTAGACATTTACTGCGGCTATCGAATTAGAGACATATATCTGGTAACATCTTGTGTATCACGTTTAGAAGTTGTTCACCACAAGGGCTAATTATTAATAGCTTTCAAAAAGATAATGAGATTTTTAATGTCTGTCGCTATGAATAAGCTTAACATACAGAATCTAAAGTATAAAAAACTAAATTATCATGGGAATATGTTGATTCCAAACCTATACATTGATTTTTGTTTAACTCAATTAACATGTAAAACTTTGTTGCAAAATGAGTATATGTATTCATAAATATTAATTAATTCTACTACAATTGTTAACTATTTTATGTTTTTGGGTTCAGAAGAACTTTAACTGACATTACTATTTTTTTTATTTATGTGTGGTTTTGAGTTTGGTAGCTACAGGTTTTTTTACGAAATTTCTCTGATGTCATTATCTTTTAGGAGCAAATCAGTCTTTCTATTTTTGTAAGCTAACACCAAGCATTGCAAAAACTGCCAACTAAATTTATATATATTATTAAAAAGACTCAGATTGCGCAACAATTTTTTGTAAAAATTAGCCATCAATTAATTGGAATCACACTTTCAATTCTTGAACCACTTGATTATGCTTCATATATTGAAGTGCATAAATTCATAAATAAATTTATACAAATAAAGTTAATAAACTTATGTAAGTAAATATATGTTAGGAGTAGCCTATATCTTCAAATTTCTTAAAGCCCTGTTTTAGAAAAGGATTTTGACTTTTGCCTGAAAGCTTATGATTATGTGGCATTTACTATAACTGTTGTTAATATATTACAATAAGTAGTAAGTCCCTACAAATCTCTTTATGGCAACTGCAGTCTTTATGTGAAAAGTGGTGAATACTCATCTTATATTATTTCACTCGACAGGAATTCTATTTTCAGTTAGTGTTAGAATTATGCTTGTTTAGCATTTAAGTAATACAGACCGGATATATGCATATTCATAATGTTTAGTCTAAATGCTACAATTGTGTGCTACTGTTTGTCTGAGAAGTATTATAATGTCCCATCAACTTTAGCAAATCAGTCCACTTAGTTTTACTTACAATGAACTTGCTGCAGGATAGAAATTAATCTGCTCAGCAAATTGTTCAGCAGCCTCTGCTATTTCATTGTTTTTAGACTTTGGAGCATCTCTCCTAAAATAACATATCTGGTTTTAATGCTTGCATTAAACATTTGATGTCTGCAGTGGATTGAATGGCTTTTGAAAATGATTATTTGCCATGATTATCACCTTGTCAGAATTAACGGTTTAACTTTTCAGTAAGCTCAAAAGAATTTTTACGCCAAAAATACTTAAAAAGAGAAAGACAAAAAGAGAAATTGATGGTTGATTGTTGATCAACAAAAAGAAAAGATTGCTTGTAATGACCGACCTCCTGGCTACCACGGTATCAGGGCCAAGCCTTCCAAACACAGGTGAAGGCTTGGTCACCGTAGAGGACGCTCGGATGACTCCAATTATCGTAATAAAAAGCCGAACGCCATACAAAAAAAGTTTGTGAAGCCTAATGCATATCTTACATGTATTCTGATGCATATTATTTATATATTTAAATATAAATACAGTCAAACATGAATAACTCGTCCACGGATAGCTCGAACACATGGTTAATTCGAACATTTCCTTTGGTCCGTTCCCACGTAATGATAAATTGCTATAGATAACTCGAACTCAACACTGTTAATTCGAACTGTTTTTTTTACCAACAGCTACCGAAACGGTTGTTTTCGCTTTAGAAAATCACTTTATTCAAAGCCATAGAGGTAAACTTCATCTTTTCGTAATTCATAAGCGTCGTTATTACCACCATCGGCAAAATATTTTTGTCAACAACTTTTCTAAAATTTTGGTGAAATTTGATTTATACTGCGATACGATGAATAGCACGGGCTAGCCGGGTCACGCGCGCAAGAATCTTCGCCACGCATATACAAAACAAAAATCGCATGTTGTTTTGTATGTGCGTGGCGAAAATCTTTGAGTGCGTGACTCAGCTAACCCGTGATGAATAGTTTTCCGACGTTGATTCCGTGTTGAATCAACGTCGGAATGTTGAATGTGTGATGGAAACGTTATGTTGCCATCCCCTTTTTCTTTATATCATTCGGAGTTGTGCTCCCTTTTCATTTATGTAACCACGCCCCTAAAAGAGGCTGGCATTTGCTACCTTATTTGCATAATTGAATGTATTTAAGGCAGAGCCTCGGCTCTTTTATGTTGTTCAATATATGCCTTGCATTTGGAACCATACTCTTCTGTTACCTTGCGCGATAGCAGAACCACACCAAGCACTTGACTAACTCCAAAGACCCAGTCCATGGACTGTGCTGTGGGAGTAAAGTCACAGAAACACTGTCGACCCCGTCGACCTCAAGTCGACCCCGTCGACCTCAAGTCGACCTTGTCGAACTAGTATAGAACCACTCTGGGAGCTATCCCTTGTGCAAGGTGGTTGATGTTGACCGGTGGTGTAAGTCGACCTAGTCGCCTCCGCGTGTTGGTCACGGGCAACCTGCACACAGCCCCTGTGAAGGGTGAATGCAGACCGGTAGAATAAGCCAACCTAGTCGCCTCTACGTGTTGGTCGCAGGATCCAACACACTGGTGGCAGCGGTGGGATCTGACTGCGGTAATTAGGACTTATAAGACGAACCTTGTAACCATGCCAAACAGCCGACGGAATGCTACCAGAGATCTGGCTGAGGCAGAGTTACAGCAGGTCGACCAGATTGGTCAGCTGACAGAGGCTATCACTAGAGCCTTACAAATGCCGAAGAAGGAAGCTAGCTTCAAGCCATCGAAGTTCGATGGGAATGAGGATGTGGAACTGTTCATCTCCCAGTTCGAAGAGGTTGCAGAAGCTAATGAGTGGAATGAAAAGGCCACTCTCCTCCACCTGCGTGAGACATTGAAGGAGGGAGCCAGAGGTTGTAGTCGAGGAGACTCGCCTGCCTCCATCTTCTCGGCCTTACGCACCAAGTACGGGATCTCCCCGAGAGAGGCTAAGAGCAGGCTCCACCTCAAGAGGGAACCCAAGACTAGCCTCCAAGAACATGCAACGGAGATGAAGCGTCTAGTGAAGATCGCATACGCTGACCTTCCGGACTCCTACCAAGCCAGTATGGCCATGGATGCGTTTTCCCTGACCCTAGGAAACACGCCCCTCCAACGCCATCTTCTGGCAATAAAAGCCCAGAGTTTAGAGGAAGCAGTGCAGGCAGGGAATGAGTTCCTGCAAATTCAGCCCACTCTTCCTCGGCCTGGTGCCCGACCCATAATAATGACAGTAGAGGAGGAGGAGACTACCCCTGCTACAGTTGCCCCCGTCCACTCGGATCCCCCATCAGCCACCCTGAATGACGTCCTGATGGCTATAAAAGGATTAGCGGATGGACTAAGGGAAGGAAATCTGTTGGGACGACGGGGAGTGGAGAAAAGGGGACCAAATTGTTGGGGTTGCGGCCAGACAGGGCACACACAACGCCGGTGCCCTCAAGTCACCCAAGGACAATCACCTCAAGCCACGAGGTCGGGAAACGGTTCCCATTCACAGCAGTAGGGGGAAGCGCTGACTGTGGATCTACTGTACTAATGCAAGGCCGGTGGCAACGGCCACGACGAACTAGGCGACACAGGCTCCCCCCCTGCTCGCCACCGGTCCCCTTGCATAACCAGTATTAACCTTTACCTGAGTGTGCAGGTCTCCCACCCTCAGAAGCCAAGGACGAAACATACGTCTGGCCAAAGCCAACTCGGCCTTCCCGAAAAGGCCCCCAGAGAATGAGCCAAGCCAGACGAACTCATGGAGATGAATTGTGGAAGCCACACAATAGCAGCTATTTCTTGCCAGGTCGCATCGGAGGTCAGCCCGTCAAGTTTCTCGTAGACACCGGGTGCACCTCTAATCTGTTGGGACGACATGTCTTTGAGCGCTTACTCAAGGATGTCAAGAGCCAATTAGAGGTTCGAGAAGACTATGGGCGGATGGCAGATGGTACCCGGCTGCAGTTTCACGGACTCATCACTCTCCCAGTCAGAGTCAGGAGTGTCCAGGTCACTGTGTCTCTAGTGGTGTGTGCCCTGAAGGAAGATGCCATCCTGGGCATGCCCTTTTTGGTCGACCACCACTGTGAGATGAACTTTCAGCAACCCACGTTGGTGTTAAATGGGCAGAAATTGACTTGCACTGACAGAGAGGGTCGACCCCTGACAAGTGGAGTTCAAATAATGCAAGCCACAACGCTTCCCCCTCGAACCGAGGTCCTGGTTGCCGGACGTCTCACGTCCTCGTCCTATCAACCAGTCGGGTTAATCGAGGGAGTGAGAAACGGTTATATGGTGGCCGCTAGCCTACATCAACCCGGTGAGAAGGAGAGAGTGGCCATCCGCTGCATGAATCCTACCGACCATCCAGTCAGCGTGACGGCAGGGACGGTTTTGGGACAATACACTGGAGTCGGGCCGGACGAAATAGGGGTCCCCTGGACAGCGAAAGAAGAGGCCGAGATTTCTAAAGAACCTCCCCCTTCTGCTTCCAGCGTACCTCCCCATATGCTGGACTTGCTCCAACAGGCGGCGCCACATTGTTCGTCCCCTACCGAGCACCGAAGGATGGAAGACCTTTTGGTCCGTTATGCGGATGTGTTCAGCCAAGGAAGCGAGGACGTGGGGCGTACCACCATGGTACAACACGAAATCCCCCTCCTTCCAGAAGCACAACCCGTCCGTCAACACCCATATCGAGTAGGGCACGAGAAAGAAGCCGAAATCGAGCGGCAGGTTTTGGCCCTGGAGAAACAGGGCATGATTGAGCCCGCTCACGGGGCCTGGAGTTTTCCGGTGGTCTTGGTGAAGAAGAAGGACGGGGCGTGGCGATTGTGTGTGGACTATAGGAAACTCAATAGTGTCACTCGCCAGGACGCCTACCCCCTCCCCCGGATTGATGAGAGCTTGGACGCCTTGTCCGGCAGCAGGTTTTTCAGTACCTTGGATATGATGAGCGGATATTGGCAGGTACCCCCTTCTGCCGAGGCCCAGGAACGGTCAGCGTTCGTCACACGCAGTGGGTTATGGAGATGGAAGGTGCTCCCCTTTGGACTAACCTCCGCCCCGGCTACCTTCCAGCGGCTAATGGAGCGCGTCCTCTAAGGGCTACACTGGAAAACTTTGCTGTTGTACCTGGACGACATCATCGTCATGTCGGCAGACTTCTCTAGTCATGTAACTAGGCTGGCAGAGGTGTTAGAGCGACTGAGACAGGCCAGGTTAAAACTAAAGCCCTCTAAATGCAGTCTGTTCCAGACCCAAGTTAAGTACCTGGGCCACATAGTCAGTGACACTGGAGTGGCTACCGACCCTGAGAAGATTCAGGCCATCAGTGGATGGGCAGCACCCCAGGATGTGACGCAGTTAAGATCATACTTGGGTACCACTGGGTACTATCACCGATACGTACCTGACTATGCCTCGATCGCCAAGCCTCTCACCTTGTTGACAAGCGAGGGGGTCCCCTGGAAGTGGGAGGGAGAGGAACAGGAAGCTTTCCTTAAGCTCAAGTGGTCACTGACGCACGCTCCAGTAATGGCATATCCTGACCCCTCCTTACCCTACGTGCTCGATACCGATGCTAGTAACGTAGGAACCGGGGCTGTGCTATCCCAGGTCCAGCAAGGCAAGGAGCGACCTATAGCCTACTATAGCAAGACCCTCTCCTCCGCCGAACGCAATTACTGCGTGACTAGGAGAGAGTTGCTGGCAGTCGTGCTGGCTGTCCGACATTTCCGGCCCTACCTATATGGCAGAGAATTTACTATCCGGACAGACCATGCCTCCTTGGTTTGGTTGCACCGGAGGAAGGAACCCTCTTGCCAGGTGGCCCGGTGGCTGGAGAGCCTAGCCGAGCACAAGTATCAAATTATCCATCGAAAGGGCGTTAAGCACGGTAACGCCGATGGATTGAGTTGACGACAGTGCATCGACTGCCGGCAGTGTGCAGCCATTGAAAAGCGGGATCGGAGGCCAACTAGGTCACAGGTGTGTGACTCTCTAGTAACTCCAGGGACAAATGGGGAAACTACTGTACCAGTGAACCAAGTTGCAGTACAGCCACCAAGAGGTACAGGAGGACCCAGTCCCAGCGCCCGCCAGTTGGATGAGGATGAATGGCCTCGACTACCCAGCAGCGGACATACATCAGGGCCCGACCTCCCGACTCCCACACCAGCCAGCCCAGTTCCAGTACGGCTGCCATGCGGTGCGGGGTCGCCGGGTGTGTTGGACGACCCCCTCAGAAAGCTTCAAAACCCTCGGTTACAGGCCGTCAAGATGACAGGTGAACCAGGAACCGTTGAGGAAACTGATGAAATCACGGTCCCAAAGGTCCTGGAACTGTTGGCGGTAGTGCAGACTTCGCTAGATGAAGTACGGGCATTGCAACAGAGGCCCGCTACCCACCTAGGGATGATTTATCAGGCCGTCAGGAACCGGAAAAGAATAGAAGAGGCCGTGCTACAAGTAGGCAGCCCCGAGTTGCAGCGATTGGCCCGGATGTTCCACCAGCTCCAGCTTGACGAGTCAGGTGTATTGACCCTTCATCTCATCCAGAATGGACGAGAAAGGGTGGTGGTGGTATGCCCCCAAACGCTGAGACAGGAGATCCTGTGGAAAGCCAACGAACAAACACATTGCGGTGTGGAGAGGACCCTGAAACGCGTCCAACTGGATTGGTACTGGCCGGGCATGGCTGTAGATATCAGGAGGGCAGTTCTCTCTTGTGAAGTTTGCCAGCGGGCCAAGACGGGAAAGGGCCGGACCTCCGGCAACCGACAACGGCTGTACGCCGGGAGGCCATGGCAACGTCTAGCCGTAGACTTGGTGGGACCCCTACCTCAGACCCCTCGAGGAAATAGCTGGGTGTTGGTGCTCACTGACCATTTCACTTGGTGGTCAGATGCCTTAGCTATCCCCGACGCTACCGCCCCAACGGTAGCTCAGGTCTTGGACGAGAGAATATTCAGTTACTTCGGTCTGCCCGAAATTATCCACACCGACCAGGGGAACCAATTCGAGTCCTCTTTGTTTCAAGAGCTATGTGACTTGTGGGGAGTCGACAAATCTAGGACCACTCCGTACCACCCCGAAGGGAATGGTGTGGTTGAAAGAAATAATCGAGTACTGGGTGACTCCCTACGAGCCCTTCTACTGGGCAGAGGACAAGAGGATTGGGATCAGTTATTGCCACAAATCATGCGGACGCTGCGAGGGTTACCGCACTCCGCCACTAAGGAAACACCCAATTATTTGATGTTGGGTCGAGAGCTTCGTCTTCCTGACCAGTTGTTGTATGGAAACAGGCTGGAATCATTTACGAGCATACACGAGTATGTCCAGACTGTTCACGACCGGTTGATGCAAGCCCATACTCTCCTCCAAGATAGACAGAAGGAGATTGTATCAACCGATGTGAGAGAGCCTCCGCTATTCAATGAGAGTGACCTCGTATGGTTACTAAGCAAGCGGCGAAGAAAAGGGGAAAATCCAAAATTAGCGGCCAAGTATGTGGGACCCTATCGCGTACTAAGGAGTCACGAAAATCATACTTACGAAATAGAAAGATATGGCCAGCGATCCACTCAAGCTGAAGGAAGGTTAAGGCTCTGTCGCCCTAGTCCGGTGCAACAAGGACGAGCCCCAGCTGAAATCGAACCTGCCCGGCGTCCTAACATGAGAGGTCACCCCCGGAGACGAGTATTACGAGAGAACGGTAATCCAGATGTCGTTATTCCAGAATCACTCCTGCCTATTCGACTAATGGAGTTGCCAATACTACAATCGCCGGGAAGATTGGAATCACTTCGGTTTCCAGGCGAGGATTCCTCGGTCTCTCCAGGGGAACGCAACCCTAACTCGAGGGCTGGCCCCGACCCTGGCTGCGGATTAACGACCGAGGAAGCAAGAACCACGGGAAATGTAGGAGCTCAGGCTAGCACCGCCAGGACTGGAAACACCCCACGACTCCAACGAAACAGAAAGCCTCCTGCGTACTTAGCCGACTATGATACTAGCGCTGTCCAATCAGGAGAAGCCACCAGAGGTCAAGGTCAGAGGGCGGCCATCTTGGACACCAGAGAGAGCGCGCTCATTGCTTGCTGTCAACTCGAAGCGTATACATCTGCACCTCCTCTAACCATGGAAGTAACGAAGGAAACAATAAAGAAGGCTTCTCCAATTATCGGAGCCTTGCCTCTATTACCCGAGTTAATAATTCCTCTGGAACTCCACCCAGCTCCTAACGAAACCCTGGACAATACGGAGCCTGACTCAGTGAAAGAGGATTCCTCTCCAAACTCTCACCTGCCGACCAAGTGGGTCTCTGAAGAAACGGCTAGGAAGATACTGAGGTTATGCCAGGAAGGTGGTACCAACTGCCCGTTGTGTCAGCAGCTATTGTCCACTCCCCGGCGGCGCCGTATTCATATCGCGCAGCATTTCACTAGATTCTTTTGTAAATGCGGGAGGAATTCAACTTCTAGGGACACTATCTCTAAACATCAGTCCAGAATAAGGGATGTGGAGATACGAAAAGCCCACGGTGGAACGGGCATCAACATTTATGAGGTCGACCGCGCCAGTTACCCCACGTGGAGCCAGAAGGTCCGACTGATTAACCCTCCGGCTTTCGAGAAACCCGCACCCTATGGGCCGGTTAAGGCGAAGCCGCCTGTGAGAAGAGGGCCCCAGGCGCCCTTTCCCTCTCCTCCGAAGAAAAAGCGGATAGGCCAGCGGTGTAGTCCGCTCAAAGTGGAAAGACCCATACCAGCTCCCAGGAAAATATTAACAACGGTCGGAAGCGTCCAGAGCCGACTGGGAGACATTCGACCCCGAGTCACGGTGGACGCCCTTCGGGAAGAGGCCTCTAATCTCAGATGGACGGCCCGTCGACTAGAAGAATTGGCAAACCGGATGACGACCCCATAAAAGATGCGACCGAAGTCCGTGAAAGACATTGTTTATCCTTGGTATGCTTCAGTTAGTTTGTGTTTTCTCATATTATTTTCTTTTTCTTTTCTTTTGGTTTGTTTATATATAGCCGATGGTCGTCTATAGGGGCGGCGTGTGTGATGGAAACGTTATGTTGCCATCCCCTTTTTCTTTATATCATTCGGAGTTGTGCTCCCTTTTCATTTATGTAACCTTGCCCCTAAAAGAGGCTGGCATTTGCTACCTTATTTGCAAAATTGAATGTATTTAAGGCAGAGCCTCGGCTCTTTTATGTTGTTCAATATATGCCTTGCATTTGGAACCATACTCTTCTGTTACCTTGCGTGATAGCAGAACCACACCAAGCACTTGACTAACTCCAAAGACCCAGTCCATGGACTGTGCTGTGGGAGTAAAGTCACAGAAACACTGTCGACCCCGTCGACCTCAAGTCGACCCCGTCGACCTCAAGTCGACCTTGTCGAACTAGTATAGAACCACTCCGGGAGCTATCCCTTGTGCAAGGTGGTTGATGTTGACCGGTGGTGTAAGTCGACCTAGTCGCCTCTACGTGTTGGTCGCAGGATCCAACACAAATGTTTAAAACGTCTTACAAAATGTTGTAATTAAACGTATACGTTGTCTGAGCTACAAAAAAACTATTCATCGTTTGACCTAAACACAGAATACGTGTGTACATTCAATAAGTATCTATTAAAAAAGCGTGAGTGATATAGAATGTACCGTAAAACCTCGTAAAACTTCTAATTGAACTGCCTCGGAGTGTTGCTCCTAACGAATCCCAGGTAAAGTAAGGTAATCTGCATAAACTTCAAGGAAAAACGGCAAAATTGATCGTGGGTAAAACCCCAAAAGAAAAAAATGTCTTTTCTTTTGAGCATTTCAACAACGATCAAGTTTTGCCAATGTCAATCTGAAAAACGTCCTGGCAATAACATCACCTCAAACAACAAACCAATCTCAAGTGATAGAAAGATCTCTATACTTTTTCATGAAAACGTTTTAAACTTTACATTAGAAGCATTTAATTTGAAACAAGCCATTTGTGCTTTTGATTTATATTATAGTTTGTATATGTACATGTATCTACTAATAAATAAGTAAATATATGGACTTGTGACAGTGCTATGATAACTTGAATGCTCTGATAATTCGAACACTTTTGCTCGGTCCCTTGAAGTTCGAGTTATCCATGTTTGACTGTATATCGTTTGAGTTTGCCACTCAGTGTTATTGTTTGACTGTTTTGTGAAGAGCAAGGGAGATGGTAGTTAGCTTTACAATATAATAGGTAATAATGAAGGACGGTAAAACTACTAAAAAATTTAGTAAAATATATGCCATTATAACAAAAATAACAAATGCATAATCACAGCGTAGCGATAATGACAAACACCCAATTTACAGAAAGAAAACAGAAAAAGTAAGTCAACTGATAGGTTGTATGTGTACTTTGTACAAGCTTCTAGGATTACTAATAATTGCCATACTCTACTGTATATATGTAAGTATGCATGTAGTATTGTCTGACAAGAAAGCAATGTAGCGGTATCAGGCTGACTAATAATTAAAATGTAAATGACATAAAAGCAAACGCAAACAAGATAAGACAATGTGTGGAACAATAGTTTCTGTAGCTTGAGTTTCTATTTAAGGCAATAAAAATAGATTTAAGTATGGGACAGGTGTGGGATATTATGTGAATGTGAGTAATATAGAGGCTAGCTTTTATGGAATAACAAGGCTTTTAAAAAGTTGGCTTTTCCCAAAAAAGTGGGAGATTATCTGACAGGTTTGCTATACAAATGATCTCGCTACATAAATATGCATTTTAAGGCTGAGTGAAAGAAGCCTCAGTAAAGATTGTTACGGAGCTGAGCTACTGAAAATCCAAGCCTTTGATGACAGAAATTTGTGTGTGATGGTCTGGGCATGAACAACCACTGTGTGTTCTCAAGCTGCTGATGTGGCCTGTGCACAGGTTGGCAGTAAAAACCACTGTGATAGCATTTCTGCTGTGGGCATGTCTTGTCTTGGTGGTGAAGGCTGGTAGCAAAGGGGAGGTTGGTGTGCCATCGTTTGCAGTTTGGTGGGGCATAATAACTTCTATGTTGCTTTGACTACAAACTATTTTGGCTGTTGTCTAGCGCTGACAGTCGAAAAATAGTAAGTGTCACCAATGGGGCTGGTGGCCATATTGTCAAATATGACAAGAGCAGCCAAGAGCAGTTCACCCTCCTCAAGGTCAAGCAGACTCAAAAACTTCAGTAAGGCATAGGTGGCATTGTGCCATCGACAGGGTGTGTACAGTGGAGCATGTGGCTCTACTGTGCTCCACTGTGATGGGTGCTGGGATGATAGCCAGCATCGTGAGCAAAGGTCGTGAACCGATTTCTGATCAACTAAATTGGCAGCTGAATCTCTTCACCGGTGATGAGACAGTAAAGATATCTGTATGTGTGAGAAACTAAGCTGATCTGCACCCTGGAGCAACTCGTTCTGACCAATCTGATCATTTAAATGTTAGGCGGTAGCCCTGCCCATCTGCATGGGAGGATGAAGGTAAGTGGGGCTTCTCAGTGAGAAGTCATAAAAGCAATCCTGGTAGTCAAGAATGCCTCAACAAGAAGCGTGGCATCAATTTGTCAACTGCCAGTTTGAAGCTAGAGACAGTCGATAGTTGATTGGATTGATAAAAAAGGGCCGGCAGAAGAGCCGAGATGATCTCAGACAATCTTGGCTTAAATGTTGAGTTCTATAAACTATATAAATGAGTGGATGGTGTTCACCATTGGGTCAGTGCTTGCTCGAATGCAAAACAAGTTGGATGTGCGTAAAGCAGTTGAGGGTCATGCTGCATAGGCGTATATGACACTGAAGTTTACAGAGGCTGTAAGGAAGCAATAGAGTAGATTGAAATGCTATTGCTGTGCTGGTGCTCACAAGGTGAAGGGCTACACCCACAGGAAATCTAAGACTTTAGGGATAAAGGCCTCATGGCGCACGCAAACACCATGCGCCTCTTTCCATGGATATAAGGTAAGCAAGTCTTGTCAAGAATATCCTCGCAACCGTGAGGAAGAGATTCTTGATGGTGCTTGTACGCCGTGAGACAAACCTTGCCTGTTTGGAGCAGCTGGTAAGGTTCATCTGCAGCGATGGCATCCAGATGCCAAAGATGGGTGGACCATAAAGCGGTGGGGGTCTGGGGTATTGACTTGAATGATTACAGTCTTGAGTGTGTGAGTAAAGTTTTGTTCAGTGCACGAGCACGGCAAAATTGAGTAGGATTTTAAAGAGATCTAACTCAAAACTTTGTCCTATACAGGGCCAACCCTACAGGGCCATCCCACTGGCTGAATCAGTGGGACGGATCTGTAGAGGGCACTATCCCATTGTTAGCAGATTTAGTCAACTAAAGACAAGGTGTGCCTAGCCATGTACTACCTTGAATTCAACACCTTTGTTAGTGACAAGGTAAAGAAGTGGCATGAGATGCAGTCGAGTAAATGGCTTAAAGTCCACATATCTGCAGACAATTCTGGGGGTCTGTGGAAGTATCAGGTTGTAAAATACAACGGCGTACACTACCCTCTGACACGGCTGCGTTTCAGCCTGTGGTGTGTTCCCTGGATTATGACATCAATCCTTTGTGAAAGTTCTTTTTTCTGGAATGTCTTTCTCTGATTGATTGATTGATTGTCGGTCGGCGGTAACAATATTGTATTGAATCAGTTTATACATGGAAAGCCTGTTTCAATTTTCAAGGGAGAAAATTAAGATATTTGTAAAGTTGAAAAATTTAATATTGTATAATTTTTTTAAGATGTCACCATATAGTAATAATATGTTTATTTGTAAAGCTTCTTGTGTTACAGTCCTATGAGTAATGATTAACCACAGGACTTTGCACTCAATTTTGACCGAGGCAGATTTTGTCCACAGAAAAGTGGTAGTTTGGCCAAATAATTAAACTTGTTACAAAACAGAATAGAGTCCGTGAATAAATCTTTATTATCTCAGCACTATAAATATACCCATAATATATAATCTCTCAAAAGGGTCCAATCCTTCTATATCAGGATTGGACTGTTCAATACTAAGCACAGGTGCCATTGTTGAATATGGGCAAGGTCATGTTATATCGTATATGGCTTAAAACTTTCTAGAGAAAATGACTTTTTAACAACATCAAGCACTATTGCTCTTCAGAGTATCTAAAGTCTGTTTATCGGAATGAGGTCAAGAGGTCAACAGTAATCATGTTTAGATGATTCTAATAGAGCATGCATAAATTAACTATGTGCTGTAAAGAAATGTGCCGGTCTTTAATTGGCACAATCTAGATTATTTCATACAGAAATAAATTGCGTGTGATTTCTTTCAATGTTTTATTAGCGAAGGAAATTCACTAGCCGAGGAGCATACGGCCATTTGCTCTGCTCAACTACGTGAGCGTTGCTCCCTTATAAACAATAAAATTGCCCGTTCCGGCTAATGGAACCGAGTAAAAACACCGGCTAACAATGTGAATAATTAGGCCCGCTAGTGCGTTGATATGACAACATAAATGACGATAATTGATAACATAACAAGTAACAAGGCTATAAAAAAGGACAATACATATAATATAATATTTACAGACATATAAAATATATGCAAACATATAATAAAATATTTACAAGAAGGGTAAAGTATTGGCCCGGCGTCCACCACAGTGCCACATACAGTAAGCCTTATGTGGTGATAGACTGAAGTTTGTGGTTCATTTCTGAAGTTTCCTGAAAATTCAAGAGGAGTTTATAGGCTCTGTTTTTTTCAGGAAAAGGTGGCTTCCTTGTTTGTCACCTCTGAATGAATTGACTGGTTTTTAACTCTTTGATGAATAACCAGCACCTCTGGATTTCTATATACTGGAGACTTATTCATCCATTCTATGCTTTTCATAAAACTTGTGGTCAAATCATTGCATCATTAAAGGTTGACTTGCAACAAAATTCACATTACAGTTATTTGATATTAAAAGATTCACCATGTCTTACTCTGTTGTGTTGTAGGTGCCAAATATGTGGGAATATGATTACAAGCTCTTAAAAGCTAAAAAAAACGAACAGTTAATTGCAGCCACACGAGACCGGCGTTGTTTAGATTCTCTTTCCAAAACGGCTCAAATTTGAAGTAGTTGTGAGATATGGTTTCTGTTTACACTTTCATGCAACTTTGTTCGTCAAAATATTTTCACATAAATACTCCACGCATTCGATTATGCCATGTCTATTGTTCTTACGCGTCTGTTTTATCATCATTGTAATGCTGTCACTTTTAGCAGTGATATCTTATAACTTATCGTAAAAATTCATTTAATTTTTCAGCCTTACCTCGAAGGAGTACGTATCATTATCTGATAATCAAGACGAGCCTGTTGGTCACCTGTGATAATCAAAAAGTGTTGCAAAAGTTATTTGCGAGGTATTGGGTCACATGATCAGTTTACGACTTGACATTTAGATCAAGCCGAAACAAAACTGTAAAGTAGCGAGCATCTATATTTGATCCGGGGTCTTCAGCAAAACCCAAAGTGTTTGTCATAAACTATTGCTACGATAAGTTTTATAATTAGCTTTTTATTGGCCTTTCAATTCACGTGAGATCCTCATGTGACAAGACAATAACCAAACTGTCATGACTACGTCAGAGAAAGAAACAGATTCCAATATACGGCGGCTTTTCATTTTTAAGCTTTTAAGAGCTTGTAATCACATTTCCACGTATTTTGCACCTACAACACAACAGAGTAAAACGTGGTAAATCTTTTGATACCAAATAACTGTAATGTGAATTTTGTTGCAAATAAACCTTTAACTAAGTATTCAATATAAAAGTCAGCTAAGAGACATGACATCCTTATGAACAACTTTTTGAAACATTCAAGTCATGCACTTTGCAGTAACATTTGATAAGCATGGCTAACTTTGGTGCTCGCTTCTTTATACTTCCAATCTAATAATATATCTGATAATATATATATTATCAGATATATATCATATATGTATATACATAACATATATTTATAGATAAATATATATATAATTATATAGATACTATATGTAAATAATATATATATATAGATAATTTACATATATAATATATATATAGATAATATATATAGATAATACACATTATATATACTAGCTGCATTACCCGTGTTCGGAAACAGATTTTCGTGAAGCAATAGTTTTATTAGGAGTTGTCTTTCACCCTGTAAAACAACTCCAAACATGCAATCTACTAAAATTTATTTGCTGATCAGACTGCATACCCATGTGCAGTCATACATATCAATAATGTTAGAGAGACCAATAAAAATATGCAATATGTTTTACAGCTAGTCTACAATGCATCAGTCTCGAACCACTCAAATTGGAATTGTCCTAATTTTGTACAGAACTGATAATAAAATTGACATTGCTAGGCAAACTGAAGTTCTTCAAACTGGCAGTATTGAAAAGTTTTACATATTTTAAGAAATTCTAGAAAAGATTTTGCTTTTGCACTGCTAAGCTATCGCCGGCATTTATTGAATTGAGACTTCTGCATGCTCAAAACACTAATCATGACTCACCAGTTCTTCGTCTATAGGCTGTGTTTTGACATGGTATATATAAACTGTGCAGCAGTAACATGGCTGGGTTGATAAATTTATTGTCAATAAAATTTACTATATAAACTAAATATATGGCCTCTCGCCTTTTCAATGTACGGCATTACATCTGAATAATTTTTGGACATTCGTCCCAAAGAAAAATTTGGCCCAATACTGTTTTGCAGAACTGTAGTCAAGTGCGAATTTTTCTGCCCATACACGGCGCCTGGTAGCAGCTGCTGTAGTTAGTGCATCTTGCTGTTGTCGCCGTTTCATCTGCTCTGAAAATTCTGCTGGCCGAGCAGCTGTTGCAGCTAGTGCATCATGTTCTTGTCGCCGCTGCATCTGCTCGGAGGTTTCTGCATGTCTGGCCGATGTAGCGGCTGCTCTGAGCCGTTTGAGTCGCTGCTGAGTCGGCTCAGCTGTCTGCACTTCTAACAGCTGCAGCATCTATTCTGACCTGCTCTCGATGTACCTGTGTTTTTTCAGCGGTTTCTTCTTTTTTAGCAAGCTATTCTGTTTCATTGTAGGCATAGCTGTGTTTGCTCTGCAGTTTCTGCACTTCTAGCAGTTGCAGTGGCAGTTCTGTTTCGTTGTGGGCGTAGCTGTGTTTGCTCTGCAGTTTCTGCTTGCCTTACTGCTGCTTTGCAAATTCGGTCTCTTTCTTTATGGGAATCAATCTGTTCTTGCTATTGGGATGTAGGCTTTTTGGGAGGCATTGTATTCCTTCAAGCATTTCTAAAAGTGAATAAGATGGTGTGCTTTTTTGTAATATACGCTGCTCGCTTTCTTCTCACCGTCGCCTATCGCAACGCTCGGAGTGCCCGTGCAAGTTCTGTAGTAGCTGTAGTTGTGTAGTACTCGTAGCTGGGAAAAAAGTAAAAGTAAGTCAGCTGCAAAGAAAATGAACATGCTTACTAACACGAACAGCTGTAAATCCAACGTTTCAAGTAGTGGATGTGTGGCAATTCATAGACAATAGAACAGTGAATAAAAAGTACTAACCTTTTCGATGTAGAAATTTAGTAGGTAAAATGCAGTAGCAGTACCCGTGCTAGTTCTGTAGTAGCTGTAGTTCTGTAGTACTTGTAGCTAGAAAAAAAGTAAAAGTAACTCAGCAGTGGAAGGCAATGAACATGTTTACTATCACAAACAGTGGCAAATCCAATTATTTTTCAACCCTTTCACTGAAGTAGACTCGTTTATGCGACTTTCCCAGCAATTGCTAGTAACTGAATTTTATTATTCGTTGATAACATAACTATCTTTGAGACTTTTATGGTAGTGACAGTGTTTTCCTAAAATTTCTTTATAAGATTAGCCTAAAGTTTAATTTTAAATCTTTGTTTGAGATTTTCCAACATAAAAACGAAGATTTTTTTGCAAGTTCATTAAATGCGTCCGAGATAGAAAACAAATAACTGCTTATGTTGATGACATTATAGCTGATTTAAATTTTTGTGATTACGCAGATAATTAAAATAACAATAGCAGCACTGCTCTGATGGTGGTGAAAGTAATGGTTGTGTAAGAATAAGGAACATTGTAGAGGATTGTTTTAGCTTTGTAGCTTCACATTGCTTTATCAATGCACAAATTAAAGATACAATGAGTTTTTCTGCATAGCAGTTTTTGTTAACATGTCAGCAAAATGAAATGTATAATCAAATTAAATTAAAAAAAATATTGTATACATATACCAGGAAATTATATCGGCAAAATGGTTGGCAGTAGGCCGATAGCAAGTGAAAGGGTTAGGTAGTGGAGGTGTGGCAATTCATAGACAATACAACATTAAATAAGAAGGACTCACCTTTTTGATGTATTAATTTAGTCGGTGAGAACAGCGTTTTTTTTTAGTGGCCCTAAGAAACAAACGTTCACATGACCTTCTCGGTACACGTTGGCAGTAAATATTAATTACATGTAGCGTACTACTCATTAATTTATTTTATTTAGTGAGTAATACATTTGTATAGCCTTTTATGTAGGCCGCAGAACTCAGGACGGTGTTTTTAACACGGCAGCAACTTTGCTGTTTAAATCGGAACAGTACCGTGGGCACTGTAAAGATGGTGCTAACCAGAGGTTTCGGTAAATTCGCCCTAGCGGTGAAAGCAAAACCACAGAATCGCCGCACCTCAATATAAGCCGCTTGGCTCAAATCGTCAGAAAAATGCAGCGGCTAATTGTCCAAAATTACGGTATTTACTACTCAGACCTAATAATTCAGTTGGCTTCGTGCGACCGAATGGAAAAAGAAAGACCGCTCTATAATTTATTTACTGTTACTACCATAGATATATAAACCTAGATTGGCCAATAGGGAAAAAGCCTGTCAGACTTAAATAGCATGACGTAACGTCATGGTATTGTACCTCATGCTTGACTGCAATGTTGTTAACAATGCAGCTAATGAGGAGAAGGTGACAAAATCACATTTATTTTCACATAAAAACCTTATTGTATACATAATCCAGTAAACTAAAACAATTCTGTGATAATATCTGATAACCACCATAGACTAAAACTATAAAAATTATGAAATGTTGCACACAAATCATGAGCCATCAGGGGTTTATTTGCCACCTTCTCATATCCCCATTCTTTCTTTTCCCTTTCTCCAAAGAAGAAATGAGAAGGGAAAAAGAGAGAAGTGGGAAAGGAGATGGGGGGCAAATAGCCCACCCACCCGAAGAGCCAGACCCTGGCTAGGTAAAAGCAATGATATACAGCCCCCCCCCAAGGATAGCCAACGGCTATCATATGGGTGGGGTTTAATGATGGAGCTCTGTTAGGATTGTGCTAGCCTGGGTTTCGGAGCAAACACAACTCTCTCGGGGGGGAGGGGGGGTTTGGGGTCGCGTTGCCTTGTTAGGTTTTGGAAAACACGACTCACTGTTATCGTTTCATCAGCTTATTCAGTCAGTAGGCCCCGCGGTTCACAATCACAATAGCAAACCTTGATTTTCTACAATTTAGGGGTGATACCTAACCAAAATAATAGATCCATGCAAAATAAAACATTTCAAATTACCTACTTTTAATAATTTTAAAATTGGTAAAGGTCGTAGTATATGCCTAAAGTTGAATCTAATTACCCGAACAATGGCATTTTTTTTCTAGTTTGTGATTAATATTTTACCACCCCTAATATACTGTAAAATGACAAAGTCTTTCATTGTTATCACATTGTTTTACTTGGCCAATAAGATGGGACAGCAGGCAAAGCTGTGCAGTGTAGTTTTCATACTCAAAATCTAAATGCAAAACCGAATTTGAGGTATTTTACGATTGTGACTATTAATATCCCGAATGCTTGTGAATGGCAACTGACTGATCATAACGGTGACAATATTGGGATACTATATTTATTTGACAACAGAATGAATTCAACAGATAAGTAAAATAACCACTATAGTTCATAATATTTGTAAATTTACAAGGTGCTTTATTCAGCATATTTGTTTGTTCGGGTGCCATGTTTGGGTTAATCCCAACAGAGCTCCATCATTAAACCCCGCCCATATGAGCACCGTCGGCTATCCTTGGGGGGCTGTATATCATTGGTAAAAGACTAATATCATGTTGAACTAAACATGACCAAATATGATGAGCCTGTGAAGTTTTTATCTGATCAGGAAAATGGAATCAATGGCTTTCTTAGCTAGAGCTGGAATGAGATCAAAAAATGCAGGGTTGGACCAGACTCAGGGTCAGCAATGAAGGCCAAGATCGGGTCGGACCGGGTCAGCACGCGCGATTTTTTATTCATTTAAGGTTAAGAGATAGCTCTATTACAGCCTAATGTTGTGACATCAATAAACTAAGATAAAAAAAACCATTATCTTACCAATCATTATATTTTGTGGCTTGGTTTATGGATGCAATCTACAATTTATGGCTAGACATTGGTGGATCAATGCTATTCAATGGTTGATAGGTTAATTGCATGATTGGGCTAGTGTTTTATTACAGATTTTATTTTCAGCTGCTATGTATTATAATCAACAAGAGATTAGTTAAAAAATACTTTACAAATATAGAAATAGATAACCCAGCATAGTGGAAAGCAAAAATCCATCACTTCTCTAAAACTTACGGTATTAGTGAAAAAAACTAAAACTAAAATAAAATTATTTGCTGGATAGAAGATTCTTAGACGCGCTTTCAAGTTCCTCAGGATGCCCTCGTTGTAAATGCCTCAATAGTATTGAGGTGGACCTTTCTTTGTAGCTTGAAAGTTGACTTGCAACAAAATTCACATTACAGTTATTTGGTATCAAAAGATTCACCATGTCTTACTCCGTTGTGTTGTAGGTGCCAAATATGTTTAAATGTGATTACAAGCTCTTAAAAGCTCAAAAACGAAAAGCCACCGTAGATTGGAGTCTGTTTATTTCTCTAACGTAGTCATTACAGTTTGGGTATCGTTATTATTAAACTATTTATATGTACAGTATTATCTATATATATTATCTATATATGTTATCTGTATATATTATCTATATATATTGTCTATATACATATTATCTATATATATATTATTTATATATATTATATATATATATTATATATATTATATATTCTAATCTATATACATATTATATATATTATATATATATATCTGTATATCTATATATATATATATATATTTATATGTTATCTATATACTATCTATATATTACCTATATAGTATTTATATATTACCTATGTATTATCTATATATATTTCTCAAAGTATGTCATCTGTGGATTTTTCATTTTGGCTATAGCTATTAACAGCCTAGAAATAAAATTTTAGTCAGAAGGGCTTGAACTCATGACGAATGCATCAAAAAATTTCTTATCTGGATGCTTATCCACTGAGCTACAACGGCATATTAGTCACTGATGTTATCATATGCCATATACCCTATGCCCATGCTAATTATTTTAGCATTGCGCCCACGCGTTATTATGCCCTGTTAAAAAATATTTTTTGTAAGGTTCAATTACTATATCTGTGGTTAACGCCGATTCTTTTCAACGACAATTATATCATCTCCATATCGTCGTATTCAAAGTTTTGATGGATAGCTTCTGGTGGAACAGTAACCTTTTTTATGCACACATACTTCTATACAAGAATTGTTATTATTAATTTTAAATATTCAGGATTTTTATTTTGTTTTCTCAGTTTGTATCAGTTGTATCATTACTGAATCATCTTTTATTGTAATGGTAGCAAAACCGACTTAATTTAGCTATTACTTGCAAACTATTTCACATTTACATCTAAACCTTTTTATAGTCGTTTAATTGTTTTTTATTTATTTGAAGTGCACAAAACCTTTTCCTCATGATATGAAGTTTAAAATTTTCTGACAAAGTTTGAAAACCTTTACAGTTTTTTTATTTTCTTTCTTAATTTATTTCAACTACACAAAACACTTTTCTCATAGTCTGTAGTTAGAAAGTTAGAATGGCAAATGTTGTTATATGTTAAATACAAATCAATTTTCTGACCAAAGACTTTTTTATTATTCGGGCAACCAGGTGTTACCTGGTGGGTATTTATTATTACCCACCAGGTAACACAGCTAGAAATATACAATGATCAAATACTCACTGTCTTACAGGCTCCAAAGAAGGATCCTTTCTCCCCAATTTATTTTTTTCTTTTCTCTCTCTTGGCCTGAAAGACCACATACCAAGGTAGTAGATCATATATCTTACTTTTGTCTTAATCATTATTGAAAATAAAATCAAAAACTTTTTTTTGGAATCTAAAAGAGTGAGCAGAGGTTTTAGTGAGACTTTTTATTAAAGATTATTAACTTATTGTACTATGTATTTGGTAAGATAAATTTTTAAAAACTAACAACTTGTACCTGCACCTCTTACATGTAGTCGTTTCTGACAGAAAAATAGATGCAAACCAAGGATGGTAGCTTTTATTCCTAAGCGATTACTGACCAAAGTAAAGCACCATATATTAAGATTGCAATAATCTTAATATAGACAATAGTAAGGCAATGCAATCTTGAGCAAGAAGATTACTTTATTATAAATGGTAATATTTTACTGAAACATTTTGGCCTAACAATAAGTTATGAAAAACTGAATTTGGGAAAATTGAATGGAAAATGACTAAATATTTGTGAATTTTAACATCTTTTAATGTTTTTCTAGAATATTTTAAAATCTCTATTTGAATTTCGCTTCAAATAGAATGCCACGATAGAAGAAGGATTCAAAAATACAGTGTCATCCTTTAATTGAACGTCACTTATATTTGCCCACCACTTTGACAACTTTTGATTTTCACAAACTCATAATAGAAAGTGATCATTAGAAAAGTGCGCACAAAATTTTACAGAGCACCCTCAAGATACGATGGCTCTGATCTGCAATTTTTTTACCTTAAAAAGTGGGACGATGATTTTTTCACTTCACACAAATATTTTTTCGCCATACAAATTCAACAAAATTATTGCGCGAGTGACAGTCGGTGTACTTATTACGTACAACAAAGAGCAAAGACATCGAGATGTTGTTTGCCAAAAACATTTTCACAACGCTTGAAAAAGACACGGTCACTGATTTTTCTCAGTTCAGCGATTCTCATGTGTAAAACCAAAATATTTTCTCTTCAAAATCAGTAGCAAAGTTGGAGTTTGGATCCTTCCTTTATCCTTGACCTTTTTCTTATATATATATACTTTACAACTTAAAAAGCAAGACAAAATTTTTTAAAAATAGAGACAAGTCAAGTCCTTCACTTTTATTCAAGCTATATTCTAAAGCTACCTTGTGTTGCATCACTTTACCAACCTAATGTCACAAGCTATAACGCTACCATGACAAGAGGAGACAATTACTATTCAAAGAGCATTCACTTGCTGTGATAACTAATTCTCTTTCAAGTACCCGTAGCCACTTATTTCATTTGCCATGTATTTGCTTTGGTAGGCGCTGTTTCAATCATTTCTGATTAGCGAGTATAGTTAATTATTAGCCTATTAGCATAAAAATGGCTAAAAATTTTGCTGTCTCTAAAGTTAGTTGTCACCTCATTACACGGAACTTTGATCATTAACTGTAGAAGTTGAAGTGGTAAAAAGCACGTGTTCTTTTAATCATGTACTATAAATTTGGGCGTACATGTCGGGGTTTCATGTTTGGTTTAAAAATCCTGGTTTTGACATGTGCCTGTTATATAAATCGATCTCCTTCTCTGATTCAAATCTTTTGTTGCTAATTTTTTAGTCGGCATCAGAGGTGGGCAATAAGTGGCTGGAGAAATGACATTAAACAATGCCATTAGCAAAAATGCCCATGTGTTTAACGCAATCAGTAACACAAGACCACAAGAATTAACAAAAGAACAAGTGAACTCAGTGAAAACCACAGAGCACGAAAACAGCACTTTACTATCGTATTGGTCTGCATCGCCAATAGAACGACACTGTTATCGCTCTTAATATGGATTTAGCAGAAAAGGCAATTCCGCAAAACAGATTTCTGTCAAAAATTGTGATTTATGTACAAGAAAAATGATGGATGGCGATAGTACATGCGTCAAATAGATTATTGAAGTGTGGGCTTGTAGGCTGATTTTACGAAAACAAGTATTAAATTCGAAAAAGCACATTATTCCAAAAAATAATCTTAGTGATGGCATCTTGAATGGTAAAAAATGGAACCTTGTGTTTGATCCATCTTATGTTGAGTAGGATTACTAGTATTTCACTATTTTATAAATAAATCCCTATCTGTCATATCATGTAATTTTGGTTTGCAATGGTTTTTTGAAGTTGAATTTTACTACAATTTATGTCATGAAAAATATGACTCCGTATAATGGGTCTTTAAACTTGAACTTTTGTGTTAAATTTTCGACTTATATGCCGGAATTTATGGTTTGTATGTACATACTACACACATACACTCATAACATCCTGTTTTAGGCATTTTTGTCAAAAGGTAGGAACAGATTAATTTGTATTTAGCTATTTCATAAAGCAAATTATGCTTTGAGATACAAGAACTTTGACATATGAGCTCCGTCCTGGAACCCATTAAGTTCTTATATTGAAGAATGACTATGCAGTTTTCTTGAAATGTCAAAATTTTTTTTAGCTGTAATTTTTCTCAGCAGCTATTGGCCCAATCTGGCTTTTTCTTTGCTTTTGTTAAATTTACGTTTGAAAGTTTTATAAATTTTAATTAGGAAGAGTTTTTTTGAGAAATTACAGTTAAGAATATTACAGGAATTTCCTCAATTGACATGAGATATTTTAATCGCAATGTTATTTTATGGCTTACGTTCTACGGAGTGTTTCTTCGCCGGTTTCTGGTTTGTTTTCATTCTTAGGTTCCATTTTAAGTAGCGAGTCCTTCAAAATAGGAAGTCAACTTCAGGCAGTCCAGCTGTTTGAATTTAGTTTGAAATGTGAATTATTTTAAGTTTGCCCACAAATTACTAGAACAACAAAGGTTAAATTGTTTGAATACCGTCATTCATAATTGAAAATAAAAATTTGTGAATTCAGACTAGCCTACATTAGGACAAATACTGAAGATGTAGTTTACTTTAAAAGATGTAAATGCACCATTGAGGTTGTTTAAATGAAATTAACCCATTCAGGACTAATTGGTTATTGGTTGACTGCTCCCCCAGCCCAATTAATTTTTCACTAGCCTTACAATTAAAATAGAGCTACACAAAATTGAGTATAACTAGAGTTCTTTTCAAAATAATCTTGATTTGTTTTTTGCAGCTTAACAAAGACATTCCAGGCTACAATGTGATATAAATTTTTGTGCACCTTTACAAATTCTACTGATCACAATTTCTACTAATTCTGTGAACTTTTATTTTATCAAAATTGTTTTTCATGTTTCCTAGCAGCTCACAAGCAGTTTTTTGATACTGACATTGTTGGACCTATGTTAGATTGATAGCAAACTTTATCAGCAGCAACTAAAAAAAAAGATTTCTCAATTCCGAGCAATAGAACAAGTGTTACTAGCTTCTAACCAACACTACGTCACTGACAGTTTTATCAATTATATAATCAAACAATTTGTTAATTTATATTGAAATGCATTGCAGAGGTTATTATGAATATATTATGCATAAAAAATACTCAAGTTACCAGCTAACAGACAATCAATTACCAGCAAAAAAAATAGGTGTAAAAATGCAGTAAAATATATTGTAAAAAATACAGTAAAAATGAAAATGCATGAAAACGAAACAATATATACATGTATAATAAGGGTGAGTTCATTAAAAAATTATGACACGGTGAGAGTTATTTGATGCCAACTACACATGCATATTTGCTGCCATTATAAGTTAGTTGATGCAGTATTCATCAGATATTGGTGTTGAAGCCCTAGGCTCATCATCAACGGCATCATCACTCACAAGCCCTTGACTGTCTTCACCTTCATGTAGCAAATATGATACAGCCTAAAAAAATTGTGCTTTAGTAGCTTTTCAGGGTAAATACCTGATAAAAAATTGAAAATAAGTAGTCTACTGCAGCTAACAATTGGTAATAGCCTACAAATTGCAAATATTTTTTGATACTGTAAATATAAACACAAACAGTCATGAAGATGATTACTGTGGTAAGTGTCCCCTATCGACCAATATTAGAGCCTAGTGGTTGGGGCTAGTTTATAGTAGATGTTGAGGTTGAGAACTATATGCTTGACTAATTGTGGGTTGAACAATTGGATATAAATGAAATAAGAAATTTTTATTACCTTGTAGTTCTACAAGGAAATCATAAAACTATTGTTTATTATGGGGTAATAGAGTGATGAGTTCATGCTGCAAAAAGATCTAAATTTTATTGGATTGAAAATGTTATAATCATGTGTATCATGAAAAAAATCCATATCTTACACTGTTAGAATCACAGGTGTCCTTTAGCGGGGATATTGCCGAAGCCGAGACCGGGCCGTAGTCTACACACACACAAAAACAACAAAGGTCCACCTAGTTATGAGCAAAAACAAAAGTATCCGCCCTAATATTTCACTAATCCGATTAGCAGCACGCACAAAAACTAAACCAGTCGACTGAGGCATCCATCATGTCAAAATATTCCAAGTTTCAAGTCATGTCTTGCACAACTCACCTTATGGTTTGTCAAAACTTGTCCCAAAGTCCTTATTAATTTGAGACTGTCTAATATCCGTTTTAGAAATGGTTGCCGCTAGCCTAGCCTAACGTTCTGATTCAACATCTTAGTAACTATCGGGGCGTTGCTGAGTGCTCCTGATCTTTTTGAATCTTTCTTAAGCATGCAAGAACCAATCAACATCGGGTTAACGCTATTGTAAACAAAACTTAAGAGGGAATCAAAAAGATCGGGAGAGCTCAGCAATGCCCTGATAGTTACTAAAATGTTGAATCAGGACGTTAGGCTAGCGGCGACCATTTCTAAAACAGATATTGGACAGTCTCAAATTAATAGGGACTTTGGGACAAGTTTTGGCAAACCATAAGGTGAGTTGTCCAAGACATGACTTGAAACTTGGAATATTTTGACATGATGGGTGGCTCAGTCGATTGGTTTAGTTTTTGTGTGTGCTGCTCATCGGATTGGTGAGATATTTGGGTGGATACTTTTATTTTTGCTCATAACTACGTGGACCTTTGTTGTTATTTTGTGTGTGTAGACTACGGCCCGATCTCGGCTTCGGCAATATCCCCTCTAAAGGACACCTGTGGTTAGAATAAAGTTTGTTAGAAATTCACAAGAAAAATTTCGGCTTTTTATCGTTTTTTTTCGGTAAAATTCTATAAATAGCCACATAAAACTTACCTTCTTCCATCAGAAAATTCTCATTTTCTTCTTGAACATTACTTTTGTTGCTATTTTCTTTCCCTGAGCTGATTACCACATCTAATTCACTTAAAAATTTTGCCATCGTTCGGATAAACCTTTTCCAAAATGGCGATCATCAAATTTCCAAAACAGTTGATATCTATCACATAATTTGTTAGTTAAAACTTTCTTGTCCAATCACATATTTGGTATCAAAATGATGCCCAGACTCTTAAACTTCGTTTGGTGAATGAATAAAACCGATGTACATAAACAGCTAAGCAATAGAGCAAATCAAAGTTTAACCCGAGTACTTCGGGAATGGGCCCTGGAGAGCACAACTCTTCCCGAGGTATTCGGGAACAGTCCTGAGTGGGTTAAAACCGATATAAGGCTAAAACATCAGCTATAATTTGATGTCAGTTTTGTCTTTGTGGACAAGCCCCGTCCAGAGATATAAGCGTTTGAATGAGATCACTTTTTGAAACGATCAGATTCAAGTGCTTTAATCGGTACGAGTATAGTGAGCGAATATGAAAGAGTCGGTGAGCGGTAAATATATCATCTCTCCTTTAGCTAATCATCAACAAGAAATTTTTATATAGGTCATAATAAATGCTATCGCTTGTAAAACGCATTGTCCATGATAATGAAGATTCTCGTCATCAGGAAATTTACCGAACTATTAGATGCTTGCATGCTTCGTCGACTCGTTTTATTGACGAACAACAGAATTGTAACAACGCTTCCGGTTCCATCGAAGGTGACTCAGAGTTTTTTAAGCATCAAGTGGTTAAAGATTGAGGCAGACAGCTTATGGTTGAAGCTGACAAGCGTCAGCAGCGTTATGCTGCAGAGGAAGATTGAAGAATGGAGGTAAATCTATTTTTAACTTTGAGTCTCATATGTATATATACTAAACTAAAAGTGATAATTTCAGTACTCATGAATACATCTACCAATAAGTAAAATTATAACTTTTTGTTCTCTTGAATCATCGTTTCATAACTTTTTATTGTTTTACCTAGCTATAATATTTGCTTCGAATTTTGTTTGGCAGCTTTAGCTAGTAAACTAAATTTATGATCAAAATTTATGTTCACCTCTCACTTGTAGAAATTGAGGAAAATGGATTGATCTTAATCTATTTAACTCCCAAATTAGAAACTTTCCGTAGATGCACATTAGAACGACATTTTTATGAATGACATATATTTATTACATTTTTTTTATTGATTACAGGATTTTTATGTAGCGTCACCAGCGGTGCTGTTGTGTCGGCGTTGAAACTGCCATACACAGAAAAGAGAGACATGAATGTGCGCTGCACAAACCATGATATGTTTTGTTTGAGTTTACTGCAGAAGAGTGATTTGCCTTATTATATGAGCTGAAACTATGTGAGCGGCCACGACTCGGGTGGATGTTTTTATAAAAGCATTTTTCTGAGACGAAAGTTTTTTGGCTTGTAAACATTATATAATAAAATAATAATGTTAAAGATAATGCAGATCATGATCTGCAGAACATATTGATTACATCATAGCCCCATCGCCACCTGTGCTGAAATCCTGTCTGATTGATAGGTCTTCAAAGGTAATCAACGCTGTATTGACAGGTACTTTTGCGTCGCTCCAGTCAACTCCAATGGACCAAATATTAAGAGCTACTCAAATAATTTTTGATAAAAGCTACTAAGTGAAAACAGGTGAGTTCACACCACAAACCGCCAACCAGGTGCATGAATGGTTTTATTAACCTTTTGCCAAAATCGGTGAGTTAATTGATTTCAAAGAAGTTGATGTTGTTTTGCGTTCAC